>NC_133617.1:388042472-388702472 GCF_048593235.1 Sminthopsis crassicaudata | reverse complement strand
AGTTATGTAGACCAAAAAGTTAGAAGGTAGAAAAACTTGCAAAATCAGTGGATTCATTTCCCTCAGATCCCACCCCAGGATCTTGGGAGGAGTAAATTTGAGCAAGAAGAAGAAAAAGGGATACATTCCCACGGCACTGACCTCGGGCAGGCTGCTCACTCTCTGCCACGATGCTGTAGATGGCACTGAGTCCTGTGCCCCCTCGGTTCCGGATATCAAATTCAAGGCTTTCATTATTTTGTAACCAAGATGGACAGAGCAGCTCTAGTTCTGTGGGCACAGCCTCTACTTGCACCTCTGTCCATAGTAAGGCTGTGTTTGCTTCCAAGGTCAGATCAGCAGTCACATTGTAGTGACCAGGGAGAATAAATCGGTGAGATGCGGCAAGGCCTGTGGTCAATGCCCAAGTCCCATCCCCAAAGTCCCAGCGCAAGTTGTTGGCAGGCAGTAAGGTGCTTACGTTGAAGGTCACAGGATGGCCAGCAGGCTGGGGGACCTCAGGCCCCCAGAGCGAGGCTTCTAGAGAGGCAGGGAAGACATTGTGGAGAATAATGGGTACCCGGCATGCTGCAGGAGATGCTGGAAGCCCAGAGCAGAAGAGGAGGCAGCTGGAGGAGGCATTAGGGGAGTGTGCTTTACCACAGAAGCAGGAGCCCTCCTCTGAGAGGCCTCCATACTCCTGACCAATGGAAAAACAGAAGGCACTGCATATATTCTGGGCCAGGACACCATCATGGGCAGCTGAGAAGATAATCACAGCCATGGTGCTTGAGCTGTTGTCTTGGAGGCAGGCAATGTACTCCTCATCTGGCAGAGACAGAGAAACATGACATAGGGGGCTGTTGTTCCCTTTCTTATCTCTTGTGTACCTAAATTATTCCACTGACCCACCACTCTATTTCTTAGCCAGAACCAAATGGTTTTTATGCTTTATTATACAGTTTTAGGTCTGGTACTTCTAGGCCACCTTCCCTTGTGTTCTTATTTCTCCATTAATTCTCTTGATATTGTTGACCTTTTCTTTTTTCCAGATGAATTTTATTCTTCTTCTAGCTTTACAAAATAATTTTTGGCAGCTTGGTATGGCACTGAATAAGTAGACTAATTAGGTAGAATTGTAGTTTTTATTATATTAGCTCGACCTATCTATGAGCAACTGATATTTTCCCAGTTGTTTATACCTGACTTTTTGTGAAAGGTGTTTTGTAATTGTATTCATATAGTTTCTAGGTTTATCCCAAATATTGGATATTATCTATAATTATGTTAAATGGAATTTCTCTTTCTATTGGTGTTCCCTTTCTTCAGGAAGCCTTTCTTGCTGAAAAGGGTGAACTTCCTACCAATGAAGAGGAAACTAGATAATAATTATATAATTAGGAGCTATTTTGCCCAACTATATGACCATAAATCTAATAATATAAGTGAAGTGGATGAATATTTACAAAAATATAGATTGTCCAGATTAACAGAGGAGGAAATAAATTACTTCAATAGTCCCATTTTAGAAAAACGAATTTGTTCAATTCCTTATTCAGGAAGGCTTCCTTGATTTCTCTTTCCTCATCCATATGCCTCCTTTATTTTGGTACCCTTCTTAATTCATGGATTCATTTTGTCTGGTCTTAATTTGCACTTATTTCTACATGGCTCAGGCTTCCTTTTCCTGCTTTTGTCCTAATTCTTTTTCCCATATTCAAAACTCCCCAAACCAGGAACTAGCTCTCCTTCTTTCTCCTGTTTCTTCCCCATAGGGCCTAGAAAAGAACTCTGCCAGAAGGGAAATTCGGCATGCAGTGCCAAATGACCCATCCAGGGAAGCTTGGCCCTCCTCCTGTATCCCCACTCACCACAGGTGCCATCAAAGGAGACGCTGAAGATGGGGACATCTGCCAGGTGTGATGGCTCGGCACACCGAGCCTCCCTCAGCTGAACCACACTGACCTTCTGTTCCTCCACCCAACTGGGTAACCAGGACAAATTGCAGTCACAGACAAACGGATTCAGACTCAAGTTTCTGCCACAGGAAAAGGATGGAGATCAGGAGAACCTCAGACATAGAGGAAATAGGGCAAAGGCAACCTAGTTCAACTTTTACTACAAGTAAATGGCCCACACCTGAGGGAAAATGGGAAGAGGATTTATTTTGAAGTTCCTTAGGAATTAGGATTCTGTCACTTCCTTGAGCACCCTCCCAGGCAGTGTCACTCCTGATGGTCAGGAGTAAATGTCTAATCTAAATTCCTCTGAGAATATTAGTAACAACTTTCATTTGTTTACTCTTTAGTGTGTGGGAATTCCTGGAGGACCCTAACTGTAGAGAGAAGGGTGATGATGTAGGAAGAGTTGAACCCACATTGAACTTAGACTCTGTTGACTTGAAGCTCCAGGAAATCCTGGATAAGAAGGTCTAGAGATTTGAGGTAAAATCCCTGTTTCTTGCTCCTCCCTCCCCCCATTGCTAACAGTAGACCACACTTGGTTCTCCAAACCACTCAGGAAGTAGATATCCAGATAAACCTCTTTGTCCCCCAGGAACTGACTCAGGGTCAGTGTAAAGGGAAAGATATGTGTGTGTGTGAGAGTGAGAGAGAGACAGAGACAGAAAGAGACAGAGAGAGAGACAGAGAGACAGAGACAAAGAGAGAGACAGAGAGAGACAGAGAGAGAGAGAGAGAGAGACAGAGAGAGAGAGAGAGAGAGAGACAGAGAGAGAGAGAGAGAGAGAGAGACAGAGACAGAGAGACAGAGAGAGAGAGAGAGAGAGACAGAGAGAGAGAGATACAGAGACATAGAGACAGAGAGAGAGACAGAGAGACAGAGACAGAGAGAGAGACAGAGACAGAGAGAGACAGAGAGAGAGACAGAGAGAGACAGAGAGAGAGACAGAGAGAGAGAGAGACAGAGACAGAGAGACAGAGAGAGAGAGAGAGAGAGAGAGACAGAGAGAGAGAGATACAGAGACATAGAGACAGAGAGAGAGACAGAGAGACAGAGACAGAGAGAGAGACAGAGACAGAGAGAGACAGAGAGAGACAGAGAGAGAGACAGAGAGAGAAAGAGACAGAGAGAGAGACAGAGAGACACAGACACACACACAAAGAGAGAGAGAGAGAGAGTGTGTGTGTGTGTGTGTGTGTGTGTGTGTGTGTATGTGTGTGTGTGTGTGTGTGTGTGTGTGTGTGTGTGTGTTTTGGGGGATGATTCTTGAATTCATCAGACCAGTCATTATTAAGTGAAAATCATTCCAACTTACATTTCACTTAAATTAAATAAATTAGCAAATATTCCTTCTTCTAGTGTCGTAATCTTGTTGTTGCTGATGTCTCTGGAAGACAGGAAAAGAAAGAAAAAGGCCATTTAGTTTTTAAGATATGTTTCCTTCCCTCCCAGAACTCAGGACTGACCTGGGCCTTGCCTTTTACCTAACACTTAGCTAGTTTGGGCTAGGTCCCTTAGAATGTTTGACTGCTTCCTGGGGCAAGTTAAAACCATTTCTGCCTTATTTATAATAAATACCATTGAATCACAAATTCCCAAAGCATTTATTTGTCTTTTCCAATCTAACACTTGATCATACTTAGTTCTACACTGTTTTCTAAATGATCCAGGTGTAGAGCTGACTAGACTAAGGAGCTTCTTAAAGGAATGGGATGTATGTTCTTCCCATATGACCTCTCATTGGGACAGGTACACAATATGTCGGGGATCTCCAATTTCAAAGGAGTAGGCACTATTTCCACTTGGACAGATTACAGTTTCTCTCTTAGCAGATGATCATTGAGTTGATGTGATCAAAAAATACATCACCAACTAGTCCACTAGTAATGAACCTCCATGAAGTTATCTAGGTTCATGTCCAAAGCCCTAGTGACTTAGTAGCTGAGCCTTGTGCTTCATTTCCATCAGCTTCAAAAACCAGGATAAGCAATCCATCAAACATTAAATATTTACTATGTCCTTACTATGTACCAGCCACTAGGCTGAGCAATGAAGATGCAAAGAAAAACAAAAAGTCCCAGCCCATGAAGAGTTTAAAAGGGGAGACCACACCATGTGGCGGCATGGGAGTAAGGTTTGAGTGGAAGTCACTTAAGAACAATTAAGTTAACTTTTTAAAAGAACGCCCTGAACTCAAAACAATAAGATTAATTATGAAGTGGGCTAAACTTGCAGTTAGTTTTTAAAAATTCATTGAGTATATTTAATTTAATTTTCCTTGACTCCAATAAAAATATTTTTTAAATTAAATTCCTTTTTTGTTTGTTTGTTTTTGTTTTGTTAAGCCCTAAATCTAACTCTTCCCTGGATGGATCCCATGTGAGTTGGTTTCTACATTAGGACTGTCAAGTATTTATGGGTTGAATCTCACTGTCTGGGGTTACCCGAGCTATAAAGATCCCAGGAAATGGTCCTGAGGAACTTGGTTGGGGAGGCAAAGTGTGGGCATGTCTGGGAGATGGGTTAGATTAAAAATGGATTGATGACAACACAGATTTTGGAACCATGATGAGAAAAGCATGAGGGTGGTCACAAAAGGTAGTAAGAGCAAATTACATACAGTTGTACCAAGGAAGAGAGGTTTTCAAAGAACTCAGTCTCTAACGTGCTGATGAAGTTGTCCGAGATGTCCCTGGGAAAACAAAACGAGATTATGGATAAGGCCATTTCCATGAGTCAGGCTCACAACTGTTTCACTAAAGGTCAGGTTTCTGCTGACATGTCTCTGAAATGCTGGAGACAGGCTGTTCTATTCTGTGAGTGGGTTTTCTAGGCACAAAGGGAAGGAGGGGAAGGAAAACAATGCACCCCCCCAAACCCCTTCATGGCCTAATATAATCCCAGGTTAAAGCATAATTACTGACTAGAGCCCAGGGTAGTTGAGATGATCATAGAAGAGCAAACTTGGATCCAGGGCCATGGAACAAGCTCTTGCCCTAAGAAAGACAAGGTAATGAAGCTGAGAATACCCTTGGCTGTCTTCCTCCTTGTAATAAATGCTTACACTCATAACCAAAGCTCTTTCTTCACAACAGTACTGTGTACAGTAGATAAGTGTAATCTCTAGACAGAGACCACCTAGTAGTGGATAGGAGTTGACCTCAGAGTTAGGAAGATCAGGGTTCAAATGTCACCTCTGACATACTGGCTGTGTGGTCCTGCAAAAATCATTTAATCTTTCAGTGTCCCTAGATACTTCTCTATTGCACCATTGGAGGGAGTTTCCTTATAGGGAATCCCTTTCACTTTTGGTTAGTACAGATGACCAGTTCTGGGGCCTGAATGTCCCTTCTCTGGGCTCCCTCTTTAAAAGTAAACACCTTTACTCCGACTGCCAAGTAATTAGTACCAGAAGAAATATTTCTCTACCTCAATACATAATCAGCTCTACCTGTCCCCAAGGGACCTGGCTACAGGGCAGTAGAAAGGGGCCAGCCTTCCATACAGAGCCATCTGTGTGAAGATCTCAATGAATCTAATTTGCTAAACTTGGCAAAGATGGAGTCTATCTTTCCTTTGCCTACCCTATTCCTTTCCTGGTCTTTATAGATTTTGTGACTGTATCAATACTAGGAAAGTAATTTTTGTAACAGTGACAACTAGCCCGGGGACTGTTACTTTGTGTGACTCACTCTCAGGGGGAGAATAAAAAGGGCATCTGTCCAAAGCTATTACTACAGACAATGGTCCTCAGGTGGTGGCAGCAAAACCATGGAATAAGAAAATTTGCTACCAATGAAGTCCTGAGCCCACACACTGGTGTCCTCTCCTCTTCCCTGGGAACACTGTCGGCTTTCCCCCCATGCCTTACAGAGGGAGAAGGTATCCATAGCTAGCAGTCTGACCTGAACATTGACAAGTTCACCCCTTTAAAAAAATCATCTGCGGTTTTCCCTTTTGGTCTGATTTTTCTTGCAAAATATAATAAATATGGAAATATATTTAAGAGAATTACTTTTAACCTATTATCAGATTGCTTGTTGTCTTGAGGAGGGAGAAGGAAAGAGGAGGAAAAAAATCCGGTACACAAAATCTTACAAAAATGAATGTTGAAAAATATCTTTACATGTATTTGAAAAAATATACTATTACTAAACTAAAAAAAAATCCACTGTGGGATCTGTCCTCACTGTACTTAGGACAAAATATATAACTATACTATATAGCCTATTATACAATAAATACAAATACCATATTATGGTCTTAAAACTCACATTTACAAAAAGTCATAATAGAAAGTGCCTCCTGAATGTTAAAGCTGCCTATGTTGTCTAACCTGGATCTATATTTCTTTTCCAGCCCTATGAACTCTCATTTCCCTCAGAGAAAAGATGTCTTCCCTGGGTCAAGAGTTGGGGGCTCCTCCCCTAGAGACACAGCTTTCTTGGGTCTCCACAGCAACAAAGAACTTAAATATTTACTTTTTGTCCTCAGTGACCAAGGCCAAACTTACTATGGGAGAGAGGGAAAGGAGTGTGTGTGTGTGTGTGTGTGTGTGTGTGTGTGTGTGTGTGTGCGCGTGCTGGGATGGGAGAGTGGTCTCTGGCTATCTGGCTTCTTTTCCTTTGAAAGGGAACAAGCTGAGAAAAAGGATACTCCTGAGAGTGGCATAAATTTATTCCCAAAGATAAATCCCAGGGGACATTTAGAAGAGTAAATTAAGTGTAACTTGGAAAAAGTTGGGGCATTTCTCCATGAAGTGTCTAGAGGAGACATCCCACTCCCCAAACTTTCTTTTAGTGATCCTGACAGAACAGATTTCTGGGGGGTACAGAAGGTAGGACCCACCAATTGTGAATACATCCAGCCATTCTGGAGAGCAATTTGGAACTACGCTCAAAAAGTTATCAGACTGTGCATACCCTTTGATCCAGCAGTGTTACTACTGGGCTTATATCCCAAAGAGATATTAAAGAAGGGAAAGGGACCTGTATGTGCAAGAATGTTTGTGGCAGCCCTTTTCGTAGTGGCCAGAAACTGGAAACTGAGTGGATGCCCATCAATTGGATTGGCTGAATAAATTGTGGTATCTGAATATTATGGAATATTATTGTTCTGTAAGAAATGACCAACAGGATGATTTCAGAAAGGCCTGGAGAGACTTACATGAACTGATGCTGAGTGAAATGAATAGAACCAGGAGATCATTATATACTTCAACAACAATACTATATGATGATCAATTCTGATGGACGTGGCCCTCTTCAACAATGAGATGAACCAGATCAGTTCTAATAGAGCAGTAATGAACTGAACCAGTTACACCCAGTGAAAGAACTCTGGGAAATGACTATGAACCACTACATAGAATTCCCAATCCCTCTAATTTTGTCCACCTGCATTTTGGATTTCCTTCACAGGCTAATTGCACACTATTTCAAAGTCTGATTTTTTTTTGTACAGCAAAACAACTGTTTAGACATGTATACCTATATTGTACTTAATTTATACTTTAACACATTTAACATGTATTGGTCAACCTGCCATCTGGAGTGGGGGGGAGGAAGGGAAAAACTGGAACAAAAGGTTTGGCAATTGTCAATACTGTAAAATTACCCATGCATATATCTGGTAAATAAAAACTATAATTAAATTTTTAAAAAAGGAAGGTAGGACCCACCTAAAAACAAATACCCACACATATGTACAAAGGTCTCTCTTCACCACAGCACTACAAGGTAGATATTATAAAAACAGTCTCCAGCTGAAAGGAGGCTTTGGCATAGAGAATATGAGAACTCCACAGAGAATTCCAACAAAACACACATTACACTAGATATTCTAAGTATTAGAACAATTAAGTGATTTGCACATAATGATTATATCAACTGGGATTAGGATCCAGGTCTTCTGATACCAAGATTCTTTCTAATAAGCCATATTAACTCTAAGAGAAAGGTTTGAGCCCTATTTGAGGACCAAGTAAAAGGGGCTTCTTTTCTCCATCCAACAGAGATCGTAAGTCAACAAGGATCATGGGTTTGCAGATTTAGAGATAGAAGGGACTTTAAATGTCATATAGTCCAACTGCCTCATTTGACAGATGAGGAAACTGATGATTAGAGAGTATGAACAAAGTCATGTGGGCCCTAAGTGGCAAATCTGGGGTTTGTAATTCTTAGAAGATTCCAAGTTTAATGCTTTTTCTACTTAAATGTGATGCATCCTTGGGAAGCCAGAACCTCACACAATATTTAGTTCCTGTTGTTCAGTTGTTTTTCAGTCATATCTGACTCTTTGTGACCCTATTAGGAGTGGCAGAGATGCTAAAGAGGTTTGCCATTTCCCTTTCCAGATCATTTTTACAAATGAAGAAACTGAGGTAAATTGTATTACACGATTTGTCCAGGGTCTGACACCCAGGAAGTGTCTGAGGCCAGATTTGAACTCAAAATTTTCTAATTCTAGGTCTGGATCATTATCTGCCTACCTAACTTCCCCTCACTCCCACCCCCTCAGCCTATAATATTTGCTGAATGACTCTCCCTTCCTCAGTTATCTCATCTGCTCCCTTTGCAGAGGTGGAAGACTACAGGTACTTAATATTGCATATACTGACTGAATATGTCATACAGCTAGAGTTAGAAGAGACCATGAAGCCCATCTAGTCTGAAGGCATGTCAAACTCAAGTTAAAATGGATCCCTGCTGGCTTGGCTGCATGTTTACTTAGAAAACCACAAATATCATCTATGTAGTATGATGTATTTATTTATTTTTATTTATTTTATTTATTTAAATTTTTATTTATTTATTTATTATTAACTTTTTTATTTATTTTATTTATGTTAAATATTTCCTAATTATGCTAGTAAGAGTTTTGCAAGCCACAAGAATGACACCTTCCGTTCATTTGACATATAAAGTGTCTGAAACCCAAAGTCATACATCAGCTTCACCAATGACATCTGAAGCCTGGTCTTTTTATTCCAAAGCTAGAGATGTATTGGTAAGATCTGTGAATTTTCCTCCTGTCGAATTTTTTATTCTTTGTTACTGGTTCTAAAAAGCAAACTTCCTTACCAAGTTCTAGGCTGGAAGTCAGAAAATCTCCCCAAAGAAGTCACTACTGAGTAAAAGGATATTTTATAAATTAGAAGAACATAGGATAGTTTACCTCTCAGACCTGTGGAAGAGGAAGGAATTTGTGACCAAAGAAGAACTAGAGATCATTATTGATCACAAAATAGAAAAATTTGATTACATCAAATTAAGAAGCTTTTGTACAAACAAAACTAATACAGACAGGATTAGAAGGGAAGCAATAAACTGGGAAACCATTTTTACAGTTAAAGGTTCTGTTAAAAGCCTCATTTCCAAAATATATAGAGAACTGACCCTAATATATAAGAAATCAAGTCAATCTCCAATTGATAAATGGTCAAAGGATATGAACAGACAATTCTCAGATGAAGAAATTGAAACTATTTCTAGCCATATGAAAAGATGCTCCAAGTCATTATTAATCAGAGAAATGCAAATTAAGACAATTCTGAGATACCACTACCCACCTGTCAGATTGGCTAAGATGACAGGGAAAGATAATGCAGAATGTTGGAGGGGATGTGGAAAAACAGGGACACTGATGCATTGTTGGTGGAATTGTGAATACATTCAGCCATTCTGGAGAGCAATTTGGAACTATGCTCAAAAAGTTATCAAACTGTGTATCCCCTTTGATCCAGCAGTGTTTCTACTGGACTTAAATCTCAAAGAGATCTTAAAGGAGGGAAAGCGATCCAACATGTGCAAAAATGTTTGTGGCAGCCCTTTTTATAGTAGTCAGAAACTGGAAACTGAATGGATGCCCATCAATTGGAGAATGGCTGAATAAATTGTGGTATATGAATGTTATGGAATATTATTGTTCTGTAAGAAATGACTGGCAGGATGATTTCAGAAAGGCCTGGAGAGACTTACATCAACTGATGCTGAGTGAAATGAGCAGGACCAGGAGATCACTATATACTTCAACAACAATACTGTATGAGGATGTACTCTGATGGATGTGACCCTCTCAAACAATGAGATGAACCAAATCAGTTCCATTTGTCCAATAGTGAACAGAACCAGCTACACCTAGCGAAAGAACTCGAGGAAAGGAGTGTGAACCACTACATAGAATTCCCAATCCCTCTGTTTTTGTCCACTTGCATTTTTTATTTCCTTCATAGTTAATTGTACATTATTTCAAAGTCTGATTCTTCTTGTGCAGCAAAACAACTATATGGATATGTATACATATATTGTATTTAACATATACTTTAACATATTTAACATGTATTTAACATGTCTACCTGCCATCTGGGGGAGGGGGTGGGGGAGGAATTGGAACAAAAGGTTTGGCAATTGTCAATACTGAAAAAAATAACCCATGCATATATCTTTTAAATAAAAAGCTATATAAATAAAAAAAGAATATTTTGTATGCTTCTATCTTCTCCTAGTTCTGCTATATTCAGACAGTAATAAGATATATCTTCCACACACACACAACCCAAAGGGTCCCCTCTCACCTATTTTGATAATAAACTACATTCCATCCATTCATGGAAAGCCCTTCACAGCCCTGTCCAGGATTCACATTGCTCCTCTAACTCAGCTGTCAGTATAGCTGCCCCTAACCTGAGACTGGCCTTTTGTGTCTGCACAGTCATTGTTGTCGTTGTCAAGGTGAAGCTGGGGTACAGCCAACTGAGAGTCAAGCTCCAGGACTTGGAAAAGGGATTCGGATGATACCTGGCAAGCAGAAGGGAAGGTGGGAGGATTTTCTACCCTTGGTTTCCTACCTGTCAGCCAAGTAGACAGAACAGGAAGCCACAAATGGAGGAAATGGGTTTACCTTGTGGCAAGATGGGAAATTTAAGTTAGATATAAGGAAGAACTTTCCAAATCACTTGCAGAACAAAATTTGATTCTTTGGAAACCATTTGTTCTAGGCAGAACTTTATTTGCCTGATCCAGAGAAGAAGTAGGCCTGGAAGGACTGGCCAGGTGATCTCTGGGAAAACTTTTCCACCTGATGATTCTGTGCTTGTAGGGTAAAGTTTTCATCAGAAATGGCCATAAGGAACCTAATCATAAACAAACAGTGATTGCAACATGGAACTCTAGAAAGAGGGATAGATTTGGAGTCAGAGGACCCAACTGCATACACTGGTCATCTGTGTGACATAATACAAGTCACTTAGCTTTTCTATTTTCACATTGTAAAAAAGTGAGGGTTGGTGATATAATCCCTCTCATCTCTAAATCCATGAGTCTATGAATATCAGGTAGAAAAGGGTAGATAAGCTAGAGAGAAGGGATGTGTGACATGGAAACAGAGAAGCTTGCATTTGGATGCTTGAGATGAAAGCTAAAGAAAAACAACCTTGATATGAATTTGATGGGATTGGTATGGGATGATGGCAATAGGTTCCAGTTTCAAATGTAATGATGTGCTTTTTTATACTGGTTAAGGTTCCTTCTCAAATTTTTTGTATCTATTAACTTTATATTTATACTTTTGAGGTTGATATATAGGTATTTGTTTATTTCCTCATTAGAATATAAGAATAGGGATCATTTCAAGTCCCCTAGAGTCTAGCACAATGCTTGACACAAACTTATAAATGTTTGTGATTAGATTCCTTCCTTCCCTCTAACTACTTCCTAACCTTCCTAGGGTGAGGAAAAGAGCTCTTCATCATTAACCAGTCATTAGGGACTTCCTTTCCAGGATATAACATCCTTCATGGGATGAGCTGTAAGGGGATACTTTCATCCTTTTCTCAGGAGCTGATAGACTTTTCAAATAGTCCCTCTCCTAGGTACCCCCAAATCCTTCTAGACAAATATTTCCCATAGGCTTCATCCCAGGCAGACCAAACAGGAAGGGGGATTCCTGGTTTCCCACATGGTATGCCCAGCACAGCCTCCCTTCAGTATTTGGGGAGACCAAAGAAATGTACTACGTTCAGCAAAAATTGAGTTTTCCTGGCTTAGACTTCCCCAAAAAAATACCTTTAAAAACAATATTTTTGAAAAATAAAAAATCCTATTCTCTGGAAAAATCATTATGGATGCCAGAGCCTGGACACTACATCACAGAAGCTCTAATACTTAGTCTGCTCCTCCTACCGGTAGTGGTGCTCGCCACCTCTCAAGTCATGATAGGAGATGAAATCCTCTACCCTTTGTCTCACTGGGTACTGCCCAATTTCTGTAAAATGTTCTGTGACATCACAGAAATAGAATCCAGGTAGACATGTCACCACAAATCACCCCACCTTCATTGTAGTGGAGCTCTGGCATGGGAGGCTCACAATCTCTGGACCTCGGTTTCCCCATCAGTTCAATAAGATGAACACACAAAGACAACCCAGGGAGAAGCCCACAACACCAACTGCAGGGTTAGATAAGGGATAGGGTACACAGCTAGCTGGGGAGCATTTCAACAGCTTGTCATTCGTTACTCCATCTGTTTATCTTGCTGCTAAATGGTCGGAGCCTTCACTGGCCTCTTAGCCAAATACTGAGGCTTCACTTCGTTCCAGCTTCCTGCTGAGCAGAACTGAATCCCCCTCTTTACTTGCTCCCTGGCCAAACACTCAGCAAGTCCAAACAGAGAGCACACAGCTCAGAAACCCTGAGATCTGTCACTAACACTATATCTCTCTGCAAATCAGCTTTCTTTTCTGCCAGTCCTACTGTGTGCATGCCCTCCCAGCCCAATTTCCAGCACTCTCCTTTGTACCAGGCTCCTCTCTAGTGGGGGAAAACAGTCTTCCATTCAGGCTCTTTCAGCTCTTACCACATACCCTGGACAGGCAGGAGATAGCTAGAACTTAAGGGCCCGGAACCAGAATCTGAAACTCCAACCAACTTCTCTCCAAGGACAGATTCCAGGTTTAAACAAGGATGACAACAACTCAATCTGGGGTCTCTAGTGAGCCTGGCTTGGCTCTACCATTTATTTATGCACGGTGTACTGGAAAGAGCATTGGATGTGGGAACTTGTTTGGCTTGAGTAGGCATATTTGTTACAAGGGTTTTTTTTTCTTTTTTTGGGGGGGAGGGTGGAACTTGGAAGAGAGAGAAAAATGCTTGTTAATTAAAAAAAAAAAATAAAAATTGAAGGAATAAAAAGAGCATTGAATTTAGAAGCCTAGAAGTTTAGAGCTGGAAGGGATGATAGGGATCATAAGATTCAGAATTGCAAAAGAACTAAAGAGAACTGGAAAGGATTGTTAGATCAACCCCTCATTTTATAGATAAGGAAACAGATCCAGAGGGATTGAGTAAATTATCCTGCATTTTACAGACAATATGGCAATCATCAGGATTTGAACTCATGTTGTGTGACTCCAAAATGCTGTGTTCTTGCCAGTCTGTCACATTGCTTCATCTAGACAAAAGAGAAAACTGGGCCTGGAAAAGGCCAAAAGTCTTGCTCAGGGTCACATGACTTAAGAGTCAGAACCAGGACCAGAACCCAGTTCTCTCCACTCTTGACTAAGGGATTTGAGAGTTAAATGAAACATCTTATAAAAGCTCTCTGAAGTATCATATGTATGCTGGAGATGACTATTTCTATCCTGGTACATTTGGTGATTGTCTACCTTTCTAGATACCTATCTTTCATTAAGATTTTTTCTCATTTCTCACCCTCATTAATTTTCTCTGACATGAAGACCATCCCCCTCTCCTAAACTGCTTTTGTGACACTTCTCTCTCCTGGTTCTTTTATTAAGAACTGACTGTTCCTTCTCAGTATCCTTTGTAAAATCATCAGCGATGTCCTGGCTTCATGGGTGTACTACTGGCCCCTCTTCTTTCTTTCTCTCTTCTTTTTCCTCCTTTCTCTTTCCTCCTCCTTTCTTCTTCCCTCTCTTCTCCTCTTCTCCCCTCTCCTCCTCTCCTCCCTTCTCTTCTCCTTTCCTCTCCTACTTTTTCCTCCCCTTCCCTCTCCTCTTCTCTTGTCTCTCTGATCCTAATGGTTTCCATGGATTCAATTATCATTACCATGCAGATGATTCCACCTCCAATTCTCACCCCCCTCCTGAGTTCCAGTCCTTGTATTACCCTGAATGTTGGACATGGCCCTTCCCTATAAACCCACTCCTCCTCTGCACTTCCCTGTTTCTGTCAAGAATAAGACCACTTTTTTCAATCACCCAAATTTAGAATCTTGGAGTCATTTTTGACTCTTCCTTCTCCCTCCCACATTCATTCAATTATTTGCCAAATTTTGTTGATTCTAGCACTACACTCTCTCTTACATATGTCCCCTTCTAGTTCAATGCCTCATTCCATTCCCCCTTAGACTACTACAAAAGTCTCTGAACTGGGTCTCTTGTTTCCAGTCTATCACCTCTTCAAGCCATCCTCCACACAGATGCTAAAATAATCTTCCTAAACCTCAGGTCTGACTGTATCACTCCCACACTCATGAATCTTCCATGGCTCCACATTACCTTTAGGATAAATTTAAAATTCCTCAGTTTCGTACTTTAAGACCTGTTCAGTCTGGCTGCATCCTACATTTTCAGACAAATTTCACATTATTCCCTTTTCATCTCACATTCTGAATTCCAAGCAAACTGGCTTGCTTACTATAGGGCAGAAGCTTCCATTTCCAGCCTCTGTGACTTTTCATAGCCTGTTCTTTATATTGGACTGCACTCTCTCCTCACCTCTGATTCTTTGAATAGAATTATTTTTTGAATGGTTTAGCTCAGAAGGAACTTTCCCTTACAAGTCTTTTTCTGGGCTCTCCCTGCTCCTGAAATTATCTTGTTTTGACTTTTTATATGCTTTCTATTTACTTATCAAATTATATGTTACTCTCCTCCTCTCAGAATGGAAGTTCTTTAAGGACAGGGACTGTTAGATTTTTCTTTTGACTTGCCACTCCCAGCTGGAGTGGACTAATTTTGCTTCTGCTATAGACAAAGAAACAATATGAAGCCTCAAAGCTAGGAAGATGTGAGTTTGAATCCAGCTTCTAATATATATTGACCTTTCAGAGCTCTGGGCCAGAGATGTCAAATACAGGGGGCAAAGGGCACAGGAAACAGATTAAAATCTAATTGGGAAATATATAACAAAATAAATCTAGAATAGAAGATAGTGTTAATGTGTGGGCAGCTAGATAGAGCAATGGAACCAGTGCCATGCCTACATTCAGGAAGACTCATCTTTTTGAGTTCAAATCTGGCACGTATTAGCTATGTGACCCTGGGCAAATAATTTAACCCTATATGTCTCAATTTTCTTTATCTATAAAAATGAGATGGAGAAAGAAATGGAAAACCACTCTAGTATCTTAGCCAAGAAAACTCCAAATGGATACAGGTAGAGGAAGACAGGACTGAAATCACTGAACAATAGCATTAATGTGTGGTTTTCTCAGTGGATATGTGACCACTAGAAATATTTACCAGGGTTTAGTGGCCCCTGTTTCTATTTGAGCTTCATACCACCAATCTAGACAAGAAGAAAGGAAGGAACCAAGTATTTACTAAGCAACTATGTGTCAGATACTGCACTAGGAGCTTTACAAATGTAATACCTCATTTGATGTTGACCAGTACTAGGTGAGGGAGGAAGTTTCTTCTCTTGAGAGTTTCCTATATTATATCATTAGGAATCTAGTCTCTGATTTCTATCACGAACAGACTACCCAATTTATCTTTAACAGGCTAGAATCCAGTGGTCCAGGAGAGACAGGCTGTCAGGGAACATTCCTCATCCCCCAACTGGCCTCTCACAGTATGGGAGTGAACAACATATAATAACAACCTGTTTTGTATGGATCACAAACTCAAAACAAATGATTTAGAGTGCCAAGCAAGGCAGGGGTCTAGCAGATGTGTGATGGGGACTGTTGTGGGGAAAAGAGAGAGAGAAAGAGGATCCCAGGCTTCCAGATCTCTAGGGAAAAGTCGAGTTTCTAGGGGAGCCTGCCTATGAATCCCCAGCCTGGAACTGAAACATAGGGAAAGGATGCTGAGCCAGGAGCCTTCCACCCTTACACACTCATACCCTGCAATCTGCTCCTCACCACCCTCCCCATTAGCCATCTGAAGTCCCCTCCCCTGGGCTCCTTTTCTCAGTGGCACTCTGGGAGCCAGTCTGCACCCAGAACTAATCCCCAAACTCTGCCAGACGCCTCTGCTGTGCATGGACAATTTTCCATGTCTCAAGCTGCTTTTCCCATCACTGTTCTGGGGGAACGCCAAGGTCCTGAAGGGCCAGGCAACAGGCAGCCAGTCCTCCTCTCTCCACCGCTCCTTCCACTCCACTCTCTCCCGCCTCCACAAAGCGAAGCCCAATCGGCCCCAAGATAACGTCATGGGAACATGACATCAGCCTTGGCAGCACACAGCCCATCCCTCCCTCTCCCTTCTCCCTCCGCCTCCTGTCCCCCATATTCTGGTTAACATTATATGTTCTTTGGAATCACAGAGACAGGAAAAGGGAGGGGGGAAGTCTTATACTACGATGCTATGAAAATAAAATCAGTAAAGTCTCAAAACTGACTGCATCCCATGTAAAAGAAGCAGCAGAACTCATATCCCCAACAAACAGCCTAGCAGCAACTCCTGGGACACTGGGTCTTTCCTGTACCCCACTCCAGTCTGCCCAAGTTTAAAAAAAAAAAGTCTGGATGGCTGTGAAGGGCCTCCCCTTCCCCCTGCAGTTTTCACGCTTGTAAGGATAATTCAGAGTCTGTGGTTATCCTAAATACCTTCCCCACTAAACCCCTTACCCCTCCTCAAAACCTCATTCAGTCCCTCTCCCAGCCTACACTTCCCTTCTCTCTTCCTCCTTCTCAACCTGGGCCAGGTCCTGCTAGGAAATCCAGAAGCAGGACCACCCTCAGCCACTTATGATCAAGCCAGAGGCTGGTAGGGAGCTAGGGCCCAAATGCCCCACCTACTACCAGTCAGGTTAACCAGTTATTTAACTAGGTCTTGAGTATGTGAATCAATCAGTCAACTAAACAAGTATTTATTTAGTGTTTACTATGTGCCAAGTACTAAAGATATGAGCACAAAAATATGAAGTACTCCACTTGAAATGAGTTCCTGAGTGAGTATGCTATGGAAAATGGGGTGGGGGGAGAGGGAAGAAAAGGGGAAGAGGGAGGAGGAATAAAGAGGAACGTAACGGAACGAGGGAAGGCCAGTGGAGCTAAAACTCACTCTCAGCTCATGTTGGAGCTTCATGCTTGGATTTGCCATCATCTTCTGCAAACCATACCCTTCCACAGAATTCAGGTCATGCAGTAATGTCTGGAAATGAGGCACGGCACCCCAATGGCAACCTCACTGTCTCCCTTTCATACATTTCTCCTCTCTATGGAAAAGGCAAGTGATTCATTCAGTCAAGTTAGTATCTGGTCTTTCTATACCCATTTTGTCTTCTGATTGAGGAGGGAGCCCTCTCTCTCCCTACTCAGAGTTTAATTTTCAGAGTACTATTCAGAGATCAAGATACAGGGCACTGCCCCCTCCTTTTGCAGAGAGTTTTTCAGCTTCAGTTATAGATAGATTGACCATATACACCTTGGAAGTCTTCAAATGCTACAAATTTATACTTGATTTATTTTTTGTTTGTTGTGTAGACTTAGGAAAGTGATGGAGAAAATGTTAATAATTCAGATTAAACTTTAAAGTGAGTCTTACAGTTTCACCCCACCCCTCCCCAAGAGTTGGTTGTTACACATATATAAGCACTCTCCTAGTTATAGGTTCCTGGACATGGTCTCTTCATGTTTTTGACATTAGATAGAGCCTGGCTTGGTGAGGGTAATGAACTATTTTCTTTCCCATGAGAGGTTGAGAAGATTGATTTTTCATCAACTATTCTTTCCTGCCTTTAAAATAGAATATAAAACACACCTCCTCCTAGAAGCCTTCTCTGATTACCCATTCCCATTCTATCCTCTATATTCCTTAAATATAATTATGGATTCACAGAATCACAGAATGTTACTGTTGTTATGTACTAGCTCTCATTTTCACAGATGAGGAGACTGAAACACTGAGCAATCACTTGATTTGTTAAAAGCCCACATGGCCAGCTTGAAAAATGGCAGAGCTGCAAACAGAACCCAGGACTTGGTTTGTACTCATTCACAGTTAACTTTGCTTTTTACTTTGTTTTGTTTTGTGTTGGACCAAGCCTGTGGCTTTATAGAGTAGGAAATGCCCTCCACCAATTAAATCTGTGACTCTTTGGCAACTCAGAGAGTTAGTTGCCTGAGACACTGAGAGACCTAACAAGTTGCTCATGAGCCCTGTGTGTCAGAGGAAAGACTGGAACACCTTCCTAACTTACAGGTTCATAATTTTAGAGCTAGAAGGGATCTTAGAAACCATTTAGTCCAAAGTTGTCAAACCTCTTAAGCCAATATTCCCAAATGAGGCTTGAACCAGATTAAAATATCATCAGGAGGCAGCAAGATGGGTGCAGAAGTTAGAGTACCAGTCCTGGAGTCAGGAGGACCTGGATTCAAACCCAGCCTCAGACATTTCATATGTAAGGCTGTGTGACTTTGGCTAAGTCACTTAACCCCAAATGCTTCTCCAAAAAAACAAAACAAAACAAAAACAAAAACAAACAAACAAAAAAAAAAAAACCTAATTGGGAAATGTTTAACAAAATAAATAAAAATACAATGCAACAAAATGTAAATTTGTGGTTTTCTTCCGCATTAGCCTGAAAACCAAGCCAGAGACCATGTCTCCTATTTCTCTAGCCTGCTCACCCCCATCGCATCTTGTACTGAGTTTTGGATTCCTTGAGCCATGCAGTAGAAAGACCAGGAGAGACAACTCTAAGGGAGCAGTCACTGGACTAGAACTTCTATCTACCTGATTCCCTTTCAGTCCAGAATTTTATGGATTTGATTCTGGAAGAATTCTTTTGCTAAGAGAAGCTTTCATTACTGACACCACAGGAGTGTGGAGGGAGAGCTGCCTCTCCACAGACCCATTTTAAAGACAGCTCTGGTAAAGTCTCTGAGATTTCAACAAACCAATTTCCCACACTCAGTGTCAGTTTCCCATCTGTTAAATGAGGAGATAAGATGAGTTTCAGAGTTTCTTTAGCTAAGTTGCATCCAGGGCCATCTCTAGTCATCCTGTTCTGTGTCTGGCCACTGACCCCAGATGATGGCTCTGGAGAGGAAAGTGAGGCAAGTGACCTTGCACTACCCTCCCTTATTTAAATCCAGTTCACTTACACAATCATGGCATCACCAATCTGATGTCATGGTCCTCTTGCAGAATGAAGGACAAACAATAGGTACCAAAATATCCCTATCTTTCCCACCAGTTCTGGAGAACTGGTTCTGGCATACCTACTCATTCCTCTATTAAAATTGCAATCTTGTTGGTCTTGATCATAAGCAGGATGGGCTCATCTTCTCTGGGAAAATTGACAGAAATTGACATAAGACTTACTTTTTATATAATCTCAAAATGCTTAAAACCTAAAGTTAATGCAACTGAGCCAAGAGAGAAGCCCAGTCTTCTGCTGGAACTTCTCCTGGAATCTTTGCCATAATTCCTGAGGTCCCTCTTTCAATCTAGCAAAGTCCAGGATGACTTTCCTTTTCCCAGAATTCTCTGCACCAGATAACCAGATATTCTGGTTGAAACCTATTTATCAGTTTAAAATTTTCCACCAACCTTCTTCTAGTCAAGAAAGGGTGGGCACAATCTACCCAACTGAGGTTCTGGTATCTGCAGATGTGATTCCTCTCAGGGGCCCCTAACTAAATTGTCATGGAACCATAGGGTTAGAGCTAGAAGAGACTTTAAAGGTAATTTAATACCATCTCCTCATTTTACAGACGAGGAAACTGAGACCCAGAGAAGTTAAGCACAAGAAGTTAAGAGCTATGGGCTTTGAAGAAGTGCGCTTTTGAGTGTGCCAAATTTTCTCTCTCCTCCCTCTTCCTCTCCCTATCCCTGTTCCTCTCCATCTCTGTCTCTCTCTGTCTCTTGACTCTCTCCATCTCTGTCTCTTGTTTCTGTCTCTATCTCTTCCCATCTGTGCAATCCACTAAGGAAAAGGAATTATGATCTCAAGAAAAGACAATTGGGTTTTCCCCCCTCAACCTAATAGCTCATAAAAGTCTTGCATTTCTTTATTGAATCTCAGTATCTCTAGGCTTGGGCTGTGAGGCCCTCAAGATCTGGGCCAGAGGTGACCAAACTGGGAAATGTGGAACAGCCGAGGTGGGGGCCTGGCAGGGGAGTTGTTTGGGGCTTGGCTCTGGTTTGGGGTGTGGCTTCCTGCTGGAGTCAGCCTGGACAGACAGGCGCCCCAACTCTGGCTGGCAACAGGAAGAAGGAAAGAAGAAGGCACAGAGCCCTCAGTTCTTTACCATGGTCGATGACTGGAGAGAGGGCTACAGACTGACATAGAAAAAGCCAGCTAATATCTTTCCCAAAGCCTGTTGGGTGAGATGGGGAAAGGAGCCCATCTCATTCAATCAGAAACCATGGAACCAACATAAAATGGATTGTCTGAGACAGGTAAACTCAAGACAAGGTGACTCCGACTATTGAACTCCACAACGCCTAAGGCTAAGATGAGAAGAGCCAACTGGTAAAGGGATTGGACAGAAGGGCTTCCAGAACCTCAAAGGACTCTAGACTCCTAACTTTACTCAAAGGCAAGCTTTAAAGAGTTAAGACCTCCAGGGTCCCTCTGATCTAGAAGACAAATCCTGGGAGCTGGGGAAAAGGGTTATTTAAAACTGCCTTTCTTCACAAGAAGCAAAAAGATCACAGGGTCAGGGACTTAGAGGTAGAAGGGACCTCAGGTTATAGAATCCTCAATGTCTACCTACTAGATTCTTGCCTATCCTTCAGAATTCAGTTCAAATATCAGTTCCTTCGTGCCCCACCCAAAATGATCTCCTTAGAATTCCACTGGTTACCTCTTCTAGTAACACCTTTATGGGACTGGATCACATTCTACTCTGTATCATTATTTATGTGCATGTCTTATGTGTCTTAATAGTCTTAATAGACTATAAACTCCTAGAGAGTAGGATCTCTCACTTATAATTATATATAAACCCGGCACATATAACATGTTGAAAATATTTGCTAAGTTGAAATGTTTGTGTCTCACATACCTGACAGTCAAAATGTTTCTTCTTTTGCTCAACCTCACTTTTCTGAGAGATCCAGATACAAGATCTGTTTACAGCATGTTCCAAATAATAGGATGAAGAAGAATCCCATTCTGGTGTCCTCCTTACTGCTCCAGCTCCATCTCCCCTGGAGTCAAAAAGTCCCAGGATCTTAAAGCTGAAGGTGATCTCAAAGACCATCCAATCTGATCCATATCTGACTGCTTCTACAATATCATCAAAAAGAGGTCTTCCAACTATTTCTTGGTGAGCTCAAACAAAAAGGAGCCCAATATTTCCTGAAGCAGTCCATTATACTTTTAGGCAGCTCTATAATAATGACAGTTAATGTGCATATAATAATGCCCTAAATTTATACGATAATTTAAGTTTTGGAAAGCACTTTACATAAATTATCTCAGGTGATTCTCATAACAACTCTGAGAGGAAGATTTTTTTTTAATTCTTCTCAGATAAAGAAGCGAAGCTTTTGAAAGTGATTTACCCAGGGTGACACTGCCAATAAGTTTCTGAGGAAAGGAAAAAGGAAAGAAATAAGCATTTATTAAACACCTAACATATGCCAGACTCCATGCTAAGTGCTTTACAAATATCTCATTTGACTATTAGAATATTCCTGAGAGATAGGTGCTATTATTTTTCCCATTTTACAGCTGAAGAAACTGAGATAGGCAGGTTAAGTGGCTTGTCTAGGGTCATACAAATAATGTCATAGACAAAATTTGAATGTGGGTTTCCCTCTCTTAAGTCCAGTGTTCTATCTACTGTATTACCTAATTTGGGCTTTAGGGTTTGCAAAGTACTTTACATATATTATATCATTTTAGGTGGCTCTAATTATTAGAAAGTTTTTCCTTAAAGAGGTGAAATCTACCACTTTTCAACTTCCACTCATTGTTCCTAATTTCCCCAGGGACCAAAGGGAACGAATCTAATCTTCTATGTGACAGCTTTTCAGCTTCCCCAGGAAGCCCTCTCTTCCTCTGACTAAATATCTCCAGTTTCTTTGACTCCTAATGGCTCCAGCTCCACTCACAATCTTGGTCTCTTCCTCAAGGAAGTCAAAGGTGCCAAAAGTGTCTGCTTTCCTCTCACTTTTTTCTTAACTCTCTAATTATACCATGGGGATAATAAAAACCCTTTGCTCCCAAGGACTGTAATGGTCAAATGAGATAATGGCTTTCAAACTTACCATGCACTGAACCTTCTCTCTCCAAAGTTACTGCTTGTTGTTCAGTCCTGTCTGACTCTTAGTGATCCCATGTCCATGGGATTTTCTTGGCAAAGATACTGGAGTGTGGTTTGCCATTTCCTTCTCCAGTGAATTAAGACAAATAGGGTTAAGTGACTTGTTCAGTGCTAAGCCTGGATTTGAACTCTGGAGGCCCAGCACTCTATTCACCCAGCCACTTTAACTGCTTAACTTACTGGCAATCTTTTAATAGTTTTTTCTAAATTTTTATCCATTCTGACCTCTCAGTAATCACCTTGGCCTTTGACCTTTTAAATGACCCATTTCTCCTTAATATTCTCTTTTTTTGGGGTTTTTGTGCCATTCTCTTGATTTTCCTCAACTATCTTACTGATCCTATTCATCTCTTTTGCTGCATTTTCATGGAGGTCATGCCTACTGACTGTGGGTGTCCCATACAGCTCTGTTGAGATCCTTCTCTTTTCTCTCTATACTATTTCACTTGGCAATCTCATCAGCTCCTGTGGATTCAATTATCATCTCTATGCTGATAATTCTTAAATCTATTTATCTAGCTCTAAACACTGCTGTCCTCCAGTCTCACGTCTCCCACTGCTTATTGGACATCTGGAACTGATGTCCCATAGCTATTTTAAACTCAATGCGTCCAAATGAGAACTCATTACACTGCCCCCCCACCCCAGAATTCTTCTTTCTTCCAACTTCCCTACTACTGTTGAATCACCCAGACTGAGAACCCAGGTCCAGACTAACAACCCAGGTGTCAATCTTGATTCTTGAAATTGTCTCATTTTCTCATATCCAATTTGCTCCCCATGCCTGTCAATTTAATCTTCATGTATCTTCCAAAAGTGTCCTCTTCTCTCCTCTGAACTTCTACTCTGATACAGGCCTTTATCACTTCATATGTGGGTTACTGCAAGAAATTGCTGGTTTGGTGTCTCTGCTACAAGTCTCTTCCCATTCCCATCCATCCTTCACTCAGTTGCCAAAGTGACCTTCCTAAATCGCAGGTCTGACCATGTTACTTCCTCTCCTCAATAAAGTCCAGTGGTTCCCTATCACTTCCAGGATCAAATATAATATCCTCTGAAGTTTAAAGTGTTTCCTCTTGTGTTTTTCTCTTTTGCTCTGATTTTTCTTTCCTAACATGGGTCGTAAGGAAATATGTAAAAAACCGAATATACATGTATAACCAAAAAAAAATGTTGTTTTTACATGTAACTGGGGAAAATAAAAAAATTTTAAAGTTTAAAATCTTTTATAATATGATTTCTCCCTCCACCTAATTTTATCTTTCCAGTCTTGTCACCCTCTCATCTCCCTTGACCACCCACTCTGTGATCCAGTGACACAGGCCATCATGTCAGACAAGACATTCTATTCCCAACTTCAGGTGTTTTCTCTGGATTTCCCCATGTCTGGATTTCTCTCCCTCTTTCTCTCTTTCCTCATCTCTACCTCCTGGCTTTCTTAAATCTCACCTTCTACAAAAAACCTTTCCTGATTTCCCCCTAATTCTAGTGCCATTTCTCTATTAATCCCAATTTATCCTGTAAGTTGTGTGTACATACATAGTTATTTGCATGAGCTTCTTGAAAAATCTGAGTTTCTTTGTATCCTCAGGGCTCAGCAGAGAGCCTTGCAACACAGTAGATACTTAATAAATGTTTATGGCCAACTCTAGATGTTCCTACTTTGACAACATCCTTTTGAAAATATGGTGATAATTACAACAACAACAGCAATAACCACAGAGAGACAAGATCATGTAATTGGAAGAAAGCTGCCTTCAGCCTCAGAGCCAGGAAGGTCTGAGGTCAGGTCTCACTTTGATGCAAACTATGTGTTTGGCAAATCACACCTTTCAGTTAGCACTGCTGTGGGCAATTTTCTAAAACCAGAAGGGTTAAACACTGGACCAGCAACACTTCAACTGAGGGCTGAACTAGATTAAAATGTAATTGAGAAATATTTAGCAAAGCAAATAAAAATAAAATAAAATAAAAATAACATTTTTAAACTAAGTCTATATATGGCAGCAGGGATCTTTATGTATGGTCCTCTTCAGGAACAAAGGACAAACATAACAACATGTATAGATTAATGAATTTGATAACCCTGATCTAAACTCTTAAGAATTAGGGAAGATACTGGTCTGTATCAGTACTCATCTGCAAATTCCCTATACCAATAAAATTACAAGCCCTGTCCCTATCCCTAATAACAGTACTTTTTTTTGGGGGGGGAATAAAATCAGAAAAAGATTTACCTTCTTATTCACATTTTCCATAATTTTGTCAGTTTGTTCAGTATTTTGGAATTTAATATATACAGGACTGATTACTTGAATTCATCAAGGAAATCTGATTCCAACTCCCAACATTAGCCATTTTTATTTTTCCCTTTCCAATCCAAGGATCATTCTCCTTGACAGAAAAAAAACAAGGGAAATACGAGCTCTAGCTTTTCAATATCCTTCATTCTGAGAAGCGATACTATCCTTTCTTTGATCTATGCTAGTCTTCAAGATAACTAAAAATAATTTTGCCCTTTTTGTTCCCTTTAGCATTCATCATGAGGCTCAGATCATTCCAAGTTTTACCATTCCTGACACTATAATTAAAAGACTATCTCCTGATATTGTATTCTATTACCCGACTCTGCTTTTATCTTCTACATGTCTTATTAATTTTTTTAACTGAGTTGGTCTATGAGATTCTTTTGCATTTACATTCATCTGCTTTTTAAGGCAGCATCTTCTTTTCCTCCTCAATGGCTTTTTTTGGTTTGAGTCTTCAGAATTTCATTCTTGAGAGATTCTCATCCTTCCCAGTCTGATTTTACCTCCAGAATTTGGAGTCATGGGATTCTACATAATCTTCCTTTGAACCCTCCTTTGAACCCTTTGAAATCTTCTCTCCCTAAAGCTAGTACATTTGGCAGACTGTGCCCAGCTTTTGACTTCTTCTCTATCAGGAATTCCAAGATAGATTTGGTAACTTTCCCCTTCCCTCCCCTGCTCCCAGAAAGGTTACTAACGTTTCTACTTTCAGCCCAGGTTTATCCTTGTTGGTGAGAATTAAGTCCAGAATAGTAGTTCCTCTCATTGCTTCCTCCATCTTTGGAAGGATAAAATTATCATTAAGGCAAGCCAAGAATTTATAAACTACTCTGCTTCTGGCAGAGTCTTCCAACAGATGCCCAGATAACTGAAATGCCCCCATCTCTACTCTGTTGTCTCTGTGCCAGTCTTGTGATCTATTTCCCAAATTTTGTCTAGTTCTTTCAAACTTCATTTATTTCATTTTGTCTCTGTACCCATAGCAAGCACTTCAACTGTGCTTCTGGGGTGTATTAGACTAGATACCTTCTTCTGCCCAGGTGGTCTGTAGTATATACTCAAAGAAGAGTAGTAACTCTATTTCTCCTAATTTATTTTCTACCCTGAGGATTCTGCTGCAGCTGCTCCTTCACTTTTCAAACCAGACCACCAGAAGTTATTCTGGGGGGAGAGGGGAAGTTAAGTCATCATAGCCTTCACATTTCATAAATCCTCACCTTTATCCCAGAAGTCACTTGGATCTTTACCTTGTGTCCCTTTCCCCATCTTTCCCTTTCTTTCCCTGAGAACTGTAATCAAATCAACACTATTGTGGGTATTAAGGTACTATTGTTCAATTCACCAACTTTGTGACTCCCTTCCCAAACCATAATTCCTTTCTCCATCAAACACTCCCCCCCAATATGTATGTATTGTTTCTTCCCCACCTTGTATTAACATGTAAACTTCTGGAGGTCAGACTCTCTCAATTTTTTATTTGTATTCCCAGCCTTTAGAATAGTGCTTGGCAAATAGTATTTAATAAATAAGTGCTTTTCATTCATTTATTCCTTTCACTAAATGCTGCTACCATATTGACCTCTACTCACTCTTGGATTTCTTCATATCACTATAGCTTCTTATTATACAACACTACTTCACATACTTTTCATACCTAACTACTCCTCTCCTTCTTTAAATAGTATAATATTCCTGAGTCATGGTCTTATTGTAGGTCCCATATCACTAAGACTTTCTTATGTATATGTATCTATGCCCTCAAATTTGCCACCTTGCTTTCAGATTAGCACTCTGTGCTTGAATTGCAACATCTAGAGTAATGGGTTTTACTGCTGACTTCTTTCTTGAATTTTACCTCAGCCTTAGTTTCCACATCTATAAAATGGATACAATAATAACACCTACCTCACAGAGTTGTTGTGAGGAGTGAATGAGATAATCTTTATACATAAAGATGTAAGGCCATCATTATGGCCTAAAAGTGCTATATTTGTTTCTGTCATGTCTGACTCTTTGCAACTCCATTTGGGATTTTCTTGGAAAAAAATACTAGAAGCAGGGCAGCTAGGTGGTGAAGTGTTTAGAATACCAGCCCTAAAATCAGGAGGAGCTGAGTTCAAATATAACCTCAGACACTTAACATTTCCTGGCTGTGTGACCCTGGGCAAGTCACTTAACCCCAATTGTCTCAGCAAAAACAAACAAACAAAAAGAAAAAAACTAGAAGAGTTTGCCATTTCCTTCTCCAGCTCATTTTTACACATGAGAGAACTGAGGCCAAAAGGGTTAAATTATTTGACCAGTAAGAGTCTGAGAACAAATATGAACTCAATTTTTCCTGACTCCAAACCAAATACTCTACCATGTTACTCAGCTGCCAATATAAATGCTAGCTATTAATCTTATTAAAATTATCAAAAAATTATTGGATAATTCTCTAGCCATCTTATGCTGTTTGCTTCTTTTTGTACTATTTAGCATTCTCTCTCTCGTTAATTCAAAATTCTTGATCAGATTTATAAGATTCAAAGCATACCACTCTTCCAGGTGTCTGAGAACAAAAAGGTCTCAGCTCACCACTATTGCCCATGTGGATGGCAGGAGGCCAAAATAGACCCTTTTCTTCTCTGTGTCCACTAGTATCTACTATTCCCTTTGCCATCCATGGAAATCTCCATCAGACTAAGCCCTTGAAGACAGGAACTATTTCTGACTTTTTTTTGCCTTTTTTTTTTTTTTTTGTATCCTTAGAGCTTAGAGTAGCATCTGGCATATAGTAGGCACTTAATCAATGTTTGTTGACTCAATTTGACTTGGGAGAATGTGTCCCAACCCCAACTTTCCTCAGGAACAGGTTTAGAAATCTCCATGCCTTGGAACCCACTGGCACATACAGAGGGTAAACCTGTTTTGAGTTAATGAACCCTCTGAGTAAACAATAGTGATGCCATATTTTCTGTATCAGGAGGATTGGCCAATGAGGTCCCAGGCCTGGGAACATGCAAACTTGGATGCCTGGGGAGCCCAATTCCAAGTATGTGAAATGAAGGGCTCTTCCTTATTTTCAGAATATGTGCAGGTTAAGACTATGTCCTGTCCACTTATTGCAACACAAAAAAAAAGCCTTTTGATTGGCTACCATATTAGGATGACAAAGTGTAAGCCTTTGATTGGAGGAGACCTCAGACCTTTATCTCCTCACCCTGGTTGCTGCCAAGTAGACCACAAGCTCATGATTGCCTCTGCCTCTGTTGTATATATTATTCCTGCTCTTAAATGAAGAAATATAAAGATTCTTCCCTTCCTTTTTTCTGTTTTTTTTGAGAGGTAGTGGGGGTTAAGTGACTTGCTCAGGTTCACACAACTAGTGTTTTGTTTTGTTTTTTATAATTAATTTTATAATTATAACATTTTTTGACAGTACATATGCATAGGTAATTTTTTATAACATTATCCTTTGTACTCCCTTTTGTTCCGAATTTTCCCCTCCTTCCCTCCACCCCCTCCCCTAGATGGCAGGCATTCCCATACATATTAAACATGTTACAGTATATCCTAGGTACAATATATATATATATATATATATATATATATATATATATATATATATATATATATATATATATATATATATGTGCAGAACCGAATTTTGTTGTTGTTGTTGTTGCAAAGGAAGAATTGGATTCGGAAGCTAAAAATAACCTGGGGAGAAAAAAAAATGCAAACAGTTTACACTCATTTCCCAGTGTGCCTTTTCTAGATGTACAGCTAGTAAGTGTTAAGTATCTGAGGCTGAATTTGACTCCAGAGCAGGTGCTCTATCCTCTGTGCCATCTAGCCCCTAAGTAAAGAAATATAGAGACTAGACAATGACCTAGTGAGCTTTGAAAGGTCAAGATTGCCACCAAGGGGCTGAGAACAGGAGCCCAATGCCAGAGTTTACAAAGGTGCAGGGGGAACATGGCATAATCTTAGATGCATCAACCTATTCCTGCTCCAGAGTTTGGGTGGTTTCTTCAGTGTGTGTATTTATGAGTGTAAGTAAGTGAAGGAGCATAAGTGAATGTGTGATGATGAACATATGTCACTAGTGACAATTCTTGAAGGAAAAAACATTGGATAGGGAGTGAGGAGATCCGTCACTCCCACTAATTATCTGTGTTTCTGTTCAGTGGTGTCTGACTTCTTCGTGATCCCATTTGGGGTTTTCATGGCAAAGATATCAGAAAAGTTTGCCATTTCTTTCCCCAGCCCATTTTACAGACAAGGAAAGTGAGGCAAATAGGGCTAAGTGACATGCCCCAGATCACACAACTAGTGTCTAAAGCTAGATTTGAACTCACAAAGACTAGCCTCCTTGACACTCAGTGCTCTATCCACTGAGCCATCTAGTTGCTCTACCTGTGTATCTCTAAGAAAAACAGTTTTTCTCACTCAGCCTCAGTTTCCCCATCTATGAAATCAGAGAATTAGATGATCTCCAAGCTTCTTCCCAACCCTAACTTCCTATGGATCTATGGTGTGTATGAGTACATGTGTGTGTGTGTTTGGGTTTTTGTGAATCGAGTCCTATAGTGAAAGGAACCATCCCCTCCTTGGTGGGGAGCTGGGGGGGTGGCCTGGAGCTGATTGGTCACCGAATCCCCCAAAGGAAACATCTGCACATTCCAGACACATGTGGTAACTGGAGAGCAAACCATCCTGGACGTGAGAGTTTACAGCCACCAGGGGCCGACGCCTCATGCTGGCAGCCGGCTGTGGAAAAGTCATGTTTAAAATATTATTACAGGGGAAGGGCCGCCAGAGCCTCAAATTAATCATGAAAATGTCTTCAGAGAGAGCCAGCCCATCCGGGCGTTATGTAACCTCTCCACCTCCGGGCGAGGAGACAAGGAACTGAGCTAGCAGGGCTTCAGTATGTGGCCTGGGCCCAGGCAATGCTCTGCCCTCAAGCAGGAGAGCAAGGCTTACTACCACAGGCAACAGAGGGGACAAGATTCTGTTTGAGTTGAGAAATTCCTCTTTAAGAAGTGAGCCTGGATGTTATAATCTCCTTATGTTCCATACTCCACAGCATCAGGAATTTGTTCTTGGTGTCTAACTTCCATCCTTCCCACTATCATTAGGCCCACCCCTCTGGAAGAGGATGGGTACTCAATGTCTCCACTTTAGTCAGACTCATCTCGCACTCCAGCTCTTGGCTCTCCTTGGCTTCCCTCCGGGGGTTATTATTTCTTGTTTCTGTAAAGTGAATTATACCAGACTGAGCAGATTGTGCAGGGGCCCAGAATGTTGACCAGTCCGGTCCCCTGCAAACACACACACACACACAAAGACCCCTCTTATATTTAATTTTACAAATGATTAAATGAAAATAACTTGGAAATTGCCTAAGAGACAAGGCTACTGTACATCTCGGCATTAGAATTGATCATATCTTGTCATTAGAATTGATCATATGGAATCTGAAAGGGATTTCAAGAGACGATGGAATCTATATTCTGAGGAACTGAACAAGCTGGAGTAGATGTAAAGATGTAGGGGGAAAGGGTTAATTTGAACTGCTTTTGGTTCTCAGTTTCCTCATCTGAAAAATGAGGGGTTTGTATGGAAAGGTCTCTAAGTACCTTGTCAGCTCTAAAAATCCTACATGCCATTTCCACCGCCACATCTCTGGTGGCTATAACAGCTTCTGAGCTAACCTGTTTCCCACTCATCAGCCACTCCCTCATCCATCCATCCTACTCATATTCCACTGCCAGAATAACTTCTATAAAACACATGTAGGAAGCACTTGTTTGTTGGTTAATTGCTTGGCGAGAGAAAAGAATTGTTTCTCAATGTTACTCAACACCAGAATCTTGGACTTAGGGATGGGTAGGGAGAGGTTTTGCTTTAGCTTTTACCAGAAACTAGGTATCTCAGTATCTCCATTTTCTGGAGATACTTAAGGGCAATTATGCTTTCTCTAAAGGCTCAGAAAGACTTTAATAAACTAAGTTCCTTCAAATTTACCAGAGTTCGGTGGCTACCTACCACAACATATACAGTACTTTTTTAAAAATTACATCACATTTATAGTGATGACAACATTAATTTGAACTACCTTTAGGCCTGTTTCCTCATCTGTAAAATGAGAGGTTTGAATGAAAAGATCTCTAAATACCTTGTAACTTAGCCTCTTCCCATACTCTCTCGCCTCAGTTTCTACATCTGTAATATGAGGGATCCATACTAGATGATCTCTAAGGGTCCCTTCCAATTATCAATGTTCCAAAGCTATTCTAAGATCTCCCAACTTTATCCCCAATATAAAATCAATCAAGACATAATCCCCAGGATGGAGAAGGGAGGAGGAGGAGGAGGAAGAAAAGAAGGGAAAAGAGGAAAAATGAGAGTTGTGTCCCTTTACAAACTTTCACCTAGAAAGACCAGGTAACATCAACTCCTCCCCATCTTTGGCATCTATTTCCACGAACCTTACTCCTTCCATCTGGCTGACAGGTTGCACTTCCTCCTGTTACAAGAATCGGTCCCTGCCAGCCAGCCCCCTATCTCCCCTTCCCAAAGTTACCTTCCACTCATTTGGGGAAGTGAGGAAATAGTTAAACTACTTTGTCTTGACAGAGTTCTCCAAGACAGAACTAGGGTCCTTGTCTCTCCTTCTCTCCTTCCCAATTTCCTGGGAAATTTCCTTAATGACTATTGACTTAAAACTACTTCTACCTTCACAGCTCTAGGAGGTCTGTTATATAATCACCCAAGGTAATAGCTGACAGGGACAATTCTACATACTCATCTCCTTGTCAGTAAGATAGCTTTTCTCTAGAGATGTTAGCATATCTCTGCCAGCTATTACAGGTCCTTTCTTTTCTTCCCAGTAGCAACACTTTAAACAGGTCCCTTCTAATATCTCACTTTTCTGTCTCATTCTCAAGTGAAACTGGGAAAAAAATAAAACCCAGAAAAGTTCTTCTTGGCTGCTCCTGACTAATTATGTCACTTCCCTACTTACTGTATCCTGTCATCTCTGCCTTATAAATATCTCCCATATCCATCCATTTTCCTTCTCATTCCTGCCTTACCAAAACTCATACCAACTCAATAACCTCATAACTGGTACCTCTGCTTCCAGTTCCATCTTCAACCCCAACAACCTAATGATTCATTCACATATACTTAATACTTCCCTGTATGATAACCTTTCTAAGTAATGTGAGAGATATAAGACATAATACCTGTCTGCAATCATGGTATTTAACCTTTCTGGTATTTAACCAGTAAAACAGAGGATAATAATAGGGTCTTCAGTCTAATTAGGATGAAATGTGTACAAATTACTACAATACACAAATTAGCAAAAAGTGGCAGGAAAATATGGGACATGTTTGGAGACAATAAAGACTCCCTTTGTCCAGGGCACAGAATGCAAGAAGGGTGGGCAATGTGAGGTAGGGCTGGAAAGGGATCTGATAAAAAGAGTACAGAATGACAAATTGAGGGATTCAGCTTTTGTTCAGGAAGCAATGAAGGATTCTGAGCAGGGGATTGTGCTCTGGGCAGAAGGGTGTGAAAATTAATCTGGTAGCTTATGTGAGATGACCTGGATGGAAAGACTCACAGTAGAGAATTGGATTAGAAAATCAAGGCAAAGATAATTAGAAAGTGGGACTGGGGGTTAGAAGTAGTAATAGAAAACAAAGGATAGATACAAGAGATCCTGCAAAGAAATATTCATTGGATGGAAGAGTTAGAATTGATAAGGACCCCAGGAGTCATCTAGTATAATTCCTCTCATTTCACAAGTAAGGAATTGACCAGACCTGTCAACTAATTGGATGTGAAAGATGAGAGACAAGGAGTCTAAAAGATACAAAATGAAGTAGTGGGATGCAACCACCCAAAAATGGTGCAGTCCTTGCAAATACCATAGTTACAGTCTACTGCTGGGGAAGCAGACAAAGTAAGGAGTGATGGGGGTTGGAGGGAGGTAGGGAGAGACATATGTCAGATATGTTGTAGAAGAGATTTTTGATCCGGGGTTTGAATTAGACTAAATGGCCTCTAAGTTCCTCACCTAATTCAGATTCAATAATAGATAGAAAAATGAAGGATTTTGATGAAAAGTACAAGATATTTATAATGCAAAAATATCTTGCATGAATCCCTTGACAGAAAGTCTCACCCAAGCACTGCTTAAATCCTTGAGGCAGTTATTTCTATTGTTGGACATTCTAATTGTTACTAAGTGTTCCTTACACTAGGGTAAAATTTGCCTCTCTGCAACTCTACCCAATGATACTAATTCTGAACCCTGAACAATAGAGTTCTCTCTCTCTTCCTCATAGCCCATATTTGATGAGAGCCATCATCTCCCATTACTTTACTCTATTCTGTGAAAAATTTGCCTTGTAACTTCAAAACAATTTTTTTTCACTTGACAATGGTTTTCCATTGGGTGGGAGACTGAGTCAAAAAAGATCTAGATTCAAATCCTGCCTACTAGCTGTGTAACCGTGTTGGTGAGTCACTTAATTTCTCTGAGACGGTTTCATCACCAGGAAAGTAGAGGACAATAATTTTTATAGTGCATACTTCACAGGGCTTTTATGAGGATATAGTAAAACAATGTATATAGAATGCAGTTAGTAATATTTTGGCTGCCCTCTCTTGGATGTTTGTTGGCATTCCTTATTAAAATATGGAACCCAGAACTGAACACACCACACTGGATGTGGTCTGACCAGAGCAGAGTATAATGGGCCTATCTTTGGGTGGATCTCAGATGCTATATTTCCACTAATTTTGCTTAAGATTGTGTTAGCTCTGTTAGCAGCCACATCACACTGTTGCTGGCTTACTGTGAGTCTGTGGTCAGCTAAAACCTTCAGGTCTTTTTGCACATGAACTGCTGCCAAGCCAGATCATTCTCTATCATTCACTTATGGAATGGATTAAAAACAAAACTAATGGAAACATAAATGCAGAACCTCACATTTAATCCTGTTAGACAACTTTGAAAGACTTAGGAACTCTGATCAACACAATGACCAGCCACAATTCCAGAGGACTCGTAATGAAACATGCTGCCTCCCTCCTGAAAGAGAGAAGTAATTGGCTCAAGAGTACAATGGAAACTTCTTTTTGAACATGGACAATGGGGAAATTTGTTTTGCTTGACTGTGCATCTTTGTAACAGGGTTTTTTCTTGCTTTCTGGGTGGGGATGGGGGAGGGAAATGGAAAGGAGGGAATATGGACCTGAAAATAAGGTAAAATTGAGTTTTAAAAAATTTATTTTTATTAAAATTAAATTCTATCCCAGTGTTCCAACTTGTCTCTCAAGATCTTCTTAAAGCCTGATTTTGTCATCCATTGCATTAACTGTCCCTCTTAGCTTTCATCATTTGAAATGACAAAGTAACATTCTTTTTTTTTTCATTTAAGTCACTGATTAAATGTTATCTGTAACAGAGCTGAGAACAAATTATTAAGGGTTTTCTGCCAAGGCAGCTAGGTGGTCCAGTGAAAAAAGCACCAGGCTTCAATTGTGAAAGACACGATTTGCCTCAGTTTCTTCATCTGTAAAATGGGGATAATAATAGAATCTTTCTAAAAATGAGCTGATTGGAATTGAGCTGCCTAAATAATAACTCCCAAGAAGGAGAAGGAAGAAAGCTTTGAAAGATGGCAATAGGAGCCATATTGGATATTTAGGCAGTTTCATTCCTTGTGAGCTCTGTTCCACTTCAGGGCTGTGTGAGTATGTGTGTTTTTCTGACCTGACTACAGAGGGAAAGCACCATAGAGGCATCTGTGCTGAATTTTGATGAATGGCTAGGATTTTGATAGGCAATTGGGGGTGTAAGGACTTTCTGGACTGAGGAAGAATAGAACAAAGGCAAGGAGATAAAAAACTATATATGAATATATATATATATATATGTGTGTGTGTGTGTGTGTGTGTGTGTGTGTGTGTGCAATGTGTCTAGGGAAAAAGCAACTGCCAGGTGGATTGAAGCAGAGGCTCGTATGGAAATTCTGCTAGGATTAGTCACTAAGAACTGTCAATTCCACCTCCACAATATCTCTTGAATCCATCCTCTCCTCATTTCTACTGTCCCCACTCTAGTCTGGTCCTTAATTACCTTTTACTTGTACTTCTGCAATAGCCTCCCAATAGGATTCCCTTCTTCTAAGATAAGTTTCAGTTCAGTCATTTTTACTCCCATACTCTTTTGGGAATCTTAGGTACATGAGTTGTGAGAGGCAGAAATAGGAATGCAGCCTATTCCCTATCCTAGGGCTCTACTAAAGGCAAGGGCAACATCTAGTTGGCTTTTTATAAGTGACTAAGTTATTCCTATTTTTCATCCTTTCTTGGGGGAAATTCAGATTTAGTATCTAAAGACTTTCTTCTTTACCTTTCATTGTCTTTTAGTTCCTCCAAACTTCAGACCTGGCATCCATTCATACTCAGATGATAGTTATTCACCATTCCAGTTATACTCCTCTGGATTATCAGCAGTTTCTTAAAATGAGACTCCTAGAGCAGAAGCCAACACTGTAGATATGCTTTGACTAGATCCCACTGTACCATGGAATAATCCCCTCCCTAATTCTGGAAGCTGGGATTCTCTTAATGCTTTCCATGTTCAAAGGAGAGTTTTAGGCTGCCAAGTCACACTACTGGCACATATTGAAACTATAATACATTATACTCCCTGAACTTTTTCAGACAAACCAATGTCCAAGCAGCCTCCCCAAGCATAAGATTTTACATTTATCACTACTGAATTTACACTAGCTTTACCACTTGTGACCTATGTGATTTGGAACAGTCACTTAAAGTTTCTGATCCTCAACTTTGTCATCTGTCAAATCAGGAATTTAGACTGGTAGAACTAAGTATTTTCTAGCTCTCAAACTACCATACAAGAGAGAAAGAACAACAAAGCAAGGAGCAAGCATTTATTCAGTATGTACTGTATACTAGGTACCACACAGCCTTTGGAAACATGCTCTCACACATGGTCCTGAATTAATTTTCCATTAAATATCACTTTCTTAATGTCATTACCCTGACTCAAAAATATTTCTTAATGTCACTACCCTGACTCAAAAATATTTAGTGATTTTTCACTGCCCTCAGGATAAAGTATAAAGTATTCTGTCTGACCTTCAAGGCTTCCCATAAACTGATTCAAATCCTTTATATTCCACAAATCAGCTCAGTTAAACAATTATTAAGTTTCTAATCATGTATAAGGCACTATCCTGCCCTCCTCCTCAGTTTGAACTCATCATCTTGCTTGGACACTGCAGGGGATCTCATCACTGACCTCTCAACACATCTAGGTTTTTCATGTCTTTTGCTCATCCTCTTTTCCTTCCCCTAGGGTACTTTTTTTCCATTCTTCTATCCAAAATCCTATTTTTTTTTATGATCGAACACAAGTCCCACTCCTGTTACAAAGTCTTCCCTGATTTATCCAACCCTTATTAGATTAGGTCAATGCTAAAAGTAGTAGTAAGCCTCTGCTTTCTTTGTTCCCATGTTCTTGATGCTTGAGACAACTGAGCTGCTCATGCTGGTTTTTTGACCTTCTCTGTGGGTCCTTTTCTTGATCTCATTCCTATAACTTTGGTGTCAGAATCATAATCACATACATTCCACCAATGATCACATCCTCCCAACTTCTTCAGTTCAACTTCAATAAGCCTTTTTCTATGAAGTAGCTACTGTTCCCCAGGGCACTGTGCTGGGAGTTTGGGTAGTACCTTTCTGGTGGTGGCTAGAGCACTAGATTTGGAATTAGCTGCTCAAGTTCAAATCTCAACTTTTGCCACTTCCTATTTTTGTGCACTTAACTAACTCACTCCACCACTATGGACTCACCATTTCCTCATAATTCATAAAATTCTATGAACTATGAAAAAAATTTAGTTGGGGTCCCTGTCCTCATAGAGCTGACCATCCATCTAGCATAAGGCTAAGAAACCACTAAAAAGCAAAATAATATATAAGTATATATAGAGATGGGAGAAAAGTGCTCTGGTCAACAAAGGGGAAAGGGTCTTTGCTGAAAAAACAAAGGGACCAGGGAAAGCTTTCCAAAGGGAATTGGTCTTTAAAGGCTCATAGCATTATAGATACAAATCTGGAAAGACCTTGAAGGGCCATCAAGTCCAACCATCTCATTTTATGAATGAGAAGACTGAGACCAAAGAAAGTCAGAGTAATTTGAGACAACTAAGTGACACAGTGGGGAAGCCATGAGATAGAATCCTATTTCAGACACTTATATGAACTGCATGGTCCTAGTCAAATCACTTTACCCTTGTCTACTTCAATTTCTTCATTTGTTATAGCATGTATCTCCCAAGATTGTTGTGAGGACAAAATAAAATATTTATGTAAAGGACTCAGTAAACTTTAAAACACAATATAATAGTAAACTATTTTTATTATTGCCCAAAGTCATATAAACAGTATTAGAGGCTGGATTTGAACCCTACCACATCTTATTCCAGAGCTAGTGATCTTTCCCCTATATTACCTTAGATAGAAAGGAATGAAACTGGTATTTTTTTTATGGAACCTATCATTTCTTCCTATTTCCTGTGTTTCTTCTGAGCTCTGCCAGGACAGACCATCTTTCACTTCTTTGTATTCTTTGCTTCAGGCACAAAATAGAGCACAAACACGTGCTCAATATATTGGCTAACGAGCCAAAGAAATGTAACTTCACCACAGTGCCTTCTTTATAATATCACTGTGCTACACCTGAAATTGTTACCTGGCTGCTGCCATCAGTTGGAGTCAGTGCCTCAGCTGATTGGCTGGCGGACAGAAGACATATTTATTAAGCACTGATTGTATTCAGGTACTATGCTAAATCCTTTATAAATATATTCTGTCTCTCTCTTCTCACTTTCTCTCTCTCCTCTCTCTTACTTTTCTCTCTTCTTTCTCTTTCTCCTTTCTCTCTCTTTCTTTTTTTCTTTCTCTCTCCTATCCCCTCTCCCCCCTCTTTCCCCTCACCTCTTTCCCATTTCCCTCTCCTACCTTCTCTCTCCCCTCTCATGTCTTTCCCACCCCCTGTCTCTGTTTCTGTCTCCCTCTTCAATTGGGGTTAACTGACTTGCCCAGGTTTACACAGCTAGTATGAAGCTGGATTTCAAAGCTGGATTTTAACTCAAATCTTACTGAAGGAAAGGGAGAAGGAAAAGGAGAGGAAGAAGGAGAGGGAGAGGGAGGCAAGAAAAAAAAAAAAGAAAGGGAAAGAGGGAGAAAGAAAAGGAGAGGGAGAATGAAAGGAAATGGAGAGGGAAAGGGAAAGGGAGGAGAAGGAGAAATGATTCTTTTTGTCAAGAATCTTAAATTCTCTTGGAATAATACAACAAGTTGCAGAATTGAGCAAATTCAAGGACATTTGAGGAAGGAAAGAGTGCTAAGAGCTGGCAGGATCAAGGAAAAATTCACAAAGGAAGAGATATCTGCACTAAGCAGTGAAGTAAATTGAAGAACAAAGAGGCAGTAGTGAGGAGGGAGTGCTTTCCAGACATGGCAGACAACTTGTGAAAAGAAACAGAAACAAAAGGCAAGATGTCAAATTTATCTAAAATGAAAAGTACACAATGTACACAAACTATGAAATGAGAATGGAAAGGTAAGTTGGAACCAGAGGGCCTTAATTGCCGGGTTGGGAGTTCTGCATTTTATCTTAGAAGCAGTAGAGCCACGAGGGACTAGATTATAGCTGGAGACTGGCCTGCTCATACCTGCATCTCAGAAAGATTATCTTGGTAGCTGCATTTGCAGACAATGGGAGTGGAAGCAGGGAGACCAATTACTTCAATAGTCCAAGTGAGATGACAGGTCCTTGGGTGATAGTTATGTGAGAATAAAGAAGGGAATAAATTTGAGAGATGCTGTGGATATAGAAACCAAAAGACTGGACAACTGATTGGTTATGGGAGATGACAGAAAAGGAAGACCCAAAGACAACTCTGAAGTTAAGAGTCCAGGTGACTAAAAGAATGGCGGCCCTCAACTGAAAAAGATAAATATGAAGAATGGTCAGTCTTAGAAGGAGATCATAAGTTCCATTTTGGATATGCCAAATTTGAGAAGTTAACAGAATGTTGTCTATTGATCCAGGGTCACCTAGGTATCTTTTCTCTTTTTACTGTTTTCTTTCATTTAAAAAAATTTAAATTTTATTTTTCCAAATACATGTAAAGATTGTTTTCAATGTCTATTTTTGTAAAAATTTGGGTTAACATATTTTTCTCCTTTTCTCTCCTACCTCCCCTTTAAAGCTCCAAGACAGCAACAAGTCTGATATAAGTTAAACATGTGCAATTCTTTTAAATGCATTTCCATATTTGTCATTTTGTACAAGAAAAAAATCAAAACAAAATGGGAAAAAATATGAGAAAGGAAAAAATAAGCCAACAACTAGCAGCAACAACAACAAAAGTGAAAATACTATGCTTCAATCCACATTCAGTTTCCAAAGTTCTCTCCCTAGATGTGGATGACATTTTCCATCCCAAGTCTATTGGAATTGCCTTAAATCATTGTGGAAAAGAGCCAAGTCCATCACAGTTGATAATCCCATAATCTTGTAACTGTTCTTTTGGTTCTGATCACTCATTCAGCATCAAGTCACGTAAGACTTTCAAGACTTCTGAAATCAGCCTGCTCATTATTGCTCATAGAACAACAACATATCATTACATTCATATACTATAACTTATTCATCCATTCCCAATTGATGGGATCCACTCAATTTTCACTTCCTTGCCACTATAAAAAGAACTTTTACAAATATTTTTACACAAATAGCTCCTTTTCCCTTTTATGCTCTCTTTGGGCATAATCTACATAAATATACATAAATATTCTTTTCTCAAGCACAGAAATACCCATATTTATAGATAAACCCTCAACAATTTAATTCAACAACAAATATTTATCCACTGCATTGAATCAGAACTATAGTCCTTCCCCTCAAGAATTTTATAAGCCTATTGGGGAGACAATACACATGTAAAAAATTAGCTAGTAATAAAAAGAAAGACAAATTTTCCTATCCAACATCACTGAATGTTTCTATGAGAACACAATTTAGAGGAGATAATCTTATGAATGAACCAGTAATGGGCCAAATGTAATTTTGCAATCTTGTGACTTGATAGTTGGATTTGGTTGTACTATATTAAGGATGGCATGGCAAATTGACCTTAGTCCATGTATGCCCACAGAAGAGTGAAGATAAGTACTCTGTATCTCTTTAATTTACTTACCCACGACTTTTGCTCTTGATTTGTACTATCACCTATATCCGGAATGTGCTCCTTCTATCTCTTAGACTCTAATTTCCTTCAAGACTCAGTTCAGGCACCATCTTTTACATGAAGTCTTTCTTAATCTCCTCAACTGTGAGTCTTAATGAGTTGTGTAGCCTCCTCAGTACCAAGCTTCTCTGGTTTTGAGCATAATGGATGCTCAGTGGCCATCTCTTAGATTGGTCTGTTGCACTGGACCAGCATGAGGTCAAATGATGGAGGACTTTGAAAGTCAGGAAGAGTGGAAAGTGAAAAGCCATTAAAGATTTTTGAATAAAGTTAAGACAAGATGAAAGATTAATCTGACACTGTGTGAGGATCAATAGCATCTAATGCAGAGAAAAGAGCAATGGATTCATATCCCTGCTTATCCACTTCTACTCACATGACCCTGGGCAAATAATTTCTTCATCTGTGAAACGAACAGATTGGACTAAATTACCTCTAAGGTGCTTTCTAGCTTTAAATCTATGATTCTGTGTTAATAAATTCTATAGGACTTCAGAGGAGAGCAGGAGAGAATCATTAGGAGCTGTTACATTAGGAAGGGCTTCCTGGAGAAAGTAGGCCTCCAGCTAAAATTCTTGCAAATATTTATCAAGCATTATGTCCACAGCACTAACTATATGTTTGGGGACAGGGGTGACAAGGCCTTTTTCTCTCTCAGTCTGTCTGAGATTGTGTGTGTGTGTGTGTGTGTGTGTGTGTGTGTGTCCCTGTCTCTGTGTGTTTTTCTATCAGTCTCTTTCTCTCTTCCTCTATTTCTCCTTCCCCCCATAAAGTTTAAAGTATCCCCATGAGTCTCATGGCTCCTTTACTTCTTTGATGACCTTGTAAATATCTATTAAATAGATTATAACAGCAGCTGGCAAAGTCTTTTCCCCCTACCCTACTCCCATTCCCCCAGTAGCAAAACCAAACAGGGTCCCTGGGTTACTGTAGGCCCATATGTTATTATAGTCACTGCTGCCTGCCAGCACAAACACCCAGACTTGACAGCCCAACCTTTACAGCAGGGAGTCCAAGCCTATGAGGCTTCCCTGGCCCTAATTGGATACTCAGCTAGAAAAACCCACCTCTGTTAAGGGTAACTCTTGATTCACTTCCATCCTTTCCCTACCCCCACCAAGGAAGGAATTCCTGGGAGTGCCATTACCGTAGGGAATTTAGGAAGGCTTTAAAAAGAGAAGTCAGGAAAATTAAAGTCTGAAAACATTGTCTTTGGGGAGTACCCTATATAAACAGTATCTGTGTGCCTGTGGAGTTGTAGAAAGGCTACCTGGCCTTAGAGAAGGAGTATATACTCCACCCCATGTCTTCTCTTTGTAGCTCCTTTGGAAGGAGGACATGCATACACCCAAACACAAGTACACAGATTCATAATTATGCAGTTACAGCGATGTTCTTACACACCCAGTCCTTCCCACCTCATTCTCTCCACCATCATATGCACATGTATAACCATTCACTGTTGTAGTGGCTGAGAAAATCTGCGGTTCCTTCTTTTACTTTGGGGCCTCTGGAGAGGGGAGGAAACCCATCAAGAGGAATGAAGAAGGTTAAGATCTGTCTTTGAAGCCAGTCTGCAATTCTCTCTCCCCATTTAAACACATATTGCTAGAAGCCTGATCCCAGCCAGTAAGGAAAAGGGGTGGTTTCTGTGAACTTTTAGGAAAAGCACTGGGGAAAAGCTTTTAGAGCATGAGTTCTTAATTCAGAACTATGAACTTTTTTTTAAACTATTTTGATAATTGTATTTCAAAATAATTAGTTTCCTTTGAAATTCCATGTATTTTATTTTATGCACTTAAAAATGTTATTCTGAGAAGATATAACTTCCCCAGGCTGCTAAAGGAGTTCAGGACACACACACAAAAAGTTAAGAACACCTGCTTTTGATGGAAAGTTTTTCCATTGTAATAATTCAGTCTAATACACAGATCTTGGTCATCCTCAAAGTTCACAATAGATAACCAGCTCTTTCTAAAGCAACACTCCCCCATCCCCTCCCCAAAATAATTCTATCCTCCCCACCAAATATACTACCTCCGCCCAAGTGTTCATGGCCACAGCCACCCAGAAAAACTCACATCTTCAGCCAAACAAAAGTAAAAATAGGCTGCGGACTGAAAAAGGAGGGAGTCTTGGGCCAAAGCAAACAGCCTTGCATAGATACCCAACTTAAGACAGCCCTATGAACAGTCTGATTTGCACAGAAAGCTGCCCCAGAAACATTTAGTATAGGTACCTAGCATAGTCCCGGGGAACCAAGGCATCTTTGAAGCATTCCCTATTTTAACATACTGAACAGATTTTTTCTAAGGAGCAGCAAAGGAAACAGAAAAGAGAGATGAAGACTTATAGGGGAGGAAAGAAACACACAAAGTTAGAGAAGAAAAAGGCAAATGACAGAGGAAAGGTGAGGAACAGGAGGGAAAAAGATAGGTAAGACTAAGCTTTCCCCTACAATCCAGGGCAATGAGAGTTGTCAGTGGGCACAGTTTAAGACTCTAAGATAAGGGTTTTTAATCTAGGGTTTGTGAACTTGTTTTGTTTTTGTTTTTGTTTTTTGTTTTTTTGTGTTTTTTTTTAAATAGCTAACTACTTCAACATAGTTGGTTTTCTTTGTAACCCTATGCATTTTATTTTATTTTACATAATTAAGAATATTATTTTGAGGAAGAGTTCATAGGTTTCAATAGATTGCAAAAGGGAGGATGGGAGGGATACATTTATTAGACACCTACTCTGTACCAGGCACTGTGCTAAGCACTTAATAAATATTTTCTCATTTGTTCCAAAAACACAAAAAGGTTAAAGTGTTCCTCTCAAAAAAACAGCTTCTCTGGGATCTAAATTTCCTGTCTTGTCTCTTCCATAGCAGACTGGGGGAAAGATGGTGGCTTTGGGGTCAGAATCTAGAGTTTAGAATTTAGAGCTTAAAATTTGCCTAATAACATTTTCACCAAAGACCCAGGACTCCCTTTTGTTCCCTCTGTCAAATGGAGGAGACTCTTTCTGTACAGTTGCCCATTTTTGATTGGGGCTGGCCTCCCTAGCCTACATGGCCAGTCAAAAGACTGGAATGAGAGCAAACTGTGATCATGACATAAGAAAATGGCTTTTACAATATGGAACACAAGGTTTTACAAGAATGAATGATGAAAACTATCTTTGCATGTATTTTGGGGAAAAAAAACTATTTAAAAAAATGGCTTTTGCAAAGCTTCTGCTTAGTCAACCAAGGAAGGATTGTTCCTTTCCACACCTGTGGGTTCTGGGGGAACAATCAACCGATCATCAGTCAAAATTCTAGAAAAGTTAAAATAAATACAAAGGAAAGAGTTATACATATATATTCAACCCACTAGACTGTGTCTCATTTCCCAAAAGAAGGTTTGCAGGGTGTGAAGGACTGGTTGAGGTCATCAATAAACTGCCCAAAATGGTGCCTGGGATAAATGTGTGACTACCACTGGAAAGGACTCCCATGTTGCTGACAAATTCAAGGGGTTAAATCAGCAGGAACTTTCTGCTCACACTCCTCTTCCCTCTTCTCATCTAGATAGTAGGGGAACAGCCAGCAATTTCATCCTTTATTTGGATTATTAAAATTGCTGTCAAATTGGTCTATCTGTCTTTAGTCATGACATTCAAAGCCCTTTATATTCTGGTCTTCATCAACTTGCTAGCATTAACTCATATACTACTGCCATTCAAGTGTGCTACTTTCTAGCCAAACATTCTTGACTGACCCTCACTCATCTTTATATCTTTCCAACATCATTCTTCAATGTCTGGAATGGACTTTTCTTCCTTTCTTTACCTTTTCAAATCTTTACCTAATTCCCCAAAAAGATAATTCCAAAGTTTTTTTTCTCTTCAAACTCTATCCACATCTCCATATCCCTAAAGCAAATGATGACCCCCTGGTTCAGTAAGAATACTGAGAATCATCCAGTGGAAACTTCCTTAATTTCCCTATTCAAACTTCCCAGAATCATTTCCAACTCTTTCCAACATCAGAGAAAGAAGTACGTTTACTCCCTAGTACTTGTGTTCTTCAGCCTATTCCTTTTCTCTTATGAATTTTCAAGCTCTCCCTCTACTATCTTCCAAGAAACACAATGAGGTCTCCCTAATCCTAAAATTGTTTTCCCTTTCCAATCTCTTTCCCCCTTCACTTTCAAATTTCTTGGAAAAGGTGCCCACAAAATGTTTTATACTTTAATGTCTCTGCTTCCTCAAGTTCCACTCTCTCCTCAATCTCTGCAATTTAGTTTTAGCCCTCTTAACTTCACTGAAACCTTTTTATTCATGGTCATCAGTGACCTCCCAATGGCCAGATCTAGAGGCTTATTTCAGTCCTCATGTTCTCTCCAGAGTAGTTTACCTCTCTCTTCTTGGATATGCCCTTCTTGACTTCAAGGTTTCTTTTAGGAGAAATTCTCTCTCCCCTCCCATTATTCTTACTTGACTGTTTATGGTTTTTTGCAAGGCATTGGAGTTGACTTGTGGGTCACAGATGGTTAAATATCTAAGACCAAATTTGAACTCAGGTCCCCCTGACTCTAGGGCCCGTGCTCTATCCACTGCTAGTTAGCTCTCTGTTATTATTTCTCTTTCATTAGTTTCTGATTCCCCTTTCCTAACCCTTTAAGATGACTCTTCCCCAGTTTTTCCTCTTACCCTTCCCTCTTCTTTGTCTGTGGGCCAGCTAGGTGATGCAGTGGATAGTTTGGAGTCTGGAGTCAGGAAAACTCATCTTCCTGAGTTCAAATCTAGACTTAGAGACTTACTAGTCATCTGACCCTAGCAAGTTACTTAACCCTGTTTCCTTATCTGTAAAATTAATTGGAGAAAGAAATGGCAAATCATTCCAATATCTCTGCCAAGAAAACCCCAAATGGGAGAACAGCCAGACACAAATGAAATGACTGAACAACTTTTTGTGTCCACTTCCTTGACAATCTCATTCACAATTACCTCTATTAAACTATTATCTTCCAAATCTTTATCTCTAGTTCTTCAGACTCAAGATTCATATCTCCCAGTTGCCCTCTTCAGAAGGCTCAGAAATGAAACAAAACTTCACAGTGTGGTGATTTGGGTTGCAGCAGAGTACAGTAGCACTATCATCTCATTAGTTCTTGTTACTATCTTTCTCTCTATTTGATTCAATAGGCATTCAGGTTCCTACAATGTATCAGGCACTGTGGTGGGCACAGAGACAAAGACAAAAAGGAAATGAGCTAAGTTTGCGTCAGTTTTTGCAGTTAACCATACCTGCCTTTTGACTCATAATGAGCCATAAACTACAAAATCCAAAGCAGGAGTAGAGAAATGTGCAGTTCATTAAAAACCACAAATCCTTTCCAGACAAATCATAATCTAGCTATGTCACCCCAATCTTGCATTTGTAAAACTGATTTTTTGAACCCAAGTGTGAGACTTTACATTTATGCCTACCGAAATTCATCTACCTTCTAACCTATCAAGATCTTTTCCGATTCTGGCTTTTGTTATTCAATGTGTTCACTGTTCCTGCTGCTTTTATGTTTCTTGTAAATTACTCTGGTCATTGGTAAAAAATGTTAACCAGTACAGGGTCAGGCAGAGTCAAGAAAACTCCTTGGGGCATGCCATTATGGGCCTCCTTTCAAGTAGCCATTAAACTATAATTCTTTCAGTGTGGCCATTCAATTGGGTCTATATCGACCTAGCTCTAGTTGTCAAACCCAGCCCACATGTTTCTATTTTTTTTTCCTATGAGATTACCACAATAATCTATGTCAAATCTTTGCTAAATTTGAGATAAATTTTATCACATTTCCCTGCCTTACCTAGCACATAGTTAGCCTGTCAAAAAGGAAAAAAAGAAGCAAGATTAGCCATGATAAAGTTTTATTGGTTCTCTGTAAACACTTTCTTTTCTAGATGTTTAATTAACCATCCTCAATAATATATTCCCAAGGATTGAAGATAAGCCTGTACTTTGCAGGTGCCATTCTCCTTTTTACTCTGAAATTCAGTTTAGTATTTGTCTTTTTCTGTTTCTGTGGCACTTCTCTTATTCTTCATGATCTTTCAAAGATCTCTGCAAAATGCTATTAACAACCATATCTGCCTCTCCTTTCAGCATCTCAGAATGCAGTTCTTCTGAAACTAGTGACTTAAAATTGTAAGATTATCTTAAGCCTCTCATTATTTCCCTTCTTATCTTGGCTTTCAACTATCTCTTGAAATTCCCTATGGAGTTTTGTTTTGTGCTTTCTAATTCAGATTATTCTTCTTGGCAGATAGAAGCAAAATTAGAGTTGAGTAGTTCTGACTTCTCGTTTTCATTTATTATCAATATCCTATCCACCCTGCACACTCATCCTTTCCTTAATCCCCCACATCTTGCCAGTCTAACTAAAAACACAATTATTTTATCATGAATTTTAAGGTACCTGATGATATTGTTAAAGGGCCATATAATTCTATTGTATTTATCCTTCACTACCTAGCCTTACTTTCACATCATTCACATTTCTTTTTAAAAATCTGTTAGTCAACGAGTTTCTTATGCATACATTTTGTTTAAAACCACTTCCCTTTTTCCTCAGTAAAAATGATTCCCTTGTATCTTCAGAATTTCATTCCTGACAATTTTCAATCTTTTCTCGACTAGCTTACCCCTATAGAATTTTAGTATTGTGTATCCTATATATCCTTTCTGTGAGCCCTTCAAAATTTTGTTCTTCAAAATCTAAGATATATGTCAAACTATTCCAAATTTTCATCTCCTTCACTATCACGAATTCTAAAGTGGAATGATCATTTCTCAAGGTTTTCACCATTTCTACTTCAACAACCTGTTCCTTCTTGATGGTGAGAATCAGAAACAGAAGAGCAGTTTCCTTCTTCCTTCTTCCACTTTTCAAAAGGTGAAATTATGATTAAGTCAAGAAATTATGAACTGTTTTATTTTTGGCAAAAAAAGACAGTTTCAGCAGATGTTTGGATAATTGAAATCCCTCCCATCACTATTATATCATGTCTCTGTTCAGGGTTTGGGATCTATCATCTGAACTTTTCATCTGTTTCCTCTTTCTGTGTAGGTAGTCCATAGCAGGGCTTCTTAAACTTTTCCCATTTGCAACCCCTTTTCCTTTCCTGAGAAATTTTTATGTGACTCAAAGTATATAGGTATATAAAACAGGTATAAAAATCAGACATTTATCAATTTAACAAGTCATATTTTTACAACTCCCACATTCAGTCACAAGACCTTATATGGGATCTTGTAAGTTTAAAAAACTAAGATCTATAGTATATTCTGATAAAAAAAAATGTTTTCCTTTCTGCCTGAATTGACCTTTTCCTAGCTGTTCTCCACTATGCTTCTCTATCTTCCTCCTCCTATTCTGAGATTTCCTCATGAAAATGTCTTTTAAATATACAAGATACTATACTTTTCTCTTGATATTCTATTTCCCTTTAATGCAAAGTAATGCAAAGACACACCAAGAGAGTCATATTCTAGTAATGAGTCTTATAATTTAAAATTCAATGCATTCTCAGATCATCTTTTGTTAACACCCTTCTTCCCTTCAGAGCTCAGGTTCCTCTTTGTACTTCTCAGCATTTTTTCAATAGTATTTTATTTTCCCAAATACATGGAAAGATAGTTTTCAACATTCATTTTTGTGTTCCAAATTTTTCTCCCTCTATCCCTTATCTCCCCATCCCCAAGACAGCAAGCAATCCAATAGGGCTTAAATATGTGCAATTCTTTTAAACATATTTCTACATTTGTCAGGTTGTGCAAGAAAAATCAAATCAAAAGGGGAAAAAAAAAACACACTTCTCATCATTGTATACTACATTTAATTACAGATGTGTGTCCCTTCCTTCTACTGGACTGTAAACTTTCCCTTAATTCTGCCACATTCCTTTAAGGGATACCTCTATATCTTGCTCTCCCTTTCATTGCTAAAGGGATAGTCTACACTTGTTGCCTCCACTTTCTTATTACCCTTTCATTCCACCTCTAATTTCTCTACATAACATTGGGTAAGTCCTTTCACTCATCAGGTCTTCAGTTTCCTCATCTTTAAAATAATGAGAATAGACTACCTTTTTTTTTTTTTTAACCTTTTTTGCAAAGGCAAAAAAGAAAAAGAAAGATAGAGTCAAGAACATTCAAAAACTTGCCAACTTTGGGGTTTTGACTAGAGAATCCTCTACAGAGGATTTGACTACAGAGATCCTCCTAGAAAAAATAAGGCCCCTCCTTTGCAGGGCCTGGTGGCCAGAAATCAGAAAGGGGGCCTGTATTCCATTCAGAGGTTCTCAACCCTTCATACTTTACTCAAGAATCTTATCCCCCTGAAATTCTCTAGCTCTGGACTCCTTAATTGACACCCACTTCCCCCACACATACACACCCCCAACTCTTCTTGGCAGAGGGAAGGTAATGGGAAACAAGAAGTGTCTGCAATGTTAGGAAGGAGAAAGGACTGGGAAGGGGTCCAGGAATTGCCAAATGGAAACTAATCTCAGCAGGAAATCATTGCATCACACTTCAGACAGATTTCCTCAACCCCCTTCCATCCTTCTGTGAAAAAATCTCCCCAATTTCTTGGTGTGGTACAATCCTGAACACACACACACACACACACACACACACACACACACACACACACACACACACCTTACACAAATCCCTCTTCCCCAAGAGCATGGGAAATCTTAGCAGCAGCATCAATGATCTGAACCCAGGAACACATGTTGGGGGCTGTAGAGGAGAAATTGAGCAGATTTACTCGGGCCCATATCTCTCAGGGCAAACTGCCTCTTCTCCCTTCTCACAGCCTCAGACAAGATGCTTGGGGTTGGGGGAGTAGCTTGGGAAAGACACATGAGAGAAAAGGGAGAGCTCCTTCCCTAGTGCTCCAATTTTCTTGGGTGCCTGGGTAGGGGGTCAATCAGCTTTGCAACTCCAGATGTGGGGGGGAAATGACCTCATTCTTCTCTACAAGAAACAAAATCTAAAGCTAGAACATACCATATGGGGAAGGAAAAAGAGGAGGTGGGGATGGGGAAGAGAAGCAAGAAAGAGCTTATATTTCTAATGAAGGACGTGGCAGAAAATACTCCTAAGAAGCCATTTGGCAGCTTCCATTTAAGGCATAGTGTCCAGGGTTCAGGCCCCTATTGAACCTTCTGATCCTGAGAAAATCCCACAGAGTCAGTGCGACCCTTTGGCTTCTCCCAAGAGCATCCAGAATTCACAAAGCCGATCCTCCCAAAATAGCTATAAACAAAATGAATGCTGGATGCTCTCCCCCCAAATAGAATCAAAACAAACAAAAAAAAAGTTAAAAGAATTAAGGACATTTGTTCGAAAGAAAATAAAACAGAAAGTAATTACTATCTTTAAATCTATGAAGGTTATTAAATTTTTAAAAACCTGTTCTTCCATTTCCTGTGTGCACAGAAATACAAAATTCATTCAAATCGCAACACAAGCCTGGATGTTGTGCACTTGACCTAAGTGCAGCATATTCCTGAACCTTTTTCCTAGGAATGCCTTTGTGAACAGGTGGGATGAGCACCTGGCTTGGATGGCTGGAGAATAGAGACTAGTGACTGGCCAATCTTTTGAGGGCTTTTCCTGTTGCGGTGAAAAGAAGTCTGAATTTGTGTTCAGAGGACTTAGGTACATATATTAGTTCTTTCCCTTCCTAGATCTGTCTCTGTGAGCAAATGACTAAACTTCTCTGGGCCCTAGTTTCTTCATCTGTAAAAATGAGGGAGGAGACTAGGTGTTCTTTAAGGACTCCTCCAGACCTAAATGTATGATCCAGAAAGATCTTAAGAAACCTATGTTCTCATCATTTAAAAAAAAATACTCTCCACTTTAGTACAAAGCTGTGCTGTAACACTAAGCCCTACACCTCTAGCCCAAAGTTTCTAAAGACCCTCTCTCCCTTTGGCATTCTCAAGCCCTGGGCCCCTATTTGTTAGAAGCTGCCAAACAACATGAACCTGGTGTTCAAAGAATAAACGACATGACCCTTGTTTTCCAAGAGCTCATTTTGGCATGGAGACTTGGACACATCCTCAAGTCTGTCCTTACCTCCAAAAAAGAAAAGAAAAGAAAAGAAAAAATACATATACAGACAAGCACACACACACACACACACACACACACACACACACACACACGCACACACAGTGTCTGTGTGCACACTCAAACATACATCTCTTGGGCCTAAACAGGAAGAAATATGTTTTCATTTCAAAGTGAGGGGGGGGGTGTCTCATCGTACTCACACTGAAACTACTGGACAACTATAAATGGTATTACAAAGAGGAAAATATTTATCCCTCCCCAAAATGGCTTTTCAAGTATATAACTAAAACCCAGTCATTTGAACCCCTGCTTATTAGGTTCCAACATCTCCAAGCACTTTTCAGAAGGGACTCATTTACTTTTTGTGGCACCTCAGGAAAAGATGAACTATACCAAAATAATATATTTTAAAGGCTTCAGTCCAGAGATGGGACAGAATATCAGTTTGGGAGTGGTACTCAAATTCTATCCTATGAGTCAAATGCCCCAAAGTAGGTCTGATGGGAATGTTCATCTTTGTTCAAGTTCACTTGATCCAAAATTCTGGGAGACAAAAAACTATATGCCTGTGAGGCAAACATGGCCTTAAATCCAAATAAATAAGTCCTGTTTCTAAGAACCAAGAGTGCAATCCTTCAGTTAATAATTCAAAATACATTCATTCTTTCATTCACTGAATATTTATTTTGATGCCTAGCCTTTGCAAGATACTGAGGTTAAAATGAATGATAAAAATGAAACAGTCCCTGTCCTCAGGGACTTTAGAATATAAAGTTTATATTCTACTGGAAGACAACTGCCATTTCCACAAAGGTCATTATAAAATATACTCAAAGTTTTGGGGAGGGGCCATCCAAAGCTAGGGGAAATCAGGAAATAATTCAGCTGTATAAAAATACAGCCTGTCTCCCATACTCAATGTTCACAGAAGAGTTCATTTTCCTTACCATTTCCAATACCCTAAGTGCTAACCATTGCCACCACCTGGCAGGTAAACCAATGAGCCTTAGGAGTGTCAGCACCACCACCTAACCTAGACCACTGATAGTGCTTCCAGTCCAGCCCTGAAAGCCAGTATCCCAAAAACCAACAACACCCATGAAGATTCAATCTGGCAACTGTTTTTGCAAGGGCTGTAGTCACAGTCACTGAAGACCCCCCCCAAAAAAATTCTCATCACCAACATCCAAGTTCTTCAAAATGGTTCAATATAAAAAAATAGATATTAAAAGCCATTAATAATCAGTTTTGTTATACAAAGTTTTGCAAGGGCGAATGATGAAAACTATCTTTGCAATGTTTGTGGAAGCCCTCTTTGTAGTGGCCAGAAACTGGAAACTGAGTGGATGCCCATCAATTGGAGAATGGCTAAACAAATTGTGGTATATGAATGTTATTGAATATTATTGTTCTGTAAGAAATGACCAGCAGGATGATTTCAGAAAGGCCTGGAGAGACTTACATGAACTGATGCTGAGTGAAATGAGCAGGACCAGGAGATCATTATATACTTCAACAGCAGTAATATATGATGATCAATTCTGATGGACAAGGCCATCTTCAACAATGAGATGAACCAAACCAATTCCAAAAGAGCAGTAATGAACTGAACCAGCTACACCCAGCGAAAAAACTCTGGGAGATAACAATGAACCACAACATAGAATTCCCAATCCCTCTATTTTTGTCCACCTGCATTTTTTATTTCCTTCACAGGCTAACTGTACACTATTTCAAAGTCTGATTCTTTTTGTACAGCAAAACAACTGGACATGTATACATATATTGTATTTAACTTATACTTTAATATATGTAAATGTATTGGTCAACTTGCCATCTGGGGGAGAGGGTAGGGTGAAGAAGGGGAATAATTGGAACAAAAGGCTTGGCAAAGATCAATGTTGTAAAATTAACCATGCATATATCTGGTAAACAAAAAGCTATAATAAAAAATTTTTTAAAAGAAAACTATCTTTGCATGTATTTTGAAAAATAAAAAGTTATTACAAAAAAAATCAGCTTTGTCTCTGCATCCTAAAGAACATGGGATCTTCACATTTGATTTGCAGTTGAAACCTTCCATATTTATTGTCTTCCACATTCGGATGTGAGCTCCTGCCTTACTTTTTCATTTGTATTCCCAGTGATCAGCAAACTGTTTTGCACATAGTATTTAATAATTTATTTTCATTCATTCAAAGCTCAACTCAGATGTTACCTCTTCCAGGAAGCCTTCACATTTCTTAAATCCCTCTTCTGCACTTATTTCACTCTTCTTTATATCACAGATATTTGAATACTTGTATATACTTGAATAATTGTATCCTTTCCCCAAGTTCTTTCTTCCAATCCTTCTTGAGGTCAAGGTTTACATTGAATCTAGCTTTACATACCTAGCACCTAGCACAGTGTCTTATGTAGTAGATACTTAATGGATATTTGTAGAATTGAATGACTCTCAGAAGTGAAAGGAACCTTAGAGATCTATCAAAACATATGAGATATAATATCCACTTTTAAAAGCAACCCAAAGCAGCATGGAAAGGGAGCCATTGCCACCATTGTGCTTTTCAGTTTCTTCCCCTGTCAAATAAATCAGCTACACTAGATCAGGGAATATTAACCTTTTTTGGAGGGAGGCAAGATTAGGGAAGATCTTGGGCCTCTCTGGGAATGTCTATCAACCTAGTGGACAGAGAGAGCATTGAGCCAGGAGTCAAGAGGTGAGTTAAATCCAGTCCCAGACACTTATTAGCTGAGTGGGATAATAAGCACATACCTCACAAGGTTGTGGAGGACAAATGAGATAATACTTGTAAAGTGCCTGGTATATAACAGATTCTTATTCCCTTCCTCTCTTCTCAATAATGTTTTTTAAAAACATAAAATTAAGTACCTAGAATGGCAAAAGAAGCTGACTAGATTGAAATAGTTAAAAAAAAGTTTACAAACCCCAGGCTAAAAGCTCCTTTACTAGATTTAGCCCTAGATTTCATCCTATTATTCTGGGAACGTTGTTGGAGAAAACCTGAAAAGCCTAGGGCTAAACATTATCCTTCAGAAAGCAGAGACGTGTGTCCAGTAATACAAGGAAGAGATGGATAGGAAAGAGACTCACTTGGTCCTACTCACTGTTTCCCAAGTAGGAGAGGTAGTAATAGTGGCTAAAGTATTAGGACACTATCTTATGGTTTGGCTTTCTGGGTTTATTCACAGTGGCTCTATAGAGAACCTGGCACACCCACCACAAAGTCTCCTTTCTGAGTCCCTCATGACACTTCCATATCTCTTTCATGCACTTAACATATTATACCCTATATATTTTTTCCTCTGCATTTTTTTTCTCTTTTTTTATTTACAAAACATATGCATGGGTAATTTTTCTTTTTTTCTTTCCTTTTTTTTTTTTTTTTGAGGCTGGGGTTAAATGACTTGCCCAGGGTCACACAGCTAGGAAGTGTTAAGTGTCTGAGACCAGATCTGAACTCGGGTCCTCCTGAATTCAAGGCTGGTGCTCTATCTACTGCGCCACCTAGCTGCCCTGGGTAATTTTTCAACATTGACCCTTGCAAAGCCTTCTGTTCCAAATTATCCCTTCTTTTCCCCCATCCCCTCCCCTAGATGGCAGATAGTCCAATACATGTTAGATATGCTAAAATATGTTATATCTTATATATTCATATTTTTACAGTTATCTTTAACCCTCACTTTCCCCTCCAGAACCATCTGGGTCCAGTGGCCAGATATTGATCAGGAAGACTGGAGATGGCCTTGGATGCAGTGGGAGACCTTGGTCTTTTTAAGTTAAGGTCTTCAACAGGTCTCAGTTTGACTGAGGCAATGCCTGTCTAATGATTAAAACTAAGTAACAAGCGAGGTTCTAAAAACTGTCCTGCAATCAAACTGGCCTCCTCCCAACTCCCTCAGTTGCCTCTTTGCCCAGCCTGATTTTTTCCTCACTTTTTCCTCCTTTTAGCTTTTCCTCTAAGTCAACCTTTCTTCTTCTTCTTTTTTCCTGTGGCAATTGGGATTAAGTGACTTGCTCAGGGTCACACATCTAGGAAGTACCAAGTATCTGAGACCAGATTTGAACTCAGGTCCTCCTGACTTCAAGGCTGGTACTCTATCCACTTCGCCATCTAGCTGCCTCTAAGTTAATCTTTCTAAATCCTACCCATGCCTAATACCAGCTGGTTCTTTGATCTCTATGAAGTAGCCCCAGAGCACTTTGCCTCAAGATGATCATTTCCTATAGTACTATATATATTTCCTGTAGTACTAATTACCATTGCCAGTGCCATTCACTTGGCAATTAATTACCCAAAGCTTTGTGACATCTCCTATTCTGATTTACCTTTTCTGGTCTGTACTACTGTTTAGCTTTTTGTGGGTTTACATTTTATTTCCTTTACTAGATTGTGAACTTCCAGAAGGCAAAGACAGCACCCAGAAGTTGAGCACAGAGAAGATTTTCAATGCCAACAATTTTGTTGATGGGAACAATGAAGACATTCAAGTATCTCTGAGCTAAGCTCAGGGCCTCCCTCACTTTTTCTGAAAAGCCAGACAATCACCAAGAAAAGGAAAGACAAAGTGCTCCTAGATCCCAAGGAGAGGAACAACACCAAGAAAAAAAAAGAAAAGAAAAGAAAAAGAAAAAGATAAATTGAGCTATGAGTGAAAAGGGTAAGTAGGGAAGCAAAAGGTATTTTTTAACATGATTTTAGAAATCATTTGTTTTTCTTGCATTTGAAAAAATCCAAGTCAAAATTTAACATTATGAGAAAAAAAACACATTTTAAAAAACATTTCTCTCTTCCCCAATAAATCAGTGCTGAAACATAGAAAAATAGAGCAAGTAAGAAACAAAGAATGGTTTGCTGATTTTTATTTATTGATTTATTCTTCTTTTTTAATTTTTGGATTACTTATTTTTTTTACAAGACTTGACTTAATCAAACTATAACATCTCTCATCCTCCAATACATCTCGCTTCCTCTTTTGGAGAGTCACATCCACATCCTCCATCCTCTTCCCCAATCCCGAGTTTCTATCTTCTACTTCAATGAAAATGTATTTTCCAAGGTCACTGGCCAACCCTCACAATCTTTTCTCAGTCCTCATTCTTGACCTCTCTGTAGAATGTTCTGCAGGTTACCAACACTTCCCTGCCTCCCTGAAACTCCTTCCTCCTTTTCCTCTGATTTATCACTAGTTCTTACTGTTACATGAAAGATGTGATTATCACCTAAAGTTCAATTCTTTATCCCTTATTCTTTTTCCTATGCCAGATGACTATGAGAACTCATGCCTCTTAGTTTCAACAGTTGCCTTAATGTTGATAACTTCCAAAAGTACCCTTCTACTCTAGAACTTGGCTCCAGTCCCTCATATCCAACTTAGAGAGACAGGATGGCAGACTTCAGGGTTTTTTAAAAGATGCCATAGGAAAAGTATTAGATTTGGCCAGCCTGGCTCCCAACAATCAAAATGAGGAACAATGGGCAGATTTTCCAAAGAGGTTATTAAACTTGATATTAGGAAAAATTTCCCAGTGGTTAAAGCTGCCACAAAATAGAATGCACTACCTTAGAAAAGAGGGTGCTGTTAGTGTTATCAAAAAAAGGGTAGGAGAATATTTGAGAGGAATGTTAAGAGAATGCTTTTTCAGGTAAGGGATGGACTGCATGATCACTGAGATTACCTTCTACTTAAATTTTATAGTTTGTATTTGAATATCTCAACATGTGTGCAGCTGAACTCAATGAACTCAGTGATTTCCCTCTAAACTAGGTTCTCTTCCCAACTGTAATAATCTAGGCAATAAAATTACTATTCTATCAGTCTTCAAACCTTCCCGAAGGCTCTGACTTTTTTCTCTCCTCAATATTACCACATTGGATCATTCACCAAATCCTGTTTATTCTCCTTCAATATCTTTTCTTTTTTTTTTTTTTTTTTTTTTTTTTTTTAATTTATTTATTTATTTTTATTTTATTTTATAATTATAACATTTTTTGACAGTACATATGCATGGGTAATTTTTTACAACATTATCCCTTGCACTTACTTCTATTCAGATTTTTTTCCCTTCCTCCCCCAAACCCCTCCCCCAGATGGCAAGCAGTCTTATATATGTTAAATATATTACAGTATAATTTAGATACAATATATGTGTGTAGAACCGAATTTTTTGTTGCACAGGAAGAATTGGATTCAGAAGGTAAAAATAACAGTTTACATTCATTTCCCATTGTTCCTTTTCTGGATGTAGCTGGTTCTTTCCATCATTAATCAATTGGAATTGGATTAGCTCTTCTCTATGTTGAAGAAATCCACTTCCATCATCATACATCCTCGTACAGTATCATTGTTGAAGTGTATAATGATCTTCTGGTTCTGCTCGTTTCACTCAGCATCAGTTGATGTAAGTCTCTCCAAGCCTCTCTATATTTCTCCTGTTGGTCATTTCTTATAGAACAATAATATTCCATAACATTCATATACCATAGTTTACCCAACCATTCTCCAATTGATGGACATCCATTCATCTTCCAGCTTCTAGCCACTATGAAAAGGGCTGCCACAAACATTTTGGCACATACAGGACCCTTTCCCTTCTCTAGTAGTTCCTTGGGGTATAAGCCCAGTAGTAGTATGGCTGGGTCAAAGGGTAATATCTTTTCTCTCCATTATTTTCTCTTCATTCCCATTGATAACTAATCTTATCCTCTGTAAGGACATATATACCTGGGTGTTATGCTAAATATTTCCTGGGTGATTTTTTTGAATTCAATTCTTCCCTTCTCTAAACCATCTGATATTATACTATACTTGGATTTTATTCTAAATATTTCCTGGGTAATTTTTTTGAATTCAATTTTTCCCATCTTCAAACCATCTGATATTATACTCTAGACCAACTGTCTTAAAACACTGTTTATACAGCATAACATTCTCTTACTCAAAAAAAAATCACAATGGTACAGTTTTCTATTGGATCAAATACAAATTCCTAAGTTTGGCATTCAAGGCCTTCATCAATTAATCTCAACTTATCTAGGAAGCTAGATAGAAAAGTGTATCACACGCTGGACTTGGAATCAGGAAGATTCCAATTCCAAATATGCTCAAACATTTCAAACATTTATTAGCTGTGTGACCTTGGGCAAGATATTTAATATCTCAGAGCCTCAGTTTCCTTATTTGTAAAATGAGGATAATAATAGTACCTGCCTTGAAGGTTATTGTGAGAATCAGATGAGTTAATATTTGTATAGTGTTGTATACATGTTAGTTATTATTATTGATCAGTCTTCTCTCTCACTGCTTGCCAACTAAGATCCTCCCTTCCTGCCAGAACAATCTCTTCTCCTACCAATCTAATTTTTACCTTCACTTTTTTTTTTGTCACCTATTTCCTTGATCATTTACTTGACTCTAAATCAAAGGGCCTATCTTATATTTTTAAAGATGATAGATTAGGAGCTGAAAAGTGTCTTTTAGAGGACCACCCAGTCTAACTTCTCCCACCCCCAACCATTTTATAGAAGAATAAATGAATTCCTAGAGAGAGATTAAGAGAGTTGGCAAAAGACAAAGGATAATAAGTGAAAGAGCTGGGATTTGACCCTTGGTTTTCTGTCTGTGGATTCAGTTCTCCTGTGCCACAGTACCAAGGAGGAGTTCACTCTGAGTACTTGTTGCCTTGAGTCAGATTCTTCTTGACTTGAAAGGGCCTGCCAAATAGATGTAGTCTGGCTGATAAATCCTATTACATATACATAGGCCACACTTTGCATTTCATTAAGTCAAGGCTAAGTTAATATAAGCACATAATCAGGGAAACAGGCCCTTAATTGAACAAGTTGTTATTCTTCATGACAGAATTATAAACCAAACAAAAAATTAATAAATCTGTTGATGGTTCTTCCTTCCCTGCTGAAATTCTAACACATACACTGATTGACTGATATACTCTGAGTCACCGTATCTCGGCAGACAGGATGTAGAATTAACTTTCAAGGCTTATGCAGACAAGACCGGGTTCATATCTTTTTACATATGCCCAGTGTTCTCACTCATAGTTCTCAGTATTTTCTACATCTAAGAGCAAGGCAAATATCCAATCCACCCCAACTGTTGTTGCTGAATTATTCTTCAGTCATTTCTGAGTCTTCATGATCCCATTTGGGATTTTTTTGGCAATGATACTAGAATGGTTTGCCATTTTCTTCTAAGCTCATTTTACAGATAAAGAAACTGAGGCAAGTAGGGTGAAGTGACTTGCCCAGGGTCCCACAGCTAGGAAGTGTCTGAAAACAGACTTGAACTCAAGAAGATGAGTGTTCTTGACTTGAGGCCCATCACCCTATCCACTGTGCCAGATAGCTGGCCCAGTCCAATTGGCACTGATTAACAATTATTATGTTCAGGACACTGGGCTAAATGCTAGAAATAAAAACTCAAAACAAAACAAAACAAAAATAAAATAGAATTATATTTAAAAATTGTTAACCCCACAAAATTATAAACCTCGGAATTTTTTCCCTATTCAGCAAAAGAAATTTTGTGAGGATTTTTTTTCCACATTTACTTTTCCTTCTCAGTTTTACCACCTCATCCAAACCCATCCCATCAACTCTAACTAGAGATACTAAACTCTTTTCTCTGAAACAGCTGTCAAAAGTCCCAAGTGCTCCCAGATGCCAAGAAATGAGACAGTACCAAGATCCTTTGAAGATGAGTGAGCTAGATCTAAGCAGATGGAGGAAGAAGAGCTGGAAGAAGTCAATCTCATCTGCTGCCCATATCTACGAACGTGGAAGCTGAAAAATACTGGATATAAAGGAGAAATAGAAAGGAACATGCAGGAGAAGGTAATCAGAAGCTGTAATAGATGAGGATAAGCTATGTCTTCTACTAGAAATATCTGGACAAGAGAAGCAGTACTGACTTTTTTTTAATGAATGTCTGAAAAGTGTTTCCCAAGTCAGTGTTAAAATGTATCATGTGCAATAGGAAAAAAAACCCAGCCATGTATGTTGTACTTCCAAGTGAAATCATGACAAGGGAGAAGAGGCCAGGACTTTGTCCCAACTGCCAACTCAGGCATCCCCTCACCTTATGCTTCATAGTCAAGGTCTATCAGCCAGCTTTCCCACAGGGATAAGGAGGAAGATGAGCCACTAGAGAGGGAGAAGAAGAAGAGAAGAGGGAAAGGAAGCACTGTTCTGAACTGAGGAATGAGGAAGGGGATGACAGATCATCCCCTCTTGTGGCAGGATTACATCTGCAATCAGTATCCTCTGTGCATCAATGCTCCCTACCCTGTCCTTTGACCAAGTCTTAGTTCCTCCCCTCTCCCAACTGTATTCCCTGCATCACCAGCAGTCCCCAAAACTGTTTTTGTCCCAAGTGAAAAAATTTCTGGTTGTGTATATGTTGCACATAGAGAAAGGAGTGATTTAAGCATATCCATTAACATTCTTCCTCAAGTATTTTTTAGTTCTAATGCAACACAGAGGTTGGATGGATACCAAATAAAACTCTCCCCTTTCTAATTTTTTTTCACAGACAAAGTGTTCCTAAGGCAACTAATACCTCAGTATCTGCAATAATAGAAAGGAACAGGGAACTAGATAGTACAAAATAAATAAAGAACAAATTATTACTTGCTTTTATTCAATGAATGAATCAATGAAGTATTTGAGGATCCTGTGGCAGCCCAGTCCTAAGCAGAAAATAATTAGTAAATAGTAATTGAAGAGGAGGAAAGCAGACTTGTCTTTTCTTTGGAAAATCTTTTAATGACCCAAAGTTACTCTCTAAAACAAAGGTTCATCTTTGTAACAGCAATAGTCTCTGCTGATGAAGTATAGCTATGAGTCATGGAATACTACAGTCTCTGAAGAACTTAATTTGAGGATCACCCAAGGGCAAGAAGAGGCACATCGTGGGTAAAATCAAGCTGAAACAAATTAGAAAAGAGGGATTATGTAGGAAAATGGGCATTAAGAATGCCATCCAAGAAACACAGAGTAGGGGGAATGGGCCAGTCATGCAGTAAGAGCAAAGAACTGCTTACAGACAGATCAAGTGGTCTCTGGCAGGACCCCTAAAATATCAAAAGAACTAGAGAGAAGTCCCTAGCATGTTAAATACCCTCTGCAGTGGGTTTATGAAAGAGAATGGACAAGAGTCAAATGGGAGAATCAGGCATAAATCTAGTAGCAAGGCTGTGATCTCAGGAAAGAATACCTATATTGATGACATAATTGATCCAATAATGTATAAGATGATAGCTAATTAAGGAATAAATTATGTCTGCTATAGAATACAAGTTCCTTAAATAAGAGTCCCAAAGAGGGAAAAATTAATGTGTGTTGGAGTATGTCCAAAGAATATCCTGAAGAAGATAGGTCTAGTAGAAGACCTTTAAGGATGGGTAAAACTTGAATAAATGGAGAGGAGAAGGAACTTAGCTAAGTAGGACAGGACAAACACAGAACAAAGGCATAATTTAAGTAAGAGTAATATGATTATTTTTAGAGATGATTGATCCTCCTATTCCTGCTTAGCTGAAGCCAATATTAAAATTAATCAGCTCAAGAAATTTCAGCAAGGAAGATCTGAACCAATTGTGGTGTATGATTGAGACAGAATAGGATGGCATCATAAAAATTGAGAAATTCAAGAAAACATGGCAAAATTTTTATTAATTGCTGTTGAGTGAAGAAAACAGAATTAAGAGCACCATGTACATAATGCCAGAAATGAAGGCAACACTAAGTACAACAGTACACAAATCAAGTTCAATGATCAACAGCAGCACCACTTAGCTAATGTTGGAACATACTACCTTCTTAGTAGAAGGTGGATTATGGAGAATTTTAGACACTGTCAGTTTTAGTCAGTTTTGCTTTAGCTGTTTCATTTTTCTTTTATAAGAGAGGAATAATAATTATAAAGATATAGAATGAAAGTAAAAATGCATTCACAAAACATTTTTTAAAATCAAATGAATTGGCAGTTCTCAAACAGTCATAAAGCAGAGCATCTCCCTAATTCTGATACAGTATAAACTTTCTTGTGATTGTTCCAAATAGGCTAAATGTGGAAATGCCATAAGTGCTGCAATATTTTGATATTCATGAGACCTTTCTTTCTATCTTTGATCTCTATGGGGGATATGGCAACAGAAGAAGCTCTCACTCAATGAATATGGACATCTGTCACCTTTTTAAAAGCATAATTCTAAATTGCTTTTCAATATGGTTAGACCAATGAATAGCTCCATCAGCAGTTTATCAGTGTGCCTGCCATCTCACATCCTCTCAGACATGATTCACATCCTTTATCATTGCCAATTTCTATCAACCCTTCAGTTTGTGGAAGAGAAAACTGATGGCCATCAATGGTTTTTATTGTCCAATTTCACATAAGTATTATTATATGGCAGAGGGAGGATTAAAATTTAGGTTCTCTGACTCCAAAACCAGAGCTCTTGCCATCTCCACCAGACTACCTCATCATTACATTTAACACTATTGGTGTTTTGCATCTTTTTATGGATCAAAGTTTTAGGCCCTTCAAAATATTTGTCTTGAATCTCACTAGTGGAAGGTATACAGAGCCTGAAATATAACTAGGAATTTGGTTTCTGGTTCCTGATTCACTTACTCACTCATTTACGTGATGTTGGACAACTTGCTTGACTTCTCCATGGTACATTTTTTCTTTCCTTAGGAAATGGAAATACTTCCTACCATCCTCATTATAAACACTCCAGATGTTGAGTCCCTACACAAGAATGATTCCAGATATAATGTCTCAAAGCATGGATCCACCTTGGGACAGACAGTTGGATCAACCTAAAATTTTAGAATCTAGTAGTAGAAAACATTTCTGAGGTCATCTAGTCCAACCTGCAACTGAGCAGGAACCCTATTCAATCCATTCCTAAGAAGTGATTATCTAACTGCTTCATCAGAAGACCAGCAGTAATGAGGAATCCTCTACCTTCTAATTTTCCATTTTTGCAAAGGAACCCAATCTTATGATAGCATCTCAGAACTTTAAGGAAGGAGACTCCATCCTTGCTAACCCAACACAGCTAACCCAAGTCTTGATTCACTTCACTTCCCTCAGTGTCCTCTACTCTGATTGGAGGACTGGAGGTCAGAGTACTAAACTCCTCTCAGTGCCTTCCTTTATAAAGAGTAAAAACCGGTCTCAGCTCATTCCACTTTGCATCTGCTGACCTACTTAATTTTAATTCCACAGAACAATATGACCTCAAGTCAGGTACCCTTGGTGTCTTGTTTTCCCCATCTTTCCAGCCTCCTTGTGTGTATTGTCTCTCCCTCTAGACTGTAGATCCTGTAGGTCAGGAACTGTTTGTATTTTTATTAATTGTACACACAGTGCTTCCAATACTACCTGGTACTTATTAGGTGCTTATTGAATCTTGACTGATCAGAAATTCAAACCTTCTTCTACTCTTAGCCTCTAACAACTGACTTCTATCCCCAAAGCTTTCATGTTTTAAATAATTCTTTAAGAGCTCATATTTGCTAGCATTTTAAAGGCTGCAAAGTGCTTTTTCTCACAAGTTTATGAAAGAAAAATTGCAGAAGAATCCCAGTTCAACAGATGAAGGAACTGAGGATCATAAAAGCTAATATTTGTAATAAGTAAATTGATAATCAATTTAATTCAATTCAACAAAGATGTGTTAAGTACCTACTATTTGTTTTTTTTTCTTATGTTTTTTAATAGTTTTTATTTACCAGATATATGCATGGGTAATTTTATAACATTGACAATTGCCAAACCTTTTGTCCTAATTTTCCCCCTCCTTCCCCCTCCCTCCAGATGGCAGATTGACCAATACATGTTAAATATGTTAAAGTATAAATTAAATACAATATATGTATACATGTCCAAACAGTTGTTTTGCTGTACAAAAAGAATCGGACTTTGAAATAGGGTACAATTAGCCTGTGAAGGAAATCCAAAATGCAAGCGGACAAAAATAGAGGGATTGGGAATTCTATGTAGTGGTTCATAGTCACCTCCCAGAGTTCTTTTGCTGGTTGTAGCTGGCTCAGTTCATTACTGCTCTATTGGAACTGATTTGGTTCATCTCATTGTTGAAGAGGGCCCCCTCCATCAAAATTGATCCTCATACAATATTGTTGTTGAAGTATATAATGATCTCCTGGTCCTGTTCATTTCACTCAGCATCAGTTCATGTAAGTCTCTTCAGGCCTTTCTGAAGTCATCCTGCTGGTCATTTCTTACAGAACAATAATATTCCATAATATTCAGATACCACAATTTATTCAGCCATTCTCCATTTGATGGACATCCACTTAGTTTCCAGTTTCTGGCCACTACAAAGAGGGCTGTCACAAACATTCTTGCACATACAGGTCCCTTTCCCTTCTTTAAGATCTCTTTGGGATATAATCCCAGTAGTAACACTGCTAGGTCAAAGGGTATACACAGTTTGATAACTTTTTTGAGTATAGTTCCAAGTTGCTCTCCACAATGGCTGGATGTATTCATAATTCCACCAACAATGTATCAGTGTCCCTGTTTTTCTACATCCCCTCCAACACTGCACATTATCTTTCCCTGTCACTCTAGCCAATCTGACAGGTGTGAAGTGGTATCTCAGAGTTGTCTTAATTTGCATTTCTCTGATTAATAATGACTTGAAACATCTTTTTATATGGCTAGAAATAGTTTCAATTTCTTCATCTGAGAATTGTCTTTTCATATCCTTTGACCATTTATCAATTGGAGAATGGCTTGATTTCTTTTCTTTTTTTTTTTTTAGAATTTTTTCCACAGTATATATGCATGAATAATTTTTTTATAATATTATCCCTTGTATTCATTTTTCCAAATTATCCCCCCTCCCTCCACTCCCTCCCCCCAATGACAGGCAATCCCATACATTTTACATGTGTTACAATATAACCTAGATACAATATATGTGTGTAAATACCAAGAGAATGGCTTGATTTCTTATAAATTAGAGTCAATTCTCTATATATTTTGGAAATGAGAGTACCTACTATTTGTAAAGAAGGCACTGTACTGGATGTTGATGATATAACCTTATCCTTGAACCCACTAGAGATTTGAAACAAGTACACAAGTTAGTAAATAAAAATTATATGCAAAGTAATTTCAAGAGGAAAAGGCTAAATATTTGGAGGGAAGCAAATATAACCTCAAGCATGAGATTAAACTTGTGCAATGCTTTGAAAAGCTGAGGCACATCTTAAAAAAAAGGGATTCCCATCATTTAGAAATTGGCTAAACAAGTTACCTCTAATGCTCTGAAATACTATAGTACTGTAAGACATGATGAAAAGGACAGGTTCAGAAAACCTGGGAAGACTTATATGAACTGATGCAGAGTAAAGTGAACAGAACCAGGAGAACAATTTATAGAATAACTCATCATAAAGATAATTTTGAAATATGCAAATACTGTGGTCAATGTTAAGACCCACCATCATTCCAAGAGACTGATGATCATGCATGTTATTGACTTCCTGGTAGAATGGTGATAGACTCAAGATGCAGAATGGAACTTACTTTTGAACATGGTCAGTGTGGAAAGTTATTTTGCTTGAGTATATAAACTTGTTTTTGTTTTCTTTTCTTTTCCCAGTGGAGGGAGAGAAAATAAATGTTAATTGAAAAACACAGAGCTGAGATACTGAACAGGAGAGGTGAGTTTCCCTCAATCACATGGCTAATGTCAGAATTGAAAATTAAATCTTCTGACAGGAACAGTGATGAATGTTGGAGGGGATGTGGGAAAACTGGGGCACTAATACATTGTTGGTGGAGTTGTAAGAGAATTCGGCCATTCTGGAGAGCAATTTGGAACTATGCCCAAAAAGTTATCAAACTGTGCATACCCTTTGACCCAGCATTGCTGTTATTGGGCTTATATCCCAAAGAAATACTAAAGAAGGGAAAGGGACCTGTGTGTGCCAAAATGTTTGTGGCAGCTCTTTTTGTTGTAGCTAGAAACTGGAAAATGAATGGATGCCTATCAATTGGAGAATGGTTGGGTAAATTGTGGTATATGAAGGTTATGGAATATTATTGCTCTAAGAAATGACCAGCAGGACGAATACAGAGAGGTTTGGAAAGACTTACATCAACTGATGCTGAGTGAAATGAATAGAACCAGAAGATCGCTGTACACTTCAATGCTGTATGAAGATGTATTCTGATGGAAGTGGATATCTTAAACATAAAGAAGATCCAACTCACTTCCAGTTGATCAATGATGGACAGAAACAACTACACCCAGAGAAGGAACACTGGGAAGTGAACGTAAATTGTTAGCACTACTATCTATCTACCCAGGTTACTTATACCTTGGGAATCCAATACTTAACGTGCAACAAGAAAATTGGATTTACACACATAGTTATACTGTAACACATGTAAAATGTATGGGATTGCCTGTCATCTAGGGGAGGGAGTAGAGGGAGGGAAGGGAAAATCTGGAAAAATGATTACAAGGGATAATGTTATAAAAAAATTACTCATGCATATATACTATCAAAAAATTTATAATTATAAAATAAAAAAGATATAATAAAAAAAATTTTTAAATTTTTTTTAAAATTAAAAAAAGAAAAGAAAAGTAAATCTTCATAAAGAAATACATTCAAGGGACAGGTAGGTGGCACAATGGATAAAGCACCATCCCTGAAGTCAGGAGTACCTGAGTTCAAATATGATCTCAGACACTTAACACTTCCTAGCTGAATGACCCTGGGCAAGTTACTTGACCCCAATTGCCTCAGGGGTGGTGGGGGAAGAAATATATCCAAAGGAATCAAATCAAAATTTCCTGACTGGATTTTAGGAAGTTATTTTCCTTCCCCTTCATATCTTACCCCCCCCAAAAAAGCAATATTTAGTCTTGGCCATTATGTATAAACTTTCTCCTTTAGATTTCTTCATTCTATTCCTATGGGTGATACAATGAAAAAAATTATCTTCCCTAAAGGAGTTTCCAATCTAGTTGGTTTAAAAAATATATATATAAATAAGTGAAAAGGCAAATGATATCAGAGGGTAACTACAATTTAAAGGAACAATGTTTTTGATATAAGTAATATCACTGTGAAGTTCATACCAAAAAGTAGTCTAGAAAGGAAGAACTCTTTGCTGTAAGTCTTGAAGAATAGGCAGGATTTGGATTCTACTTTCTTTCCCACTGTCCAGAAAGTGAAAGTGTTTTTCTAGATGGAAACACCTGGTGGTTATTCACATGCAGCTTGTCCACAACAAATGCTGAGTTTCAGGTCACCTTCCATTACTCAGCATACTTCTAGGTCACCTAACACCGTGATCATTCGTGCTCAAAGCAGTTAAGACCATTTTAAACACTGTACTACAGTGCTTCCATAACATCACAGTTTATGCAAATCCAAAAAATGATTTTTTAGATTATCTATTTCAGGTTCTCCATCGTTACCAGAATTGGAATTAGTGGTCATGGATTCAAATGATAACTCTGCCACTTACAACATCTGAGACTCTTCCCAAACTAACTCCCCTGGGCTTCAGTTTTCCTCATTTATAAAATGATAGAATTAGCCTAAAGTAGTGTCAAACTTAAATACAGTAGAGGCAGATACCTGCAGGTCATGTATTTGACTTAGAAAACCATTAATTAACATTATTTGTATTGCATTCTTCGTTTGTTAAAATATTTTCTAGTTACAAAATCTGATTCAGGCCACAGTACTGAGTTTGAAGTGCCAGGTGTATGCAGCCTGCAGACCTGAGTTTGACACCTCTGGCCTAAAGGAGCTCTAAATCCTTTCCTATTCCAAATATAAGCTCCAAACATAAGCCAATAATAGAGAGGTGAGATATGCAGATTGTTTTTCCCTCTTGGCTTCCTTTTCAGGTAGGTGTCTAACTATTTCCTCCTAAGTACTTTCATAGTGATCTGACTTTTTTTTTTTTTAGCTGTTTGTAGCAGTTTTATTCAAGATAGTAATTGTTAAGCAAACAATTTGATTTGATAAGCAAATAATCAGTACATATAGTATTACATAATGCATAATAAAATAATGAAAAAATATATCAAATGGAGATAAGCCTGCCAGTCTTCTGGACCCCGTGCTTACCTGATGTGACTGATCTAGAACCAGAAATACTAGGAATTATATAGTTTATCTCTCAAACAGGCAAAGCAGCAGAAATAAATAATTCTCAAGAATATTGGACTTATATCTCTACAGGACTGGTGATTATACACCAACAAAAACAACTATCTTAAACTTGAAAAGAGGGAGTGTTGGGAATCAGGAACTTGTTCAAAAGAGGCAATTCAATGAAGATTAAAACTGAATCCCTCAAAACATCTCTTAATTTGCAAAAAGTAGGTTCTGAGCAATCCTAGACAGAATGCCAGATTGGCCTACCTGGCCTCCTCTCTCCTCCAGTTCTACCCAAAAGGACTTATGAGTTTCCTTCTTCAACACAAGGAAATTCTAACTTTAGTTGAAACATTTGTGGCTCCAGGTTTTTCTTTTCTTACTCTTAACATGTATATTTTTTGTGAACAGAAAAACTCAATTCCACATTTGGCCTGCTCCTATTCCTCATCTAGGAGGGAAATAACAATTTCACTTTTAAGTACGAACATAGAGCATGACTGATATAAAGTGCTTCAAAGGATTTCTGTGGGGCTTTGACTCCCTTGGCTTCAAGGCAAGCTCAAATACATGTCAGATTAATGATGACTGTCATCCCAGTGCCCCAAACATTTTCCCCTTCTCCAAAATCTTTGCAAAATTCCACACAAAAAAACCCGTGGTAAATCCCACACATCCATCACTAAGCCAAGTAAGAAAGGGAAACAGATATTTAGGTTCCGCTGTCAGAATGCGTTTGTTTCTGTTTGGGGTTGTATCCAGGTCTCTGGGAGAGTTAGGAGGACAGCATGAGTGTACATGGAGACCAAACACTCTCCTGGCCTCCAAGAAGCAAGCACAGAAGTTCAGGCCTTGCTTCTTTGAGATGATCAGGCCTTACCCACAACTTTTTCTGTCCCTCCTCCACCTCTTTCCCCACCCCCTTGCCTTCCTCCAGGCCCAAAGCCATGGCAACAGCACTGCCAGCGTCTTCAGCCAAAGACCAGTTGGCAAAGAACAGGGGAAAGTGCCGTGAAAGAAGGGGAGAGAAGGCCCCCCCTTGTCCTGGGCCAAGTGGTGCAGAGATGGCCCCTGGTACCCAGAGACCCAATCTGCTTGCTCTTCCAAGATTGCTCACAGCTTCCCTATGGGGTTGTGCCCCAAAAGAGAAGGGAGGAGGAGTAGCAACAGTCAGACGCTCTACTGGCTCCCTCAGCAGAAACACTGTAACCTCCCGTTGAAGCACTCTAACCTGTGCCGAGACAAGCACTATGTGTCACCCAGGAAGAATGCCCCACCTCCACGTGAACCCAGAGATTCGGGACGTGTCTCTTGCCTCCTGGGCACCCACACCACAGAGAGCGCTGGGGTGGGGTGGGGTGGGGTAGGCTGTGTTTGAGAAGGGGTTCCGCAAGAGCTGGGGGTCTAGAGAGAGGCTGGAGAAGAGGGCGGACAAGGGGTTGAGGACTGCACCGGAGCAGCAGAAGCGGAGCGAGCGGGGAACGGTTACTCACAGAGAAGTCACGTCGGGCGGGATGGGCAGCTCGGGCCCAAGCCCTCGCAAGCCGCGGCCGGAGCAGTTGACGCTGCAGGCACTGCCGGGCCCCTGGGTGCAGTCGCAATCAAGGCCGCAGGGTTGGCAGCCCGGGTCTGGGGCGGCGGAAAGGCCCCCGATGCAGAGCCCCAAGCAAAGGCAGAAAGCGAGTCGGGCGGGGGCGGGCGCGGGAGCAGGGGGCGGCCGGGGGCCGCCATGACCATGCGGGGAGGGGGCTGCGAGCTGCGGCCCCTGTCCCCGCGGCATCGCTTAGTGCACCCTGCGCATGGCCCCGGCCTGGCCCGGCCCGGCCCAGCCCGGCGGCCGCCGCCCCGCAACCGCAGCAGCAGCCGCGGCCGGAGCCAGAGCCGGAGCCGGAGCCAGGCCCGGCCGGAGCGCTCACGCCGGGCTCCCGGGCTGCATGGGCGCGCGAAGGCCGGGGGCCAGGCGTCTGGAAGAACGGAGTGGATGGATGGCGACTGCAGCGACAGCGGCGGCGGGCTCGCGACCTTTCCCTTCCCGGCTCGGCTGACGCCGTCGCCTGGGCCAGGCCGCTCTCGCTGTCCGTCCCCGGCCGCTCGCTGTGCAGTGCCGGGCCGGGGTCGCTAGGGCTCCTCCCTGAGCCGGGCCCGGAGGAGGGGACCTAGCCAAGCCTCCGCCTCCTGCCGCCGCAGCAGCCGCAGCCACCGCCTTCGCCTCCGCCTCTCGGGCCAGCGTCGGCTCCGCGCCCGGCCGGGCCCACCCTCACCGCCCAGGTTGACCCTGCAGTGCAGTTCGGAGGCCCGGGCCCGGACCCTCTCTGCTTCCCGGGCTCCTACTGTGGGGAGAGAGGAGTTTGTTGCTTCGTCGCCCCGTCTTTTAGGGGTTCGTGCTCAGGAACCTTCCCAGCTACCCCAGTTCCAGAGAAAGGGACATCTAGGGTGACTGCGCCCTCCTTTCTGAGCCAGGATGCAAGTCCTACCTGGGATAGGGACCTAGGACTCCCAGAGCACGGATTGGCCAGAGGGCCTCCTCCTACTCTGACCAGAGGAAGCACCCTGTTTCTGGGCTTGGCGACCTCCGAACTCTTCCCTGATTTCTGTCAGACCCCATGTAAAATTCAAACCTCTTTTCCAACAACCTCAAAAGCTTGTCTGATCCTTTGTTTGCACAGAATTCATATCCTCAGGTTACATTCTTTCATCCAACCAACATTTTTAAACACTTCCTTTGTACTGTACCAGGCACCCAGGATAAAAAGACAAAAAATAAAAGCCCTGCCTTCAAGGAGCTAAAATTCTGGCTCCAGCAATCACGTTCTAGAATATGTTTATTGTGCTTAACTCTACAGTAAGGAATATCTTGGAAGCAACTTGGTCCTGAAGCTCTAGCTTCTGAATAAATGGGTTCACTTCCTCAATTCCCCACTTAATACTTGGGTAACCTTAAGCAAGTCATGAAATCTCTGCCATTCCAGTTACCTTATCTATCAAAATAGAGGTTGGATTGAATTGTCTTTGAGACCCTCTTCAACTTGAATGTATGATCCTGCAAACACAAAATACAGTTCCTGAAGAAATTGCAGTTTTATTAAAGAGTTAGACAAACATATGGAGTACTAACACAATCTATTCAGCCATTCCCCAATTGATGGACATTCCCTCAATTTCCAATTGTTTTGCCCTGGGAAGAAAACTGCTACAAATATTTTTGTAGATCCCTTTCCTCTTAAAAAAAAAAAATACATATATATATATATATTGAGATTCATGCCTAGTAGTAGTAGTATTAGATCAAAGGATACGCATGAATTTGTAGTTCTTTTGATATCTTTTGATCATTTATCAATTGGGGAATAGTTCTTATTTTTTATAAAATTGACTCAGTTCCCTCCATGTTTAAGAAATGAGGCCTTATGAGAAAAACATGCTTCAAGATTTTTTTTAAATTACTATTGCTAACTGTATTTCCTCCCATTTATTCTATTCTCTCTGCACTTCTTTGTGTTTTGTTACCACTCCCTTCCCCAACATAAGGAATATTTAAAAAGCAATCACTATAATAGTGATAATCACTGACATTTATATAATACCTTTACAACTTGCAAAGGGCTTAACTATAAATTTTCAATTGTACCTTGTGAATTAGGCCATGATAAATTGCCAGCCAATAATGTGGAGTTCAAAAAAAGGAAAGTTCAATAAAAGCTCCTAGAGGGAAAGTACAGATTAGTGTTTATCCTTGTATCTGTATCATTCCCTATTCGATTGTTAGAAAAAGCTTAATTGATGGTCTTTAGCTGTAGAGCTGTTTCCCAGGGAGATGGGAAATAGAAAAGAAGGGCTAAGTATGACAAACATTTCGAAGGAAAAAAATATCAGTACCAGGTGACAATATGTGAAGGGGAAGAATTAAAGATGACACATTTAACTACATAATCAGTGTTGTGTTGCTTTGTGTTTATCGCTTTTTTATGATGTCTTTAGGATACAGACCTAGTAGAGAAAAAAGAAAAAAAAAATAGAATTCACCTCCATTTTGCAAAGGATAAAACTGAGTCTCAGATACAGTTAATTTAATTGACACCCAACTCAGCAAGGTATGTAAAATGGCATTTTACACTGCCACAGAAAGGATTTCTTGAATCAGTTCTTTAGAGGGCAAGGATGAATTAAGTGGCACTGGAGCTGACCTGGAGTAGAATGAACTTAGAACAGGAAGAAGCATGAGAAGTAATCTAACCTCATTTTACATAGGACTCAAACTGCCCAGAGAGGTTCAGAAGGGACCTTTCCAAAGTCACATAGGTAGTAAGCAGAAGTAGAATTCATATTCAAGTTCTTTGACTTCAAACAGGATGTCCTTTTTACTTCATCATGCTCTTCGTGAAGATGTGTTTGAAATAGAACCTGTTTACAAGAGGAAACACAGATGGTCATTTCTTAGGGGCTAATGTTTATGTGTAGATGATATAATAGTCATAATTTATTTTTAAATGTATTTCTACATTTATCATGCTGCATAAGAAAAATCAGATCAAAAAGGAAAAAAAGAGAGAGAGAAAAAGCAAACAAGTAAGCAATAACAAAAAAGGTGAAAATACTATGTTGTGATCCACATTCAATCACCATAATCCTCCCTTTGGATAAGATAGCACTCTCCATCAGAAGTCTATTGGAATTGGCCTGAATCACCACATTATTGAAAAGAAACACATCCATCATAGTTGATCATCACATAATCTTGTTGCTGTGTACAACGTTCTCTAGGTTCTATACTCACTTCCCTTAATTAGTTCATGAAAGTCTTTCTGGACCTTTCTGAAATCATCCTGATGATCATTTCTTATAGAGCAATAATATTCCATTACATTCATATATCATAACTTATTCAGCCATTCCCCAGTTGATGGGCATCCACTCAGTTTTCACTTCCTTGCCATTACACACACACACACACACACACACACACACACACACACACACACACACAGCTGCTACAAACATTTTTTTGCACAAGTGAGTTTTTTCCCCTTTTTTGTGATCTCTTTGGGATACAAACCTAGTAGAAACACTGCTGGATCAAAAAGTATGTACAATTTGAGAGCCCTTTGGGCATAGTTCTAAGTTGTTCTCCAGAATGGTTGGATCAGTTCACAACTTCACTAACAATGTATTAGTATCCCATTTTTCCCCACATCTCCTCCAACATTCCTCATTATCTTTTCCTGTCATCTTAGACAATCTGACAGGTGTGTAGTAGTACCTCAGAATTGTCTTAATTTGCATTTCTCTAATCAATAGTGATTTAGAGCATTTTTTCATATGACTGGAAAGGCTTTCATTGGTCTTAAAATTGTCTATTATATCCTTTGACATTTATCATTTGGAGAATGGCTTGTAATAGGCATAATTTAAAGAAAAGCTCCCATTACATTTTCTGCAATGCTAACCGTGAAATAAACTTGATGAGACTGATTTATCTTAACATCTAAATTAGGTTCTGGTCAGGAAGAAGGAGTTGGTTGAGGATTAGAGGAATGGAGACAGCCATCTATAGGCCTTCAGTAGGTCACACTCTCTGCTTTCCTCATCTGTGTATGTGTATGTGAATTCCAATAACAATGAATAGTAAAACATGTATAAACTACATACATAGGTATGCAATTTTTTTAGTAAATACCATTTTTTTCAATTATATGCAAAGATACTTTTCAAAATAATTTTTCATAACATTTTAAGTTCCAACTTTTTCTCTCTCCCTTCCACCCCCCTCTCCAAAATGTCAAGCAGTCTGATATAGATTATATATATGCAATCATATTAAGCATATTTTGAAACTCACATTTTTTTAAAATTAGTATTAAAATCATTCTTATATATAATTGGAAAAAATGAAATATTTAAAAAAGAAATGTGTGTATATTTGTGTATGTATGCATATATATATGTGTATATATATACAGTTTAAAGCTGCACTAATGCTTTTAGAATACTCTGCATATGCTTTGGGCCTTTATTTATTTCTTTTTTTTCCCTCGAGCTAAATAAAGCACCTCTTTGCTGCACTCTGTTGATTTACTGAGTCACTGCTCAATACCAGCAGCTCAGACCAGCTCTCATTCCATGCCCAAACACTTTTTCTTGATTCTGATTGGGAAGGGTGGAAAATAGTTTTTTTTTTAAGTGTGGGGGCATTGAGACACCTTACATGGGATAGATCTGGGTGTGAAACTTTGGGCAGCATGATAGGTCTTAGTTGGGAGGGTTGGCATAAAAGAACATTTTGGGACAGTGAGAAATAGATAGGGATCCAGCTAAATTAAGCTATTGCTGCCCTCTTCAAAAAGGGCAAGAATAATTGCCATTTAATTGTTGAGGTTACTACATGAAACTGTGTTTTGTGATTCTAAGCAAAGTAAAATAAGAGAAGATTAAGTCAATCACAATAAGCTGGCTTAGGGATGGTACTGAGGAATGCCTCTTTCCTCATTCTCACTGATACTCTTATCCATCCAGTCCAAATGCTGCCCTTTGTAGGAAGGCTTCTTTAATTTTGCCAGTCAGTAGTACCCCTCCCTCCACCCTTATATGTGTAATGCTTTGATTATACCTCTTAGATTTTTTATCTTACCCAAAACTGTAACTAAGATGGAGCTATTACATTTTTGTTCCAAGGTGAGAAATTCAGAGGGTGCTGCTAGCTTTCTCTCCTCTCCCCCTAGTGAGGTAGTAGGCTCATCCCAAAACAAATTCATGACTCCTTGGTGGTGGCTTGTAGCCCAGAACTTACTTCCTCTCCCATCAACAACCTACAAAGTCCAGAGGGTGCTTCATCCACTGTCCTTCTCCCAGCAATAGCATCTGAAACCCTCTAACAGCATCAGCCCTTTAGCAATATAGAAAACTTAAGGATTGTTCCCCACATCCCAGTTGAGCCTTCCACTATCTTCACCTGTCCCAGTGGAAAAATGTTAGACTTTTGATCTCACCCATTGGTTCTCTTTCTGGGATGCCTTAGAAGTCTCCAGAATCCTAGGCTTAGTAGGAATACTCCTGCCCATTATAATCTAATCAATGGAAACATGTTAGAATTAAATACAACTTTTTGCTAAATAAAAAGAACCTCCATTCAAATGGAGAGGTAGGAAACTATGGATACAGAATGTTACAGATGCTATAATATAGCTAACTTTTTTGCTTAACTTAAAGAAATGGCAGTACAAGGTAAAAGTAAGAGAGTGAGGAGAGGAATGTATTAATAATAGTTAATATTTATAGAGTGCTTCAAGATTTGCAAAGTCCCTTCCATATGTGATCTTATTTAAGCCTTATAACTAGGCTACAAATAGGTGCTATTATTATTCCTACTTTATAGATGAGGAAACTGAGGCCATGGGTTAGACAGCTCCTATCTGAAGCAAGATTTGAACTGGAGCCTTCCTGACTACAAGTTCAACACTCTAGTCATTGCACTTAATGATCTCAGAAAGAAATATGTACTCAGTATCCATCCCATGCAAGACATCATCCTGGGATTTCAATGTTAGCCTGAGTTGTTCTTAGTGAACTCTTATTGGCTCCTAGTGATTACTACTTCCTTTTCTAATTATCCAAATCCTATTCATTAATTTAGTTCATTTAGTAGTTCAGTCCCTACCACATTTCCTTGAACATAATTAATACATGTTTATGGGATTAAATTTTAGAATTTTGCCAAGTATAGACAGAAGCAAAAAAGTGAATGAATGAATGAATGAAAAAGATATTAATTGCTTACTATGAGGACTGAGATAAGTGCTAGGATAAAATGCAAAAGAAAGATAGTCATTACCTTTAAAATTGAATCCTCATAGAAATGATAACATGTAAAAGAATAGTGACTAGGGAAAGGTATGTTGATACAGGTACAATGAAAATCAAGTTTATTGTTCTGTGGTATCCAGAAACTACTCTCTTCAGACACTTTTTGAAATTCAATATATTTAGAAGAATTGCACATGTTTAACATATATTGGATTCTTTGCTGTCTAAGAGAGGGAGTAGGAGAAGGGAGGGAGAAAAATTTGGAACACAAAATTTTGCAAGGGTGAATGTTGAAAACTATCTTTGTGTATATATATATTTATATATATTGAAAATAAAAAGCTATTTTTTAAAAAAGAAATTCAATATATTTGTTCATCTTCAGTCTTTTGGCCGCTTTTCCCCATTCTCCTTGGAATTATTCAAATTCACATGATCCTACAGTCACATCTGTAAGCTCTTTTCTCTGGACTTTAAAATTTGAATTCATTTAAAAATAGTACTCTCTTGCTATCCTCTCACTTAGGGTTCCAAAACCTTTTTAACCAGGTTTATTTTACCCTTCCTAATTCCTAATTCCTTCTCCTTGATAAAGAAGAAAGCAAACTAAAAGTAGAGCTAATTCACTTTTTTTGTCTGCCATCTTACTACACCAGTTACCTCAAACCCTGGGCTTATCCCTTCTCATTTTAAAGCAATTGAACCTTTTTTTTTTTTTTTTTGGACTTTAATATTCTTCACAACCTCCAACTCATTTTGGGCTCTAGTCTTCTTGACATTATCTTAAGGGCTATTCATTCATATTTGTCCTTTTACCTTTTGGTACATGTCCTTTTAAAATCTGAGCTCATCAAATACATTTCAGGTGAAATTGATAAATCTATGAAGAACTCAGGTTAATTCATGCTCCATGGGATGTGCTCTAGCCAAAGCACACTGTGGAGAAAGGAAGAATAATTTGATTACATATACTCTTCCCAAGTTAAATATTTGCCATCCTCAGCAAGTCAACTAGTGTTCATTTGGTATATTTGTCCATATTTCCAATTTTGGGGAAAAATTGGAAAAAAAGCATTGTTCTTTTAAGAGACTCCCAAATGTTTGATCTAAAGTTTCAGTAAAGAATATATGGAACAGCACCATTCCTGCTTTTTCTAAGTGTCTTATAAAGTGTCTCAAGCAAGACATTCAACAAAGTTGTTGGTTAATCCCAAAATTATTACTGTCTTATCAGGGCCTAGAGATCACTATTCCCACCAAAAAAAAAAAAAAAGAATTATGCAAACTGAACAAATGACATTTTACAAACTTTTTCACAAGTTACTATGCACTTAATATATATTGTACTGTCCCAACCCCAGCAAATGAGAGGAAAAATAAAAATTGCGTTACAATTTTAAAAAACTTTTAAAAATGAAAAATTGAGTGAAGGAAAGGGGAAAAATCCCAAATGAGCTCCCAGAAAATATGGAGGGGAGTTTTCCCAATAGAGATCAGGCACCTGGAGTAGATTGAAAATCACATCACTCTCAGTTGAGAAACCAGACTGTTTGGATGAACTTTTCTCCATGAGTCCCTGCAGTATTTGGGTAACCCATGTATTCTCCCAACAGATTCTGCCAATGCATGGAACATTCCAGATATAAATCCAAATTCTTCCAAGTTTCTTCAGATATTTCTGCATTATACAAAGCATATCAAACATAGGACCAAAATCACTTTTGGTGGGATAAGCATGTTTAGTTAAAAAAGAAAGCAAATTCACATGATTCCTGAACCCAAATAGATTAAATCCTCAAACTTTATTGAAATCAGCTTCTCAAATCCCAGACAAGCACCAGAGTATAGCAACATATTGGACTATGTGGAAACCCTCTTCAACTAAAGGACCCCAACTTTGGATTTATATGTGGACCTTATTCAAGCCCAGAATAGCCTGACTTCTTTTTTTTATTATAACTTTTTAAATGACAGAACATATGAATGGGTAATTTTTTTACATTATCCCTTGCATTCATTTCTATTCCAACTTTTCCCTTCCCTCCCTTCACCCCCTCCCCTAGATGGCAGGCAGTCTTATACATGTTAAATATGTTATAGTATATCCTAGATACAATATATGTGTGCAGAACTGAACAGTTCTCTTGTTGTACAAGAAGAATTGCATTCAGAAGGCAAAAACAACCTGGGGAGAAAAACAAAAAAATGCTAAAAGTTTACACTCATTTCCCAGTGTTCCTTCTCTGGGTGTAGCTGATTCTGTTCATTATTGATCAATTGGAATTGAATTAGATCTTCTCTTTGTCGAAGATATCCACTTCCATCGGAATACATCCTCATACAGTATTGTTGTTGAAGTGTATAACGATCTCCTGATTCTGCTCATTTCACTCAGCATCAGTTGATGTAAGTCTCTCCAGGCCTCTCTGTATGGTCTCTGCTGGTCGTTTCATACAGAACAATAATATTCCATAACATTCATATACCATAATTTACCCAACCATTCTCCAATTGATGGGCATCCGTTCATTTTCCAGTTTCTAGCCACTACAAAAAGGACTGCCACAACCATTTTGAATAGCCTGACTTATAAAGAAAAAAGTCAGAGTTTTTTTGGTCATTTCTGGCTCTTTATTCCCCCACTCCAGGAAAGCTTAGGTTTATCTCATATTTGGGTCCTCCTCAAAAAAGGAATGAAATAGGGCTAGGTGGCGCAGTGGATAGAGCACCAGCCTTGAATTCAGGAGGACCCAAGTTCAAATCCGGTCTCAGACACTTAACACTTCCTAGTTGTGTGACCCTGGGCAAGTCACTTAACCCCAGCCTCAGGGGGGAAAAAAATAGGAATGAAATGACAAGAAATATAGATCACATAGATGATAGCTATTTGTTTCCTTCAAGCAAAAAAGAAATTCTTAAGCCACAATGGCTTTGCAAATGATGAAACATTAACTCATAACTCTTGTTATACTCTCCCCAAAGGTCAATACTTATAACATGAAAACATGAGCCATTTAATAGATTTGTTAAGTAACTATTTCATTTTAACTTTGACTTTGTAGCATCCAAAAACCCCAAAGTCCCTATGTTCTGGCCAGTCAACCCAAAGCTTGGACTCATCTTCCTTTTGCCCAGTAGGCTCCAACTGAAGCTCCCAAATTCTCCAACTGATGAAAGTTCCTCCAAAGATGGAAACATCTATCTCAGGATCACTGTTTGTTTACCTATAAAGAAAGAAATATATATATATATATATATATATATATATATATATATATATATATATATATATATATATAAGGCACCCAGGGCTTTGAAGTTCTCCTTCAGCTCAATGAGATGAGCATATCTGGGCAACTTGATAATGTAGTGGATAGAGTCCTGGATCTGAAATCAGAAAATTCCGAGCTCAACTCAGGCCTCTGATAATTCCTAGTAAGTCACTCTCTTATTTCTCTGTAATTTCTTCAGTTGTAAAATGAAGATAATAATATCTACTTTACAGGGTTGTTGTGAGGAACAACTTAGGTAATATTTGTAAAGAATTTAGCACAGTGTCTAGCAAATAGTAAGCATTTAATAAATGCTTGTTTCTCCCCTTTCCTTTGACTGCCAGGGGGTCAGTAGAGATGTATACTCCTCCCTCCATATCATGGGAAGTCCAAAGAAAGCTCCATAGAGTCTTCACACATAGCCCATGAAGAGGAATAGAAGTTGTCTTTTTCTTTTAAATCCCCTGGCTTAGTGGCTGGTTCTCTTTTAATATATTCTCACACACACACACACACACACACACACACACACACACACACTCCAAGATGTCACAGGGACAAAGGACAAAGGAAGTTGGGGTCATCTCAAAGCACCAAATCCTTCACTGATAATACAGAGTACATGTGACCCACTGAAATTGGTCTAGGGAGCACAAATGCTCTATGAGGAATCAGAATACCAACATGGGGTGGGAGAGGGGAGAGGGCTAATAACTCCCATCATAAAAACTGAGCAGTTTTTTTTTCAAATATGCATGAATCCTTCACGAAAGTTGAGCATTTTCATTAATTAGTCACAAAGAAGTTCTGAGTAAATTAAAAAGGATAAAAATAAAACATACCACCTTTCACTTAACAAATTTACATGACAAATATCACTAGCATATAAACTCCTTGAAGGCAAGGACTGTTTTGATTTTATATCCCTAGCATAATTCCTGGCACATAGTAAGGTGCTTAATAAAAGTTTGTTGAATTGAACTGAACAGAAATATTAAATGTATCAGATTGCCTCCTTAAAATTCCTCCTAGTTAGAATTTTAAAAGAGAAGAATATTTTAAATAATAGTAGAGTCAAGGAGGCAATCTACAAGACAAACTATTTAAAAGGCAACAAAACTATGAACATAATTCCTCCAAATAAAAAAAACATACAGCAATAACACTGGAGAAGGGCAGGAAAACAATAGCTGCTCCCTTGGCATGTTGAGTCCTCATGAATGCACTAGCCTCTCTCTGTCACAGAGACTGCCTGCTTTGGGCACATAAAGCAAGCAGAAATAGGGCTTTCCTAGTGTTGTAGAAAAGTTGGGCAAGTCATACTGTTAATTTTATACTAGTTGTACTTAGGAGTAGGAGAGAGTGTAGAAGATAATAGTGGAAGCTTTGAGTGATGAAGCATCATGGCTCCGGGGGTCTAATGCCCTGAGATGGCTTTCTCTGTATATCTGCAGCTTCTAGGCAATGTCCTCAGAAGTTTTTATTCCATGAGTTCCTTCCCCAGTCATTGATATTCTTGAGTTTATTAAAATACTAGATTGGCAAGTGATTTTGTTTCTAAATCTTACTTATCTCAGTTAGCCAATAAACATTTATTACATGTCTGCTATGGACCAGTGTTGTTCTGAGCAGTGGGGATGCAAAGAAAGGCACCTTTATTCCAAGGTGCTCCTTGTCTAATAGACTAATGTATTTCTCCACTTGTTAATCCAAATGACAAAATATTTTGATTATTATATCAGTGGAGCTCCGGTTTTCTTTCAAAAAAAATCAATCAGAAAGAATTTAATAAATGCCTACTATGTGCCAGGCACTATTCTAATCCTGAAGATGAAGTACAAAAAATTTTTTTAAATCCTTATTCCCAAGAAACTTACTTCTAAGGGGTAACACAGGTGCAAAAGATAGGGGGAATGCCATTTCACTGGTATAGGGAATATTCAGATGAGGAAATTCTCTTTACCAACATAGGTTGGCATCTTCTCAGTAATGTATACTCTTTTAGAGAAGTGACTAGATCACTGCCATGTTAAATGACTTCCTGGAGTATATAGTATAGTATATATACAGCCAGTATATACCAAGGTTTCATTCAAAAGGTGGCTCTTGAACTTTGTCCTGAAGGAAGAGATGGACTCTTTGAGGCAAAGGTGAGGATAATAACCATTCCATACATAGGAGACTACTAGTGCAAAGGCATAAAGATGAAGAATAGAGAGAAGGGCTAGATTTCAAACTATGGAAAAGGGATTGATATATGATGAGCCTGGAGAGATAGATCCAGGATGGAAAGAACTATAAAAGTCAAAGTTTCCATTTGATCCTGGAGGCAACAGGGTTCTATTAGAGTTGTTTGAGTAGGGGAATTACATGGTCAGGTCTTCACTCAAGGATTACTTTGAATACTATATTAAAGATGGATTGGGGTGGAGAGAGACAAGGCAGAAGATTAAGTAGAAGGCCATTGCAAAAGTGTAAATTGCAAAAATGACCAGTTTCAAAAAATCTAGGCAAGAGATGATGATGGCCTGAATTAAGGTGGTAGTTTTGTGAGTATAGGCAGAGAGTCATATGTGAGAGATTGTATGGAGGTAAAAACAAAAAGATTTAGCTATTGGGATATGTGGAGTCCTTAAGGGAGAGTGAGGAGTCCAGGATCCAAAATTATGAACCTGGGAGACTAGGATTTAACAAAACAGGAAATTTGGGAGAGGGAAAGTTTGGGGAGGAAGGTAAAAATTCCGTTTTGAGCTTGGTTAGTTTGAGGTTATCTCTAAGACTTCCAGTTTGAATATTCAATAGGTGATATCTAAGAGACAGTGAATGTAGAATGCTTTTCCTAGATGATAAGGGGCTGAAACTCAAAGAAGAATCTGGAACAGGATCTATTAGTCATTTGCTTAAAGGTGATAGAAAAACCCATGGGATCTAATAAGATAGGCGGACAAGAGGAAGGCCTAGGACAGGACCTTGGAGAGCACTTAGGAACATGATATGGATGATAAGCCAACAAAAGAGTTATAGGCTGGGACACTGATACATTGTTGGTGGAATTGTGAACAGATCCAAACATTCTGGAGAGCAGTTTAGAACTATGCTCAAAAAGTTATCAAACTGTGCATACCCTTTGACCCAGCAGTGTTACTATTGGGCTTATATCCCAAAGAAATACTAAAGAAGGGAAAGGGACCTGTATGTGTAAGAATGTGTGTGGCAGCCCTTTTTGGCCAGAAACTGGAAACTGAGGGTATGCCCATCAGTTGGAGAATGGCTGAGTAAATTATGGTATATGAATGTTATGCAATATTATTGTTCTATAAGAAGCAGGATAATTTCAGAGAGGCCTGGAGAGACTTACATGAACTGATGCTGAGTGAAATGAGCAGGACCAGGAGATCATTATTACATAGTAACTACAAGACTGTACAAAGATCAATTCTGATGGACGTGGCTCTTTCCAACAATGAGATGATTCAAACCAGTGCCAATTGTTCAGTGATGAAGAGATCCATCCACACCCAGAGAGAGAACGGTGGGAACTGAGTGTGGACCACAGAATAGCATTCTCACTCTGTTGTTGTTTGCTTACATTTTGTTTTCTTTCTCAGTTTTCTTTTCTTCCTTCTCAATCTGATATTTCTTGTGCAGCAAGATTACTGTATAAACTTGTATACATATATTGAATTTAACATATATTTTAACATATTTAACATGTACTGAATTACCTACCAGCTAGGGAAAGGGATGGAGAGGAAGGAGGAGAAAATTTAGAACAAAAGGTTTTGCATGGGTCAATGTTAAAAAATTACCCATGCATATATTTTGTAAATAAAAAGCTTTAATTTTAAAAGGAGGTATAGGAAATTCAGTCAGACAAATAAGAATAAACCTAGGAGGAAAAAGAATATCCAGGTTAAAGGGATTATCAACAGTATCAGATGAGCCATTGGTTAAGATGAAGACTGACAAGGCCATGGGACCATGTAATTAAGCAATTGCTGGTAACTTTGGAGAAAGCATTTTCAGTTGAGTGAAGAGGCCAGAAGATTGATTGCAAAGGATTGAGGCATGAGAGTAGAGAAAGTAAAGCTGGTAAATGTAAATGGGCTTTCCTGGAAAGCTGAAAACTTAGGTGGAGAAGAAAAGAGATCAGGACTTTAGAAAGACTTATCAAGAGCTTAATAGATTAAAGAGGAATTATCTAATAAATGCTGTAAAATGTGCTATACCAGCATACTAATTGAATACTTGCTAATACTGATATGGAAAAGAATAGCTAACCAAAACATAATAATTTATGAGATTATCTTAATATGTCTTTCAATAATAATAAATGTTGGAATTTATTGAACAGGGTAGCACTCATTTGGATTATAACTGAATTTTATCAGCTGGATGTTCCCCTATTTTGACCTCAATCTAGTACATTAGATTGAACACTTTCCTTGCATTTCATTCATTAAATTAGAAAATTAATTTTTTTATTTCTCTTTTATTTGATTCACTAAATTAGAAAATTAAATTTTTATTTATCTTATGATTCACTAAATCAGAAGATTAAATTGGTGCTAGAAATGGATATGGTAGACATATTCATGATTAGCAACCAATAAAGAAGGGAAGATTGCCAGCAGACTGCTTACTCATAAAAGCATGAGATATATTCATGAAATACATACTGAAGTCATAATAATGAGTCTGCTTGGCATATTTAAGTACTGAATCAATCTCAGGTTGATCACACACACAAGCATACATGAGCATATACACACACATATGTGGAACAGAAAGGAATGTCCTATGGAATGATCTCTAGTACTTTGGACAGACTCCCATGAAGGAATAGGAAGATATGAACAAAAATTAAAACAGAATGAAAAAAGGCAGATAGGATGCACTCTGCACCATTGGAGAAAGTATCACATCAGTGGACTTAGCGCCATTCTATTCCAAGTATTTATTTTTATCTCTCATATGACACTGCCTTATACATAGCAGTCACTCAATAATTGATTTGAATAAAAAAATCCAACTAGGTAAGGAATTGAGAAAGAATGTCATATTCAGGGAAAAACAAGTAGATTCATTTCCAACAAGTTGACTGGTAAGTTATAGTGCATGAAGGAGTATAATGCAAAATCATTTGAGAAGGATAAGTGGAAGCTATGTTATAGAGGGCTTTAAATGTCAAAAAGAGGAGTTTTTATTTTGTTCTAGCAATAATAGGGGACCACTGACATTTCCTGATCAAGGGAATGATATGGTCAAATATATTCTCTTTCTCTTTTTAATTCTGAATTTCTGATATCAAACTAAACAAACACCTCCATGTACAAAATAGAACCCAAAAAGAGGATTTATCATAAAACTGTAATTTTGTATTATCCACAACTAGTTTTTCCTGCTATTCTTTTAATTTTTAATTTAATTTAAAATTTTCTTATTTTCTTTTAAGTCAATAATAAGTGGAATATGTATTTTTTCAGATTATTCTGCCTATCTGCATTGTTTTGTTTTGTTTTGATTGGACTTCCCTTTGATCTCTTCTGTGCTTTAAAAAAAAAAAAATTATTCAATGATCTTCTTTTCTTTTGTCGTCCCTCCACCGCTCACAAATCTTGGCAATTGATTGGATTGAATTGGTTCAAATGAGAGATAAAAGTCAATGCTAAGAATATGGGCAAGAGTAAAGAATGTTTAGCGCTCTAAACAAAACTGAGATTGTTAGAAAAAGAGCCAGATTTAGGAGAAAGAGTATTAAGTTCTATTTTGAAGTATTGAGTTGTTTTTTTCAATAGTATTTTATTCTTTCAAATATATGTAAAGACACATTTCAACATTCATTTTTAAAAAATGTTGTGTTCTAAATTTTTCTCCCTCCCTCCCTTCCCCTCTCCCCAAGACAGAGATTTCAAAGTGATCTCAGCAAGTGCTAAATGTGTGCAATCTTTTAAAACATTTTTCCATATTTGTCATTTTTATGCAAGAAAAATCGGATCAAAAGGGGGAAAAAAAAAAACAAGAGAAAAAAAACCAAAAAAAACAAAAAGGTGAAAACTTCAATCCATATTCAATGGGAATATTGAGTAAGGAGATACCAGTGAGATATCATGGTAAAGATATCTAACCGGCAGATGGAGGCAGTTACAGAGCTTGAGGTAGCAGAGAAATGAGGATTACATTTGCTGATTTGAGAATCATCTGCATAGAAATGATAATTGACCTTATGTTTGCTGATGAGATCATCCAGTGAGAGCTGAGAAAGAAAGAACAGGACCTAGGACAGAGCCCTGGGGCACACCCACACATAGAGGCCAGGATATGATGATGATCCAGCAAAGAAAACTGACAAGGAGCCATGAGACTGATAACCATGCTCATGCATAGCTACTTTTCTCTTCTCCCTATATTTAAGATCCTGTCTGATTCACTGCCAGACTGCTGCTCAGTCAGTCCATAAACTGCACATGTCCCTTGAGGTAATGGTTAATTGACTAGTGATTAGGAAGCTGCCGGAGGGTGAAACAAGAACTGAGAATTCAGACCTCCAGTAGGGACAAGTGTGTGAATACAGAATAAAATCAAGAATACTGGAGAGAAGACAGCTCAACTCTGGAAGGATGGGTGGGCAGGTCAGAGAAATGAATTAAGCATCCAAATCCTAGCAAGGGGAAGAGCAGGGAACTTAGAGCCACTACCCATAGTCAATAAGCTGCTTGCAATTTCCTAAATTTTATTTTGTGGTTCTTTGTCATCCCCCTTATGTCATTCCTCCGGCCCTAAATTCTAGCACATGTAATAGGATTAATAAATCTTTGTGAAGAATAAGATTCAGATAGTGGTACAAAATAGGGTCCAATAAAGTCCTACTCTGCTGCCGCCTGGTGGCTGAGGTGACCTTGATGCTAAGGTTCTAATAGCAAAGTCCAATGTCCAGCAGATCCTATCAAACTAGAAAGATTCCCAGTAGGAGTCTAGCTACAAATAAAAAAGTTTAATTCCAGTCAGAGAGGTTCGTGAATAAAAGATTGGCCACTAAAGAACAAGCCATTATCATCAATAGCAAATCATTGTCATCAATAGAAAGGGCACCCACATCAGGAAAAAACAAAGCAGACCTTTTGAAACAAATACAAGAGAAGCAGCCTGGGCAAAAAATTAAAAAAAAAAAAATCTGACCTTAAAATCAGGAAGATCTGGGTACAGTTACTACTTTTGACACTTATTACATGTGGGATCACAAACAAGTTCTTCCTGTCTCCAAACTACTTTCTGAACCAAGAGTTCTTAACTTGGAGTCTATGAAACCCCATAATGCCTAGGAATAGATTTCACTGGGTCTATGAATGAAGGTAGGAAAAAATGCATCTTTATTTTTAGTAGTTTCTAACTGAAGCCTGAGAAATTATCCATAAGTTTTGCTAGATTGACAATGGGATCTATGACACCAAAAAGACCCTTGCTGTACATAAATTACACAGCTCTATGGGAGAAGGTTTTTAGAGGGGGAGAGAAGTCTCCAACACTGATGAACTTGTAGGCTTGTAGAATTTTAGAGTTAGAAGAAATCTTAGTGAGCATCTATCCCAAACCAGACCTGAAAAAAAATCTTTCTTGAAAACCAGTGTTGATGGGGAAGGCACTATATCCCTATAAAATTGAATTTCTACTACTATTTTCTAATTAACATTTTAATTTTGGGGAAGCATCTTAATAACAAGTCTTTGATCTACAAAAAAAAGTAGGTGGGAACAGATTAGTGTCTTAAGCTTAAAATGAGTTTAAGGTCACTGGCCAAAAGGAAAGTGTTGAAAGAACTCAGTGTTTCAGACTCATTCTTGTTTCCAATGGAGTCAAATGAGGTCATGGAAGCCCCTTATGTGGGTCCCTATTTCTCTCCTCTAATCTATTTCCTAGCTTAAAGGATTACCAAAAAAAGGGATCATCAGGCTTCCACAGGATGCCAAAACAATGTCATTTCTATCCCAGCAAGCTTTGAAGGCTGATTAGTCATACACTAATTACAATGATTCAGCTCTGCCTCCTCATTAGGCCCCACAGGTACCATTCCCTGACTTTGAATTGCCAAGCTGAGTTAGGGGTTTACATAGAAACAAAAGAAAGGCAGCCCTTGGGAAATTATAAAGGTCAGTATTATGCTCTAGAGGGTTTATTAGAGATTGACATGAAAATGAGTTTCCACTATGCCCAAAGAGCTATCAAATTGTGAATACCCTTTGATCCAGCAGTGCCTCTACTGAGCCTGTATCTGAGAGATCAAAAAAAAAAAAAAAGGGAAAAGGACCCACATGTGCAAAAATGTTTGTGGCAGCCCTTTTTATAGTGACAAAGAACTGGAAATTGAGTGAATGCCCATCAGTTGAAGAATGGTTGAATAAGTTATGGTATATGAATATTATGAATTATTATTGTTATATAAGAAATAATTGTTCACAGCAACAATAAGATTGTGGAATGATCAATTCTGACAGAGGTGGCTCTTTTCAACAGTAAAGTGATTCAGGCCAATTCCAATGGTCTTATAATAAAGAGAGCTATCTGCATCTATAGAGAGGACTATGGAGATTGAGTATGGATCACAGCATAGTATTTTCACATTTGGTTGTTGTTTGCTTGTATTTTGTTTTCTTTACCATTTTTTCCCTTTTTGATCTGATTTTCCTTGTGCCCCATGATAATTGTGGAAATATGGATAGAGGAATTATGCATGCTTAACATATTGGATTACTTATTACCTGAAATGGGGGGAAGGGAGAAAAAAAGTTGGAACACAGGGTTTTGCAGGGGTAAATGTTGAAAATCATCTATGCATATGTTTTGAAAACTAAAAGGTTTTTTTAAAAATGAAATGAGTTTCCATCTCTTGAGTCAAACTAAAAAACCCCTATGTACAATATAGGATACTGGGGAAGATATGAACTAAACTGAACAAGGTCCCGATCTTGAAGAGTTTACCATCTAGATGGAGGGACAAGTACTTAGAGATGACAAGTCCACAAGTAAATACCATAAAACTTATTGACTTAACTGTGGGCAGAGCAATTGGGAATGTTAGGAAAGATACAATTAGATAACAAAAAGTTAGGTAAGATGTAGTTATTTTCCTTATGGACTTTATATACTAGAGGGAGAAAATGAAGAAACCTGCATCATTTTATAGAACAGAGGTTAAGAAGGAAGTCCAGAAACATTAAAATCCCGTTACATGGAAACATTCAACATTGGAAAGGATGTTGTAGAAAAACAGACACAAACTCCACTGCTGGTAGAAAAGTGAACTGAGTCAATCATTCTAGAAAATTCTGAAAAACAATTTATATATCATTCAAATCCTTTGACCCAGAAATACATATAACCCACAGGGAGACCAATGTCAGAAAAGTCCTATATATGCCAAAATAATCATAGCAAGCACTTTTTTGTAGTAGCAAATAAATGGATACAGTGAGTGGATAATAGTTAAATAAATTGTGGTATATGGAATATTATCTCATTATAATGTGAAAACAAAGGGGTGTAGTGGTTAAAATCCCAATCTTAAAATCAGAAAAACTGAATTGTGTCTCTGACACATACTAGATGGGGGATCATAGAGAAGTCATTAAACCTTTCAGTTTACTAGGCATTTCTCTAAGAGGATTAATTATAGACAGTAAAAGAGGTAGTTTTCATACCTGAAGTTCTTTAAATTAATGAAATTAAAAGTTTGGATACCATCATTCCCCCACAACCACGACCACCATGATGACTAGATAGAAGAAATTCAGGGAAACATGGGAGACTTGTGTGAACTAATACAAAGTGAAGAAACTTGAACCAGAGGAACAATAAGCATAATTTTGTCAATAAAGTAAAGGAAATTTTTTGCAGTGGCAAGGAAATGGAAATTGAGTGGATGCCCATTAATTGGGGAATGACTGGATAAGTTATGGTATGTGAATGTAATAGAATATAGTTCTATAAGAAAGGAGGAGCAGTCTAATTTCAGAAAAGCCTGGAAAGACTTGCATGAACTGATGCTGAGTGAAGTGAGCAGAGCTCAGAGCATATTGTACATAGTAATAGTAACATTGTATGATGATCAACTATGATAGACTTAACTTTTCTCAGCACTACAGTGATCCAAGGACAATTCCAATAGACTTTGGATGGAAAATGCCATCTGCATCCAGAGAGAAAATCATGAAGATCGAATGTGAATCAAAACATAGTATTTTCATATTTTTGTTGTTGTTTGCTTTTTTCTTTCTCATATTTTTTCTTCTTTTGATCTTATTTTTCTTGTGCAGCATGATTAATATGGAAATACATTTAGAAAAATTGCTCATGTTTAACCTATATCATATTGCTTGGGGAGAGAAAAGGGGGAAAGAGGGAGAAAAATTTGGAACACACGATTTTGCTAGGGTGATTGTTGAAAACTATCTTTGCATATATCTGGAAAAATAAAATACTAGCAAAAATAAATTCAAGATCCTTTATTGAAAGGGAAGGGTAAGCAATAGTTTAAGAAGCATAAGGAAGGAAGGAAGACTTTGGAATGGACTCTGTGGGGAATATAATAAAGAATAATCAGAGGAAAATAAAGATTTCCATGTAGCAGTGATGGCCTAATTGAGATTAGATAGATAACACATTAATAGTATGCAGTGGTGTAGTAGTTAAAGAACCAACTTCATCAGGGTCACATGACTATCTCCAGAAACATTTGGCATTTTAAGAAAAGGTAAATAGTGGAAATAGTACTCAGGGCAAGACATGAATAGTGGTAGAATAAATGGTTTTCAAGCGTAGAGAGAGAATAGTGATTCAAAGATAATAAAAATTGTTATTGAACTGATTGACCAGATGTCCAAGACTGTGAAGGGTAGAGAAACTAAAGGAAGGTAGACTAATAGAATATGTAGATCTGTAGAATATGATGGTTGAAGTGAAGTAGAATAAGTTTAGGAGCAATAAAGTAGAGAAATGAAAAGCTGTTATGATCAGAGAGAAAGACTTTGAATTCAGAATCATAGGAGGCAGCATAGTTATGGACCGAGATTGTAAGAGTTGAAATATGATCATCCCTGCACATGTTTTATTTTGAGAGAAGATATAGGTTATGATAATTGAAGAGGTTAATCAACAGTGTGATCAATTGTCAGGTAGATATCAGAATATAAACTGAAATGCCAAGTATGAAGGCAAAGGTTGGAGCAGGGAAGAAGAATGTGAGCTAATGAAAGAACTTGTCAAAAAAAGGAAAATGACCTGGAGCTTGGCAGGTGACTATAACAAGAATGTGACTATGACAAAGATTTAGGTTCAGTGATAAATAGGGATGTAATGAACTTCAAAGGATAAGAAATTGGCTAAGCGATGATGACAAAGAAATATTCTAGAAGCATATGTGAAAAGCAAAGAGTTATACTTACTCCTTCTGATCCAACTTTCATGGCATGACAGAATGAGCACCAAGAAGACAGCATTTTCTAGAGTGATCTAGGTTTCTGTTCATACCAAAAGATGAACAAATATGAGAAAAATAGATTAGGATAAGTGTGAATTTGTTGACAAGAGTTTGGGTGTTCTAGAATGGAATTTAAAAGTCAGGGAAGGACATAGATTGTGTATCTTTCCTCATTTTTGTATTTCCTTTACCAAGACGTTGACTTTTTTTTTAAATAACTCCTTTTGCATCAATATCATTTCCCCCCAGTTTTTCTTTTACCTCTCTTATTTGATTTTTAAAATCCTTTTTGAACTCTTCCAGAAGTTCTTTTTGGATTTGATATCAATTAAGTTTTTTCTTTGAGGTTTCACATGTAGGTGTTTTGGCATTGTAATCTCCTTCTGAATTTATGTTTTGATCTTCCCCACCATAGTAAATTTCTCAGGTCCAATTCTTTTTTTCTTATTTTTTCAACCTATTTCACAATTTTTGACTTTATATTAAAACTAGACTCTATTCTTTTGGTGGAGGAGGAAATGTCCCAAGCTTCTTGCATAGAGCTTCAGGGCCTTGCTGCTGGTTTGCTTGTATACTCATTTTCTGGGTTGGACTCCCTTTTTATGCCAGTGAGACAAACCTTTCTTGATGACCTTTTAAGTTGTCTTGGGATGAAAAATTATTTCATCTTATTCTTTTGTTTGCAGGGGCTCTCCAGAATTTATTCTGAGATATTATTTTATAATTGTTTAGAAGTGAATTTGGTAGAATCTAGGCAAATTCCTGCATTACTCCACCATCTTGCTCCCCTCCCAGAGATGAAAGAACTAGAAAAGAGATAGTGATTTAAATGGAGAAGATTTTTAGCTTAGCAGATGGTTATAAAATCAAAGGGCAAAGGTGAATAAGGATTGGGAGGTGGTTTGCCATGGAATGAAGGACCTCTCCAAGGTACCGGGATGACTGCATGTAGCCTCTCTGCAGGGGTAATGGTGTCAGCTTCCATGGTAGCTTGCTAGAAGTATAAGTAATCTGGGAAGGGAGGCAGTGGGTAGAGGTGGTGGGAAGTTCTAACTGGGTGTCTGAGTCAGCAAATAACTGATGTTTATTAAGACTCAGAGAGTTTGACTCTCAATTTCCTTTTTTCCCCAATAGTACTTTATTTTTCCAAATAGAGGTAAAGATAGTTTTCAACATTCATTTTTGTATGACATCATGCTCTAAATTTTTCTTTCTCCCCTCACTTATCTCCCCCCTTCCCAAGGCAGCAAGCAATCTGATATAGGTTAAATGTATGCAATCCTTTAAAGTACATTTCCATATTTGTCATGCTATGACCATCAGACCATAAGGGAAAAAAAGTCACAAGAAAGAAAGCAGCAAACAAACAAAAAAAAACATGAAAATACTATTCTTTGATCCATATTCAGTCTCCATAGTTCTCTTTGTGGATGTGATTGCCATTTTCCCTCCCAAGTCTACTGTAATTGAATCGCCTTGGTTTTCAATTTCCAAATATTTATAAGTACAGGATTCTTGTTGTTTTGATTATTTTTTATTTTAGTGTTTAAATTATTTTAAAATACACAGACAAAAAATGAAAAAAGAGAGAAGAGTATTGCATTTCTTGCCTTCTCAGTGGATAGGAGAGAGGGTGAAAAGAGGGAGAAAATTTGGAGCTGAAAATAAATCTTTTTTTTAATTAAAAAAGAGAAAGAAGAGGATAAGAGGGAAGAAAGCTGAACATTTAATTGCAATGCATTGTAACTTTTCTCTAGATTCAATTTCCTTAATTGTAGAGAGAAAGTCTCAATCTTTTCTATCTCCTGGTCAGTGCCCAGAACACAGGGCTTCACACCTAGCAGGTATTCAATAAAATCTATTGAATGAAAATGGAACTTTCATTTTCAGTGAAAATGAAAAGTACTATCTTGGTAAGTTCCCTAAAATTTATTTTCCCTAATTCATGCTAGTTGTGAGAGGTTCTTCTAGGCAACAGAAGGGCAGAATTAAAGAGGCATTTATTAAGCATATTAAGCATTTATTAAGCATATTGTGAATAATAGCAGTGGCTTACAGCTCTATAGTATTTCAAGCTTTTTAATCACAAACTTATTAAGTAGATGTCATAAATCTTACTATGCTGTTTCTATAGGAAAGGAAACCAAGCCAGAGAAGGGGGGAGAGGGAAAGAGGGAAAAAGGCAGAGAGGGAGAAGGAAGGAGAGAGCAGCACCCAGGACAACATAAATGTACCAATGAGACAAGGGGAAAAGACTGGGCCTTAGCCACGAGAGAACTGAATTCTAATACAGGACCTTCTTACTCTATGGGCTAAATTCTAGTTTAAATCTATGGGCTACATTTTCCTTATTGATAAAGATGACTTACTTAGATGAACTCTAAGGTTCTTCCAGCTCTTTTGCATTCTTAACAATTGACTCTTGGATACCTATTCAAACTGGCTCTAGAAAACCCCTTCAAGGGGTCTAGGGCACAAAAAAATTGGTGAGGAATCCAGACTAGATTATCTCCAACATTCCTTCCAATTCTAAAATATCTGGCCTTATCATTTGAAAGAACAGGTCTTCTGTTCTTCTTTTGAGATTTAGTTTGCATTCTACCTGCTAATTCTACTGGGATAGTCTGATCTTGGCCCTTCACAGGGAACTGTCCTATTAAGGTAGACTCCATCTGTGACTTGCATCCTTTCCATGGTGAAAGTTGGATTTTTACTTTCATGGTGAATAAAGCCTTTGTCATATTTCCCTTTTCCCACCTCCTACCCTACTCATGGAGAAGACAAGAAAAACAAAAACCATTACATATATGTATAAACACATAAACAAAATTTCCCCATTAGACCTGTTTTTCAATTTAATTCAATAAATACTTGTTAAGCTCACCTTGTGTACAGAACACTTGCCAGGCAAGATATATGACTTAGAAAAAAACACAATCCTTGCCCACAGAGGGTTTTATAAACCAGTATTTATGTAGGTATGCCAATAGAGAAGTAGATACAAGACAAACTGAATTTTTCTCAATGATATTTTACTTTTTCAAACTTTTCCAAGATAGTTTTCAACATTCATTTTTGTAAGACTGTGTTCCAAATTTTTCTCCCTTCTTCCCTTATCTCTTCCTTCCTCAAGACAACAAGCAATCTGATATAGGTTAAAATGTGCAATCCTTTAAAATATATTTTCATAACAAATAGCATTTAAGAAAACAATGTAATGCTAGGTAAAGTCCAGTGAGGGAAAGAACATTATTAATGAAATAGGAGAAGAGCTAAGAGAAGGCTTCATTAAAGAAGCAGTATTTGACCTGAGTCTTAAAGAATGGGTAGGATTTTGACAATTGGCATTAAAAAGAAGCAGGGCATTCCAGTCCTGGAAAATGGCACATACAAAGGCAGGGAAGCATGAGATTGGGATATATATATAAGACGACAGGGAGTCTAGTTGAATGACAGGGAATCCACTTTGTCTAGAATAAAGAATATGTATTCCTCGGAGAGTAGGAGATAAAGCTGTAAAGGAAAACTCAGATTGTGACCTACTTTTGTGTGAGGACCCTTGAATACCAGACAAAAGAGTTTGAATTTGTTTTTCAATAGATAGTTGGCAGCCATTGAAAGATTTTGAGCACAGAATAGAGCAGTCTTAACTTTAAGGAAGATTACTTCAGAAGGCTAAGTAGGAGAGTACTGAAGAAAATACTGGAAGTGAGGACATCTATGAAGAGACTATTACAGTAGCTTAGAAAAGTGAAATTGAAGGCTTACGCTAGGGTAGTGGGAATGGAAAACAGAAAATGGATTCAAGGGATATTGGGAAGGAATTGTTGACTTGACTTGACAACAAACTGTTGACATGAGAAGCTGGATATAGGAAGAGATAGAGAAGAATCAATGATCAATTGGATATGGGAAGAGAGAGAAAAGAATCAATGATGACACCAATGATTTTTACCTTTTCCAGGTTAAATGGTATCAGCTTCAATTGATTCTTGTTGGAGAGGATTTGGAGGGTTTGAGAGTGTTTCATTCTCCTGACTGTCTTCCTGAAATGGGGAATCTGAACTGCACAATATTCTAGTTGTGGTCCAGCTAGAGCAGAGGACCTAGTGGCTTTTCATGTCCCTCATTATAAACTCTGCATCCTGGAAAATGCCATACACATCCAGAAAAAGAGCTGTGAAAATTGAATGCAAATCAAAGCATACTATTTTAATCTTTTGTTTTGTTTTGTTTTGTTTCTTTCTCATGACTTTTCCTTTTTATTCTGATTTTTCTTTCCCAACATGACTCATATGGTAATATATTTTTAAAAAATGAACTCTACATCCTTGATGTGTAAGAAGTGGTTAAGAAGGCCAAGGTCCCATGGCAATCAGCAGGGACTCCCTCTCTGTCCTATCCAGTTCATTCAACACACATTTCTTAAATATCTTCTGCAAATGAGGCCATTCTGGTGTCCTCTGTAAGAGGACATGGACAAAAATTGATGAGCTGGGATAGATGGATTGTGATCTACACTTGGAAGAAGCACATGCATTAATGAAATTTTGTATCCATTGAAGTCCTGTATTATGCCACCTTAACAGCAAGATTTCTGATACTGTCCCACCAACCATGTCCCCCAGTAAGGACCCTTTTCTAGGTCTCTGGAGGGGGTGTCTTCAATCTGATAACAAGAACATCACGCTCTCCAGAATTGGGAGAGAAAAGTAGGTGCTTGCCTGCCAGCAGAGAGAGAGTTGGCTCCATCTTTGCTTGGCAGTTGAGGCCCCTGGTCCCTTCTGGAAACCAAGACATGCCATCTGGAAACACTGGAGGGGAGAGGAGGGGTCCAGGATGCAGCCCAAGGTGGGGGAAGGGAGAGGGCACCAAGAAACCTTTTGGGTCAGGAGTGAGTTCCGCAGGACTAGCAACAACATTTGGACACTGGGCTCTGGTTCCCAACTCTAGGACTTCCCTAGCAGCCATTCCATATGGGACTCACTCATGTGCCATGTACATGAGACTGTAACACCCCCCATAACCCCCAGCCAACACCTCTACTTAACTCTATTCCTTGCTCTACTCCTACTCTCCTTGCCTTCTCCCAGTCCAGCTTCCCTCCCTCCTCCCCAGCCAAATCTCCCAGTTTCCCTATTCTCTTCCCTCTTGGAGCTCTTTCCTGCGCCGCCCCCTCAACCCTCCCCCTCCTCCCCAGCAGCAGCCGGGAGCAACCCTTGTGTTGCTGCCCTCAGTGCCTGCCCAGACATTATTGTGGCTGCTCCCACAGAGAGCTCGGGAGCTAAAACTGTCAGGAACGGATGGGGAGCGCAGAGACCTGGAGCCAAGGTGGTCGGCGACTGTCTGGTGGGGGACACAGTCCAGATTCCACGATGGACACGCTAAAGGTAGGTAATGGCAGACAGGGACATAGGGATGGAGGGAAGCTCCGAGCCCTGAGGCTTGAACCGTCAGTTACTGTCACTCTTCTACCCTTTCTGCTTCTCCCTCCACCTTGCTCAGGTCAGAAAGACCGAGAGTGTGGGACTGGGGATTCAGACCCTCCTGAGCCCTCAATGAGAATCGTTCTCACATGAGCTGGTAGGAAAAGTGACAGACTTGAGAAGCATCTTCCAGGGCTGGGGAGTCAGAATGAAGTCCAGTAACCTTAGAGGGAGAGAGAAGCTTGAAGGAAGTGTAGAGGCCCCATATCCCAAGCCAGAAGAATCAAACTTTTGTGACTTCAGATTTCCCCAAATCCACTAACATGACCCCTGTCAGAGGTCACTTATCTGAACTCTCTTCCAGTGGTCACTATCTAGTCCTTGTCTGCTGGTTACTCTATATGGTCTTTCTTTCCTGATAATTTTTGGAAGAAATAAAATCTGGAGAAGTGGTTAATTAGTAATTGGCTGAGGTCTGAGAGAGGGAATTGCTTAGATCCATCCTACTATCTCACCATCACTATCACCACAGGATTAGGGACTGTCAATCCTACATTGATAACAAAGGGAATTTTAATATGCTCTGTGATCTCATAGGCATCAATCTAATTACTTAAATTAACATTTATCAAGAGTCTGGTATAAATGAAGCACTCTGCTAAGGCCCAAGGACACAAAAGTAAAAAAATAAATACAAACTAAAACTAAAAAACAAAACCCAAAAAATTGCCCCTTCCTTCAAGGAATTAACTGGAGAAAATAGGAAGGAAATAAGCCTGTTTTTAGCACCTACTATATACTAAATATATAAAGCCCTGTACTAAGTGCTTTACAAATATTGATTTGGTCCTCACAGCAACCCTGTGAAGTAGGTGCTATTATTGTCCCAATTTTATAGTTTAAAAAACTGAGCCTGACAGATGTTAAATAATTGCCCCAAAGTCATACAGCTAATAAGTGTCCCAGCCTAGATTTGAACTTGGGTCTCTTGACTCCAGACCCAGAGCTAGCTAGTTTCCTCTAGGGGATGAAGCCTATACATAGATTAAGTAAATAGTAATTTAAAGAGGAAAATAACACTATTACTTGGGAGAAAGAAAAATCAATGGAATAAGATATGAATATGTGAAAGTCATGGGTCCTGGCCTATGTAAAAGTATGAAAGCAGCAGACACAATGTTGAATCTAGGAAACAGCTAGTAGATCAGTTTGGTGGGAACTTAAAGTACATGAAGGGGAGTAATAAAAAAAAATGTCTGGAAAGCTGGGTGGGAGTCACACTGTGAAAGGCTTTAAATGTCGGGCCAAAGTATTTGTCTTTTATTCTGGAATAATAGGGAGCCACTGAATATTTCTGAGCTGGAGGTTGACATGGTCAGAACTGAGTTTTAAAAATATTAATTTGCTAGCAGTGTGGAAGATGAATTGGAGAGAAGAGACTGGAATCAAGGAGACTAATGAGGTAGTGATTATAATAATTCAGCTAAGAGGTGATGAAAGATAGAAGGGGAAAAAGGGAGACAGAAACTGTTGTAGAGGTAGAAATGAAAGGAAGTTTCAAATGATTGAATGTGTCAAGAAGGGGAAAGGACCAAAGTATGTTAAATCTGATTGTTAAAGTTTCACCATGAGCATTTACATCTTGGAAATTAGAAAATGTTTTAAATCAGGACCTGATTTATTGTTTTGTTGATTGTCTAGACTTAAGTGATGGAGAAAATATTAAGAATGCAGATTAAACTTTAAAATGTGTCCCATATATTTTGGGGGATAGTTGGTTGTTAAACCAGAACATCACTATGTGAAAGAGAGGAAAGAGTTAAGGATAGCTCTGAGATAATGAGTAGATGATTAGAAGAATGATGGTACCCTGTACAGAAACAGGAAAGTTTAGCATAAAGGATGGGTTAAGGGGAGAATAAAACAAGCTCTATTTTTGATATGTTGATGATGATTGGAATTTAGGAGCTTGATTAGAACTGGTTTTAGAGATAAGGAGATCTAATGAACAGAGATGTTCATGTTGGGAGTTAATGAAATCCTTGAGATTATAGGATAAATAGAGGGTCCAAGACAAATTCCTGGCAAATTACTGTGCTTAGTGGCAAAAGTCTCATGATGATCCAACAAAAGAAACTGAGAAAGCATATAGTCAGACAAGGAAGAGAAGCAAGAGAGAAAGAGAGCACTATCACAGAAATCAAAGGAGACAGGAGGAGGAAGAAGAACAAAAAGAGGAGGAGAAGGAGGAAGAGGAAGAAGGAAGAAGAGGAAGAGGAATAAGAGGGGGAGAAGAAGGAAGGAAAGGAGGAGGCGAGAAGTGTTTGTTTAGCAGTAGAGCAGTGGAAATTAGCTATAGAGAAATCAAGAGGACTGAGAAAAACCATTGGATTTAGCTTATTGATAACACTGGAAAGAGCAGTTTCTGAAGAATGGCAGGGTTGGAAGCCAGATTGCAAGAAACTGAAAATTGAGTAGGAAGTGAGGAAATGGAGGCAACAAGGGCAGGCAGAGGATGGGTTCCTTCTAGGAATTTTGCTGTAAAAGGGAGAGAAGATATAGGGTGATAGACAGCTTCAGGGGATGAAAGGGTCTGGTCTGATGGATGTCTTTTAAGGATAGGGATTCCTGGACATGTTTGTAGGCATCCTAGAATGAGCCAGTGGAAATTAGAGATTAAAAATTTTAAAAAAAAAAAAAAAAAAGATGAGAAGAAGAAATAATTGGGGCTAAAATCCTAGAGGAGATAGAAGTCACATGTCAGGCATCAAACCTGACAAGATCAAAAGGCAGTCCCTCCTCAGATCTTAGAGGGCATATTGTGTGTAGGGGAACATAGCTAAATTTTGTGCCTGAGAGAAAAGGGTGTCTGTTTCTGAGGGGGGTGAATGAAGAAATAGGAGAGCTGATCTTGTCCATATTTAGAGGGTTCTCACTGGTGTCGATGAGGGAAGACTACAGTCACACCTGGGGGTGATTTCTCATTAAGAACCAGAAGAAGGAAATCATGTGAAATTAGGAAATGGGAGGAGATCCAGGTTAAGCCTGACAGATAAGAAATCTTTGACCAGGGATCCAGTGGTGAAATCAAGAGCCAGTGACACGGTGCCACCGTGTGGCTTGTGGGCTTCATTGTGACCCAGGCTCCCAATGAGTTTGGGAAAGCCAGATGGCCCACTCTGATGGGCATCTATCTCTCCTTCCATGGAGGAAGAGCTGTAAAATACAATCCACGGATCCTGTCCCAGAGCAAAGGGAAGGGATGGGTAGGAGCTGAAGCGTCAGCAGGAATTCCCCCTCCCAGTGGCTGAGCCATTACTGAGGAGTAAATGGTCGCTCCCATTTAGTCATCTCATCCCTGAGAGCTAAATTCTGACCTCTCAGAGATTCTTGCCTGCCCCTCTCTGAGGGAAGGCTGGATGAGGTCTTCACAATGGAACGCTGAACCCAGGGAGATTAAAAACTTACCATCAATTGCCATAGACATTCCACAAAAATGCTCATTTTGAAATATCCATCCAAGTGGATACTTTTTTCTTTTTCTAATACCTGGATTTTCCAAGGCCAGCGCTGGCAGCAGAGCTTTTGGTAGGAATCCTGCCTTATGTCTACCTCAGAGACTTCCTGCTTCAAGAATCTCTTTCTCTTTACATGTCCCCCAGGAAGCTGCTTATTCAAAATCGTCTGCCCTGAGCCTTAGTATCTCAGCTATTCTACTCTCTGTCTGCCTATGTGATGACTATGTATCTATGACTGTGTGTATTTGTGAAACTATATATAGTTATCTATGTGTTTGCATGTTATATTAAAGACATATGATGATGTTTGTAACTGCATGCAATTGTGTGTCTCTATGTGTGTATTTTGATGAGGGCCATACCAGTAAGAACCAGAAAGTGGAAAGCATGTGAGATGGGGAGATAGGAGGACCCCCTTAAGCTAGACAGAGATAAAGTCATTCTGTATAGTATGCCTTATATAACTGCATGTCTTGATAATACTGGTAATCTACATGTATATAAGTTGAGGTCATGTGGCTGCATATCACTACATATATGTAGATTTTGAACATGTATATGTATGTGACTATGTGGGTTGACAGGATTTTCATTTTAGAGATTGAAAGGACAGTGAGGGTCATCCAGTCCAATTTCTCATTTTATAGTTGAGGAAATTAAGGACCAGGGAAATTAAGTGACTTGCCTAGGTGTGAGATTCAAATCTAAGTCCTCTGACTCCAAGCCCAAGCCTTTTTTTTCATGCTCATAAGTATGTATATGGTTACATATAGCCACGTCTACTTTTCTGTATGTGACTGCCTATGTATTGGTAACTACTATATAAGACTACAAACAAGTGTGTATATAGAAATATGAGTACATGTGTGTATATATGTATACATATATATGAAGTGTGTGTAAGGGAGACAGATAGAGAGGAACAGACAGACAGAAAACAGAGAGAGAGAAAAAGAGAGAGAGAGAGAGAAGAGAGAGAGAGAGAGAGAGAGAGAGAGAGAGAGAGAGAGAGAGAGAGAGAGAGAGAGAGAGAGAGAGAGAGAGAGAGAGACGGAAGGAGGAAGAGAGAGAGAGGAGGGGGAGAGGGAGAGGAACAGAGAGAGGGAGAAAGAGACAGGTTAAGCAGTGGCCAGTGGTGAAAGGGAGGCTGGTCAGTGATGGATGAGCACAGCCTAACAATCTAACTCCAGGGGGCAGCCTTTTCCTACAAGAAAAGTTCAAAACCTGTTTTACCCCACAGTCATCCCTCCCTCTATCACTTCCCTGCTGAAAGTAATAAGAATAAAGATCTCAGTAAAAGTATCACACCGGCAGCTCAGCATAAAACCCAGACTCAGGGGCCTAAAGAGAAATCTTCCCCCTCTTTCAAAATCTTCCTTTCCACACCTTTACTAGTCACAGAATCCCTGAAGGATCTTCATTCAAGAGCTCTATCCTCTTGTAGAATGGGATTGCAGGAAGCACAGAGAACTAGAGATAGTTGGGGATTTGTCAGACTGCAGGAATTCCTCCTCTTCACAAAGAGGTGAGGGTCTGTGGATATGGCATGTGGTATATAAGCAGTGAGGTTATTGGGTCTATTAGTTCTGTTCAAACGTTTTCCTTTGTTATAAGAGAGAGTTCAGCATCAATAAAATTTTTAAGTTAAAAATAAATAATAAAATAAGTAGTTGGAATAGATAATATCTAAGATTGCTTCCAGCTTTATGATTTCATGAATCTAGAATTTGTAAAGCTATAAATGTTCATAAAGATTGATTTTAAATATATATATGTTACATGTATGTATAAATGCATATATGTATATAATATAATAATATAACAAATACTATTCAGAAGACTATAAACTAAGACTTTTTGGAAAATCTGTACATAGAAAATAGAAGGGAATTGAAGGGATGAGAAGGAGGAAGAAAGTCTTTTTCTTCTTTTTTTTGGGGGGGGGCAAATCTTTTTAATGGAGAAAGCTTACTCTAGCTGGGGGTGGGAAACTTGGAAAGTTAGTTTTATTATTACAAGAAGCCTGCCCTAATAACTCTGGTTAGTGTTTCCTCCAGCTCAAGTAACTATAGCAAGCACTTACTGGTGTAACAGCGCTTTTTTTTTAAATTTATTATTATTATTATTATTTTTTTTAATGAGAGTCTTAGTCCTGTGAAAACTGAGCTTCCCTGTGTCAACACCAATAGGAAGAGGTCCTTCCTTCATATCAGACCTCAGAATCTGACTTTGAGGGCTTGCCTTTCCCCCAAATGAGCATGGATGAGAATTCTGTCCACTCAACCCCACCATCCATCCATTCCTTCCCTCTCTGGTCATTGATGGTTGCCTCTGTTCTGCTCAGAGACACTGACAGATAATCCCATTTCCAAAGTTAGAGGCTGAGCTTAGGAGAAGATGTGAGGAGGGGACTCCTTTCCCCCAGCTCAGTTAGAAATAGTTAAAGGGATGAGAATTAAAAAACCAGTCCTGGAGACAACAACCTTTGCCACAAAGGCAGGGTTAGTAATTTTGAATAATGGCTTACTCTATGTCTCTTTCAATTCACAGTTCCCAGCCTTCTTCTCCCTTGGTGGCTCTTCCCTATAACATGTTCAGTCTTTTCCCCTCTAATGTCTTTTTTTCTCTTCCAGTAATCTATTTGACTTCCATTAGCCCAGTAACCCCGAGATCTCCCCTTAATCCAGATGCTCCTTTAAGCATAGGATGGTATCCTATTCCTCCCCTTTTGCTTACTATCAGATTTCTTTAAAAAGTCATCTACACCTGCCTTCCACTTTCTCATTACCCCTCACTTCTCAGCCCCCTGCAGTCTAGCCTTGGTCCCAATCACTCCACTAGTTGCTCTCCCTGGGTCTATTGTGAAATCCAAGGGCTTTTCTTCTAATTCCACTAAAGCAGGATCATGAGGTAGGAAAATCAGTGGACCTGGACTTGTGTGTTAAATTTCCTCATATGTAAAATGAGAACTTTTGGCTATACTGATTTTATGATTTCTTTCAATTCTAAAATCCCTAGATCTTGCTTGCTCCTTCTTTTGCATGTGACATTTTGACTTTCCCCTAGTACTAGATTTGACATCAGATGACCTGGATTCAAATCTCACTTTTACTTGTATGATTCTAGGCAGAATGAGCCAGTGGAAAGGAGAGAGTAAAGATGAGAAAAGAGAAAGAAGAAATAATTGGGGCCCAAATCTGGAGGAAACAGAAGTCACATGCCAGGCATTGAACCTGACAAGATTAAAAGGCAGTTCTTCTTCAGAGACTAGAGAGCATGTTGTGGGCAGAGGGACATAGCTAAATTTTGTACCTGGGAGAAAAGGGTGTCAGCTTCTGAAGGGGTGGATGGACCATTCTTCCTGGGCTTCAGTTTTTTCTTCTGTAAAATGAGGAGGTTGGACTGGATGGCCTCTGAAGTACCTAAATCTTTTATGCTTTCCCTTCCCTTGGTACTTATGGCACTGCTCTCTTTTAATTACTCTCTTAGTTCTCTTGTTCCTACTTAGTCTCTTTATTGCTTTCCATCATTTTTCTACTTCCTAAATTAGAGAATTTTCTAAGGTTTTCTTTAAACTTTCCTCTCCTCCCATCCCCGTTCTCCTTTTTTCCCTCCCTTCTCTTCTCTCTACAATAGTTTTCTTGTTGAAAACAACATCTCCCATTGCTTTACTTAACACCTTCATACAAATACAAAAATTTGTATTTCTAGCCGGATCCCCAGAGTTCCAGGCCTCCCTTTCCACATGTTCACTATACAACTCCACCTGTATATCCCTCTGGTGCCTCAAACCTAATGCATCCAAAACCTGAACTGGTTATTTCCCATTAAAAGCTGCCACTCTGCCCAGCTTTTCTTTCTTTTTTATTTATGGTAGATACCATCCTCCAACTAGTATACAATCAAAGCTCAAAAGGTTTGTCAAGCTTAATTCATCATTTTTCTCCTTCTCTCTCTTTTTTTTTTTTTTTTTTTTTTTTTTTTTTTTTTTGCAAGTCCTCTAAATTCTACCTGCATAGTACCTATTGAGAATTTCATCTCCTTTCCATTCAGTCATCACACTGGTTCAGGCCCTTTTCTTCTCTTAAACAACTTCCTTTGCCTCCAGTTTCCTCCTTCCTTCTTTCACAGAGCAACCAGATTAATCTTCCTAAGGTGATCTAGCTGTACCAGATCTGAAACTATATTATAAAAGGAACAATCATCAAAACCAGTTGGTACTGGCTAAGTTATAGAATGGTGGATCAAATAGGATAGGTTAGGTACTCAAGACACAGTAGTCAATGATCTGTGTGTTTGATAAACCCTAAGATTCCAGCTTCTGGGATAAGAACTCACTACTTGACAAAAACTGCTGGGAAATCTGGAAAATAATGTGACAGAAACAAGTCCTTGACCTACATCTCACACCCTATATCAACATAAGGTCAAAATAGGAAAAGTATTTAGACATAAAAACACAGTCATATCTGATTAATCTTCCTAAAACATGATGTTGATTGTGCTGTTCTCCTACTTAGATGGTCTCCACTGTCTGTGGAATAAAGATATTTTATCCTGACCTTCAGGGTCTTCCATAGTTGGACTCCAACCTACCTTTTCAATCATTATTCATATGATTTTCTTTCACAATTTTACTTTTCAGCAAAACTGGACTGCTTGCCCTTTTCCTATCTTGTTCTGAATCTTTTCTACCTCTGTACCTGCTGTGCTTCTCCTAGCATCTTCTCCTTCCCCCATATTGACTTGTTGAAATTTTTCTGGACCCTTCTCAGGTGCTATTTCTTGAGTCAAGTTTCCCTGAAGCCAAAAATGAATTCTCCCTTTTCCTTAATGTCTCCTCTTAGGCCTTTCCTATATACTTATCTTAGTGAAGCATTGAAATCTTACACAAATATTATCCATTACCATTTGCATTATACTCTCTTATCTCTTCAACTAAATCATAAGTTCCACACGGTCAGGAACCGCGTTCCTCACAATGGAATATAAACTCCTTTGTCCTGTTCTGCCCAGCACCTAGCATGGTGAGTACCTAGAATGTACTGAGTGCCTAATAAATGCAGATTGAATTGAATTATTTCATCTCTCTCACCTAGCAAAATGGCTTCCACATCGGAGGTGTTTAATATTTGTTCAACCGAATCAAATATGCTTGTGTGTGTGTGAGCCTATCTGTAACACGTGTCCGTGCTGTGGCTGTGTGCTCCCTCCCTCTCCCCCCAAAAGGTCAGCCCCAATGGCGCGGGATGAAGAAGAGCTATAGAAGTCGACGGGACTTCCTTTTCCCCAACCTTCCCCCAACTCCCTCAACTCCCCCAACTCTGGGATCCTTTTCCCCTGGGCATCTCCCAGCGACTGGTCCGATGCTGTTTGCATCCCTACTGCCGCTGATAAAGGGGGTGAAGCCCAAGGGTTGAGTAGCTGCCAGGCCTGTCGATCAGAGGCAGGGTGGGCCAGGGGGCGTGCCGGGAGAGGGGCTTTGGCTGGGTTGGGCCGGGCTGGGCTAGGCTCAGCTGGGCTCTGGGCGGGGCCGGGCTGGGGATGCGCTGTGCTGCGCTGGGCACTGCGCCGCCGCCGGGCTGAGGATGCTGGCGCTGCCGCGGGGCGCTCGCCGCCGTCTGGGGAACCGAGAAGCAGGAGCCGGAGTCCGAGCGCAGTGAACGTCGTGCCTCGGGACCCCTAGGATCCCGGGACCCCTGCCCCACGATGTCCAGGAAAAAGACCCCTAAGAGTAAGGCGGGGAGTACGCCCGCCTCTTCTCTGCCCACAGCCAAGGAGAACGGGCCGGTGGGCTCCGGAGGGGGCGGTTCTAGCCCGGGCCCTGGCCCTGCCCCCGAGACACCGAGGAACGGGCTTCTGCTGTCAGGCCGCCCGTCCCTTAGCAGCAGCGGAGACTTCTACGACGTTGCTTTCAAGGTAAGCGCTGGGATCCTAAGCGAAACAGCGGGGGAGGGGAGGGGTGAAGAACGGATCCTGAGAGGTTGGTGGACAGACGGAGCACAGACCCTGAAGGCGATAGGCACAGACTGTAGGCTAGGAGTGGGTGGCAGAGGGGCAGAAGGGCTGGGGAGATTGCCCCAGGAGCACACATCGTGGGCTGGCGGCGGTTCGCACAGGACTACAAATCCTAAAGGACTGAGAGCAGTTGGCCCAGAGTCACAGACCATAAAGACTAGGAAGGGAGAAGAGCAGCGACGAGAACATGGACCCCTGGGGCAGGACGGGCAGACTGTCCGCAAAGGGTGCAGCAGCAGGTGGTCTAGGGCAGGATTCCGTTGGTGGGGGCCCTGGAGTAGCTGGAAGCTGGGCTGGCCTGCTGTGACCTTTCCTAAGCAAACACTTGCAGCCCCTTCCCAAGCTCTGGCTTTGCTTCAAGCTCTGCAGGGCCCCAGTGTGGAGTGGAAGATCTAGAAGCCTAGAAAGGGACTTGCTAGCCCAGTACCCTGATCCCTTTTTACGGATGTCCCCCTCTGTTTTTGACCACTGGAGCTGATGCAGACAAAAGAACCTTTGCCTGTTCCTCACTCTTCAGATTTGTTATGATGGAGAGATGAAAGGAGTAAACCTTCCCCACAGGGCTGGTTGACAAGTGGCCCAAGGCATATATTGCTTCCTTACCTCTGCCTCTTAAAATCCTTAGCTTCCTTCAAGACTAAACTCAAATGGTATCTTAGCTTTGGCTATTACTACTCTCTCCCTCCTCAAATTATCCTGTAATTTGTTACTTATTTGTGTGAATGTTGCATTCCCCTTGTTGAAAGTGTTTTTGTATCTCCATTTCTTATCATGACACCTTGAAAATAATAGGCACTTAAAAATGCTTGCTGTGTTGCCATATTGAATTGAAATTGGGGGTGGTGGGTTGTAACCCCTCCAAAGTCAGTAGTTTCCTTATATTACCCATTCCCAGGGACTTGGTCATTTCTCTGGGCAATCTGGAGCAGCCTCCTGACAAAGTGTTGGCCCAGCTTACTGAGTGCTGGAGATGGGGACCTTTGACAACAATGAAAGAACCTAGTCTGTCTGGAAGTAGTAAAACACTCATGGACACCATTTGGGGCTCTTAGTCTTTAGACTTCCCAAGAAGTTCAGACTGATGCAGCCTTCCCATCAAGCCCCCTAGGCGGACTTTTAATGAATTGGAGAGTAGATGGTGGCTGCAAGGTTTAGCTGTTTCTTAATCTTGACCCTGGGGCAGCAGCCCATCCAGAATCTGAGAAACTGGCACCAACTTAAATAAAGAGAGGTCAGCATCCTGTGAAGTCTGCTAATCTTTCTGCCCACAGTGGCTAAAGACTAGGGCATATGGAGGGAAAATGGGAGTTTCTGAAAGGACACTTGGTCAGCATTTCTGTGGTGATTTCCACAGCCTAAGGCCAAAGAAGATGAGTCCTTGGTTTAGGCGACCACTCCAGGGTCTGGTACAGACCAGCTTGAACCCTTAGTTAGGCAAAACATTGATTTGTCCTACATGGAATTACCCCTGTTTCACATAAGAACATATGTAGTCATTTCCTTTCTCCAATTTCTTGACTTCCCTAGGGGGAAAAAAAAAAAAACCAAATCCAAGAGAGAGATTCTACTTAGCTATATTTCATGTTCTAATTTCATATTTTATGTGCTCCCCCAAGATCATAGTGGGACATCAGTTTATATCTGAGGGTCAAACTATATGTAGGGGAGTTGTTTATACCTCAGATTATACCTCTTATATATTATATTATATATTATAGCTCAGATTATACCTCTTATATATTATATTATATATTATAGCTCAGATTATACCTCTTATATATTATATTATATATTATAGCTCAGATTATACCTCTTAAGGCTAGAGTTTTGTTGGGGAGACAGAGGGTAGAGTGTGTATGTGGGGGGGTTCAGATCACACCTAATGGGTTTAGAGAGTGAAACTCAAATCTCACCTCCTTAAAGTGGAGGTGTCAGTTAACAAAGGGGAATCAGATCATACCTCTTGAAGACAAAGGTATTAGGTAGAGGTGGGGCATCAGCTCATCCTCCTGAGAGTGTGGAATAAACTAATAACTCTTGAAGACTGGTAGTGCCAGTTTGGGGAGAAGGAGTTTCTGCTCAAACTCCTAAAAGGACATATATATATATATATATATATATATATATATATATATATATATATATATATATATATATATATATATGAATGAGAGAATCCTGGATTGGGGAGACAAGTCGTGGGTTCCACTCCTACTTTACCAATTATCAGCTGGGGATTTTGGATAAGCATTTAATTTTATTGAGCTTTGGTTTTCTCTTTTGTAAAATGGGAGTATACATACTCCCTACTTCACAGGGTTATCATGAGGATCAAGTGCTTTTTTAAAGATATAAATCCTTTATAAACTGTACAGCATAACATAAATATTAGCAATGTTTTTTACCCCTTGGGGGAAGACTAAATAGGAGTCAGGTAGGTGACTTGGGTGACTTTGGTAGTGGCTCTGACAAAAGGCAGGATAGCTGGGCTTACTTTCCTTGAGCCTCAGTCTCCTCTTCTGTAAAAAGAAGATAAAAATATCTGTGCTGCCTCCTTCGTGGGCTGTTGGGAAGAACATGTTTTGTAAACTTTAAGGTATTATAAGAATGTGAGTTTTATTATTACTGTTGTTATTTTTGAGAGGTAGCAAAGCATTTTTTAGATAGAGAGGTAGCTTTGTAGCCCTTTTTGTAGTGGCAAGGAACTGAAAACTGAGTGGAATCCCATCAATTGAAGAATCATTGAATAAATTGTGATATGTGAATGTTATGGAATATTAATGTTCCGTAAGAAATGACCAGCAGGATGAATACAGAGAGGCCTGAAGAGACTTACATGAACTGATGCAATAAATCAGTGAAATAAGTAAAAACAACCAGGAAAACATTGTACACAGCAACAAGATTACATCAATTCTTATAGATTGTGGCTCTTTTCAACAGTGAAGTAATTCAGGCCAGTTCTAATGGTCTTGTGATAGAGAGAGCCATCTGCACCCAGAGAGAGAACTGTGGGGATTGAGTGTGGATCACATAGTATTTTTACTTTTTTTTCTTGTTGTTTGCTTGCATTTTGTTTTCTTTCTCATTTTGTTCCCTTTTTGATCTGGTTTTTCTTGTGCAGCATAATTGTAGAAATATGTATAGAAGAATTGCACATGATTAACACATAATGTTATTACATGTTATTATTATCAATAATACTATTAAATAATAAATTTATCTCTAGGGGAGAGGGTGGAGGAAGGGAGGGAGAAAAACTTGGAATACAAGGTTTTTCAAGGATAAATGTTGAAAACTATCTATGCCTGTATTTTGAAAATAAAAAGCTTTATATAAAAAGAAAGAAAGGTAGCTTTGGAATCAGGTTCAGATCTTGACTGTGACACTTATTGACATGCATGACTTTGGATAAGTCACTTAATCTGCAAAGACAATTCTAAATTAGTAGTCAGTAGCAAGAACATATTAAGCATTTGATTTGTGCCAGTCACTGTGCTAAGACTCAGATAAATCAACAATTTGCGTTAGTGAAAGTACTACACACTGGGAGTTCCCTATGCCAATAAACCATACCCCCTCTGCAAAAAATAAATAAATAAATAAATAAATAAATAAAATTTTTAAAAATAGTGTTATATCCCATGGGAAACAGGCATAATTACAGGATTCCCTGGGGAAGGGCAGAGGGTAGCCATTCAGGCACCGTTCATAACAGGGAGAAGCTTTAGACTTTCTATGCCTCCATCATCCTAGGTCAGTCCTTTACCTGGGATCCTGGGGAATAGTGGCATAAGCAGAGACAAGATTGATTGCTATACTAGCTCTTTATTGGTCCTTTCTCTTTTCCTGCTCCCTGATTATTGTTTGGGAACGTTGTGAGGGAAGTGGGAGAAGAAGCTGGGGAACCCAGAAGTCTGTGGCACTCAGGACAGAGGGGTGGGCTTGGTTGTATTCACTGTAACTTGATGAGGATGAATCCTCCTTGCTCACTCAGGCTGAGTGGACTTGAGTCCCAAGGCTGGGTCTCTCCAGGGCTGACAATGTGCTTCCTGCAGTTCATTCTCCTAGAGGATCTCTTTCCTAATGAGTTCCAGGCTTTCAGAGCTGGTGATAATCTTCTTCCCTTATTGCCTTGAATACCTGCTGTACCCTCTCCTCAGGTGATGCTGGTAGGAGACTCAGGAGTGGGGAAGACCTGTCTGCTGGTTCGATTCAAGGATGGTGCCTTCCTGGCTGGGACCTTCATTTCCACTGTGGGCATAGATTTCAGGGTAAGAGCTCCACACACTTTTCCATCTTCTTAATCAATTCCTTACTGATGAGGGGACTGCTAAGATTAGAAGTTAGGGGAAGAGGGCTGACAGGCTGAAAGAGTAGGGGTCTTCCTGTCTCTGGGACAACTTCTGGTCATGGCAGCTAGAAATCCTTGGGGAATGGTGCTGTATGGGAAATGTCGTGGGTGAAATCTCTCCTTGTCTCTCTCCCTGATCTCTCTTTCCTTGTTTTTATGTATGTGGGTGTATGTGTCTTTCTATAGGGGGTGGGGTGGGAATCTATCTCCTCATTTCACCATGTGAGGGATTCAGTAGATCCCTGAATGCTGGCTCTCTCTCTCTCTCTCTCTCTCTCTCTCTCTCTCTCTCTCTCTCTCTCTCTCTCTCTCTCTCTCTCTCTATCTCTATCTCTCTCTCTCTCTCTCTCTCTCTCTCTCTCTGCTTGTTGCTAAATTGTCTGTGTCTGTGCATGTGCCTGCCTTTTTATGTCTATGTGAGCTCTTTTCTCTAGAGAAGCTTGAGTCAACGGTGTGTTATATATGTCGCTAGATGTGATTTGTGTAAGTGTCTGTCTCTATCTTTCAATCTCTATGTGAGTATCTCACTGCATCTGTTTCTCTGGCTGCATTCTGAGAGACAGACACAGAGAGCAATCCCTGGCAATCCATATTCCTAGGGAGGGTCTGGGTCCTGATATCCAGGGTCCCAATGGGGAATGAAAAAACAAAACAAAAAGGAATAAACCCTTTCTCTCTAGTCCCAAATATCCTTAACTTGCTTGCTCTGAAATCTCAGGATTCAGAGTTTGGTTCTAATTTCCTGATGAAGAATAAGTAACATGTAGTCTGTCTTTCTTACAACCTAATTACTGACATGTTTTATCAGAGGCTGTAGCCATGTGCACCATTCAAGCAGCCTTGGAACCCTTTTACCCTGGGGATGGAGGGAATAATGTGATTTGTCTGACCCTGCCCAGGGCTCCTGACACACCTTGCCTCTGGAGCTGAATAATTCTTCCAGAGACCAGGCTGACTATCATTGAATTCCACTCTTCCTCAGGAGAGGTCTCCATGCTCAGCTCAGCATGGCCCCCTACAACTAAAGGAAGATACTTGGCTTCCTAATGTCTGAGCCAAAGTGGCTAAATTCAATTCAACTTAATTATTTACTGGTTATTCAAAAGTTGTATCTAATTAGGGGCAGGGAGGCCTGTGGGAAGACTAGAAGGCTCTCTGGAGGCTCACAGGCATAAAGCCACTTGGCAAATCCCTCTACCAGTATGGGGAGATTATGGCTCTAGACAAAACTCTTCCTCCCTTCTATAATCATACATCACTTGGCTGTATGTGCCTCCCAGCCCTACCTCAACCAAGTGTGTGAGCCCAAGAGGGAACAAGTAGGCAGCTGAACGAGTCCCAATCCCATTTTCTCTGGGGGCACAGGCTACTGTGAAGTGGCCCAGATGTCCCCTAGAGTTTGGGAGAACTAAAAGCAGAACACCTACTCTTTGGTCCAGGGTCCCAACAGGTGCTGCTTGGATCGTCCCCATCCTCTACAGGTAGCTGGCCTGGGTGGGTTCCCTGGGGCATCAGGATGGGGCTGAGGCTGGAGGAGCAACTCAATAGAAGATTGGGTTGGTATGAACTGGCTGCCATTGAAAGGACTTCTTTGCCTTTCTTATCCTCCAAGGCAGATGAGAGCCAAACTTTATCACCCTTCCCCAGTCTATGATCCTCTTACTCCCTACTTGAGGCTGACCCTAGAAAGACCAACTTAAATGAGGGACTGAGGCTATGTAAGGACAGAAGTCCTGGCCACAAATTAAACTTCCTGTCCAATAAAACCCAAGCCTATCCTGGGCTTTGCCAACTCTGCTCCTCTCTTGATGTATATAGAATTTTTAAATAGGGCTGGTTTTTGTGGAGGTAGAATTGAGTGACCTGGGAAATCATTCTGTAACTACACTCATGTAAATCTAACCAACAGAGCCAGCAGAGTACAAACTGTTGCTCTAGCAACACCCCCCCCCCATCCCACCTCCTCTCCCAGGTCTGGGCTTCTTGTGAAAAAAAGTGACTCACAGGAAGCACAGGTGCCATGCATGCCCTCCCCCAATGTCCACACCTTCCCTCCTGCTCCAATGGATGGGGAGCTGCAAGGTGCTCCAGGCTCCTCCAGGCGCACTCCTGATAAATGTGTTCCCTGCTCTCAAGGTCACCTGGAGTGGTCTCATGGGCCATTTTAATCTGAAGCTCCATGGCACCCTGTTTAGGCGTCTGCTACTGGGCAGCCTTCCTGTGGCAGCAGCGGGCCTGGGCGTGGTGCTACCACTGCCGCCTGCTCCCTGAACACTCTGTTCCCTCCAATGTGCACATTAATATTCAAACCATAATGGCATTAATCTCACTTGGCTCGTCCTTAGTCCCATAAGGTGCTGACGTGATCGACCATAATAGCCTGGGATAAACCCAGGCGCCTCTCAAATGAAGAGTATTTAGCAGACTAAATAAATAGTGTTATTTGTAACAAACAAAATAAAATCCAACTTGTCAACAGAGCAGAATGGTGCATAGAAGCTTGTCCTAATTTTTTTATCTGCAGGATAGAAACAGTGGAAAAAGTACTAGATTTTGAGCCAGAAGACCTGTGATCAAATTCTGGTTTTGCAACCCACTGTACTCTGGGTACAGAAATTCATCTCTCTGACTGAATCTGTTTTATAGGTTCATAAATCTGTAGCTGGCAGCCTACAGGTCAGAAGTCAACTAGTCCAATTCTTTTATTTTACAAATCAGGAAACTGAGGCTCAGAGCACCTGAATGACTTGCCTGATATTATATAGGTAAGGATCAAAGGTAGAATTTGAATCTGGGTCTTTCTAGTTCAAGAACCAGGATCTGCATTGTACCATACAATTTATTCCTCTGTAATATTAAGATCCCCTCCTGCTCTAAATGATGATCCTGTGACCTTTTGTTTTTCTGGGAATTCTAGGAATTTGTGGTTGGCTTGAATCTCCTTCCTGCAGTCCCCAAATATTCAAGGAGACTTAGCTTCTGATTCCTAGGGAGTCCCAGAGCTTTGTCAGTTTTCAGTAAGGAGGAAGGAGAGTCCAATGGATAGAGGGCTAGACTAGATGTTAGGAAAACTTGGGTTTCAGTCCTACCTTAGACACTTCCTAAGATGTGAAATGTGCTTCACCAAGTTGTTATAAGAACCAAGAAAGGTAATATACATGAAAGGAAAAAGAAGTGGATCTATGATTTCAGTGGCATAACGAATTCCTAGATAAGGAAACTCTCTCCACCAATGCAAGAGGGCATCTAGTCTGCAATTTGGACTGAGGAGCTACTTGTCTACAGTCATAACTAGTATGTGTTTGAGATGGAACTTGATCTTTGTGAAAGCATGATAATGTAATCACTAGAACTTTAGATTTGTAGTCAAGAAGAGCTGAGTTCAAATACTGCCTCTAATTAAATATATTCATTCATTCATTCATTTATCTATTTGTGATCAATAAATACACACATGTATGTATTTTTCTTCTTTTCTTTTCTCTTCTCTTTCTCTTCCTTTTCTTCTTCTCCCTCCCTCCTCCCTTCTCCTTTTTCTCTTCCTTCTTTTCTTCCTCTTTCTATCTGCACCATAACAGCCTATTTCTCATGTAAAGCACTTTTCAATTTTTAAAGCACTATATAAATATCAGTTATGATTATTATTCATTCATTTATCTATTTATTTATACTTAAGAGCAACCAATATACACATATATATGTTTCTTTTTTTCTCTTCTCTCCTTTTCTTCCTCCTCTTCCTCCTTTTTCTCTTTGAAATTCTTAAAACATTATTATATAAATCACAATTATGATTATTATTTGGTTAGTTGGTTGTTTCCTGGATTGTTGCTCTGGGCTTCCTCTGTGTCTTTGTGGTAGGGTTGTGCCTGGCCAGATAGCTTTTCCAAGGCAGATCACCCAAGATCACCTTGATCACTCAGCAGTCAGTTTTTTTGCCTTTTCTGAAACACTGCCAGGAGGTGGTTTGGTGCAGCTTAAAGCATTTGCTGGGAAGCCAGAGCTGAGGCACCATATATACTCTAGCTCTTAATGCAAAGACCTCCTCCAGCTGCTGGCCAGCACAGACCTGCTCTTATTCTAAGCTCTTGCTTAGCTTTACTTAGCAGCAGCTATCAAAGCCCCAATGACATTAAGATGCCAAGTCTGTTCTTTAAAATGCAGCTTTCAGCTACAACCTGTAGGATCAAATGGTGGAGAGCCTCAGAAAGGGGCCAGCCTGAGGAAGGAGCAGAAGGGCTATTGCTCCCATCATTCCCAAAACAGAGGGTATCCCATAGAGGCAGAATAGTACCTCCCTCCTGAATCCAAAATGCTCCATGACTCTGATTGCTAAGCTCTCACAGATGTTGCAACACCTGAATAATTGATGCCCATCCTTTGTTGCTATAGAGAGCATGCTGTGGTGATATTTAGAAAGAGATTGGGAGTGTGCAAAAACTGAAGCTCTAAGATTATGGATAGATAGCAGGTGGCCCCTTAGCCCATGGGTAGTTCTGAGCAACATCCTGCTACCCACACACATGCCACATTCTGGCTGCTCTCTACCAACCTGTCCCTGGCACAGCCTACAGAGTTGGCAGATGGGTTGTCATCCAAGCCCTTAGTACTGGGCAATGTTACTGATTTGCTTTCTAGAGATGATCCACTGTGGCCAGAGCACCATTGTCTGTATGTGTGGGATCAGGGAATGGAACATAAGTCAACATGGCCCAGGAAAGGAAGCTATAGAGTTGTAATCTCACACTTTTAGAAATGAAAGGGACTTCAAAGGAGAGCTAATCCAACTCTCATTTTACATAGAAAGCTCAGAAGTGGGAAGACTACTTAGAAGATTTCAGTGACAGAGTAAAAAGGTGATCAGTCACAAGATAATTAATTAGAAAAGCCTTCCTGAAAGAACCAAGCTTTGAATTGGCTCTTGGAAGAGGAAAGAAAAATATCAAAAAGCAGAGAAATTCAGGTGGAACAGTGCAGAGGACCCAACAGTGAAGTTTTAGATGTATGCTGCCTTGGGGATGGGGTGGAAGGGGCAGAGGGATGGTAGACTGGGACATTATTTCAGGAATGCTTGAAATTTGGAAAACAAGTGAATATAAGGGATAATGTTGTAAAAAAAATTACCCATGCATATGTACTGTCAAAAAAAATTATAATTATAAAATTTAAAAAAAAAAAGAATGCTTGAGGATGTCAGGTCTTCTGTGAGCTCTACCAAAAAGATATCAGCTGTTCAAGTTATGTCAACAAGCACTTAATAAATATTTACTATGTGTTAGGTACTGGAAAAACATGTAGACATTTTTAAAAAAAGATAGTTTCTGCCTTCAAAGAACTTACATTTTAGTATGGAAAAACACCACATAAAAGAAAAGTAAAAATTGGGATAATGGTGTGGGGATGGGGAAGGAAGAAGAGAAAGATGAAAGTACTTGGTGGGGAAAGAAGGTAATCCAGAGAATCAGGAGTTCAGCCTTTAAAGGAATTAAGACATATTTGACCAGCCAATGAGACCAAGACAGAGAAACAGAAAGAAACAGAAACACTGATAGAGACAGAAACACAGCATGTCAGATGCAGGCTCCAGAGATAAAGGATGCTTCCAACATGAGAAATAGGGTAGACATGGAGTCTTCAACCTGGGTAAAGAGGTTTCAATGGCATAGTAGTCAGGTAGGCAGCCTGAAGAGGAATGAGGGCCATTCACAGAAATGAAGCCTATTCACAGAATGACAGAATTTCTGAGTAAAAGAGCTTCCAAAGACTAACTAGTACGAGAGATTTCCTCTATAAAACATTCTACAAGTGGTCATCATCCCCTTGCAGCTTTTGCCTGAAAACTTCCAATGAGGAGAAACCCATTGACAACTGAAACAGCCCTTTCCACTTTGGGAAAGCCCTAATTACTAGGAAGTTCTTTATATGAAACTTAAGTCTGCCTCTTTGCAATTTCCATCCCTCCTAATTCTATCATTTGGAATCAGACAGAGAAAATCTAAATACTTGAAGACAATTATTATGTCACCTGAGAATCTTCTTTTCTCCAGGTCAAAAATCCCCACATCCATCCTTTAACAGCTTCTGATGGGATAAAGACTCAAGACCTTTCCCCTTCCTGAGGATTTTCCTAACTCAACTCCCAGACTTTAACCAAGTGGCAAAGAATCTATATCTCTGGGTCTAGCCAAGCTTCAAGGGAGGGGGAAACCCACACCTGGGCCTTGGAGGGAATCCAAGATAACTGCAAGAGGAGACTCACTCACAGGAAACAATTAGAGAACAATTAAAGGCCAGACTTTAAGTATCCAGAGACTTCAAAGGGGGAAGAGCTCCAAAGAAGCTGGAGTAGACAGGAAAAGATCTTTGAGCTGAGCTTTAAAGGACAGTAGTAAGAATTTTGAGACTGGTTGTTGAGATCAATCAACCAGAGGTTAGGGCCCAGGATAAAACAAAGTTGTACAGGTCTCAGAAGCTGGCTCAGCTTTCCAGCATTAACTGATTTTCACCTAATTCCTAAAGTCTATATTCTGTCTTCATTTTGGTGGTTCGTCTTCCTCAGAAATAGGCAGAGGCCATTGTTGTTATTCAGCCATTTTTCAGTCATGCCTGACTCTTTCTCATTCCATTTGGGGTTTTCTTGACAGAGATACTGAAGTGCTTTGACATTTCCTTCTCCAGCTCATTTTACAGATGAGGAAACTGAGGCAGACAGGGTTAAGTGATTTGCCCAGGATCACATAGCTATTAAGTGTCTGAGTTCTGATTTGAACTCACGAAAATGAGTCTTCTTGCCTCTGGACCCAGTGCTTCCTCTCCTCATCTGTGTCTAGTCAGTCTTTTCTCTCTCTTTTTTTTTTAAATTAATTTTATAATTATACTTTTTTTTTTGACAGTATATATGCATGAGTAATTTTTTTATAACATTATCCCTTGTATTCATTTTTCCAGATTTTCCCTTCCCTCCCTCTATACCCTCCCCTAGTTGACAGGCAATCCCATACATTTTACATGTGTTACAGTATAACCTAGATATAATATATGTGTGTAAATCCAATTTTCTTGTTGCACTTTAAGTATTAAATTCCGAATTATAAATAACCTGGGTAGATAGAGAGTAGTGCTAACAATTTACATCCACTTCCCAGTGTTCCTTCTCTGGGTGCAGTTATTTCTGTCCATCATTGATCAGCTGGAAGTGAGTTGGATCTTCTTTATGTTGAAGATATCCACTTCCATTAGAATACATCTTTATACAGCATTGTTGTTGAAGTGTACAGAGATCTTCTGGTTCTGCTCATTTCACTCAGCATCAGTTGATGTAAGTCTCTCCAAGCCTCTCTGTATTCATCCTGCTGGTCATTTCTTACAGAACAATAATATTCCATAACCTTCATATACCATAATTTACCCAACCATTCTCCAATTGATGGACATCCATTCATCTTCCAGTTTCTAGCTACAACAAAAAGAGCTGCCACAAACATTTTGGCACATATATGTCTCTTTCCGCTCTTTAGTATTTCTTTGGGATATGAGTCCAGTAGTAGCACTGCTGGGTCAAAGGGTATGCACAGTTTGACAACTTTTTGGGCATAGTTCCAAATTGCTCTCCAGAATGGCCGGATTCTTTCACAACTCCACCAACAATGTATCAGTGTACCAGTTTTCCCACATCCCCTCCAACATTCATCATTATTTGTTCCTGTCATCTTAGTCAATCTGACAGGTGTGTAGTGGTATCTCAGAGTTGTCTTAATTTGCATTTCTCTGATCAATAGTGATTTGGAACACTCTTTCATATGAGTGGAAATAGTTTCAATTTCATCATCTGAGAATTGTCTGTTCATATCCTTTGACCATTTATCACTTAGAGAATGGTTTGATTTCTTATAAATCAGGGTCAGTTCTCTATATATTTTGGAAATGAGACCTTTATCAGAACCTTTAACTATAAAAATATTTTCCCAATTTGTTACTTCCCTTCTAATCTTGTTTGCATTAGTATTGTTTGTACAGAAACGTTTAAGTTTGATTTAATCAAAATCTTCTATTTTGTGATTGATAATGATCTCTAGTTCTCCTCTAGTCATAAATTCCTTCCTCCTCCACAGGTCTGAGAGGTAGACTATTCTCTGTTCCTCTAATCTATTTATGATCTCATTCTTTATGCCTAAGTCATGGACCCATTTTGATCTTATCTTGGTGTATGGTGTTAAGTGTGGGTCCATATCTAATTTCTACCATACTAATTTCCAGTTTTCCCAATAGTCTTTTTCAAATAATGCATTTTTATCCCTAATGTTGGTATCTTTGGGTTTGTCAAACACTAGATTGCTATAGATGTACCCTTTTTTGTCCTTTGTTCCACTGATCGACCGGTCTATTTCTTAGCCAATACCAAATGTTTTTGGTGACTGCTGCTTTATAATATAGTTTTAGATCAGATATACCTAGACCACCTTCATCTAGTCAGTCTTTTCTCAACTGGCCTTTTGATCAATATTGGTCTGGTCTATGTGGTAGCTGAGATAAGGTCAGAGTTCATCTTGGGGCTATAAAATAAAACAAGATTATTCCAGGATGGAATTCATGATTTTGATCTATCACTAGTTGGTTCTGTCCCATGTTCTAACTAGTGAGCTCACCAAGCATGGACACAACCCACTTGGGGCAAACTCCTCTCATGTCCCCACAGCCTCCTCTTTCATGTGTCTCAACCCACCTCATCAACACCCTCTATATTCAGTAGTCAGTCTATAAACTTTTATTAAGTGTCTGCTATGTGTCTGGCACTCTGATAGGCACTGATGATTTAAAGAAAGACAAAAGAAAACCTCAGTCCTCAAGGAGCTCAAATTTAAACTTTTTTTAAGAATAGAAATTAATTCTGAAAACAATATTTGATTTCCCCCCAATTACATGTAAAAACAATTTTCAACATCCATTTTTGACAATGTTGATTCCAAATTTTCTCCTTCCCTCCCTTCTTACCCTCCCCCTCCAAGATGGTAAGCAATCTGCTATAGGTTATACAGGTGCAATCATGTAAAACATATTAGTCATTTCTGAAATCTAATTTTAATAAGCATTACATAATCAATAAAAAATAATTTTATACTGTACTAGGCACTGTGCTACAAAGACCAAACCTAAACAGATTCTGCCAAATAAGTAAATATGAAGTGATTTTAAGAGGGAGAGAAATAGCAAATTGACGATTCAAGATAATTCCCATCTTGGGATGGAAAATGCCATCCACATCCAGAGACAGAGAACTATGGAGACAGAATGTGAATCAAAGCATTGTGTTTGTTTGTTTGTTTGCTTTTTTTTCTTCAGGCAGTTACCCTTTTGGTCTGATTTTCTTGTGCAACATGACAAATAGGGAAATATGTTTTAAAACATGTTTAACCTCTATCAGATTGTTGTCTTGAGGAGAGTGGAAGTAAGGCAGGGAGGGAGAAAAATCTGGAACACAAAGTCTTCAAAAATACATATATTTGGAAAAATAATATACTATTGAGAGATTCTGTGATTCTAAAAAAAGGAGGGAAGGGAAAGAGAGCTAATAACTAGGAGAAACTTTGTTATAATACTTGAGCTTTGAAGAAAGTTAGGGAAAAGTTCAGTGTCGTCAGTGTAAGGTAGAGATGAGCAGAGAATGCATTTTGACACGGGGGGCTACTCGGACAGACACAGAAGCTGCAGATGGAATGCCATGTGTGTGGAAGAGCTAGCAGGCTAGTTTATCTGGAACAAAGCAATTAAGAAATGAGTGGAAAGGACAATGAGAGCCAGAAATGGCAGCCTGAAGAATTTGTACTTTATCTTGAGGCAGTGGGGAGCTATTGACAATTTTTGAGTAGAGGAATGACATGATCAGATTTGTGTTTTAAGGATATTCATGTGGCAGCTATGTGAGGGATAGATAGAAGTAAGGTAAATAATGGAGGCAGAGAGAGTTATGAGTTTGTTTCAGTAGTCCAGTCTAAGGTGATAACAGCCTGCTAGGGCATTTCCTGTGAGTAAATTAAAGCACAAGAAGGGAGGGGGCTTGATATCCTCAGCTTGCCCTGAGAGGAGAGTCTGGGAGTGCTATGATTCCTCTCTCTGAAATGCTCTTAACCAAACATTGATGAAGCACCTATAAGATACTAGTTACTGTGCTAAGCTCTTAACAGATATGATCTCATTTGATGGAAGGAGAATGACCCAGAATTGTGGGCAGCTCTTAGGAAATCTGGAAGGTAATTGGGACAAATTAGAAATCAAGGACAGGGCTTAGCAGGTTCCCTGGAAGAAAGGAAGAAGCAATCTGGACTTCTTTTAAATGGTGTTTCATTTCTGTTAATTGACCCTCAGTTATCCTGGGATCAGTGATGGGTTATGGGATTGTCCAGTCTTCTGGCCCTTATCCTGGCCTGTTAGTTTGGCAGTATCGAGGGCCCAAGGCCCAGTATCCCTGTGTGTTCCAGAGGTGGGAGTGGGGGTAGGAAGGGTGGTCTATATGTAGAGAGCCCTGCCTGACCATGTGTCAAGTGCTAGGTTTTGTGGGAGGTTGGGGCTCCTTTGTTAGAGACTGAGGTGCATTATAACAAGTCTATGGAGAGGAAGTATTAGAGACAGGAAAGCTAGGTGGGAGGTTTCAATAGCCTCTGGCTCAGACATAGATAGAAGTGATGGATGTGCAGTATCTGAAAAACTATCATTTCCAAACCATAGATAACCTAGATTGAAGCAGGGAACAGTGTCTGTATCTCTCAGTGTGTATAGGACTTCATCATTAGCAAGTAAGTTCCCTTACATAGTTTCTAAGCCCCTGTCCCCCCCTCCTCAATTAAGACCTACTGGACTTTTTTCTATTTATAACAAATTCTGTTCTGAAGAGAAATTGGAAAATATTTATGGCTGAAGTTCCAATCAGTTCTTCACCCACTAATTACCCATAACAAAGTCCAATCACTTAAATTATAATTGGATTTGTAACTTTCTTTCCTGTCTCTGATTCCATGACTTCTGAGGATGGATTTTTTGAGGCAGGAGTTGGACAAGATAATCTTGGTCCCCTCTTCTAAAGGGGAGGTGGAATTAACATCATTGACAATTCCCTCCCCTTCCCAATTCCAGATGCAGGCTATTCCGGACTCTTCACACTATATTCATAGTGATAATGTCTGCAACGGCCAAGGTGTTTTCAATCTTCACAGACTCTTCAATGACCCCACATCTCTTAATAAGAAAGATCTGTTGATGTTGCCTAATAGATTCCTACCCTCCACTCTCCATATACCCAGTTTCCCCTTCCCTGGAAACCCATTCCCCCACAATGAGACTAGTCAGGTAGGAAGTGATCCCTCTAAACACAGTAAGCACTCAATAAAAGTTGATTGGGTTTGATTGTAATTGATTTGAATGGTTTAACACCAAGATTTCTGGATGTCACAATCTCCAAGCAATCAAAATCATCCATCATATGAAGGGCAATGGAGAGCTAAATTGTGGGCAGAATTAGGGTTAGAGAATGTTTAAGAGTATTTAGGTGAATTTTGGAATGAGAAGTCTATAAAAACTCAAGAAACATGCCTGCATATATTGACTTAGAAAACCACAACTCAACATTATCTATGTTATATTTTTATTTTGTTAAACACTTTTGTTACATTTTGAACTAGTTTGGGGCCAGCTACCACATGATTATTTTAAGAGTGATGAAATGTTCACAGTGGAAGTGACCTCAGGGATTTCATCACATATGCAGCTCTATGGTGGTAAACGACTAGCTCAAGATCACAGAGTGAGTTAAGGGATAAGAATAGAGTTTTGCATTCGGGTTTTTTGACTCATGGAGGAAAGGGAAAGGAAAAATAATTTTTATTTATTTACCCACTATGTGTCAGGCACTGTGCTAAGTGCTTTACAAATATCTAATTTAATCCTAGGTATGGAGTTCTTTCACTTCATCACACTCCTATTAGGTTTTTTTCCTATAAATAACACATCTCACATAGAACATCTGACCTATATGTGGTGTGAAGAGAAAGTATTTGGATATCTGAGATCTGGATCATTCTGGCTTTAGAGAATCTACATTTTCCACCATTTCTGGAGAGTAGATTTGTACATTGATGGTAGCCTTGGAGAAAGGAGTGAGGCCTAAGTAGGCAAGAGCTTTAGGCAGCGATTCATTCCTTTGCTACTGGATTGGAATCATATTTACCTATTATGCTTCAGATGTTTGTTGTACAGAAATATAATGCTCTTTTAGGAGTTCAGAATTAAGAAAAAAAATACTTTCTCTGATTGTTCCTAAGAGTCAGCTTACTCTTTGCCAGCTTAACTCCCTCCCACCCAACACTAGGCACACAAAAAATAGTTTTTGATAGCAAGCAAATGCATTTATCCAAGCAAATAGTGAACAGCAATCAGAAAAGTAATACAAATTAGAATAGAGAATAAAATGCCCCCAAATAATTGAGAACTTTCACTCAATTATGAGATAAAACCTCAGCTCAGTCAATGGCAGAATGAGCTCACCAGTTTTTTTTCTGAGAGTAGTTTTTGTGGGTGTAGATGCTGGGATATGTTGGGGGGCCAGATTCCTCATATCTATGGCTCTGGGGGCTTCCACTATTCAAGTTTGTGCCTGTCTCTCTCTCCAAGTCTTCCCACACTTATAGAGGTTTCTAAGTCAATCAGGAGTTTTATATATATATATATATATATATATATATATATATATATATATATATATATATATATATATATATATATATAATCACCATCTTCCATTAGATGAGATTTCCTCCTAAATTTAGCACAAAGGCACTGGTTTCTCACTTCCCCATCAGATTACCAAGTATCTGTAAAGCCCCCTGAGTACGTAATCCCAGCAGAAACAGAGGAGGACCTGACCCAGGCCTTGTCTTTAGGGACCTCAAAGACTGAGTGGAAAGAGTGGAGGAGGAGGAGGCTTGAAGGATGAAGTGAGAAAATCAAAGGCACAAGTGTGTGGTTCAGGTTGAAGGCTATGGGTCTTCAGAGAAAGGGGAATCAGTGTAGACTGATGTAGCCTTGAAAGGCTCTCTGAAGGTGAGACTTTTAGCCAGGGCTTGAAGGATGGATAGAATAAGGTAAAGTGGGGGAGGAAGGAAGGAAGAAGGGAAGGAGAGAAGCCAGAACTTAACTGGCTTTCTTCCCAGCTCCTTTCCTGAGTGAGGTCTCAGTTTAGACACTTTTGGGAAACAGGGCGAATGTGAGCTGACATGGGTGTGAAAAGGAAACCCATCTGTTTAATCTGTCTTCCCATCCCCAACCACTCTCCTTCCACAGGAAAAGGGAGAGGCCCGTGGGGCTCTCAGAACTCTGGGTGGGGTGGATTGGGAATTTAGGATGAACCTTCTACCTGATACTCTGAGGAGATCCTCCTTTCTGCCCAGAGGGAGCCTCCAGCCCTGGGACATTTCAAGGGTCAGTCTACGTGTCTTGTGATCCCAGGCTCCCTGGAGACAAGTGGGCAGCAGGATTGCAGGCTCTTTGTGGTGGGTGCCAGAGTCAAGCTAAAATCCCCTCAGATTGTGTTGGTTTTGCCTCTACCTCTGGGCCTGGTATCTCCCCTTGGGGGATAGTGACAGGGCTCCATCTTTTTTCTAATCTTTCAGAATAAAGTCTTGAATGTGGATGGAGTGAAAGTCAAGCTGCAGGTGAGTGAGCCCAAAGAGATGGGGCTGGGAGCTGGGAGAGGATGGGAGGTGGGCTAGTGGCTTTGGTTTGATGGTCTTTGGTTTTCAGATCTGGGACACCGCTGGGCAGGAGCGGTTCAGAAGTGTGACCCATGCCTACTACCGGGATGCCCACGGTGAGCTCTGGGCCAGGAGGCCTCTGAGTCTATTCCCAGAAGACAGTTGTGTCTGAGCAGGAAAGCAGAGCCAGAGAGCTGTTTGGATACAATTGTATACAGCAATCCTTATTCTTACAAAGAATTGGGGGGAGGAAGTGAGGGAAGGATGAAGTTTAAGGGCCCACAGAGGGGGGTGGGAAGGGTTAATCCTGGGCTCTCACAGCTCAGCACTTGGCTTCTGAGGTCCTGATGGCAGTCAGGTTGCAGCTGCTAAGGTGTGTGAACAGGCTGGGATGAGCTAGGTGTCACATAGGAGAGGTGAGATGGAGGGTTGTTCACATCCCCTCCTTCTCTTTCTGCCCACAGCTCTCCTTCTGCTTTATGATGTTACTAACAGAGCCTCTTTTGACAACATCCAAGTAAGTGATATGGGATGGTGTTGTGTGCCAGAAGCTCCCACCTTAAGGCAGGGGGAGGGACAGTGTGACCTCCGAGTCCCCTCATCCTAATTGATATTAGTGTGACTTGGGCCTGGGGCCAAGCTGAGCTTATATTGAATGTGCATGAAGTAAATGATATCTCCCCTTCCCTTCCCACCCAGATGTGGCCTGCACACAGCTCTGAGCACAAGCTGTGATGGGGGTGGACTCTGTCCCCTTCCCTGTCGCACCCAGGCATCCCACCGAGGGCCAATCAAGCAAATATTACTCTAATGTTTGCCAGGAAAGCATATGAACATATGGAGAGTGCAGCCCTGGAAACCGGGACGTTGGCAATAGGAAACAAACCAAGGCAGCAGATGGAGGAGCGCTGGCGGGGTCAGCCCTTGCTTGACTTCTCTCATGGAGGCCTAGCACCAGTTTTTTTTTTTTTTTTTAATTATCATTTACTTATTTTTAATAGTATTTTATTTTTCCAAATACATGCAAAAGATAGTTTTCAACACTAATTTTGTAATACCTTGTGTTCCAAATCTTTCTCCCTGCCCCCAACCTCAAGATATCAAGCAATCTGAAACTGCAGGACAGCTTGGGAATCAAACCTATGCCCCACAGACTCCTCATTCTAAATCCTGTGACATCTTTTCTACCTGTTTCTGCGTCCCCATCACCACACCCCACCTATAGGGGCTTCTCCCTCATTAATGCCATGTCCCCTGATTCCCATTTCTCCCCTCATGTTCTAAGTCTCCCTGATCCTCATATCAGATCCTGTCTCTCAAACCTCACCCTAGCCAAGTCCTTCTTCTAAGCACTCTTCAGAAGACTTAAGGTACTCACCTCTCTTTGGCTCTCACAGAAAAGGCAGATGTTAAGCCCTCAATTACCTAGTTCAGAAATATCTCCTCTCAGTCACAAACAGGGAAAAACTAAGCAGGCTCATGATTGAGGACTAGATTTTAGGTTCAGAGTTGTGAATGGAAGAAAATAGGGTCAGATGGATCCCTCTGCTCAGAATAGTGTTTCTGATCCACGTCTCACTTGTATAGGGATGTGATTCGATGAGATCTGATGGTGCAAGGTGGTTGAATGGGAATGTAGTGGATCTGAGAAGGGCATGTTGTGGTGGGTCTGATTGCTTCCTTGCTTCCCATTTTAGGGAAAGCTTGAAGATGCTTACCAAGACAGTGAACATAATGGATACTATGACAGATATTACTTTTTAGAGGAATTAGGGATATTTCAACTGGAGAGAGGAAAAAAAGGGAGAGAGGTCCAGGGACTGCAGCTCCTCAGAAGTTGTTGGGTGAAAGAGAGGCTGATTAGATTTACTTGGCCCCATAGGGCAGAAAGATGACTAATGAATGGGTGGAAGATGCACAAAGGCATGAAGATTTGGAAGTGACACTGGCTGGCTACCTGTCTCAAGTAAAGAGTTCTCCATCACTGGAAGTCTTCAAGGAGAAGCTGGTGGGCAATTTGTCAGGGATGTTGTTGAAAGGATTTATTAAATAAGTTAGACAAGATGACCTCTGAGTTCCCTTTAAATGGCTATATCTGGGGGGGAAAGGTCACTTCAACATCTTCAGATGTGGAGTGGATAACAAATTTATTTCAATATTTATCAATTGATTAGCATTTGCCTCCAGCATAACACTAGGGACTGGGGAAGTCAGAAATTTTAGATAAGACATAGATCTTATTTTCATACTAGTAAGGGGATAAAGAGACGAATAGGATTTGATTTGAAATCAGAGAACTTAGGTTTAAATTCAAGGACTCTGCTACTTACTATATTTGACATTGGGCAAAGCCTCAGTTTCCTTAACTGTAAGATAAAGGACCTCAACTAGATCAAAAGTTCTTAACATTTTTTGGTGTCCTAGACATCTTTTACAAAGTGATGAAATGGACCCCTTCTTAGGATGTTTTTAAATGCATAAAATAAAATACATAAGATTATAAAGGAAATCAATTATATTGTAATACTATTATCTATACAGATATATCAATAACAATAACCATAATATATATATATATATATATATATATAAAATCCAAGTTGATGAATTGCAGTTAAGATCCTCTGAGTAGATCAAAGCTTCTTGTCATCTGGGGAATTTATAATTTTAAAGTTTTCCAGGTTGCTAAGAGGTCGTCTGTGCCCAGGGTCACACTTCTAGTAATTCTTTAAAGCAAAATGTGAATCCATATTTTCTAACATATGCTACTCTGCCTCTCAAAGAGAATCAAGAGGTTGGCTAGATGCTCTCAAGCCTACATTTTATTATAATAGAGTCATAATATATAATAGAGTCTACTGTGACAGCAAATGGAGCGGAGCCCTGAAGATAGTATGTGCAGAGGTTTGATGGTTTCCATGCTTGGTTCTGGATGAGCTCTTGTTTCCGTGGTGGTTGAGGTAAGAGTAGATAGACTAGCCTGAGCCTAACCAACACACAGCCTCTCAAGACTTGCAGTTATTAGAACTCAGTCCCCTTCTGTTCTCCGTCTAGCTTCTGGCAGGGAACTGAGAGATGGAAGCCAGACCAGACTCATGTTGTTCAGGGTAGGGAAGGGGCAGGCCGAGGTGGTGACATCCAGACAGACCCTCAGGAAGTGTCCGGGCTTTCTTCCCTCCCCAACTCCTTTGTTGAAGATCAGGAGCACATAAATTTTGAACCAATGGTTCTTTACCTCCATCTAGTGGTGATTTCATGTCTCAGCTTCTGCTTGCAATCCATAGTGAAGGTGTTAAGAGGTAGAATAATATCAACAACAATAACCATAATAGTTAACATTTACATAGCATTTACTATATACATGTTTATATACTTATAAACATACACATATATAAATAAATATACATATATGTATGTATAGCACAGTGACTGTGCTAGGCATTGTAAAATTATAATCTCACATTATCTTTCCAACAACCAGGGAGGCAGATGCTATCACTGTCTCCTTTTTTACAGATGAGCAACTTGAAGCAGACAGAATATCACACAGCTAAATGTCTGAAGCTGGATTTGAATTCAGGTTTTCTTGACTCCAGGCCCAGTGCTCTAGCCACCATATTAATTAACCAGAAGTCCTCCCTCTTAAATCCCATCCCCACATTTTACACATTTCCCCTATACCTTTCCAGAATTCCCACTTCCTAGTATTGAGGGCACTTCATCATTTGAGCAGAATATGCAACTCTCACTCTCTCAGGGCATAAAACCCTATGGGGTGGTATGGGACAGAGGACTGAGAGGATAATAACCTCTACACTTCCTCCTTAAGGGGATGTTATGGATAAGGGCAGATCTACCCATAGAGCAGAAGGGCATGTTCCCTCATAAAAGGTAGACTGACTTTTGTTAGAGTATCTGGTAGGTTTGAGTCCCACCACTAACTGGGAAAGCCATTTTTCCCTCTGAGCCTCAATTGTCTTGTGTCATAACTGTGGCACTGCCAATAAGCCCACCACAGAAAGGTTTTGAGAAGTGAATGAGTTATCTCTAAAATGCTTTATAATCATAAAAAGTGCTATATCAGGGTGTCCAAGCAAACATTTATTCATTATCTACCACGTACAGAGCATTATGTTCGGCACTGAAGGAGATCTCGAGAGTTGGGGTTTTTTGTCTTTATTTCCTGTTTTGAATTCTCTCCCTCCTACCCCTGGCCTTGCTTGTCTTCAGAAAGCAAAAAAACAAAACTGTGAAAGTTTTGGACTGCATATGGAAACAGTTTAGACACAATAGCTACCCTCATCACTTTGAGGCTAGTAGGAAGATATATGACAATACTCAATGTTACATTAGAGATACAAAAGAAAGGGCTTTGAAATCTGAAGGAAGTTATTATAAGATTATAAGAAATGGAGATTAGGCACATAGTACTTTTTTTTGAGGGGAGATGTCTGGATTTGTGATGACTAGCACTTAAAAAACATTTGTTGAAAGAAAGGTAAGAAACAGTCTGGTAAAGTGGCTAGGGTTGAGCAGGATGCTCTGGGTCAAGACTCTCAGGAAGAAGGGATGGAAAAGCCTTTTCAGGACAAGCCTCTTGAAGAGCTGACCAGTTTTCCTTCTTTCCCCATAGGCCTGGCTTACTGAAATCCACGAATATGCACAAAAAGATGTGGTGCTCATGCTGTTGGGTAACAAGGTTGGTGGCAACAGTAGTAGAAGCAGAGCTGGGTTGTTGGAGGGCCCTGGGCACTTGTCTCCCTGATCATCAGGCTCTTTATTGAGTATCTATTGGCAGGTGGTTGCCAGACTCCCTGCATTGCCTCTTTGATGACTGGGAAGCATCTCTTTCCCCTTCAAGAGGCCTGGAGCGGCAGCTAGGGGGCACAGTGGATAGAGCACCAGCCTTGAATTCAGGAGGACCCGAGTTCAAATCTGGTCTCAGACACTTAACACTTCCTAGCTGTGTGACCCTGGGCAAGTCACTTAAACCCAGCCTCAAAAAAAAAAAAAAAAAATGTTCTCATTTCTTGCATCCCATTTTAGGTGGACTCTACCCAGGAACGAGTAGTAAAAAGGGAAGATGGGGAAAAGCTGGCCAAGGTGAGTACATCAAGCAGGCATGGGTTTGGTCAGGAGTGGAGGATTGGAAATAGATCAATTAGTAAAGTATTCAGTGAAAGTCCCAGATGGGGCCAACAGCAGCTCTGGATTATGTCTAGCCTTGTGATCTGGTCCTTTCCAAGAAGTGAGACTCAGCACATTCACAAGTACCAAATTCTAATTGCAGTGACTTATCTTGGACCCAAATAAAGCATACTTTCCTCCTCTTATTAAAAAAGTGGGGGATTAGGAGTAGAAAATATTGATACACTCAGTGTGTTGGTAGATTTTACTTGTCTTTGTTACAGGTGGGCTCTATCCAGGTTGGGGTGGGTATGTAGGGAAATAACAGTGATATAAAAAAGCAAAAAGAACTCATGAAACCTTTTTAGAAATGAAACCTAAGGGGCAGCTAGGTGGCACAGTGGATAAAGTGCCAGCCTTGAATTCAGGAGGACCCGAGTTCAAGTCTAGTCTCAGACACTTAACACTTCCTAGCTGTGTGACCCTGGGCAAGTTACTTAACCCCAGCCTCAGGAAAAAAAAAAAAAAGAAAAGAAATTAAACCTAAGAAGCCTTATGCTTGCAGCTAAAGCCCACTGGCTTTTGAGTCCCTTTTGTCTTGCTTCAGCCTATAGCTGAGTAAGAAATTAAGAGTTTAGAGATGAAATAAGATGCTTAAACCTTGCTGAAAGACCTTAACTCTCCCTCAAAAACTGGATAGCAGAGAATGCTGATCAGTGCATCCTGCTTCCTTAACTTGGACTGAGAGGAACTCATTGACAGATATCCAAGGAATAAAAACTCCCAACATTCCAGAGGGAAGCAGATATTGGGGGTGAGATAAGATCTTGAAGGATCCCCTACCCTAAAGGCCCCCAGGATTATGCATGAGGGCCTGCCCGATGCTCTGCTCCCTTACCTTCCCTCCAGCTGGCAAGCATGTTTTACAGGAGTATGGGGTGCCCTTCATGGAGACCAGCGCCAAGACAGGCCTGAATGTGGATTTGGCCTTTAAGGCCATTGCAAAGTAAGTTTTCTTACTCTATTTTTCAAGATTTTCTGGGATTGGGTAGTTGGGTTTGTTTTTGGCTTGGACATATGCATGGGAATGTATTTGTGGGGGTATACACCTATTTTCATATGGTTTGCCTTCCCGCCCAACTAAAGGCTTAGATCCTTGGTGACCCATTGCTTATTCAAATACTTTCAAACTCTAGCCACCTGCAGAGAGGGAATCTGCACTGTCCCTTCCTCCCTACAGCTTTCTCCACACCACAAATAATCTGCATTTTGGGAGAGGTCAACTACCATCCATATACCTATCAAGTCTATGGCAGTTTCTAGCTTAACCTTATGTGCTCAAGCAACCTTGTCCATAACCATTATTTTATCTGGCTCCCATCTCTTTGCAGGGAGCTGAAGCACAGGTCCATGAAGCTGCCAAGTGAACCCAAGTTCAAGTTGCATGACTATGTGAAGAGGGAAGTCCGAGGCTCAGGCTGCTGCCGCCCCTGACCTGAAGCTCCTCAAACCTGCTAGCCCTTTCTAGGGATAGATGACTGCTCCAATGCTCATGAGGCATCTTTGTTGTGGACAGTATGTGCATGTGTTGTGTGTCACTCTTTGTAAAGGTGAAAGAAGGAAGTTGGAGAGAAATGGACAACTGGGTAGGAGAAAATTCTCCTAGGGAGAAGGAAACAGTGATGGGAGTTTACTTTGAAACAGCAAGGTTCCAGACCTCCCTGGAAGCATAATGCTGGGATAGCCAACTCCAGATGCGTTCCTGGAATTAAGGTTCAGCAACTTCTCTCTTTAGCTGGTCAGGATACTCATTCACTGGCTCTGTAAGGTAACGATGGCAATGGCACTGAACCTCATTAGTCTTGGATGTGTAACATGGCATGTTCCTTCACAAAGCATCTCACTTGACTTGCCAAAGTTGTTTACAGACAGGAAGAGTCAGGCAGTTAAAAAAAGGACTAGTCCGGCTGCTCACTGTAGGTGACCTGTCTGTCCAAGAATTAAATGGAAACTTTATTGTAATTTCAACCAATCTGTTGGTTTTCCCACATATTAACTCATGGGCTTTAGGTGAATTTCAGTTTCACCTACCACATGCAGAAAACCAACCAATTTAAATCATATTCATAGTGAAAAGGGCTCTGGCTCCACTCATTTTTTTGCTGCTTCTCTTCCTCATTATCCTTAATCATATGATTTATATCCTGTTGGCTGGATTCCTCAAGGTTTCTTTGGAGATCCTTCCTTTTACATAAAGCCATCTTTGCTCAAAGCTAGAGTATAAAGAGAAAGGTTGTAATATTCCAAAATTTCAGTTGGAATGAGCAATCACAAGAATCTTACTCAAGATTATCAGAAAAAAAGCTACAGATGAGTTTCACTTATCTACTGCTGAATTTTCTATAATGTCAGGGTTATTTCAGCATTACCAGGGTACCAAGGATTAAAAATCAAGTGGAACTTCCAAGAGGACTGGTTACTCATAAGGTAGGATTTTAGTATTTTGATGAGGAAAAAAATTAAAGGGACCATAGAAATCATCCTATGGACTTTTTTTGTTTTGTTTTAAAACCTGCTCAGGGGGAAAAAACTTCCTCATCAAATTAAACCAGGCTTAATTCTGTCCCAAGAACTGGGAACACTAGTATTTGTGTTACTTCCCTCCTTCCCTTTATTAGAGATGTCAGTTTGGAATACTACTATGCTGACCAAATGGGACCCCAGCTTTGTACTGAGGAACTGTTGGTCACCTGGACCTGCGTCCTTTGAACTATTTGACAGCTTATTGAGGATAGGGACCATTTTTTGACTTTTTGTATCCCTAGAGGTTAGCACAGTGCCTGGCACATTCCAAGCACTTAAAACAATCAACAATTTGGGCTGCCCTGGATGCTACAGGCAGGCCAAAAAAGTTAGAGGGTGCTTTCTAAGAGCACAAGGTTTGCATTTATCTCCAATCCTTGGAAATGTGATAAAAAATTTAAAAACATTCTAAAAACCAGATTTAGTTTGTGAAGATAACCCATGTGGTAGTACTTCAAGGTCTTTTCCTATTACAAACCAGGAAATACCATCTTTTTTGTGGTCTCTCATTTAGGATAAGGTCAGGGATATTGACCACAAACTTAATACCTTACAAATGTAAAGCTTTTTACAATTTTCAAATACATTTCTGTTATTTCAGTCAAGCCTCTCAAAAATCCTCAACTAGACAGGGCTCTCCATTTTGTGGGTGACTTACCCAAAATGGTTACATAGCCAGTCCTTAAAAAAACCCATTCCCATGGACTTAAATCATATATCATTTTAAACCACTAACTTGGAAATGAATGACACCAGGGGTATGTAATCAAAGAAACTGGGAGGGCCCATCATACACCAGCAAACTCCACAAGTGGAGATTGACTAAAATATTTTACAGGTTAATTCTGAAACAATTCTGTTAATCTATCAAGTCTTATTTGGTATACTGGCTGAAAATTTGGGCTCTGATCAACATTTTAGGGGCTCATCAAAAAAGAGTTCCGGGACAGTAAGGGTATAACAACGTCTTGAATTATTTCTATTTAATAAAGTCATCTTGATGGTAGTATAACTACTGAATTCCATACAGGAGCTTAAACAATATATAAGTAAATTGTTCCCAATCAGGAAAGCAGATTTAAAGAGTGATGAGCAAAGCTTTTGTATTATAACCAAAACAGTTCAGATTCCATAGCCTCGGAATTCAGTGGTAATACTGTATTATGTCTGATAGCTCTGTATATCACAAAGTGCTGCTGAAACAAGATTAAGTTACCACAACTTTGTACAAACATCTTTCCTGTTGGCCCTTCTGTTCATGGTGATGTTCTATAATGCTGTCAATAAAGTTTTTTTTTAAAGCAACGTTGTACCTTTGTGCTTTGCCCTCAAATCATTTGAAGTAAATTTTAAAAATTACTGAAGTTCCTCAAATCAAGACAATCACACATATACTAGAGTGGGATTCTACAAAGATAACACTTTCAACTAAGGGCATACAATACAAGGGATACGTCCACTCAAAATCCTCTTCCAACAACATCGTATTTGGCAACCTCCCAAAGAGACTGCTTAGGAGTTCACTCTTCTTTCCAAACACAATTTAGAAAAGGGAATGACCATAAACTTGGATCTGTTTAGTTTCAAGTTGGCACTGACTTTGGGATGATCTGAAGGACCAACTCATAAAGGACATAAAAAAGACTATCTCTTTATAGAATTAGCTAAGAAATAAGGATATTATTAAGAAAGGCATTGTTGTTGTTTAAGATAAGATAGGACCTCTGGAAAACCAACAGAAGGAACTGAGAATATTGATCCTGAAAAAAAGATGACTTGGAAGGTAGTTTTCATTTCTCAAATTCAATCTTTAAAGTCAGGATACTTATTCAAATATAGTCACTGAGTCCATTAGATAGTCTTTAACAGAGTCCTTTTCAATTCCAACGAGAACAGAACACTGGTACCAGTGGCCCACCCAGTGATTGATGTAGAAAATTAAGTAGCAATTTATCAATTTTCAGTTTATTCATAATAACTTTAATATACAATTGCAATTAATGACACAATATATAACAAAACAGCATTTGAGGGATACAAATTAGAATGCTATAACTTGAGCTCAGTCATCAGACCCCTACACCAGGCATAGGAGACAGATGGGAAAGTACAAGTATCAATCCCCTTATACTCTTCTTCCCAAATTCTCCTAACACTGGCAAGTAAACAAGCATTACATAAAAATATATTTTATATAAGTGATATACTTATTAAGTGCTCACTATGTGCCAGACACTATAAGCACTTTACAAATAATATTTCAGCCTCCCAACAATGCTGGGAGGTAGGTGCTTTTATCTCCTCCAGTTTGCAGCCGAAGAAACTAAATTAGTGACGATAACTCAAAAGAGGCAGGGAATCTAGGTTTGTCACTTTTCCCATATAGGTCCTGAGATATTTGGTAGCCAAGTCCTTGGTTCTAGGCTACATTCCTGAGAACTATCTGGTGACACTTAGATCTAGCAAAAACATGCTTTGTCTTTATGTAATTAGTTTGGATAAATTTACTAAGACCCCAGAGCAATAGGTTTTCAGGAAGGCTAGAGACAGTCCAGAAAAGCACCAAATTCCTCTCTAATGGCTGCCCTGAATTTACCTATGGCAGGACTTTCGGAGTCTCCAATTTATAATATCACTCTTGCAGAGGCTGCAACTCTACTCCTGGGGCACCTTTCTTTTCCATTATGTTATGAGGCATATTCACAATGGATGCTAGAGACAGCAAGGTATTCTTTCTGGACATTTTAAGTTTTTGTCAGATTTATCTCTATCAAGTGCTTCTTTTATGGCAGTTGTCTTCTACAGTTCCTAAAGGTAACTGCTTCTGCAAGTTCATCTATATGCATTCTATCAGTAGGTGTTCTGGCATTAAGAAAAATAGGCATATATGCGTGTGTATACACACACAATCATTGGATGGTACTGGGAAATGGGTCTTCTTCACACTATGTTCTCCTCCCTCTTTCCCCAACCACAACAAAGCTGGCCAACCTGTGTTTATTAAGAAAGCCACTTAGCACCAGGTGATGCTGTATTCTAGCTCTATAATTCTATTTCCTTGGTACTTGAAGACCTGGAACAATGGGAGAAGGAAAATAGGGATAGGCATAAACACCAGAAGTAAATGGCTGCTTCAGCATGGGGCTCTGCCGTGTTTTAGATATACAGGTCTGGGGGGGCAACTAGGCGGCACAGTGGATAGAGCACCAGCCTTGAATTCAGGAGGACAAATCTGGTCTCAGACACTTAACACTTCCTAGCTGTGTGACCCTGGGCAAGTCACTTAACCCCAGCCTCAGGGGAAAAAAAAAAGATATACAGGTCTGAAAATTTTATATAGTGAATGACCACTTAACTGTAAGCTACTGGTCACACCCAGACTCTTGCCATCCATAATCCAAACTGCCTTTTTATTACAGGCAGACTGCGGTAATCTTCAAGCCCTCCCCCCAAATCTTTAACTTACCCATAACAGAAATGCACACGGGAAAAATTGTTGTAGCTTGTACTCATCATGAAATCTAAAAACAAAAGACCCCCCCCAATATATTTAGAAAGAATGATTCTTGAGAAAACTGGTGACTTCCTGTCACCCAAATTTCAATTCATGTTCAATTAATCTTTATTGAGCCTCAGCTTTGCTATATAATCAAACTGCATATGCAGTTTTCATACGAGGTGTCAGAAATGGAAATGTCTCATCACTGGCTCAGACTATAAAAACATGTATAAATCTCACCTGTTTGGTGGTTATGTCCATCCACAGCACAGGGCACACCTAAAAGTTTAAACAGTGCAGTTATTATCTACAATACACCCGAATAAAACTCTGAATAATTGCAATTCCCCATAAGACAATAAATTGCAGCCTCAGATCTTAAACATAATCAGATATTGACATTGGCAATACTCATACGAGGTGTCAGAAATGTATATTTCATCATCGGCAACAGAGAAGTGACAAATGACTCAACGTAATTAAAAGTCAGGTCTATTTTATTACAGATGCTCAATTTTGGAGAGGAAAAAGGCTTTCACTAACAACCACGGAACTTGTGGGATTTACCAGAGATCAGATTAACTGATAATTTACAACTTGAAAGACGATATCCTTAAACTTTCTTTTCAAAACAATTCTTCCAGTGCTCTCTCACTAGATGGCAGCAAATGAGCGGCACTCTTTTCTAAGAACTTAGTCAATTACAGGAACTATTCAAGTCCCAGACTGGATTCCAGTACCAGACTCATTTCCCCAACCAGGAAGTCGTTACCGGGACACCAAGAATCCCTGGTCATAGCAGTAAATACACAACTACTAAAGTGCCTACTATGTGCCAGGCACCGTGCTGAAGTACTAGAGATGCAAAAGAGACGCCAAAGACAGCGTTCACAGCGTGTCCAGTTGCTGGAGCAAGGGGGATTTACCCTGAGACCTGTGACCATTAACACCTGGCTCTCGGACTCCGAGGCTTGCCCACAGCCTAAGGGGAAGTATGATATAAGGGGCGTTCTTGTCCGTTCTCAGAGCTTAAGATCGGTATACTGAAAGGATAACTTGCCTCGGCTTTCCTAGCCGATCAGTAGCCGACCTTAATCTCCAAGTTGACCAGATCTCCCAGAGAGCTGACAAAAATCTCCCGGGGATAGGGGGTGTTTCAGTTTCTTCCTTTAAGTTTCACAAGCAGCCTGAAAAGCAAAAGTGGCTCTTCCTAACTTTGACCTTGGATAGGTCTTGTATCCTTCTCCAGACCTCAATTTCCTCATCTGTAAATGGGACAAAACGGCCTAAACAAGCGCTTTTAAAATTCGTTCATGTGGGGACCCGCCCACGTGGTTCGACTAATTCAGTGTAACTGAACAACATAGAATAAGCGAAGGCCGGGCCGGCCATAGGCCCCGCTCACCTCTACCTTCTGGTGGCGCCGCAGGAAGGTTCCACTGGGGCGTTTCGGTTGTTAATTCCCAGGTATTACAGCAGGATGAAAGAGGAATGTCGGTCGCTGCCTCGAACTCGAAGCTAAGGGGATCCAACAAAGCGGGATCCAATCACAGCACACCCTCACAACTCCCAGGTGCTACCAGAAAGCGTGCAAGCCAGAAAAAGAATGAGAAGCCCGCCTCTTCTGGCTTTTATAGGGAACTAATTCTCTGGCTCTGCGATTGGACTACCTCTACAGGAAGTACCCGCCCACCGATGACCCTTAGCTTTCCATCCCGTAGTTTCCGCAGCTTTCAGTTGCTCAGGCAGTCGTTTCGGCTCTAGTTCACCAATCTGGCGATAGCTAACGTGCCTTCTCAGCGGGGCCACTTCCAGCCGTAAGAACCGAAACTTCGTCCTACTATTGGGTCTGATCAGGATGGCCGGTGAACCAAAGCCAATAAAAATCCAAGTTGTAACATAGAGTGATTTTGCTGTTTCCAATCAGGGCTGGCTATGCGCGAGCCGCTGGGAATTGTAGTTTTCTTTAAGGATTCCTCGCCAAGTGGCTGCCGAAATCTATGAGGTGGAAGGACTACAAGTCCCAGAGAATGTGTTTTCCGCGCGGTTCCGGCTTCGCGCACCCCGCCCCCTTCCCGGCAAGAGGTGGAGGAGGACCGAGGGGGTCACTATGTGCTCGGAGGAAGGGGCTTATTCCTCCGCCTCTGTTTTTGGGCAGCAGCTGACTGGTGAGTCCCCGCGGGGCAGCGCAAGGAGGGCTGGAAAGCTTTGGCGTTAATGGACTACCAGGTCCCCGAGGACTTGGTGGTCGTCCTTAACTGTTACATTAGGAGAAAGGGAATTGGGGGTGATCGGGGCCGGGGGAAGGGGCGTCTGGCAGCCTGTAGCTGTGTTGTTGGACCTGGTCGTCCAAGCCTGGGAAGAGATGGGCGCTGTCACGTCCATCAAGACTGGGGGTGGGGGTGGTCAGAATCTCCTGGGCCGTCACTCACTGGATAGAGGAAACTGGGTTTATGGCCTGGAGTCTGGGTGTTGGGGGGGTGGGGTCATCGCAGACTTGGGGACGGTCCCAACCTGTAGGACCCTCGCGGGCCGAGGGATGGGTTAGAGTTGTTTCCGACGTGGTAAGGGGAGTCAAGCATTGTTGTCAGAACCGATCACGGCTGGGGAAGAGATGCTGTTGTAGTTTCTTGCTGGGGAGACACAGGGTCGGAGTTATAGTTGGATAAAGAAAGGAGATGGTCCTTGTCTTCACGGAAGGAAGGAGCCGGGACTGGAGAGGGGAGGATAAGTACTTCTGCGTTACACAGGCTGGGTGGGATGGGGGTTAGAGCTACTGTAAGGGGTTGAGGGGGGGGGGTATATAAATAAAGATCCTTATAGGCTGGAAGCTGAACTCCAGGTAACGACAAATGGAAATTAGGAGAGTCATTCACTCTCCCACTTGGGAATGGAGAAAAGGAATCTTTTCTGTGTTAGCTTGAAGTTACATAGTATCTATAAGTTTTGTGATCTGGGCTGTCTGGATGAAATGTCAAGAGCCCTTGCTACAGATTATATCCGGGATGTTAAATTGACTGGAGTCTAAGTGATTGCCAAAGTATGTGTAAATTTGTATCTATGTCTGGCCCAAGGCATGTAGGGAGAAGGAAATGGCAGGCCAGGGTGTATACTGAGGGACCTAACCTTGATACTTTCCCAGAGGTGTAGATATTAGTCTTGTCACTTTCAGATTTGAATGTGCTTCCTGTGTTGGAGCTTAGGGAATGCTTCTTTCCCATTTCTCAAGTTGCACTCTTCTCTCTGTACCCTCACGGCAGTGTAATGAAGTAATTGTGTTGGGAATTAATGGTGTGTGATTCTCTCTCTTCATAGAATAAACTTCTGGGAAATTTCACTTCTCCTTTTTCTGCAATGTGTGGTACTCATCCTTCTGACTTCTCTTTTTTGTCTTCCTCCATGTCCAACCTCTGTTGCCCGTAGTTGCTCCTTCCTAGCTCAAAAAGATGATTCTTCAATAAAAATTACAATTTCCTCAGATGTTTTGTAATTCAGTCCTGGTATTCTTTCAAGTCCTGAGCATCTGTCCAAAACAACCTTCTTTTCTTTTAAAGAGAGGCTTCCTACTTCCTATTCCCTTTGAATTCCTTTCTGCCAAAAAGGATTGATTTTAAAACATTGCCCCTGAAACTCCTATACACCTATATTCTAACAACTCAGAGGCCAAAAATAGTGGCAGATAATAAATATGCAAATGTAACATTTCTAGAAAAGACAGCTCACCCTACAATGTAAGAAATACCAGTAAAGTACATGTTAGTCACTTCCCAATAGCAGTAATATTAGAGTTCAAAATCTTGGAATCTTCTCTGTTTGTATACAAAGGAATGTTTTTTTCTTTTTTCTTTTTTTTTTTAATTTCTCATTTTGCATTTCTCATTTTTGACATAAAAAAGTCATTAAATAAAAATTTAAAAAATAATTAAAAAAAAAAAAAAAGGAAAGAAAAGAAAAGTACCAGGAAACTCAAAGGGAATCCTTAGTATTATAATTATAACCTTTACAATTTTTGTTGCATTTTAAAGGAAATTTTGCAGGACAGTGCTGAGGATACATAGTCACATTTATGCCGAAGGTCTGTTGAAGCTGAAATTTCACTTTAAAAGGAGCCTCTCCATTTGGAACTGTTCTTAGGTTAGTGCTTTTTCTGTAGTCAGGAATGAATTTATTTCCTCCCTCCCACAGATTCCCACACACCTTTATTTCAGAACCTAATGTTTTACAAAATCAGTTAAATCATTTCCTTCTCAAATGTGCAGAGGATTTGGCAACTAAGGCTGTGACCACCAGTTGCCTATTGTAATGTCTTAGAATGTGAGTTCTGTCCATTTGGTCTTCCCCTGCTTTATATCCAGCAAGTCCTTAATACTTTCCCAATATCCAGTTCTCTTCATGCTTAATTGTTTAGCCTTTTCCCCCATCTACTTTGCCCCTTGCTTTTCTAATTTTAATAACTCATAGTTTTGCTCCCAGCAGCCTAGTGAGGTAGGTAGCATAAATATTATCATCTCCATATTTTCCACAAGTAATACTTTATTTTGAATTTTGAAATAATTTTTCAGATAGTAAATGACCTGTCCAGACCACCCAACTAATTCTATGATTCCAACCTAGGTCTCTCTTGTCTATAAGGCTAATCTTTCTATTTTCCCATGATGCTTCTAATTCCTATATAACTCAGCTATAATTCTCCTCAGTTTTGTGCTTCCCTTCATCGTATCTTTGGAACATCATTCTTTTGTAACAAGTTCTGTTTCATCCTCTCAAAACCATTTGGAATTAAAAGAAATCTGGTTTTTCCCTGAGGTCATATCTGTTAAGTCTCAAGTGCTGGTCACCTCCGTGGTGGTCTCACACTAAGGAGGCCAAAAGAAAGCATATTCATTGTTTCTGGCCAAAATCTTTGACATTTGTTTTGTGGCAATCACTTAACAGTTTCTTCCTTTTTGATTTTTATGCCATCTAAGGACCTAGATTTAAGTTCTTATTCTATTATTTACCCTCTATTATTATTATATAATTTTTACTTCCTCTCTCCTGACCTCAGACTCTCTCCTGTCAAATGATCTCAGAAGTCCTTTTCAGATGTAACTATTATCATTTCTCCTCCTCTCTGTTATTATCTATTTATGAGAGATTTTCTCACCTTCTTTTTATGGTCCACTATAGTCCTCTTCAGTCAATATCTTTTGACATCCTATATATTTATTCCTTCATCATATTTCCTCCCTGTTTATTCTATTCTCTCTTGCCTTTCACCATATCCCTCCTCAAAAGTGTTTTGCTTCTAACTAGCCCCCTTCCCACTCTGCCCTACTTTCTTTCACCCTTCTTTCCCCTCCACACATCTTCTTTTATTCTCTTCCCCTCCTTTTTTTAGGGTAAAATAGATTTTAAGCCATTTCTATATTCCTTTACTGTAAAAATTCTCTCTTGCCTCTTTTTTGTAAGATAATTTGCCCCATTCCACTTTTCCCTTTCTCTTTCTCCCAGTACATTCCTTTCTCACCCATTAATTTTCATTTTAATATATCATTCCTTCATATTCAGTTCACACCTTTGCCCTCTGTCTGTATATATATTTCAGTTGCCCTAATAATGAGAAAGTTCTTATAAGTTTTAAGTGCCATCTTCTCATATAGGAATGTAAATAGTTTTACCATATTATATCCCTTATGATTTCCCTTTTTTTACCATTTTATGGTTCTTTTGTATCTTGTATTTGAAAGTCAAATTTTCTATTCACCTCTGTTGTATTTTTTTTTCCATCAAGAATGCTTAAATAAATGCTTTATTTCATTGAATGTCCATTTTTCTCCTGAAGTATTATGCTCAGTTTTGCTGGATAGGAGATTCTTGGTTATATTTCTAGGTCCTTGAACCTCAGGAATATCATATTCCAAGCTCTCCAATTCTTAAATGTTGAAGATGCTAAACCTTGTGTTACCCTGGTAACTGTCTGAGGCTCCATAATACTTGAATTATTTCTTTCTGGCTGCTTGAGTTATTTTCTTCTTGACCCGGGAGCTCTGTAATTTGGCTATAATATTCTTGGGAGTTTTCAATTTTTTAGGATCTTTTTAGGAGGATATTGGTGTGTTCTTTCAATTTTTATTTTATCCTCTGATTCTAGGATATCAGAGCAATTTTCCTTGATAATTTCTTGAAAGAGAATGTCCAGGCTCTTGTTTTGATCATGACTTTCAGGTAGTCCAATAATTCTCAACTTACTATGCTAGATCTCTTATGAAAGTCAGTTGTTTTTCCAAAGATATATTTCACATCTTATTCTATTTTTTCATTCTTTTGTCATTGTTTTTTTAATTTCTTGTAGTCATTATCTTCCATTTGCTCAATTCTAATTTTTAAGGAATTATTTTCTTCAATGAATTTTTGTTTCACTTTTTTCATTTGGCCAATTCTGCTTTTTAAGTCATTTGTCTCCTCATTATCTTTTTTTTACCTTTTTTTTTTAACCATTTGACCTAGTTTTTAAGGTGTCATTTTCCATTTTTATGTGTGTCTCTTTACCAAGTTGTTGATTTATTTTTCATTATTTTTTGTATCACTTTCATTTCTCTTCCCATTTTTTCTTTACCTCTCTTAATTGATTTTCAAAAAACTTTTTGAGCCTTACCATGATCTGAAACCAATTCATATTTTTCTTTGAAGCTCTAACTTGAGCTTTGATTTTTATCTTCTGAATGTGTGCTTTGATCTTTCTATGGTCAGAATATGTTTCCCTATTTGCTTATTTTCCCAGACTGTTTCTAGACTTTTAACTCTTTATTAAAGTAGGACTCTGCTTCCAGGGTGGAAAGCACACTGTCCCAGGCTTTGTGGATTTTGTACAGCTGTTTTCAGAGAAACTTATAGGAACTGTAAGTTTTCAGTTCTTCTAAGATGGTCTGGTCTAAGGAGAAGTGTGTTTACTACTGTTCTGCCCTGTGCTTTGGTTTGTGAGTAACCACAAGCACTCTTTTCTTCTCTGTATCTGTGAGGAGGTTCCTTGCTCCCCTGTGATCACAAGCTCTGGTATGCTAATGTTCCTCCTCAACCTGGAACTGCCATCCGGGACTGCAACCCAGATTCAGGTATGGGCAAAAAAAACCAGAATCCTGCCTCAGTGCTCACAAAAAGACCCCTGTAATTTTCTTCTGATCATTTATTTGACCCTCTTCCTGTCTGTGAGCTGAGAGCTCTGGAAGCAGCTGTTGCTGATTCAATGGTTCCCAATATCTGTTCCTGGTTTGCTGAGCCTAAGTCTATGCTGACCTGGGCTGGACTGTGCTCTACTCTTGCCCTGGTGTGACACACCTCTCCTGATGACCTTCTAAGTTGTGTTTAGCTGAAAAATTATTTTACCCCTTCCTTTGTGAGTTCTGCTGCTTAAGGAATTGTTTTATGGAATTATTTAAAGGTGTTTGGAGGGGCTTAGGGGAACTCAGGTGAATCACTGTCTTTTTTCCCCTTACCTTGACTGTCCCTCTTGGCCTTCTTAATGAGAGCTCTCAAATCCAAAGAGACTTAAAGGAAGTCAAGAAAGCCAATAAGTGGAGATGAGAAGAAATGGTGCTCCAGGTATGGAACCAGCCAAAGAGAACATATTCAATGGAAAGATTGAACATCTCCATGGAATAGCCAGGAGGCCACTATCACAGGGTCAAAGAGTTTGTGGCTGGGAACGGTATAAGATTGGAAAGATGTCAGGGGACTAGGTTATAAAGGGCTTTGAATGCCAAATAGAGCACTTTGATTTTGATCTTGAAGGAGCCAGTGGAGTTTATTGAATAGGAAGGTGTTGAGTAGGAATCAGTGATCTAGAGCCATGAGCCCTTGCTAGATCTAAATCATTGGATCTATGTTCTGGGGGCAGCTAGGTGGCGCAGTGGATAGAATTCAGGAGGACCCGAGTTCAAATATGGTCTCAGACACTTAACACTTCCTAGCTATGTGACCCTGGGCAAGTCACTTAACCCCAGCCTCGGGGGGGGGGGGGGGAAGAATCTATGTTCTTATAATATAAGTAAAGTACTTTATAAATTTTAAAGTTCTATGTCAATATAATAATTATTAATATTATTTTTGTATTTAAAACCCTTCTCTGATTAGCTATCACCTATCTTACCAGCCTGATTTTACACTGATTATATTATAGGCAGTCTATACTACTGAGTTCAAGAAACATAGTTTCTGGTAATTACTTATTTTATTAATAATGCTAGAATTTTGTTAATTAAAAAAAAAAAGTAATACTCTTGAATGCCAAAGGCACCTCATGGTAGTGGGCTCACAGTATGTATGTCCTTAGAAGAGTGGGTGTTTCTAAGAATGGCAGTCAACAAACTTTGGTTAACAAGAAAAGAAAAGGAGAAGGAGATGTAGAAGAAGAAGAAAAGAGAGAGATACAAATAATTCCTAAAAAGTAAATAGAAACATAATTCCTGTTCTCAAGGAGTTTACATTCTAATGGATAAGAGAGGAGGCATAATATGAAAGGAAACAGAAATGTAGTGGGGATGATCAGGGAAGGGACCATAATAAGTTTGAAAAGTCAGAAGCTGCCCTCTCAGAAGAATAAAAAAAGGCTGACCTGGGACCTTTCCCAAAATGGAGGTTCTGGGAAGAACTCACCAGTGAGACTATGGGGAAAGGAGACCAGTTTTAATTAGTCCTGGTCCAAGTTTGGGAGTAATGGGAGTAGAGATGGAAATAATCTGAAGTTGTGTGCAAGGAAGAATCCATGGGATTTGATGTAGGAAAGGGAGGGGGAGTAGTTGGAAGATGAGGTTGAAAGAAGTCCCATTGACAGAATTTAAAGTTGAGTTGAGAGGATACCTCTTAAGGCACCTGTCTCCTCCAGACCAGAACACAATAAACTGGGCCTCATGCTATTCCAGTAGACATGACTCATTGGAGACTGGCAGAGTGAATGAAAGTCAGAGATTCCTTTTGCCATTCACTTGAATTGCCTTCAGGGTATTTGGGCAGTGGGCCAAAGAAGTGCCTAGATACAGCTGCTCAGACATACACTGCATGTTCCATGGAAGAATGTTGGGGTAAGCGGCACATCTGGGAGAAAATCTATGTTTATGTTGCTATGGGAAATCCATGTTTCTACAGTATTTGGAACCCTTGTTCAGGGGCTCCGTTGACATAGAATTGCCTCTGGAGTGTGGGGTGGCAGCCAGCATACAGCTCATAGAAGGCGAGGAACGTCTTGGCCAGGATACCAGGTCAGACTGTTCATTCCAATGGAAAGGACCCTCTGGGATCATCGTCAGTTCCCACGTGCAGCTCGTGAAGCCTTTGGAAGCCATCCAGCAAGCACAGCCTCCCACCTGGAGTTCTGTTTAGCTGTCTCTGAAGTCAGACCAGAGTCCACCCAGCTGGGAGCTGATGTTTTCACCAGTCCAGCTCTCCACCCTTCAGGCTTATTGCTGCTGAACGTGCAGCTTAATTATGGTTCCAGATCTCAGTATGTGCTGTTCTCTGGAAAATGTCAAACCACTAGGGCCCGCCTGCATGCAAGCTGGATGCATGAAGTCCTGGGGCCAAGAAGCAGGCACTAAAATGCCCTTCTCTTTCTCTTACTGTGGCAGACCAAGCAGCCTGTGACCCTAACAACAGAAAGCTCTGTTCTGAATACCCAGCCTCAAGAAGAATGTTCAGAGTCTTCTCTTCCAGAGTCACTTGATCCCTGAGGCCCAACCCTGAAAGTACAAATTCCAGCCAAGGTGGACCAGGAACTGTTGGTCTCTCCTGAGAATTGGCAAACTATCTCAGGCTCTAAATGGCTGTAAAAAAAACCAGGGCTAAAAGGGATTTCAAAGCAGACCCAGATCCTCAGATTCTAATGAGGCTAGTCAGTCAGTCAGCAAACTCTTATGAAGTGCCTTCCATATGCCGGCAACGTGCTAAGCACTGGAGATACAAAAAGAGACAAAAAACCATCTGCCCTTAAGGAGCTCATACTCTAATGGAGAAACTGTATTTGGGACTTCATTGATACAGGAAAATATCAAATGAGAAAACTCCCTCCAACACATAGTCTCTGAACCTAGAGTATCGAGAGGGTAAATGATTGGCCCAGGATTCTATAACCAGAACATAATAGAGCTATGGTCTATGTCTAAAGCCAGGTCTTCTTGGCTCCTAGGCCAGATCTTTATCCTTACATCATACTGCCTTGTCATACATAAAGTAAATACAAAAGAAGTAACACGTGGTATAGTGGACTGGTGTTAGAAGACCTGGGAGTCTAATCTTTGTTCTGCCACTAGTTTATGTGCCAATTCTTCCCTCTAAGCTCCTCCCTCCTCTTCTTTCCCTCTCCCTGGACCAGGTCTAACATTCCATGAGTTAGAGAGGCATTTGATTGATGAGTTAGAGTGGTCATGAAAGTCTTCATGGAAGGTATAAGCCTTGACTTCTCTACCATGTGGTGGTCTAAGGCAATTCCAATCGACTTGGGATGGAAAATGCCAATCAAATCTAGAGAGAGAACTATGGAGACTTTGTTTTTTCTTCCTCATTGTTTCTTTTTCCTTTTGGTCTGATGTGTAACATGATAAACATGGAAATATGTTGCAAAAGATAGCACATATTCAACTTATATCAGATTACTTTCTGTCACAGGGAGGAGGGAAGAAGAAAAATTTGGAACATAAAGTGTTACAAAAATAAATGTTGAAAACTCTTTACATGTATTTGGAAAAATAAAACATTATGAGACTTGAAGAATAGATTGAATATGGAAGGATGGAGGACTGTGAGGCGATGGGCCAGCTTTCCAGGTGATGGAAATGTTTTTCTTTGTGATGACCTAAATAAATGGAGTTTTCCGATTATTTCTCTAGAAGAAACATCGGAGACCAAAGGTGTTAGACAGGAAGCTTGGAGAGAGAAGAAAAGAATACCTTTTTCTTCATACATATATGTTCTTAACAAATTACAAAAAAAACAAAACAAAACCAAAAAACCAAAAAACCCAAAAAACTAAATTACATTACTTTTATCTGTTCCCTAATCTTATTCCATCTCTGATCTCTGTTTTCATTCAGGGCATTGCCTATGGCTGAAATACATTTCCTTTTTTTCTTGTCAAATCTTTATCTTTCAAGACTCAGTTCAGGCACTACCTTCTCTGTGAAAACTTCCACAATCTTCCCCCCTCCTCCTGCTCTCCCTTCTCTTCTCCCTCTACCTGTAGTCCCCATCTCTATCTCTGTCACACACACATTGCTATGACTCTCTTTTCTCAAGTTCTCTTGTAGTTGTATATTTTTATATATATATATGTTGTATTCCTCCAGTAGGATGTAGACTTTTTGAAGGCAGATAATATTTTATTTTCCCTTTTGTCATTTTATCATTATACATTTCATCCCTTTAGTACATTATATATAACAAACACATAATAAATGTTTGTTGAGTTGAATTGAATTAAAAGATAGGGAGCTATATGAGAAGAGAATCAGAGGGTGAGTATTTTCTGGGGGAAGAAGGAAAAAAAGCTGGAGGAGTGAAGAATAGGACTAATTGAGGAAATCTGACTCCTTTGGAATGAAAGCATCTGCTTGTAAGCATCATTAGTCAGAGGTAGTTATTAATCTTGACTGAGGAAAGGGCAAGAAACCTTTTTTCAGCCAATAACACACAAGCCATGTGTGAATGGAAGGACATTCTGGTATGCATCAGTGAGCCAGCAATAAAAGAATGTTTCATGAGATGCCTAGTTGAAAGTAGATGGAGTTTAAGTAGTTTCTGTCTGGCAGCATGAATAAAATGGAACCCCTGTCTGCATCAGTTATTGCGTATAAATCATGAGAGATGTTAGGATGTGGGACAGATGGGAAAGGTGTTGTGAAAAGGGTTATAAGTAAAAAAAAAAAAAAAAAAAAAAAAAAAAAGGAAACATTTTAAAATGTGAGGTGGATCCCTCCCAACCAGGAACAACGTGTTTATCCTTTTGCTTATCTTTGTTACCTATATGGCAAGTCATTTCATCCCCTTGGACCTCAATTTTCTTATCTGTAAAATATGGAGATTGTACTAGCAGGCCTCTGAGTTTCCTTTCAATTCTCTCTGAATCAAAAAACCTCTGGACATTGTTGCTGCCTGCATCCTCTCCTGATGTACTCCTATACTGAGAAATGAGAAGTATTTGTGAATACATACTTTTTTATTATTTGACTTTTAGCCTCAAAATTAGAGATCTTCAAGGCATAGAAGTCTCTGTTCCAAATCAAAATGCAGTGATATTTTAATGATGACTAGAGGGACCCTTCCAGAGACTCTAGGGATCCTCTACTGAGATACAAAGTTTCCAGTATGAGAATTATTCAGAACCAAATGTTTCCAGTGCATGTTTACTGTCAGATTGGGTCACTTACAAATTTTTGAATGGAAACAATCAATTTGGGTTAGGGCAAGATTCACTTTGTAATTTTATACAATATTCTCTACTTGTATCCTTTCAAAGATATACACATTAGCTCAGGATGCTTTGAGGTTTTAAACAGTTTCCCTTTGGGACTGAAAGGTTCCTTTTGATGTTTATATCTTTTTCCCCCTTTCCTCCTTTTCCCTCTCTCACCCCTTCTCCTTTTCCCCTTTCCCTTCTTCATCCCCTCCTCCTCCTTTTCTCTTTCTCTCTCCCTTTCCCTCTCTCCTCTCCTTTTCTTTCTTTCTCTTATTTCTCTCTCTCACCTTCTCTCTTCCTCCCTTTTCCTCTCCATGTAGTATCCATAGTTGAGTTTCACAATCTATGCCTTGTCCATCCTTTTGCTTTAACCAAGATTTGGGAGAGCTATTTCTGTGTACTGATCTCTTGAGACATCTCAGTAACTAGTTCGTGTGAAGTTGTTCTATGTGCCCTCTGCCAAAAAGCCATGGCTGATTCTGGGAAAGAAAAAAACAGCAAGAGAAAGAGGCTTTGGAGTCTCCTCCCAGTTTCCTGTTCTTTAAGGAGCCTCTAGAATGACTAGACAACTTCCTAGTCTGGAGAAGAATTGGTTCTAGAAGCTATTTGACCCAGATATTGTCATAGGGCATTTTAGGAGTGGATAGGAAGGTTTTCTGTTATGAATTTGGGACTTTTTTTTCCCTAATTAATAGCTAATAAATATAGCTTTGATCTGCATTACAAGTCAGGCATACACAATTTCTGAACAAGATACCAGAAACTCAAATCAAGTGAAGTAGACAGACCCCTTTTAAATGGCACTTTCCTTTTCCTTTCAAATAAATAAGCTCAGAGCAATTGGAGGTGAGTGTCACTTGGGAGTCTTTTCTGGTACTATTTCCTGATTTTGTGTTTCAAGCTGTAAACTTTGTTAATGGAAAAGTAACTTCCTCTTGGGTTCTCTGAATTTATCTAAGTGGCTTCTGGGCCTGGAGACAGGCCTTTCTTAAATGAAGGTAGCACTGTTGAAAGTAAAATCCCATGATGATTATTGGATTAACTGATCCTCTGAGAGTTTCTTTTTGAAGTTAGCAACTTCTGTCTAGCTTGTTGTTATATTCATTCAGTCAACAAATATTAAGTGCCTAGTATGTGCTAGGCACAGTGCTAAGTCTGGGGATTCAAAGACAAAAAGCAGTTAGGCCCTAATCTTCTAGGAGTTTGAAGTCTTTCAGAGCTACCATATACACAGATATTTGTGTGCAAAATTTATACCAACTGTTTGTTTTTTCCTCATGATTTGTTCCCTTTTGGTCTGATTTTTCTTCCACAACATGACAAATATGGAAATATATTTAGAAGAATTGCACATATTTAACCTATATCCTATTGCTTATTATCTTAGGAAAGGAGGAAGTAAGGAAGGGAGGGAGGAAAATTTGGAGCACAAAGTCTTACAAAAATGAATGTTGAAAACTATTTTTACATGTATTTGGAAAATAAAATACTTTTGAAATTTAAGAAAAACAAAAACATCTACACCAGATCTACAGGCATAAGTTGGGATAATAATATGATATACATGATAATTATATGTATGATATATATGATAATGAGGGGAAAAGGGGACCTTACTGGCTTGGAAGATCAAAAAAGACCTCGTGTAAGTGATAGTAGCTGAGCTTGGAAGGAAGTTAGAAGTGAGGAGAGAATGCATTCAGGCATGTGGACAAGCTTGCAAAGGCATGCAGATGGGAGAATGTCATATATGAGGAAAAGCAAGAAAGAGTTTGGGTAAACAGTAGAGAGTACATGAAGAGAAGTAACAAAATTAGAAATGTTGATATAATACATATAAAGTCAGAAAGATTTGGGGCAGGTTGTGAAAGGCTTTTTATGTCAGAGAGAAGAGTTTGCATTTGATCCTAAAGATATGGGGGAACCCCTGGAGTTTGAAGGGGAAGGCATTACAGTGAAGTCTGTGCTTCAGTAATGTCATCTTGGCAGCTACTGTGTGGAGGATGGATTGGAGAGGGGAGTGCATTGTTTGTCTCTGGGGGACAGGCTATCCTTGGGCCAACACAATTGGAGCCATAGTAGAGGCAGATCATTTTTTCCCCCTGAGGCTGGGGTTAAGTGACTTGCCCAGGGTCACATAGCTAGGAAGTGTTAAGTGTCTGAGATTTGAACTCCAGTCCTCCTGAATTCAGGGCTGGTGCTCTATCCACTGCACACCTACCTGCCCTGGCAGATCATTTTTTAAGCATAAATTTGTAGCAGACGTGCACTGGATTGGTCAGTTAAAGCATTTATTAAACACTTCTTGTGTACTGTGCTAAATATAGGGGATCTAAAGAAAAGCAAAAATAGTTCTGGCTTCAAGAAACTCTAAAGAAGGAGAATCCACATAAATAACTAAATACTTACAAACCCCACCAAGTAGATGGAAGGTAGTAGTAATCGTAGTAGGGAAGGCACTAGTAGTCGGGAAACTGGAAAGGCGTCCTGTGAAAGGTGGGTTGTGAGCTGAGTCTTGAAAGAAATAAGGGAAAGCAGGAGGCTGAGGTTAAGGAGAGAATATTTCAGTCATGGGGACAGTTGGCACAGAAGGCAGGGATCCTGGAGGAGTGCCACATGCAAGGAACAGCAAGGATGCCAGTGTATCTATATGGGAGAGGAATAAAGTAGAAGACTAGCCAACACCAAGCAGCAAAGATCATTTAGTGACTCTGGAGGCAAGAGAAGCCACTGGAGCTTACCAAGTGTTTATATGTGAAATGGGGGGGGGGGGGGAGTAGGGAGAGGATTGGGTGACATGGTCTGATCTGTTCTCAAGAAAAATTGTTCTCTGACAGTTCAATGGAGGATAGATTGGAATAGGCAAAGATGAGACAGGGAGAACAATTGGAGGAGACTTGCAAGTCCAAGAGAGAGGTGATGAGAACTCGAATTAAGATTAGTAAAGAGAAGAGAGAAAGGAATATGTGAGAGAAGTTGTGAGGGTAGAAATGACAAGATTTGGCAAAAGACTGGATATGTGGAGTGAGTGAGTAAGGAGTTGAGGATGACAGGAAAATTGTAATTCTTGGTGACTAGGTGGCAGTGCTCTTAACAATAATGGGAAATTTTGGAAGAGGGAAGGTTTGAGAGGAAAGAATGCTTTAGATAATGAGTTTGAGAGGCCTATAGGACATCTAAGTTTGATATATTCAAAAAGCTGTTGATGATGTAAACCTGGGAATCGCCTACAGAGGAGATGATAATTAAATACATGGAAAGTGATCAGATCTCTTAGTGAGAAGATATAGAAGCAAGAGGGAAAAGAAATGAGGCCAGAGTCCCAGGGGTTACTCCTAAGGAGAAGGTGATCCACAGTGGCAGGCACTGCAAGGAGGTGAGGAAGCATAAAGATTGGGAAAAGGCCATTCGATATGTCAGTTAAAAGATTATTGAGCTTTTGAGAGAACAGTTTCTTTTGAATGATGAAAACAAGCCAGATTGCTAAGGGCTTGAAGAAAATGAATGAAAAGGAAGTAAAGGCAGAAGACTTGAATTTCAGTTCTGGCTCTGCCTATGTGAAAGCTGAAGTCAGTTTCTTATACTCTGAGCCTTAGAGAGTCTCATCTATAACATGAGAATAATCCCAATGCTCTCAATGGCACAGGGCTGTTGTGGAACTCTGATGAAATATGTGTCAAAGCACATTGAAACTCAAGTATAATACAAATCATGGAATTATAGATTCATAATGACATCAATAATGATGATGATGATGATGATGATTTATATAATACACCTTCTACATGTCAGGCACAATGCTGATCCTTTACAAATACGATCTCACAACAATCCAACGTGGTGGATGCTTTATTTAGCCCTATTTTATGGTTGAGGAGACTGGGGCAAATAGAGAGTAAGTGACTTGCCTGAGGTCAGTGTCTAAGACCAGATTTGAACTCAGGTTCTCCTGCCTTCATGGTACTTTCTTCACTCTAGGTTTTCTTTACTTCCCTGCCTAGACACCTTCATTAGATCAGATTACATTAGATTAAAACTCCAAGGGACATTCTAGACCATCTAGTACAGGACTTCTTTAACCTGAGATCTATAGATACATTTTAGAGGCTCTTGTCAACTTGTATAGGGAAAAAAATTATATCTTTATTTCAAAATAGTTGATTCTCTTTGTAATCCTGTATATTGTTTTGTGCTTTTAAAACCTCAGGATTTCACTACACTGCCAGAGGGGTCCAGGACACAAAAAGTAAAGAACTCTGATCTAGTACAACCACTAAATTGTACAGATGAGGAAGTAAGGCTGTTGTTGTTATTTAGAATCACCTAGGTAAAGTAGTCACCAAGCCCTCCCCCCCCAAAAAAAAACAAAACAAAAACTAGTCCTTGCCCAAGTTGGTGCAGAGTAGCAGCCTAAGCTGTGCTGTGCTGTATAGTCTCCCCACATGATTCATTTGCATTCAGGCATAAAAGTTTGGGGTCACTGTGATCTCAATACTTTGGACTGTGTCCTGTCTGCCTGGACAAGAAGCAGTGCAGTATAGTGGAGAACTTTTAGAATCAGAAGTTTCCAGGCCCAAACTCTGCCATTTAGCATTTCTGGGCTCCTGGCAAGTTACCTCTCTGGTTCTCAGGTTTCTCATTTGTAAAACTAGAGAGATTGAACTGGATCTGAGGTGTCAAATAGAAACATCCCTGCTGGGGCATTGTAACTTTAAAAATCATAAATGAATATTTTCTGGGGTACATTGTATTTTTTTTTTTATTTTTGTTAAACATTTCCCAATTACTTTTTAATTCAGTTCCTGAAATTGACCCCTTTAAACCAGGTGATTTCTTCTAAAGTCCCTTCCAGATTTAAATTTAGTATTCTCTGACCAAACCTTAAGGCTATGTTAAGAGAGAACATCTGGATAACTGGAGAAGAGAAATCATGGATTGCAAAATCAAATCCTATTTGTGCTCAGCTTTTTAAAAGCTTGAAATCTCTTATTATTGAGATTCAAAATACTTTAAAACAAAACAAAAAAAAAAAAAAAACCCTGTTTGCTTAGTTGGTGAAATTGCTCCTCATTTCACAAATTATTTGAATCTATCTAGTGCCTTTCCATTGATGATTCTGTGACTGAACATGTGAACGGAAACTTTTTTCTACCTTTCCCCCATCTTCTCAACACCCCAGGAAAGCCAAGGGGCTTTAAAATGAATCTGTTCCTGCTAATGAAGATGGTGGGGGACAGTTTGTCTTCTTAAAATCATTTGGTTTGGGACAAACTCAACCCAGCTGCAGCAGGAGTTGTGATTGGCCGAGATCTGGGGTTTTCCAGGGTGATTTGCATATTGTCCAGTTCTCTGCATGCCTTTCTGTTTACATCACTTCGGAGAGACACATAGAGGCACCCACGCAGATTGAGCAAGAGACATTTTGAAAGAGGATGAGTGTACAGGACCAGCAAGAATTTCTTAGGAGGTAAAGTGTTTGTCTTTTCTTCTAGGCTTGGGGGTAACAGTTGGGTATATTTTAGCAGAGCTGTTGCTGCTACTACTCCCTTCCCTTCACTATGGGTTGTCTTTATTTCTGATAAAATTGACATTTTGCACTTTTCCTCTAGCAAACTGTGGTTTCTTATAGCATATGGATATTAAAATTCAGGTTGCTTTTTAATCAGTAAACTTATACTGACCCAGCAACTTAACTATTTTCGGTTCTGTGGCTAAAGTGTTAGCCTAGGCTGAAGGGAATTTTGAAATGAAGTTAATTTCCAGTCTAATTCTGTATCTCTCAGGGAACGCTTCATTTCGTGTTTCTGTAATGTGACTGCTGTTTTGCAAGTACTGTTGGCTAATTTGCTACTAACTTTTTTTCCCAGTGAAATCTTGCTTTAGACATTTCTATACTTCCTTATTTCTTTGCCTCTGGACTTTGGACCTCTGGCTGAACAGCCATCAAGACTACAGCTTAGCCCAAATCTGTTCAGGTATTCTGCTGTTTGTCTTCATCTACCAGGATATAAAATAGTAGCTGCAAGTCGTTGTGTCCTGTTTGAAATCCTTATCAAAGGCAAACTTTAGAGAACCTTTGGGTTTTGGCTTTTCTTTTGTGTGGAAGAAGTAGATACTTGTTTTGTACCTAGTGATGGGGAAGGTGCATCTTAAACCTGGCAATTTTCCCTGTGTAAAGAGCTTCTCAATTTGCCCTAGAAGCAAAACTATAGTTTATGTGTTAGTGCCAGCTGAGATGTCCTAGTTAGAGCCTTGCAGTCCAGGGTTTCGAGGCACAGCTAGCGGAGAACAGAAGGGAGACCCTGAGGGCTGTCCTAGTTTTGTTTTGTGTGTGAACCAGACAGCACGCAACTGAGGAATTGAAATCACATGTTTTCCTGAACAGAGACTGCTAGTGATTGTCCTCTAGGTTCTAGAAGTGACTGGCCTTTTGACCCTTGAAATCTCGCCTTTTGTAGCACCTTTTCCTTCCCCTAATAGATTTTTGGAGACTCCACAGGCTGCCAGGAATAATACTTAATGCTTCATCTACCAAACTGACAGTCCCACAGAATTTTTGCTGTGCTACCAAGGGCCTGCAGCCTTGTCGGAGCTTGTGTGGTGTAGGTTTGGGTTCAGCCCGAAGACTAAAATCAAAATTCCTAGCACTAGAAAGTCCTGTAAAAATCATCCAGTCTAACCTTCCCATTTTGGAAGTGGAGAAACTAAGATTCAGACTAGAGTTAATGATCTAGAAATCCCAGTTATATGAGAATTGGAAGCCAGGGCTGTGTTTCTTCTATTCTACCAACTTGGGGATAAAGTAATACTTTAGGTTGGAATTGGTCATACAACTATGTAGCCATTTGAGTTGGAAGTGAAGGTTTTTATCTTTCCTTCTAGGCTTAGGAATGAACAGTACAGGGGATGGGGGTTGGGGTAGGGAGGTGTACATCATTGTCTTGGAGCCCTGCCTCAGGGGCTCCAAGTGTACCACATGTACACTGCCTTTGTTCTGGGTGACTCTTCCTCCTGGTGAGCACTCATCCTCCTGCTAGCCCTTCTGCCCGAATGACATTATGCAGTTCCAACTATCTGTGAAGAGCTATCTATAACACTTAGTGCTCATCCCATTCCCTGCCCCTTTTGAAAATGTGGATAGTTTGTATGTATAGGTCTGTTTAGGTATGTTTCTGTTTTAATACTTTTATTTTCCCCTATTACATGTAAAACAATTTCTTATATTTGTTTCTAAAACTTTTGAGTTTCAGATTCTCTCCCATCCTCCCTCATCCTCATTGAGAAGTCACATGTGAAGTTATACGAAGCATTTCCATAAAAGTCATGTTGTGAAAGGAAACAGATTCCCCCTCCCCCCAAAAAAAAACTCAAGAAAAATAAAAGTTAAAAAAAAAAATGTATGTTTCCATCTGTATTCAGCCACAGTCATTTTTTTCTCTGGGCATAAATAGGATTTGGGGATGTTTCAACCAATCAGTTAGTTACTGTTTCCTGGATGCAGGGTATTGATCTAATTGTATGATCTCAGATACAAGCACAGGCTTTGGAGTCAGAGGATCTAAGTTCAAGTTCTTGGCAAGTCATTTACATGCTCTGGGATCTGGAAATCAAAGGGATTATACTATATGGAATGTGGGGTGCCTTCCAGCTGAAGATCTATGATCTGGGTGACCTTATAGAAAAGCAAATATTTGGATTTTGCCTTCACAGAGCTGCCAAATTAATTAGAGAAATGAGACATTGGAAAGGTCACCTAATATTTTCAGGTGAGATATGTATGGCAAGTACCAAATGAATAGAAGAGACTGCAAGCCATTTTTTCAGAAGAGGGAGAGATCACTATGAGCCTAGAAGGCTTCCTAGAGGGAACACCTTATAAGCTATAAAATCTGTACAAAAAGAGTGGTGGTGTTCTTACATAGATCTTGATTATGGAAATCATAAGTCCCTAAGAGTGTCACCTTCACCTTCAAATTAAGGTCTGGAGCATTTATGAACTTTGGATAATTAGCTCATGATCCTGGCAAACATCAACTTTCTCACTTAAGTTTTTCTGTTGAAAGTGATAGACTGAAAGGTGAATGATAGATGGTATTGATTGGAAAAGGGAGGAAGAGCAAACTTTCCAAAGGGAATTCTCTGAGCTCAGGTGCAGACAGGAATATTCTACGTAGACCAAGAGACCAATCTGGATGGAATGGAGTTTTATGTTGCTATGTTCATGCTAATACCATTGATTTGATCCCACTTAACTCTAGACTAGAATTTAGAGATGTGGATCTGAGTCCCAATTTTATTGTATACTTTGAAACAGGCACTTAAAGAGGCTCAGTTTGTTGCTTATAAAATGAAAATGGTAGCTTCTGTGCTGCCCACCTCACAGAGGAATTGTGAGCATCAAATAACACAGCAGGAAAGAACTTTATGAGCTATAAAGTCTGTGCAAAGAGGGAGCGGGAGTGTTTTTGTATAGATCTTTATTATGGAGACCATAGGCCCTTGATGGTATTGTCTTCACCTTCATACCTTCAAATCAAGGTCCCGAGAATAAGGAACTTTGGATAATTAGCTCATGATTAGCTCACTAGCAAACTGGCTCACTTTAGTTTTCCTGTTGAAAGTGATAGGCTGAAAGGTGACCACCTTAAAAACCAATTGGTAACAGTTAGGATTTAATATGGTCACCTTTCAGTCTCTTTTATAAACTTTCTTTCCCACACTGAATCAGATCCATTTCTAGAACATTTGTAATTTCTGCCTTCCAGGATTTCTTGTCACAAATAAATGAAAAGGACACAGCACACACACACACACACACAATCACACACACACACTCACAAAAGAATTTGAAAATTCAGCCCATGATACAGTAACATCTTCCTTAAGACACAAAACCATATGCTGTATCAGAGCCCACTATGTTAGTATATATAGCATTGGGAACCCTAGACTATCAGGATTGCTAACTAAGTTGGGGATCATGTAATCTGATCATCTCTTTTTACTCATGAGGAAACTCAAGTCCAGATGGATACAAGGACTTGCCTAAGATTGTACAATGAGTTAGTGAAGAGAGGACTGGATTAAGTAAGAATAAATATTCTTATTTAAAGACCTGAATCTGACTCTCAATACTCCTATATCAATAAACATTTTTCTGTTAACTATGTACACTTGGGAAACAAAGACAATTGTTTTTCCCTTTGAGACATTTATTTTCCATGTTAGAGTGACCAATCAGTTTAGGTTTTACAGTATCCAAGAAGAACCAGATGGCTATGGTTGCTTAGCTTGGGCTCTGGGACAAGGGCTCTATACCCGGAAAGGGTCCCATCTGAGAAGGAAGTAGTGTTAGAAGGTAGATATGTGGTAGGGGTGAGGAGGGTCAGACAGAATCTGCTACAAACAAAAGCTGTTTATTCCAAGACATTCTTATCCCTTAATAGTTTATGTCTGAAGGGAACAATACTTTTCACTGCCATTGGTTTATGGAATTGTCAAGCTTTTTCCTTTCCAATCCCAGGCAGGAATTGCTGCTGGTCTCCTTGCCAGGCTAATGGCCCCTACCCCTCACCCTACTGCTACTTACCATCATCTATAAGCTTAAGAAAAATTCCAGCACTTAGGTTATCTTCTAGCTTTAGATTTAGTGCTATGGTTCCAGTATAACACCACCCCCATCTCTCCTCTATCCTTCCATTAGCTTTTTTTTTTTCTCTTGTGGCCTTTAGAAAGCAAGCTGTCTCTGTTACTGAAGGGACCAAGGCATCCTGGCTTGAGCACTAGACAGGCTGAACTACTACTAATGATTATCAAATTTATTGTTATCAAAAAAGCTTTCCTGGGTCTAGTGGCCTTGTTTCCTCTGGTCAAACAAAATATGAAGCTGATGAGAGAAGTCTTTAAGGAGAATGGATGGCCCTGGATGTAGCCTGAACAGTGATGCTCAGTGCATGAGAGCATTAGGGATTCTGAAAAGTCGGTTAATAATAATGAGGATGAGAGAATTTAGGTAAGGCTTTAAGGCTTGACATATATTATCTCATTCCATCTTCACAACTCTGTGAAATAGGTATTATTATTTCCATTTTACAGATGAGGAAACTAAGGTTGAAAGCATTTAAGTGATTTGCCAGAGGTCACATAATTGCACATAATTAAGTTGGTATTTGAACTCAGATCCTTGACTTTCAAGTCCTCTCTCCATTAGTTCTAGGATCTTCTTGGTCATCCCAGCTTTATTAAATGACTAAAGGAGCTCTTCTAGAAAGGCTCTAAATATAGACTTGCTGTTCCATCCCTTCTGCTTCCCTTTTTTCTCTTTTGGCAGAAACCAAAAAGTATGTTCAAAGGCAGCTGAGAAGTTGTGGACCTGGACCATGGACCTGTAGAGTCTTATATTTGTCTTCAAGTATAATTCTTAGGCTTAAGGAAAGATATGACAGTAACAAGACTAAATTAGGGAACATAGCCATTCATTCATTCCTCTTATGCTGTTGTAGATTGTCCAAATGGAAATCTGGCATAGAGTCATGAAAAGATAACAATATTTGAAATCAAGACCTAGCTAGATTCAAGTCCTAAATCTGCCATTTACTACTCATGTGGCCTTATCTTTCTAGCTTTTAGTTTCTTCATCCATGCAGTGCCACTTTGAAATCTTGTGACACTACGCTTGGGGAAGCTATGTGGGAATAGCAATGAGGTACATTTTTCTTTCCCAAGAGATGACAAGGTAGATTGCTTTTTGTAACAGGATTTCTACTAGGAAGAAGTCATACAATTCACACAATTTTCCCTTTTGCTTTTTTCCTTATTCTCCTAAGAGGGATAAGGACTGCTTCTGTGATTTCAAATATAGAGAACTTTCATAAGAAGCCAGCATCTTTTCTGCAGTTTATGATCTTAGAGAATTACTTAGTTCTCCATGGTGGGGTCAAACTCAAAAACTGATCTCTGTGGGCCACATATTAACACAGAAAATCACAAATTAACAATATCTATGTCGTGTTTTTATTTATTTTATTAAACATTCCCAAGTGCATTTTAATCTGGTTGAGGCTGTACTGGGGCCTCAAGCTCCAGAGGCTTAGTGATTGGCCTAAGATCACCTGACTTCAAGGCTAGTAAACCACACTGCCTTTGTATTCCCCAATAACAGCACAAATAAATACTCTTAGCTATTTCAAGGAGATTTACCATAAGATACCTTACAAGGGGTCTACTTTGGGAGAGAAGGCAGAATAATAGATCAAAAGGACAATTGTTTTACAATTTACAAAAATGTAAATGTCATGGCTAATTCTGACCCTTAGTACCAAAGACAAAACATATGTTCCTTCCTGCCTTTTTCTTAGCCTGGACCTTTATGGGAACTCATTTCTAATTTTACTGCTATGGAATTGGCAGAGCAAGGGAAGCCCTCTGGAATCTAGTTGTCCAATCCTCCCTATGGCATGGCAACTTAGACTCTAGAAGACATGTCCTTCTACAGCCCAGTGCTCTCACCATTAGCTCTTAAAATGAGGAGTTTGAATCAAGCGAGAAGATCCCACAGCTCTGTGACCTGTGAATATTTTGAAAGGGAAGAACTAGACAAAAGAATCAGTTTGTAGAATCTGTTTCAAGGTACATAGTGCAATGGATAGAGTGCCAGGTATGGATGCAAGAAGATTCATCTTCCTGAGTTCCTAGGCAATTCACTTAACCTTATTTGCCTCAGTTTCCTCATCTGTAAAAGGAGCTGGAGAAGGGAATGGCAAGTCCTTCTAGTAGCTTTGCCACGAAAATCCCAAATGGGGTCACAGAGAGCAGGACACAACTCAACCATCAAAAATGTTTGTAATAGCAAAGAATCGGAAAATGAATAGATGCCCATCAGTTGGGGAATGGCTGAACAAGTTGTGTTCTATAAAAAACAATGAACGAGCTGATTTTAGAAAGGCCTGAAAAGATTTAAATGAACTGATGCTGAGGGAAACAAGCAGAATCAAGAATAATACATTGTACACAATAAACAACAAGAATGTGCAATGATAAAACTATGAATGAATTGGTTCTTCTCAGTTATTCAGTGATCCAAAGCAATCCCAATAGACTTGGGAACCGAAAGTACCATCCGCATCCAGAAGAACAAGTAAGGAGACTGAATGTAAATCAGCAGACTATGTTCACTTCTTTTTTGTTTTTTTCTCTCTCATCGTTTTCCCCTTTTGCTCTGATTTTTCTCTCCCAACATGATTCATAAAGCAATGTATATTAAAAATAAAATTTAAAAAGATGTTTATTCTGTAATAAGTCAAATGTCTTATTTAAAAGCAAAAGTCTGAGTGAATGTTAACACAGAGGGCACAATCTTCAAGTGAGAGAAGTGTTTAAGTTTCCAGCTCTTGCTTGGAACATACAGATGTCTTCTAGCCCATGTTTGGATTTTCAGCCACTGTACATGGAAATAAGGCAAGAAGATCCAAGGGTGTTCTAGAGTAGCAGTGCCCTGGGTTGTTTCTTGTTGTTTATTTAAAACTTTCACTGGCCCTCATCCTGGCTTTTTTTTTTTTTTTTTTTTTTTTTTTTTTTCTTGAAACCTAGATGTAGAGGGCTGAACTTTGGAGAAATACCCTTGAAAGAAGTATACTTGAAACAAGATGTTAACTCAGTGGAATTGATGAGACAATGGTTATCTAGTTTACATATGCTTAGTACTAAGCCTGGGGATGTAATAGTTCTGCAGTTGATGTAATTGTAATAGAATATTTAAACTGAGGACAAAGTCAGCCACAGACATGTTATCTTTGATCTTTGTTGGGCCTCTCCTGCCCCCTGCACTATGGGGAAGACTAGTTGAGACTATGAGACTGTCAGACTGCTGGAAGAGATTGGATCAGACTATGACAGAAAGCTAGCCCGAATATCACACCTAGACTAATTTTTTCTCAGGGCCTTGCAGTCTGATGACTTGGGCTGATTATATAATAATGAGAGCTCACAAAGTATTTTAGATGCATTGTCCTATTTGATCCTCAGAGCAGTTCTGTGAAGTAGATACTTCAGGTTTAATTAGCCCTCTTTTATGATGAGAAAGCTGAGGCTCAGTGAGTGCTTCAGGATCACAGAAGCTACTATCAGAAGCAAGATTCAAACTCAGACCTGCTGTCTTCTCTGTGTCCGTTGCTCTCCCTGTTAAACCAAACATAGCTTACACATGTTGGACTCAGAAACAGCAGGGCCCTTCAAAATTCCCTAGTAGAGTCAGAAGAATGAAAGGGCAGCATCCTACAGTGTGAATGCATGAATTGCTGTCCCTACCTAGATCTGTTAATTAGGGTGGGGATTTGACCTTGAGCCAGAAATCCCAGCTAATGAAATAAATTTTTAATTTAATTCAACATACCATTATTAAGCACCTTCTTTAGGTACAGGTCCTGTACCCCCTTGAATTTAAGGTGAATGAATGAAAAGGCTTTTATTAAACATTTGCTATATTTAGTAAATATACTATTGCTATATATATTTGCTAAGTGTTGAGGATACATACAGTTTTAATTAGAGATAGGCCTTGCCATCAAAGAGCTTGCCTTCTGATAGAGGGAGACAACAGATGTAGGGAAGTGGTGATTAGGAGAGTTTTATTCTGGGAAGGTGGCAGGCAGGTGGTGAAATGGCCTAAGTGAAGGACTGAATGGGATGTGAAGCTAGATTATGGTCTGGTACGTATGCCAACCTTAGATAGTGGAATAAGTGAATTATTTGTATACATTCAGTCACAATCAGTTGAGTTGGGCATTAGGACAGAAGATTAATTAATCAGTCATGATCCCTGCCATAGAACATATACTAACATCAGAAAATATGTGCTATTGGAACTCAAGGAGAGTGAAGAGAATGTTCTGTAAGTTAGAAAGTACTACATAGAAATGTGACATTATTACTAGTTATTGTTACTAAATGAGGGAGAATTCTATCGAATACAATCTCACCCTATTTGCGTTGTCCTTCACTGTGAATTTTTGGTTGTTATTTTAAAATTACTAACAGTATTGTTAATGTCTTGTTTTTCAAGGAACTGGTCCATATTGGGCAATATTTTTTTCTTCTCTTTGCTGTCTTTGCTCTTGGATTGGCCCCAAGCAACATTCATCCTTGGCTCCTGAGCTTAGGCCTCACACGTGGCCCCAAGAGAGGGAAAACAGTTAGTGCCTTGCCCAAACAGCTCAGCCATATCATAGTGGCCTCTGAGCCAGTCCTGGGGAACACAGTCCCCTTTCCAAGGCTTTCTAACTCAAATTTCTGTAGAATCTTTACCCTCTCATCTGTGTGGTCCTGAATCTTATTTTTTTTCCCAGCCTCAAAAAACACAGCCACAGAATTGCTTCATTCAACAATCTGAGCAACCCTGGGTGGGTTGGATATAGAGAATGTGAAGTTTGCTGCCTCAGTGGTCCCCAGTACTTGTCCTTGATGTGACTTGTCTGTCCCTCTCCCAATTCCTTAAATCACCTCTGGTACACCGTTGATGGCTATTCCTTCTGCTCCTGCTGGTTTCGACTTGTAGTAACTTTGACAGTTGAGGATTGATGAAGATGAGGTTGGGGCTAAAAGTAGCTGCCTCTCTCTGTCAGATTTCAATCACTACCCAGAGCAAAGAGATGGACAAAGGCTAGGAGATTTGGGTTCTGGCGGGAGAATGGAATTATAAAGATAGAGGAAAGAAAATCTGGCATCACAGTCAAGTCTGTTTTCACTTCTATCTGCATCTGTGACTTCTCTCATTTTCTTTTGGTTCTCTGCCCTGAGGCAGACCAGACTCCTTGCTCTCCTCAGCCATTTCCTCCTTTGTCTTTTTTCTGAGAACACCCAGCACCAGGAATGAGATCCTGTTATACTTTATCTCTCTTCTGTCCCTTAAAATGTCTCCTGTAGGCCAACTTCTCCCAGTCAGTGGACCAGGCCTCTGGGGCAGACAGGAGCCCAGTCTGCCCTTTGGTAAGGCCCTGAAGCAAAGTCTAAAGCCAAGCAGATGCAGGGAGTGGTGATTGCTCTGCCTCCTCCTGACTGGTTTCTCTTTCACATGTCCTCAACCTCCTTGCACACATCCTACCTCCTGCAAACCCAAGGCTGTTTGACCCTTAGCATATGTTTCTGTTTTTAATACAGGCACCCGTATTAATAATTCTAATATTGTAATTTTACATGCTTGATAGCTAGAATGCAGTGGCTTGGAAATGAAGAGTCCTGAATTCTAGTCTTGTGTCTGCCTTTACCTGGGTTAAGTTTATTTTACTGATCTGGGCATCTCACAGGGGCAATGGAGCTAGTAATCCCTGGCCTACATACCTCAGAGGGGTGTTATGGGCTCAAATGAGAAAGTGAAATGGGAAAGTATTCATGACCCAGAAGGTTCCATCTACATGTGAGTGTGGATATAACTACTGTGAACCAGGCACTGGACTAAATGTTGGGATACTAGAAAAGGCCACAACAGTCTCTGTTTTCCAAGAGCTCACATTCTATTGGAGAAAACACTATGTAAATAACTATATACATACAAGATAACGGTTTAGGTCACCAATGGAGATGACATAGCCTGTTGTGCAACTCTAAGAAAGCTGTTTAAACTTTTCTGAGCCTCAGCATGACTGTTAAATGGTAGAGCTGGGACTAGAATACTTATTTCCTGATTCCAAATTTAGTGGAGTTTTTTAATGTTACACTGTGTCATGTCACACCAGGGACTCCGTTCATATTCCTGTGGGATTCTATAGCATCTGCCTGCCTTCAGGGCTCATTCTAGAGGGTAAGGTCACTGGCCTTTTAAAGTCAATGACAAGGGGCAGGTCCTTGAGCTTAGCTTAGAGAAAAGTGCCACCTGCCGAATATGGAATTGCTATTGTGGGCAACAAGAGGGAAGTCTCCCTACCCACCCTGAACATATGATTCTTCTTTCCTCCTTCACACCTCCTCCTTCTTCTCTACCCCCCAGTATGCTGCCTGCTGAGAGGCTGTATTCAGGGAAGAGAGAAGGAAGTGGCTTAATCCTAGGTCTCAGATACCAGAATGAGGTTCAGGAAGTGAGGCTTTTGGGATTGGCTGTCTGAGGGTGATGGGAAAGGAAGGCTTGATTTGAATTGAGGCTGAATCCCACCTGACCTCAACCAGGTTCTCTCAGGCACTTGACACTTTATCTGCTCAGTCTTCTTTTGAAGGGGGCATTGAATTGATGACATAATGACTAAAACTTAAGAGTCTTGTGTTCTTTAAAGAAACTTTGCTTTTTCTCCCCTCCCCACAGAGAAAGCTGCCCGTGGATACTAAATGCTGCCCTAGATTATGAGCTCAAGCAAGAGTGCACGATATAATCGTTTCTCTGGTGGCCCAGCAAACCTCCCTCCCTCGGACAGCACAAACGGGGTAAGGGTGAGAGCAGACACTCCTGTGAGTTGCTCCCCAAGCCCGGATCAGGGGGTAGTCTAGGACCCCATCCCATTCTGTTTTGCCTTTTGGTGGCCTAGAGAGAAATTTCCTTTCTAGGCAGGAGGGAGAACCACCTGTCCCTGAAGAAGCCAACTTCTTTGTCCCTGTTCACCCATTCACACTTCATTACCATGGCCTGTCATAGGTGAGGGACCTCCATTGGAACAAGCAGCCAGTTCTGGAACCAAGAAGATCATGTTAATGCAAATCACTGACTAGATATAGGAAAAAGAGCCAGGAAAGGAGCTAGCTGCCTGGGCAGTATTTGGTATTTACAGAAGGCTTTACAGATAATTAGGTGAGAATAGTTAGTCTTTCTGAGTATTGGTAGCCACGGGTATAGGTGATACAGAAAACAGTGCTTCCCAAACTAAACTGACCACAGATCACTGCAGGCTTGGTTATTCACAGAACCCATAACTCTTCCTGGGAGATCTAGATGCAATGTTGGGATGTTGGGATGAATAGGGCTCTGGAGAATTTTGAGGCAAAGTAGAGGGAATTAAATTTACTTTTCTATCAAAAAATTTTCATGCACAAAATTTTGGATACATTTCCAATTTGACAATCTGTTAGAGCAGAAAATGGCAGTAGGCTAAAATTTTCATGGAATCTCCCAGTTCATGTTGGTGGAACAAACAACCTAAGCAGGGCTTTATGAAACACTGTTTTGGAAATGCTGATGCAGAGGACAACCTCTTGTTTTTACACACTCTGGCCAACCTCTCCCCTGTCTTAGGCAACAGTAGCTAGACTTTTGACTCTGAACCCACCAAAACCATCATTGTCTGTCTTGGCTCCTAGGATCCCCCACAGTGAGTCCTAGCCCAAGAGCTATTGATCATCCCAATGTCTTGGAGACCTTCATCTTAGAGAATTTGGCAGTTTTGCCTGCCAGTTTATTCCTGGCTGAGGCCAACAGCCTGAACTCATAGTGGGGAACATTACTGTGATTTGGGGCATGACAAGGACTCCTTGCCTGTCCTTAGCCTGTGGTAGCCTACCTGTTCTACAGGACTGTGTGAAGAGAAAGAAGGGTTTGATCACAGTGATAAGGAAACTGAATTAGTAGACAGATTCCACATATGGGGTGTTCCTTTGGGCCATTTTTAGAAGAAGTCAGAGCCCTACAGACATTTTGGGTCTTCCCTGGAACAGAGGCTCAGAGGTGAAGGTCCTGCATGAGATCTCTCAGTGGGGCTCCATTTTTTAAAAAGGTAGCTTACATTGAAGGGTCTCTGAGGCCGCTGCTCTGGGCCCTTGGGGCTTATTTCTGATTCTGGCATCTTCTCTCTTTGGTAAAATAGGAAATAGAATGACGATACACAAGACTGGTGGGGGCTGGGAGTATGGAATGTTTTCTAAAATTGTACTGATTAGGTGATTGATTAATTGCCATCTGAGTTTTACAAATTAGTGTGCCTTACTTCTATACTCATCTTAACTGGACAAAGAAATGTGTCTTAAAGCATTGGACACACAGTGCCTAGCCCTGTAAGAATCCTTAGAAAGTTGCATAGAGCACTGAGCTTGGATTCATGAAGACCTCCATTCAAATTGGGTCTCAGATACTTATGAACTGAGTGAATCTGGGCATGTCATTTAGTCTATGCCTGACTCAATTTCCTCACCTGTAAAATAGGGATAATAGTAGCACCTATCTCCCTGAGTAGCTCTGAGGATCAACTGAGATGATATTTCTAAAGTGCTTGATGAACCTTAAAAGCGCTATATAAATGGTTACAATTATTAGGCATCTTATTTATTTATTTAATTTTGGGGGGCACAAGGTGTTAGGGTTAAGTGACTTGCCCAGGGTCACACAGCTAGTGTTGAGGTCTGAGTCTAGATCTGAACTCCTGACTTCAAAAGTCTATCTTGACTCTTATCTACTGTGCCATCCAGCTCCCCCTAGACCCCTTTTTTAAAGGCCCTAGATTAGTGTTTAGAAGGCTTCTTTCTTAGCCACTGGTGCTGCGCCTGCTCAAGGGATGGAATGTGATTATGTCATCTCTGTTCTCTCTTCAGACCAGAATGGAAACTACCTTTGGTCCTGCCTTTTCAGCTGTTACCACCATTACTAAAGGTGAGCTCATGCTAAGATCTAGGTGTTACTCTGAACCTGCCACACAGACTTTGGTCATTTTGGGGGGAAACTTGGGTGGGAGAAATCAAGGAGGAGGAATTCCAGTTGTGATTTCATCTGAATAAAACAGCCAGGTGCCAAAGCTAAAAGGAAGGAGACACTTAGGGTTTCAAGATCATCACTGTAGAAAAGCTGGAAAAAGCTTTGAAGATCATCTAATCCAACTTCCTTATGTTGGGGGGAGGAAACTTAGTCCAAGGGAGATGTGGTGACTTGCCCAATGTGACACTAGAAAACTGAAGTAAGCTCCTGGGCTCCCCTCCCCCACGCACAGTACAGTCTTGCCTTTGGAATCCTGTCAGCCACCTCTCTTCTGCTTTTGGGTGGGTGGGTGAGTAGATCGAGTGGGTCAGCCCACCCACTCCCTTCCCTTTGAGTTTGGTGTCTGAAGATCTGAAAAGTGACTAAGTCTTTACTTTAAATAACATGATAATAGCATTAAGTTATCAAGCTGGAGGCAAAGCTCCCTAAAGTTAGAGACAGGTCTGACAAAGTTAAGAGCTCTGGGCAACCCTTTTTGTGCTCTGTAACTTAATTGTCCTTCACATCATCTCCATTTCATGGTGATAGTGGCACCTGCTTATACAAAGTGCTTCCTGCACACCCTTCAGTGATTTTTTTTTAAATGTTGTGTATGCAGCCCTTAGGGAAAGCTCCCAATCCTCCTCTTTTTCTCTTTTTTTTTTTATTCTACCTTCTTTTTTCACAACAGTATTTTTTTTCCAAATACATGTAAAAAGTTTTCATCATTCATTTCTGAAAGACTTTGTGTTCCAGATTTTTCTCCCTCCTTCCTTTACTCCCCCTCCCCAAGATACCAGCCAAACTGATATAGATTAAATATGTGCAATTCTTTTAAACATATTTTCATACTTGTCATGTTGTGCAAGAAAAATCAGACCAAAAGGGAAAAAATCACGAGAAAGAAAAACAAACCAAAAAAAGGTGAAAACAGTTTGCTTCAATCCACATTCAGTCACCATTGTTCTCTCTCTGGATGCAGATAGCATTTTCCATCCTGAATCTATTGGAATTGCCTTAGTCAGTGCATTCTAACTGTCCTCTTAAAGAAATGATAGCAGGCCATAGAGTTGGGTCCTTTGATGGATCTGTTTCCTTCTATCCCAACTATATATACATGTCATTGAGCTGTCTGTGGAGTTGTAGCAGACACTCCTGGGCAGAATTAGTGATTGTTAGTCCTCATTGTGATAACTACCACGTCCTTACATGCATACACACACACAAACACACACAAATACTTTCTTCCTCTGCAAATTTGGGTAATGCCTGAAATGTACTATCTTAAAGTCTGTAGGAAAATGTGCCAAAACAACAGTCATGCTAGGCTCTTTGGATCGATTCCTCTTTCTTCCTCAGCTGGAGCCTCCTTAAAGGCCCAGGGAGTCTTGGTGCTAGCCTGAGATGCCCATGGGGGTTCCTAGAGACAAATATTTTTCCTTAGGCCCACCTGCAGAATAAGCATGCATGCTCTCATAGGACTGCAAACATCTCCAGCCAAAACCAACCCTAATTTATTTACTTGGCAATGTGCAGAAAATGAAGTCTACAAACCATACTTTCCACTCTAAGAGACTAGCTCTGGAACATTTCAGATGAAAGCACAACTGCTCCCCAGCTCACTGTAATGGTGAGAGAACCTCAGCCGATTGTTGGGCAGCCCATTTCCTGTGCCTAACTCTTGTCTCTAGCAAGCTCTAGTCCCATCCAGTTCTGCCATTCTCTGATCTAGCTATATGTTCTTAATCTGAGTTCTTTATAAAAGTTGCACAGAATCTCAGAATTCAAAGATCTCCAAGCCATCTAGTCCCCTTGACCATAAATCTCTACAACATGTGTCCATCTTGCCTTTGTTCAGAGACCGTCAGTCAAGGGCCATCCACGGCCTCCTGAAGCAGCCCACTCCATTTTGGGACATTTTACACATTAAACATCATGTTAGCTGGTTTTGCCTTCTATCCAATCTTAAGTGTCCCCTTTGTAATTTCCACCTGTTGTTCCTGTGACCAAAATGAACAAGTATAATCCCTCTCACACGGGGCAGCCCTTCAAAAATCAGATGATTTCTACCCCTTTCCATTCCTTCCCTTCATTCCACCCCATCTTTTCTTCTACAGATCGAACATCTCCCTTTTCTTTCATTAATCCTTATATGGCACAATCTTGAGGCCTTTCACCATCCTGGTTGCCTTTCCCTGGATGTTTTCCAATTTACCAATATTTTTCCTAAAATAAAGGCACCCAGAACTAAATATAAGACTCTAGCTGTAGGCTGACCAGGAATTTATAGTCTGAGTTGCTGTGCCTTCCTTAATACTACAAGGAGCCCCATCACTGCCATAACATTGTTATATTGTCTTACTTGGGAAGATCTAAGTTAGTCTATAGTTGGTTTAAACTAGGTCTAAACTAGGCTGGGACAGATTCTCATGTATTTGGCTTTGGGATACAGTTAGAAACTGTTTTAGATGCTCATCCCTCCTCCAGATTTGGTTCTTTCTAGCACATTCTTCCTGTCCCTAAATTAGATTATGGGGAAAGTGGAAATTATGGATAATCTCTAGATTAGAGAGAAGATAATGGAGATTCAGCTGCATCTTGTGACTAATGGGATTCATGGTTCAATGATCTCATTTTCTGCCAAAGGTGAAGCTTTCTCTTCCCCCTCCTTTAGTTGCTTTCTAGGAGTAGTTTGAATTTCTCTTCATACTGTCAGTTTGTTTTCCCTACTAAGACAAAGGGCATGATTTCTTTGTTTTTCATGCTTCTCCTGGGGGTATTAAGTTGACAAAGATGCTTCTGGTTTTGCTGAAGCTATAGTTAAAAATGGCATGTGTTGCTCATTTTGTCTCCAAAAGTACATGCAAAGCCGTGGGTCCAAGCCTATTCTGAGATACTGTACTGGAAAAAGGACCCACGTCATGTTTCTTCCCTCTTATTTGCCTCAATTTTTCCCTCCCTACCTTCCCCCCACAATAATCAGGATTTTGAAACTTAGAAATTAGACAAAATACACCCTGAGTCTTTTCCATCTGTAAAAACCTTTTTTTTGTTTGTTTATTAGCTGATGGGACCAGCACATACAAACAGCACCGAAGGACTCCCTCCTCTTCCAGCACACTCACCTACTCCCAGAGGGACGAAGAGGACGGCATGGTATGTCTGATGTTGAATCATCTTTCCAGAAAAATAGTCAGATGGTGAGGCCGGGAGGCATGGACAGAGCACGCAGTTGGGGCTGTTTCTGACCTCTCTGAGGATGTGAACACTGTTTCAAGAAAGATAGGGAAGTTGAGGCTGTGTGCAGATAAGGCAACTCATTCTGTGCATGTGTACATCTGAGCTCAGAAGGTCATTAAGGTGAACTTATTTGTGGCTCTTTTTTTGGGGGGGAGAGGGTGAATCAGACAGAAGCCTGTAGAACCCTCTTCCCCCTGTGGAGGACACATGGATAGTGAACAGAATGGGGAAGGCCTGTTACCTTAGCCAGGCCAGGGAATTTGAATGAAGAACATCTGATATCTTTGAAAGTTCTCAGCCTTGAGGGAGGGGGGTGATTGTGAGAGGAGTAGAAAGATAGGACATGGCTGCTTAGGGCTCCAGCCTCAGCGGGCATGGGTGTTTGAATTTAAGAGCAAGAATATGAGATACAGAGGCAAGAGCACAGACCTTCAAGTGAGAGGGCCTCGGCACAGATCCTACCTCTGTCACTTCATACCTGTGTGACCCTGGGCAAATCATTCGTGCTACAGGAGCCTCAGTTTCCTTGGACTGTACCGGATGGTCTCTAAGAGCTTTTCCAGCTTTTCATCCATGACCTACCATGAATTCTTGGGCCTTTAGGCAGTGAAACAGTGAAAGGTTAACACTGAGCATAATATGTGTAGGAAGCTTTTGTAAAACCCTTATGGGTACTTTTTAATAACTTCCAATCTTGGGGGGTTTTTTGGTTTTGTTTTGACTTTTCCATTTTGTTAACTGTTTTTCATTCTCTTCATGTGAGGACAAAGTTATCAGACTGAGGGGCTTTCCTCACCTTTAAGTGCTCTGAACTGTCTGAGAGTTGGAGAGTTCTGATGTCGAGGCTGAACAGGATATGAGATTCTCAGCTATTCTTTTTAGACATGGTAGTGTTCTATCATGCTTCAAAAGCCAAATAATTGCAGATTTAAAGAGATGGGAGAGAGGGAGAGGTGGGGAGGAATGTTGATACAGCACAACGAAATTAGGAAATCTGGTGCATGCCATGTTTCATTCCTACATCCATCCCCTCTGAGGCATTTCCTCCCTTCCCAGAATGTGAGCTCTTTTGAGGAATGGTTTTGGATTTGCCTTTTATGTCTAGAACCTATCACGGTGCCATGCACACAGTAGGTGCTTAATAAATATTGACTGAATTGGTTTAAAAAAAAGGAAAAACACAGGAACACGATAAGGAGACAATTGATATTTGTAGCTATTGCTATTTTTGGTTTTGTTGTGGTTTTGTTTTTGCCTTTGTCTTGTTTTGTATCCTCAGCTCTTAGCAGAGTACCTGGCTCACAGAAAGTATTTAATGATTGTTGATTATTTTTCTCCCTAAACATTTCAGTTTAATATTTTGCATCTTTTTTAAGCTGCCCAAACTGTGTCATTAATATATATTATTCAGCAAAGGCCAATGGCCCTACCAGCAGCTTAGCATTTGTCTTCTTGCTGTTTTCCCATGCAGGAGCCTAATCTCCCATGCAGGAGCCTAATCTTAGGAGTCTTTTTGGACCATCATTTCTCTGGCTACCCTCTCCCACCCCAGTTTCCCATGGCTTAGGCACATAAGCAGTGGTGGCAGAGTTGTCGGCCAACTGGCTAGGCCCCTCTCTCCCATTTTGGAAGTTGTACTTGGCCTCTTGCTGTGGTTTGGATCTGTTCTCTGTGTCTTTCCTGGTTTTCCATTGCCCGTTAGGATGTTTTGACTCATTTCCTTAAACTTTCCACTCTCATTCCTCTTGTGGTGTTTCCATGCAAAAATAATAAAGGAAAAGCTATTTGAGGCATTTCTGAGTGGTGGGAGGGTATTGGCGGGATCTGGAAGCCTTATTGAGCACATAGGGTAGAGAATGAACATGGCTGCTCTCCATGTGAGGACCAGGCTGGGAGCACTCTTAGAAATGTCTCTTCTGATCATGTACTGCTGTAGTAGTGGAAGTCTCACATTTCAGCCCAGACCCAGTTCCCTCTCCTGCCCTCGCACTGGTTATTTTGGTTTGTTTTAATGATTAGAGTGCAGGGTAGCAGGGAGCTCAGCAAGATCGACCGGTGCACACTGATGCTGACCCAGGGAGAGGATAGATTCAACTAGATGGAGAAGCAGAGGTAATTATGAGTTCAGCTTCTCTCCTTTCTGGGCTGTCAGCTCCTGCTAGGGGCTGCCTCTCTTCCAGTAACAGAGAAAGGGATATGGCTGGGCTGAACTTTTATTCTAAGGCCCAAGACCTATGATTATCAGGTCCCCCCAAACTCCTGGTACTTAACAATCATTTCTGGCCTCAGTGGGAAAGCTGATGGAATTGTAATTATAATATGTGGACCTCTCTGTCAAGAAAAATAACCACAACACTCACCCAAGGGGAGGATGTGTTTATGGTTATCCTGAAAACAGTGAGCCACAATTTCCATCTCTTCCATGAATAAATGAAAAAAGATAGATCTGTACTGTAGCTGGAGGGATTTCAGTTAAGCACAGAAAAGTTTGGGGTTTTACTTTAGTTGTTTGGGGTTTTTTGGTTGTTTTTTTCTTATAATCTGAGTCTGAGAATTAGAGCATGTAAATAGAGGAGATTCAGCATCTCTGTTTCTGGAAACATTAATGAGCCATATGGGCTCCCCTGGGTCAGGGATGGGTTAGCTCCAGTCAGGTCAGAAGAGGGGCTGGCCACTAGAGGTCCCTTCAGCCTTGGAAGGTATCCTGTCTTTTATGGGATCCTTAGAAACTCCTTGACCATAACAATCCTAAGCAGCCAGAAAAAAGCAGCTTAATGTTTGTAACCTGAGCGAACCCTCTCCCTTTCCCTGGTGGAGGCAGGTATGCATGCGTACTGCTTGGGCTATAGGGGACAGTATCATTTTGCTTTCTAGAAAGAACAACTTTGTGTTTGTAGATTTAGTTCCTTGCTGGTTCAGCTATTCAGCTCCTTTCCTAAACGTCTGCCCACTAGGTCAAATTGTCTGATTTTCATGGCCTGGCCTGACCTTCTGGAGGATAGAGAGCTCAGGTTCAGGTTTGCAGCAAAACTTTTCTGGTGAACTTTGAGGACCATGCTAGCACCTCCCTCACAATCTAATCGGTGGCTGGATGGGAGTGAACAGCAAGGGCCCAATGGCAGCATGCTGTGTCCACCCCAGCCTCCCCCCGCCCCAGTCCTAAAGACTGGTGAGAGCAGGATTCTGTATTGGCCTTTGGGCTGCTCCACTAAATACAGGAAGCAGGAAACAGGCCAAGAGTGTCCTCACTGAATTGAATAGGAGGAAGTCACTCCATTGACACACAGAAAGTTGGCAGATATTAGATAGGGAGTAAAACAACAAATCCTTGGGCTGAGGCTCCTGGGCCAGTCAGCCCCAGGAAACTTCAGGGAAGGCCCTCGGTGCTTTCTCTTTCTTCAGGGAATGATTCTATTTCCAAGGAGTCTGCTTGTTCAGTGCTTCCACAAGTAGGCCCTATGGGATAGGTGGAGCAGAGCCTGGTGCATTGACAGGTGTGACTGGTGGTCATGCGTAAGAGACTTCATCCAACTTCATATTCACATCCCCTACTTTATGGGGATCACTCTGGACAGGAATGCAGCAGGGCTCAGGAGCCAAATCTAAGCTAAGCCCTGGCTTACTGTTGCCTGCCTTGAGTGAGTTGCCTCACTCTAACTCCAGAGCCTTGCTGAGCTGCCCAGTGAACCAGAGCACCGAATCTGAAGGCCAGTACTCTTAGAGGTTACGGGGACATTTCCTGAGGTAGGGCCTGAGGCTAATTCTTGTCTTTGTCTCTTTTCCACTCATAGCCCCCGATCAACACTCCCCGTCGCTCTGATTCGGCCATATCTGTTCGCTCCTTGCATTCTGAATCCAGCATGTCCTTACGGTCCACGTTTTCCCTGCATGAGGAGGAAGAAGAGCCAGTATGTATATGGGTTGGGTGAGGGGTCAGGAGAAGCACATGCTTCTTCTGAAGTGTGGAGGCCCTAGGCTGTGAACATTCTTGTAGTCGGTCATAGAATTTAGAGTTAGAAGGGCCTTTAGAGGTCATTTATGTCACATGAGTATCAATAGCAGAACTAAGTTTAGAAGCCAGGTTTTCTGAATCTACATTGCTACTACTGTAGCACATGGGCCCCTCAAGGATGGCCTATGAGCAGTGTATGGAGCAGGGGCCTCAGCCACAAGACATGTGCTCTAAAAGGTATATTAGTGAGAAGTAACGATGCCCTCCTTTCTGCTAGTAAGAATGTTTGCTGCATCTTCCCTGCTTAGCTTGGTGAAATGTTTCACTGACCTTTGAAGAAATATCCCAGACCTCAGGAATGAATTAATATTAAACAAGGAAATCAATAGCATCCTTCTCTCTGCATTCTCATCTCAGAGACCTGCATGCACCATAGTTCTTGTCATGATTTTGCTGGATTTTGGCATTTTTCCATCCTGGTCTGTTTCATAGTGCCCTGCTTGGTCTTAGAGGGGGTGTGATTTATGATGATTTTGCCCATGAGTCTGAATGCATAAGATTCTCAGAACCCAAGTTCTCAGCTGTCCCCAAACCCACTCAAGGCAGGTGCCATTGCTGCTGCCTGAATCCTGCGGCAGTCAACAGTTTTAGAGCCAAAAGAGATCTCAGAAGTCACCGATGTGGAAACTGAGGCCCAAAGAAATTTCATTACTTGTAATACCGGTAATAAATGGCAGAGGCAGGATTCAAATCCAAGTGCTGGACTGCAGGTCTAATGCTTTTTCTGCTGCATCATGCTAAGGACAGGAGAGAGGCCTAAGACCTACAGAAGCCTGTGCATGGGATTTGTATATAATATAGCTGGGGAACCAATCCCATTGCTACTACCTCTGTAACTACAAGTTAGCAGTCTTCAGCTGTCTATGCTTCTGCAGCCACATGTACAACACCAAGGAGTTCTTTTTCAGAACCTAGGCTGACATTTCCTCATGTGAAAAAGAGGGCTGGCAGAATCACTGTTACCCAAGCTCTTACCAAGTCTCAGAATCACTATTCTAATGATTCTGAGCTTAGTCTCTTCTTTGCTCTGAATTGAAAGAACTGGTGCCTTAGCCATTTCTCCAATGTCCTTAATTCAGCAGATTTAATTTAATTCAACAAATGTTTTTTTTAACTTTGTTGTTCTCGATTTTTATTGTCATCTTTTATTTTCCCGTCAGCTTAATTTCCAAATATATCACTCCATTCTTCTCTCTCCAGTAAGCCATCTCTTATAACAAAAAGGAAAAAAAAAGTTTTTAAATAGCTCAGCAAAAATAAGCATGACACCAACAAAGACCAACAGTAGATGTGATGTATGGCATCTCACCTCTGCAAAGAAGGAACAGAGGTGCATTTTCTTATCTCTTCTCCAAGACCAGCCTTGCTCATTGTAATCACACGGCATTCCATTTTGGCATTTTGCTCTTTGTTGTTGTCATTGCATATATTGTTTTCCTTGTTTTGTTTGATTCATTCTGAAGGAGTTCAAGTAGCCTTCCCATACTTCTCTCAACAACATGGCTGTTCCATTATAGTCATGCACCAGTTAGCTTAGCCAGTCTCCAGTTGGCAGACATCTCCTTTACAACAGACATTTATTAAAACTCCCACTAGATGCATGGCATTTTATTGATCTCTGAGATAACACAGGTAGAAACTACCCAGAGCCTTGCTTTCAAAGCTTTATAGGCCCCTAGGAGCGGAAGCCATGGACACAAATAACCAATTCACAGGCAAGTGGGAAGTGCAGAGGAGAAAGCCAAGCAAAATTAGAATGCCTTCCAGAGATCTGGAAGAAGGAAGAGGCCTAGAGGGGTGGGAGAAGCTAAGGAAAAAGTTTCATGAAAGACTGACCCTTCATCACAGCAGAGGGAATGGAGGAAGGAAGGAGTTGTGTCTGAGTTCAGGAAAGGGGTTCACTGTTTGGCTAGAAACTGCCTTTCAATGATATTTATTTCTTGAAGCTGTATGAGCAGAGGACCTGCCATGTTAGGGGAACGTGATTGATTTCCTCCCCAGAACAAGATGCTTTTCCCTGGGCTTGTGGATTACCTCTCTCCATGTGGCACACAGCACACTGTGGGTATTCAAGGTCTTTCCAGAGAGAGAGAAATGGCTTATGACTCTGAGCTGGGTGATGGTAAAGGGACTATCTCTGCTAAGATGGAAGCACATAGAAAATACTTAATGTTTTTTGGATTGGATTTGATACCAAGCCTGCATTTGACATATCAGTGGTCCTTCCCCAAAAACCTGCCCATTCAGTCATCCTCTTTTGAGTGATCACCTGGAACTGGAAATGTCTTGTTCATCCCATCTGTGTCCTCTGAGGGAAATGGGTCATTCAAAAGCATTTCAGTAGCCCTTGTCATTTTCAAATGGATCTCACTGGTCAGGCCTGGCTTGGAGCACATTGACTGTGCAGCCCACTTTGGCCTACTAATTTCAAAACCTGTCAGTGCAGAATGGCTTCCTGAATCAATGGTAGTGGCCTAGTCAGCAAAAGCACAAGTGTTTTTCCCCCCCTGGCCCAGGCCATCATAGCTTTGATGCCTAGCAAATCTCTTTGAGGCTCTCCTTGAGGCCATCAATGAGCCCCTCATTCTTGGTTCTCCCCTAGAGACAGGCAGGGAGATTGGTTTGGATTTTCAGTGGGCCTTTCCATTGGCATCTCTGCTAGGTACAGCTGGTCTGACCTATATGCTGAGGACAGCCTTGACAGCTTCACATTGGGGTCCAGGCAGCATTTTGGCCCTCATTCTCCTGTTTCCTTTTTGTTTCAGGAACCTCTGGTGTTTGCAGAGCAGCCATCAGTGAAACTGTGCTGTCAGCTTTGCTGCAGTGTGTTCAAGGACCCAGTGATCACGACCTGTGGGGTAAGGGACCTCCTGTTGTGCCTCAGAACACCAGGGTTGTGAGCCCAGTTGGTGCTCTTACTCCACTCAGGGTTTACAGCTCCTGAATCCTCAGGGGAAGAGGAAGTGCGGTGGAGTGGATGTAGGTTGGAATCCCACCTCAAACACTTACCAGCTGTGTGTCTCTGGGCAAGTCACTGAACTGAGATTTGCTAGCTAAAAGGATTGACTTTGTTTAGCTGGATGGAGTGGGATGCCTTAGACTGGGGGTTGGGGATAAGAAGGCAGAAGAAGAGAGGGGCATGGAGGATAGGGTGCAGTCATTGGATTTGGAGGTAGGAATGACCTTTGAAGTTATTTTGGCCCATCTTCTCTATTTCCAGTTAAGGAACTGAGGTCTAAGCAAAGGACTTGACTTGTTGAGGGTTACATGGCAAGTTAGTGGTCAGAGTCAGGATGAAATCCCAGGTCTCTTTGCAGCCAGTTCAGCTGTCTTTGCTGTACCACATTGCTATGTCTGAGTGACATGTAGCCGTCCAGGCCACAGACTAGAATTGTCATCCAACACTCATACCATGGGCAATAGTTCTGGGGGCAGGTTCACCTCTGTTGTTACTATAGTCTCTCTCATGGCAGATTCTGGGCTGTGTACAAGTCACTCCTAAATCTTCTCTGGGATTCAGTCACCTTGTCCTAGTAGGAAAAGCAAACAGAGCTAAAAGGAAAATTGTTCTTCAGTAGGGAGTGACAAGGGCCTCTTGTTTCATGTCCTTAATGATTTGAGGCAGGATGGCAGATGCAAGGCCCATGGGATCATGGGGTTTAGGGCTGGAGATCTGAAAGATATCTCCCTAATCCAACTCCTATAGTTTACAGAAAAGGAAACAGATCAAGAGAAATGAAAAGCCATAGAGTTAGGCAGTAGTTATGCTCCTGGGATGCCAGCTTAGGTTTTCTCATTCCAAATGCAATGTGCTTTTCCCACCCTAGGAGTTTGGATTCCTGGAGCCTGAGTCTGTGCATGAACCCAGCTCATACCAGGTCACCCGGCCTGGGCTCCCCCAGGAAGCAGCACCCTGGCACAGGGCTAGGGAATGGGGCTGGGCTCAGGCAGACTTATCCACAGATAGCTTTTGATAAGTATCTGAATGAGATTCCTGTTGTGAGCCCATTTTCTCCTTGTCTCCACAGCACACGTTCTGTAGAAGATGTGCCTTAAAGTCTGGTAGGTACTGGATCTTCTGTGCAACACTCTGCAAGCCTACCTTGTGGCTCTGCCAGTTTGTTAACTTTCCTCTGTACAAAAATGCAGCCAACTTCACAGCCTGGAGAAGGGCTTTTTAAGGGCATCCCAGGGTGCCGCCTCTCTAAGCTGCCTGGCATTATTGATGGATGCTGCTGCTCCGGCCTAATTGTCACCATTAGCAGTGAAGTGCTTTTGGGATTTGCAGTGATTAAAATTCCAAAGAGCAAATCGGAGATGCCTGAGAGCTTCCGAATGGGGGTGGGGGATGGAGAGGAAGAGAGAAGCCAGGGGCTCAAGAATGGTCTAGAACATACTCTGCAACCTTTCCAGGGGAGAGGGGAAACATGGGTCAGAGTAGAAGGCCATCACATCTTATCGTGTCCTTGGGGATGCCTGTGCCCTCTTTCAGACAGTCACTCAAGGAGACACGGCTAAAATAGCTAGATGTTTCAATAAGGGAATAAAAAATGGCCAAGTGCTTCTTCCATTAGCCCCTAAGCTTTAATTCCATATGGCTGAAGGTGACTAGAGTTCCTGAGCTTCAGCTCTCATCTGAAATTCACCTCTAAAGAGGAGTCTGTTCTGGGAGGGATTGATTATAATTTGGGTCAGGTGGAGGAAGGTTAGCCCAGCACAGGGTCAGGGAGTATATGGCTCAGTGCTCAGTAACTTTGACCTAGATGCCAAACATCCTGCCAATCCCATCTCCTTGGTACCACCTACCCGACAGTCCCTGTTCTCATCTCTATTCCCACCTACTTACACTTTCTATTTCCAGATTTAGTGTCTCTATGAAACCTGACCTGAGAGTTGGCCAATTCCCAGTCACTGCCTCTTACCCTTCCCCTGCCTGAGTTTGAATGAAGCTTAAGGCAGATTTTTGGAAAGTTATAGCTCTTGGGATGGGTGTTCTAGGTTCTTAATTCTTTTGTCTTATGATATCATTCTCTCCAGATCAGAAAACCTGTCCTTCAGGGCAAAGGCCCCTTAGAATGGGCTGAAGAGAGAGTTTCCTCTTGGGGTCTTTTTATAACCCCCTGTTAGGTTGTCAGAGGCTGCCAGTGCTAGCCTTATCCAGGGAACACCCTGACCCAGTTCCATGATGGCATTAATTGATAGAGACCCCTTTCGCTGGGCCTCAGTTTCCCCATTTATAACCTGGGAATACTAATAATAATAGCAGCTAGCATTTATTAAGCCTTTAAAGGTTTGGAAAGCATGTTAGTATTTTATCTCATCTGATGAGATAAAATGTGTAACATGCTTTCCAAACCTATAAGATAGGTGCTATTATTATCCCTATTTTACAGAAAAGGAAACTGAGGCTGGAAGCAGTTAAATGACTTGCTCAGATCATATAGCTGATAATACTGGGCAAGATTTGAAGCCAGGTCTTCCTGAAACCAAGTCTAGGACTCTGTTTATTGTAGTACCAGCCTGTTCACCTGTATTCTCCTTCAGATAAGGGATATGGGATTATGTGCTATAGAAAAAATTCCCTGGAAACTAAAAGTTCTCAAATGAGACACCCCCCCCAACCACGGCATCCCCCTGTCTGAAGCACATTAATCAGCTGGACTGTGAGCAGGTGGAGGGAAGGAAGTGGGCAAGTAGAGGCTCCCCAGGGTACTAAGGATACTATTCATCCCACAAAGATTTTCCTTCCCTCTAGTCCCCAGTATCTGACTGGCCTCTCTACCAGCTTCCTGGGAGGGAGGATGCCTTATCCCACCAGAGAGGCTCAGGCTCTTTGCTTCCTGAGAGCTTCAAAGCCCTCACCATGAAAGGGGAAGAAGGACAATAAGGGCAACTACAAAACATATTAAAGCTGTTATCCCCGGTTCCCATTTGTATAGGCCTACTTAGTGTACAGAGCCCTCTCCTCACTTGCCCCATCCCCCCTCTTCTTCAGAGAAGTGCCCAGTGGACAATGCCAAGCTGACTGTGGTGGTGAACAACATTGCCGTGGCTGAGCAGATTGGTGAGCTCTTTATTCACTGCAAACATGGCTGCCGCACTGTAGGCAGTGGAAAGCCCGCCACCTTCGAAGTAGATCCCCGTGGCTGCCCCTTCACCATCAAACTCAGCTCCAGGAAGTAAGTAGGAGCAGCTCTCGCCTGGGGGGTGGGGATGCCAGGATCAACTGTAGCTCCAGCCTCTCCTTTTGGGGGACTACCTTTTTGGGGCTGAGGCCTAGGGAAGCAAGGCTTTCCCCAGGTGAAGTCCCCGGCTCAGATTCTTGCCGTGTCCTTGAGCAGAGACCATGAAGGCAGCTGTGACTACCGGCCTGTGAGATGCCCCAACAACCCCAGCTGCCCCCCTCTGCTGAAAATGAACCTGGAAGCACATCTCAAAGAATGCGAACACATCAAGTGTCCTCACTCCAAATATGGGTGAGTGCCTTCAGCCAAGCCCCAGGCAAGGCCTGCTTGGTGGACAGGGGAATGCCCTGACTGGGCCGAGCTAGTGCCACCAAGCAAGGGGCAGGGGTCTCTGCTGGCACTCCTAGCTGGGCCTCTGGCTTCCTAGGGAAGCTTCTGGGGGCCTGGGAGGAACTGTTAATAAAATGACTGTGAAAGGGCTGTAAAGCCCATTCTTGCAAGTGCAAAGAAAAGAAGTCTGGCCCTCTAGAGAGGTCTACTAGATTCATGGTTCCTAATAACAGTAATAGTAATAATAGCTAACATTTTCATTGTGACTTAGTATTTACAAAGCACTTTACCTGGGCTCTCTCATATTTGATCCTTGCAACAAGGGGAAAATGTGCCATTATTATCCTCATTTTACTGATGAGAAAATTTAGGCTGAGAGTTAAGTGACTTGCCCAGGCTCATGTGACTAGTAAGTGACTTTGATGGGATTTGAACTCATATCTTTCTGACTCTGAATCTCCTGTATGATTCCTAGCTACAGATGTTGGCTCCCAGATAAGACAGGGGAGTGCATCTTGGCTGGATGCTTTAAGAGCTATTGGGGGAGCATTTGAAGCCTAAACCAGGCAGGAGGATGTTCCTCACTCCAGAAGCCAGCACTGCCAGTATCTAGATGACCAACATGGGCTTCCATGCCCTTAGGGAAGGAAGCTAAAGAAGGGATTCCTAGGGCCAGTAAAAGAGTAGGGATTAGTAAGTATCACAGACCCCTGGATGTATTGATAGTTCCACCTACCACCTGGAGCCCTTGGTGAGGTGGGGAAACGTGTCTCCATCCTGCTAATATTTATCCGCAGGCAACATTGGGTCTGGGCCCAGCCAAGCTTCCTTCTTTTCCCAGCTGCACATTCATAGGAAATCAGGACACCTATGAAACTCACTTGGAGACCTGTAAGTTTGAAGGCCTGAAGGAGTTCTTACAACAGACGGACGATCGTTTTCATGAAATGCATGTGGCCCTGGCACAGAAAGACCAAGAAATTGCCTTCCTCCGGTCAATGCTTGGGAAACTGTCGGAGAAGATTGACCAGCTGGAGAAGAACCTGGAGCTCAAATTCGGTATGGAGGGAAATCTTGTCATCACCAGTCCCCTTCCCTCTGCCTGTCTTATAGGACCCCACAGAGGAAAGGAGAGTCTACTACTATTGGATCCTGGCGAGATTTGAGCCTCATTTCCCACATGTCCAATGAAGCATTTTCTGAGAACCTCTCCTGAGGCAGCAAAGAGGCTTTGGGGAGTGATGGAGATCTTTTGTCTTCTCAGCCCCAAGGCAAAACACATAATTAGAGAGAGAAACCAATTTCTGAACATCCCTGGTAGTGAAACAGAATTAGTAAATAACTTCAGCAATACTTGCACCCAAAGACTGACCTGACTTAAGCAATGCTTACTGACCCAAGTTGTTTCTGAAAGTGCCCTCTGTTTTGGTGATCCCAGTGCTGTCCACTCTCCCTGGAAGATGGGCCACTTCTTGCCTAAAGCATTGACCACCTTGACCTGACCCCAGCCATGCCTCTTTACTCCTAGATGTGCTGGATGAGAACCAGAGCAAACTGAGCGAAGATCTCATGGAGTTCCGACGGGATGCATCCATGTTGAATGTAAGCCTTTGGTCTTTGTTGTCTGTAGCTCCTAGAGGCCTGGGCACAAATTCTAGGGAGACTTAAACTTGGATAGAGTTTGAGCTTTACCTCCTTTGGGGCTAAGTGATAAACTGGGATCTCTAGCAACAGGGTGGGGCGTGGGCCTCAGCACTATTCCCTCCCCCAACACACACAAACAGTGGGTACACTTAACAGGTTCCAAGTAGTATGAGATCCTTCATCTCCATGCAATAGGACTTTTTATAGGACATTGGTTGGCTAGAGCCTCCCCTTCATAAAATGAGTTGATATTAATATTAAGCCCAGGCTTTGTCTGACCCTAACCCTCAGGCCCTGGCACCATGCCAGTGAGGGGAAAGGAACAGGAATTGTGACCCTCCCTGCCCATATTTTTCAGGATGAGCTGTCTCATATCAATGCCCGCTTAAATATGGGAATCCTAGGATGTAAGTATTCTATTCACGCTCCATCTGTCTTTTCTCCATAAGGGTCCAGAGTTTTCTGCCATTCCCAAGGGGCCCTGTTTGTTGAGGTTTGGTGTGGGGTTAGGGGGGGAGCTTAGTGCTAACATGAACCTGCACCCTGGGACAGGGACCATCCACTGTCCCTCAGCCTTACAGCTTTTGTTTGTTTCTCAGCCTATGACCCCCAGCAGATCTTCAAGTGCAAAGGGACCTTTGTGGGTCACCAAGGCCCTGTATGGTGTCTCTGTGTCTACTCCATGGGAGACCTGCTTTTCAGTGGTTCCTCTGACAAAACCATTAAGGTAGGGTGGTTCCCCTGGGAACAAATTCTGGCCTGGCTATGGTGTTGTGTTGTCTCAGAGAAATAAAAGCCTACTCTGTGTTTTAATAGTTCTGGGCTCTGGGCATTTTGAGGGGTGGACTTTCTATTGTTCCCTGTGCCCCAGGGGTGATGGGGAACAGAGTATCATTATTTCCTCCTCTGGCCTTCAAATGCTGCCTTTTTCCGGAATCTGTTTGACTGAATCTGTTGCCCTGACTGTAGCACACAAACTGGTTTATCAGCCTCTGGCAGCCTTCAAGGTGACCCATCGGGGTCAGGGAGTTTGGGGAATAGGACTTGCCTGAGCCATCAGGATTTTATTTTGCAGAACCTCTTTAAACAATGGCCATGCTGACCTCAATTTAGTGTTTTTCCTCATTGATTTGGGAGACTGTGAGCCTGGAGTTTAGGAGAGAGAAGAGAGCAACAGAGCTCCCAGAGTACCATTAATCCATCTGGAGCTGTCAGGTAGCATAGGCCCCTAGATGAAGCAAGAGATAGCAGTCACAAATCACCTACACTCTGTCGTTTATAAAACAGATAAGGAAATAGCAACTTCTTCAGGCCATTCTCCTCTAGTCAGAGCCTCTTGTACCAGCATATGCTACCCTACTGCCTTGTGACTGTGCCTGAAGTAAGGGCAAAGCAGTCAGGGTCTCCTGGCCTATGGCTCTGTGACCCCAGAACCAAAAGGTCCTTCTTTTGTGAGAGCCTTTGTGCTTCCTGAAGGTAGGACTGAAAAGCCTCAGGTAAGACCCATGGTACATGATCCATGTTCCTCACCCTGGCTCCTCAGTGCCCATGTTTTATAACCCCTGACACAGAGACCTTCAAACTCTGCTATACCTCTGAAGAATCAGCTGACATCTACATTTCGATGAGTGCCAGCACAGGCTCTGCACTCATTCACAAGGTGCTTTTCCAGGAGCCCTTGGATCCTGGGGATCATAGATCTAGAGTTGGAAGAGACCTCAGAGATGAGCCAGTCTAACTCCTCCATTTTCTAGATGGGGAAATTGGGACATAGAGGTCCAGGGACTTGTAGGCTATAAATTGCCCAGCTAGAATTTGAACCTCAGTCCTCGACTCTTGGGGCAGCCAGGTAGTACCGTGGTGCACAGAGCACTGGGCCTGGAGTCCAGAAGACTTACCTCCCCAAGTTCAAATCTGACCTCAGATTCTAGCTGGGTGAGCCTGGGCAAGTCAATTTACCTAGGTGCCTTAGTTTCCTCAGTCTGTCTAATGAGCTGGAGAAGGACATGGCAAACCACTCTCTGCCAAGAAAACCCCAAACAGGTCACAGAGAGTGTGGACATGACTAAAATGACTGAACAACAATAACTTTTATGTTGTCAGCTTTTCCTCGATGGTGCCTCATATCTCCAGAGGACAGTTGCTTTCTTTGCTGGGGGATGATCCCAGGGCCTCATTGCTATTGTCAGTCAGAGGAAACAGCTGCAAATGGACCTTCTTTGCCTGCTGATTTTACAGGCTGGTGTCAGGGCAGTTGTCCTGGTCAGGTCTGCAATCTGAGCTCTGTGTTTCCCATTAGGTGTGGGACACCTGTACAACCTACAAATGCCAGAAGACCCTGGAAGGCCATGACGGCATTGTGCTTGCGCTCTGTATCCAAGGGTGAGTGTGGAGGAGGGGGCCGCTCTCACCATCGCTCTGTCGTCTTTAAGTACTTGTCAGTGGGAGCATTCAGAGGATGGAGGCGTAAGCCTTTGGTAGCTCTCCAAGGAAGTTCTTGGGTCACCGAGGCCATTGGAACAGGGAGCGACCTTCAGGCAGGTGGAAGTGGAGTGGTGAGTGAGGGGTCTCTGATGTGTTTTGTTTAGGGGCTCGGCAAGCCACTCATGGCCAAATGCTGCCAAGATAGCAGCTTTGCTGTGTGTAGACTGCAGATTTATTCAGTGCTAATGTGCACAGTAATTACTTCACAGCTCATATTTGTACAATGCTTTCCAGACATTCATCAGTACACAGCAGCGAGGACAGAGACAGGGATGACAGGCAGGGGCACTCCGGTTGTTCAGAATGAGAAAACTAAACCCGAGAGTTAAGGAAGTTGCTTTGAGTCTTGTGTAGAGACTAGCTAAGGAAGAGCATAAGGTTCCCAGCATCTGATACTGACCCCAGATAGGAGCAGCAGTTGAGGACTAAGTACCAATTGAAGGTCTCTCCCATGTCACTGCAGCCATTCCCTTTAATTCTCCAGGTGCAAGCTATACAGTGGATCCGCGGATTGTACCATTATTGTGAGTGTGGCAGAAGACAGGTCTGGGGAAGGGGCTGGGCCTCCTGCTCTCCAGATCTTACTTCACTCCCTGAGAGAGACAGCTGTAGCATGTGCTATCTTCTCACCTTTCCTAACAATAGTCATAAATCCCCCGCTCACTTCAGAGTATGGAAAACCAGTTCATCTTGGACATAATAGGGCCTCAGTAATTAGCTGAGTACAAATTTACAAATCTGTATTCAGTTTTCATCCCAGCATCCCCAGTCACAGAAGCCCAGAATAGATAAGGACGTGAAGGGACCAGTTCTCCCCGCCAGCCTCTTGCCCTTGGGAACCCTGGATTGGAAACGGGGTTTTTCTGGATCCCATCTCTTGGACTCCCTGAGACTGAAGAGTCCAGGGGCCTGGCTGAAATTCCCTGCATGTTTGTCCACTCAGGGTACTCTAAAACACCTCGACAGAGCATTGGATTACAGGTGGTTCCTGTCTTTTCCATCTCTAGGTCTGGGACATTCAGAACCTACAGAAGGTCAACACCATCAGAGCTCATGACAATCCTGTATGCACTTTGGTTTCCTCACATAACATGCTCTTCAGTGGTTCCCTCAAAGCCATCAAGGTATGAGAGAGTTGGAGATGAGTGTTCCTCAGGACCCTGCCAACCATATAAACATAAACCACCACTCCAGATATACAATATGCACGTGTGCACACAGATTTAGGAACTTAAAATATTGGGAACCAGAGTTGCCTATTGAGTATTTCTCTAGGAAAGGGAATATGAGACATGGTAGAAACAGGAAGAGATGTACAAATGTGGCATCTGGAAAATGATGTGAGATATGGTTGTGAAGGGAGGTTGTTCAGTAGAGGTGCTACATAAGTTGATGGTAGAAGTTAATAATCAGAGGACTCTGAGTTTGGGGAAGAATATACAAGATTTTAGTTAGCTGACCACAAATGGAATACCTGGTTAAAATGCTAGGTAGATAATAGCACAGTTAGTCCAGGAAATTGTGCCAGCCTCCATGGCGCAATTAGAGTTGTCTTCAGCTAAGCTCCCTGTGCTCTATAGCTCAGCAATTCTGTCAACTGTATACTCATTTTGTTTTATCTTATTTCCCTTAAGTGCTAGTAAAGTCCTTTGGAAAAAAAGCAACTTCTGTTTGAGCTAAAGGGAGAAACAAGGACTGATAGTGGTAGAGAGACACATGAGGGACTGACTTTCCTTCATCTTTGTGGGCAGATTGCTAAAGTTAGAGTACAGAATAGAAGAGGAAGAGAACGGAGATGGAATTGAGTTTGGCCAGTCCTTGTCATGCTTAGCGTCTGGTTTCCTTATTGTGTGGGTGTGTGTATGTATGTATGTATATTCATGTGTACACATATACATTGTAGTATCTGCAGAAATATCCACTGTATATTCCACACTGTGTGGCTCTGACACAGGTAGCTTTTAAATGCACACATAGGCCTCCTGAATGACTCCTCCTGGCATGTTGATGCCCATGATGTTCAGGCTCTTAGAGCACACATGCCTTGTCCGCTAGAATGTACTTTCTCCATCAGCCTCAGCCTTAGAGGATTTTATAACTCCCTTCAGGCTTCCCCAGAAGGTATAGGTTGCTTCTGGGACCCCTGAAGAGAACAGTCTCATAAACTTAGACCTTTACATTTAATGTTCCAGAATAGCCTAGACTTACAAATCCAAAAACTGCCTCATTTTTTTCCTCTTCACCCGGCCTCTGGACCTCTGTACTATTCTGAAGCTCCAGTTGCCTATTGTTCCTTTTGATGGCTAACATCAGGTCACCTACACATATAATACATGTAAATATGCATGTGTGCATGTACTTCTTGAATATAAAAGTACAATCAACTAACAAGGCTTTATTTAGTACCTACTATGTGCCAGGCATATGGGACATAGATGGTGCAGTGAATAGAGCACCAAGACCTGAGTTCAAATCTGGCCTCAGACATTTAACACTTCCTAGCCTGTGTGATCCTGGGCAAGTCACTTAACCCCAATTGCCTCAGCAAAAAAAAAAAAAAAAAAAAAATCCCTGCCTGAAGGAGCTTATATTCTAACCAGGGAGATAACATGTACTTATATAAAGATATACTGTATGAATACATGGTGGTTTTGAAAAGGAGGACACTAGCAGTTGGGGTTTCAAAAGAAACTAGGGGTTCCATTTGAGTCCTAGTGATGACACAGAGTATTCTAGAGAATGGAGGAGAGCCGATGAAAAGGCCAGAGGGGAGAAAGATAGGAAAGGGATGTGTAAAAAGAATGGAAAGAGAGACAGCTAGCACCGGTCCTGAAGTCAAGAGGGCCTCAGACACAATACTCACTAGCCATGTGATCCTGGGCACATCACTTAGTCCCCTTTGCCTCAGCAAAAAGAAGAAGAATGGAAAGACAGCAAGGGATGGAGTTGTAAAGAGCTTTAAATGCCAAGCAGAGCTGCTTATATTTGATCCTGGTGATAATTAGGAGTAAAAGGGGGTGACAGGGTCAGACTGGTATGGAGGAAGGCTTGGGGAAACACTTGAGGAAGGAAGACCAGTGGGATTCTGTGACAAAAGGCCAGGTGGAAGGTAATAAGGACCCAAACCAAGGAGCTAGATATGTAAATAAATAGAAGGAGATATCCACAAAAGATGCTGGGTGATGTACATGAGAGAAATAAGATTTGGCAGTGGATTGGCTGTGTGAGAGAAGTCTGAAATGGAATACAGGGTTCAAAATTCAAAATAGGGCAGGTTTATAATTGAGATTATGTTTTCCTTGTTTTTTCTTTTTTGTTATTTTTTTCTTTTCTTTTTTCCCCTGAGGCTGGGGTTAAGTGACTTGCCCAGGGTCACACACTAGGAAGTGTTAAGTGTCTGAGATCAGATTTGAACTCGGGTCCTCCTGAATTCAGGGCTGGTGCTCTGTCCACTGCGCCACCTAGCTGCCCCTTTCCTTGTTTTTTCAATGAGGGTAAGGAAAAGATGAGGAAGAAACAGGTAGGTACATATCAGGAAAAGAAGACAGACCTTCATTTGAAAAAATATTTTTTACTTTTTAAAAAATGTCTGCAAGGCAATTGGTGACACAGTTCAAGAGAAAGTTAGGCTGAACAAATAAATGTAGACGATCTCTTCAGTGACACCATGGAAGCTTATGAATTCATAAGGGAGAGAGTATTGTAGAGAGGAGAAGAGAAAGCCCATGATAGAGCCTTGGGAGTACATCCCCACTTAGGTGAAAGGAGAAGGATGAGAATTCAGCAAAAGAAACGAAGAAAAAATGGTCATGTAAGAACCAAGAGAAAGTAGTGTTACATGCGCCCAGACAAGAGAGATCCTCCAGGAAGAGAAAGCAGGCAGTCGGGTCAGATGCTACAGAGGTCAGCAAGAATGGGGATGGAAAGGAAGCCATTCAACTTGGAAAGTCCAGGATCACTGGTCACTTTGGAGAGGAAGTTTAGTTGAGCCATGAGATCAGGAGCTGGACTGCAAAGGGTTTAAAAGAGAATGAGAAAAGGAGAAGTAATGAATAGAGATGGTTTGTTGGGGGTTCTTTTTCCTTCAAAAAAGTTAGACTGAAAAAGGAAAAGGAAATAGGATGATAGCTAGTGAGGCGGGGGGAGGGTTAGTGGGGAAGAGGTTTGGTGTAGATAGCAGAAAAGAAACCAGGAGGTGGTAGAGATCCGGAGAGTAGAGGGAAGAACAGTGGTGGAAGACATCTACTGGATTAGAAAGGGAGGGGCAGGATCAGGAATACATTTAGAGGAGCTGGCCTTTCAAGTGAAGAACCTCCTCTTCATCAAGGACTGGACTAAAAGAAAGGGTTGGGGAGGACATCAAGGGACTGAGAGAAGGCAAGGTGAGAACAGCTTTCAGATAAGGCTTCAGTGAAGTATGAATGAAGTCTTCAGCCAAGCAGGTCACAGGAAGTATGAGGGAAGAGAAAGGTGGAATAGTGCTTGTGGAGAATCAGCAATGGGGGTTCCTGGTGGGTATTTGCCTGACTACAGTCTTTTGAAGATTGCAAACAGGTTCCTCCTGGACATGAGCTGCTCTGTTTACTTGCAGGTCTGGGATATTGTGGGCACAGAACTGAAGCTCAAGAAGGAGCTCACGGGCCTCAATCACTGGGTACGGGCCCTGGTGGCCTCTCAGAACTACCTGTACAGTGGCTCCTACCAGACAATCAAGGTACTGGGGCCAGGTGGCCAGAGGCCAGGAACTGCCTAAAGCCAGGCCCTGCCCTACCTAACTAACCTTCCCTTCCCAACCCAATCCTGAGAGATGTTTTGGAGGTGGCCCATTTGTGATACTTAGGGGAGGGAAGAGTGCCTGTCACCATGGCAACCCTCAACTACCTCTCCTGTGCTGAACTTTCAGCCTCCAGCGGAAGGGAGACTAGGGGCAGGCTGGGGAGTGGGTGTCTGAGTTCCTGGCAGCTGCCTCCTGTGGGGTACTGGACGGGATGTAATTCTGTAGGGGAAACCCCAGCAACAGAAGGTGGTGCAGCAATAGGTCCATTGGGTATTTGGAGACAGAAATCAAATGGCTAAATGTGCCAAAGATTATCTGTATCTTAGCACTGTCCCCATCTGAGGGAATGGGAGGTTCCAGCAGGGAAAGCGTAGCCTGGGCCCAAGGGCCCTCTAGAAATCTCAGTAGGAAAATTACATAGCAGCTATTGCTGCCCTAATCACACTCTTAGCAGTTTCCAGCCCTGTACTACATCAGACATGGTGTCCTTCTCCTGGAGAGGAAGAGGCAGAGCCTAAATGGATTTCTGCAGCTTCCTTCCTCTGTAGCTGGCCAGCTCTCCTCACTGGGCATCCCCTGTGCCCTGGGATTGTATGTGTAGGGAGGTGGGCTAGAACTCCCTGCTTAAAGAGCGGGACTAGGCTTTTTCCAGAAAGGTTAAGTGTCTGGTAAGTGCCTAAAGACAGAGAGGGAGCTGGGAAAGAGCCACACTCTCCCACCCCCAAACAGAAGGCTGACCTCTTTCACTTGGTCACAGATCTGGGACATCCGAAACCTCGAGTGTATCCATGTGCTACAAACATCGGGGGGCAGTGTCTACTCCATCGCAGTGACAAATCACCACATTGTCTGCGGAACCTATGAGAACCTCATCCATGTAAGGGAGAGGAAACCCCCAGCCATTCCTTGCCTGCCCTGGCCCACCCGCCCAGCTGCCCTGCTTTCTCAGCCATGGGTGGATTCTGGGGCCCCTCCATCCTTAGGGTCAACCTGTGCAGTACCAGTCAAGCCCAGGAGTAACCCAGGGCTGTTTCTCTGTCTCTGTGTTTGTCTGTGCCTTTATCTGCAGTCACTTATCTTATTTGCCCTCTGTACCTCAGACACTGTGTCTACTTGTCGGTCTGTCTGGCAAACCCCTTCAGGATGCTCCTTGCCCTGCTCCCCACCATCTTCTTGCCTTGTTTTCTTCCTCAGGTTTGGGATCTTGAATCTAAGGAGCAGGTGCGGACATTAACAGGTCACGTAGGGACAGTATATGCCCTGGCAGTCATCTCTACCCCGGACCAGACCAAAGTTTTCAGCGCCTCCTACGACCGCTCCCTCAGGGTATGTATCTCCGGCTTGGTACCTGGAAGCCTCTAAGAGTGTCTCCAGTGGCAGGAGGTGTGGCCCCGGCACCGGACGTGGAACTCATCGCTCTTGTCCTTCCTCAGGTCTGGAGCATGGACAACATGATCTGCACACAGACTCTACTTCGGCACCAGGGCAGTGTCACTGCGCTGGCCGTCTCCCGGGGTCGTCTGTTCTCTGGAGCTGTAGATAGCACTGTCAAAGTGAGTGACTAGACCACATCTTTGCCATCCCTTTGTTTTGGTCCACCATGAGCAGAGACGGGCTCCCCATTTGATTAGGAAAAGTCATGTTGTAAGGGGCCTCTCCATCCTATCTCACACAGGGTCCTCTTTCTCTTCTCCTCAGAGAAAGATGTGGACCAGGTAAGGGTGAGGCAGTTTCAAGTCATGGCGAAATAGCTATTGTCTACCCCATTTTGACTGTAATATTCCCAGCCTCTCCCACTATCATGTCTCAGTGATTCTTGGTGGGTAAGCTTTCCAAATAACAGGCAAGTTGGACCATTCACCCAAGATGCTTGGGCTAAGTTGCCTGGTTTGGGTCATTCGGAAACCTTTTCTTTCATAGGTTTGGACGTGTTAATGGGAGAATCCGGGCCAGTCCTCCCCCTGGGAACCACCAGATCCTTGCCCTGTGTTGTGCCATCCCATGGCCAGAGCCTTGGAGGGAATCCCCAGGAATGGTTGCCACACAAGTCAGCCAAGCAGCTGATCCTGAACTTTTGCCCCAAAGCTGCTGCCCCAGGTACTGGGCACCCTCCTGGGCAGTGCAGGTACCTCAGCCCTCCTGCTCTGCCTACCCCACCCTAGCCACAGGATGGAACATTAAATGGACCCACGATGCACTCCTCCGCAAACAAATACACATGCACATGTTCATGATAGACCCACCACTCCAGCCAGCTCCTCGGAGTCCCCTGTTAGAATAGCCTGGTGGGGTAGGGGTGGGGGACCCCAACCCAGAGGCTCAATCACTGCTGGAGAAGAGGGCACACTCCCTTCCCTTTGTAGACAGTAATAGATGCTCCCCTGGCACTTGGGGCCTGCTGGTTGGGCCACACACACAAACACACTCCTTTCCTCCCGCCCATTTTTGCTCGCCATGCTGCCAAGACACTATCAAGCTTCTCTCCAATGGTGGGCTGTTGGGAACGTTACCCAGGGTCAGGGTCACCAGGTACGATGCTCAAGGCCCACAGCAGTCCTCCATTCACATTCCCCACATCATGGAAACCCCTCACCAGGCAAGGGACCGGCCTTGGGTACATTTTTACTCACATTTTTTACGGTTTTTAGACTGTATATAGATTTGATTATTTCCTCATTGACAATAAAATATAAATGGACTGTGGAGGTGTGTCTGAGTTCCTGGGGTCCCGGTGTGTATGGGCTAGGGTCTCTTGACTATGAGGACATTAGGAGTCACTTAGGGTGAGGAAGAGATGTGTGCCCATATGTTATACTCACACAAGTACATGTGTACTTGATTTCCTTAAGTCTTTTTAAAACCTATGAAAGGTTGAGGGTGGGGAGTGAGGTGTCGTGAATCTAGAAGTTACCAGAGAGCATCAGGCCCCAGATCCCTCCCAGCGCGGTGCAAAATAAGGGGTGACTGCTCTGGAGCCCCGACTCCCCCTTGCTAAGAAGAGAACAGAATATTCCCTCTCCTCCAGAATGGTTATGAGAAACCCCCAGCGACCTGACCCATATCTGATCTGCCTGAGGCTTCATGGAAACCCACACTGACCTCTCGGAAAAAGACAAGTGGAACGTCCCTCAAGATCTCAAAAATGAGTCACCCTTGTGGCAGTGCATCCCTTCCACATTTAGGCTCAGCTCCTCCTTACAGTATGCCATAACCCCCCAGCCCCTCACCTGCCCCCAAAAAGTGGCCGACACATCCATTTTCTGACATTTATTGAGAGCCGATGGCAGGAAGCACAGACGGCTGCATAGACCACTCACCATCCCACAGGGCCGGGCACACAGATCCTAGAAAGTCCCATCCGTCCAGGGCCCGGATCCCTCGGACACACACCGACCAGACGGCCTGGGGGCTGTGAGCCTCATCCACCGTGGCAGGGACGAGGCCAGACGTTCTCTGGCGTGTGTCGGGGGGACCTGGATCCGGGTGCTTTGGATGTTTGCTGCCCAGCCTCTGACTTGAAAGGAGCAAACCCAAAGCCCTGTGAGAAGGGGGCATCACCAGTCACCAGGAGACAGCAGCGCGCACAGACACACACACACACTCACACACAGCGTGGGGAGCACCAAGGGAGAGGGACAGCTGGAACAATGGAGCACGATACAGAATCCGGACTGAACGGCCAGCTCGGAGCACAATAGTCCGTCCGCCTGTCTCCCCGGCCCAGAGGCCCGGGGCTCACACACACAGAGGCGTCTCCACAACAGCGAGTTTCAGGCTTTTAAAAAATTTGTGTTTCTTTAAGAAATGTCAAAAGTTGTGCCCAACACATCTGGAGCGGCAAACACAACGACGAGACCGGTCAGTACTGTTCGAGAGTGAGGGGAAAGGGTTCTCAGGTGAAGGGGCAAGGAGGAGAAAAAGAAGGACCACACAATACTGCTCAGACCACAAGCAAAAGCGTTCCGAGAACTGGGGTGGGGTCTGCACTGGCCACCGTGCATTCTGGAGGGTCACTCACACGCACACACACCCTGCACAGATGCGTCAAACACGGGCAATCACAACACACTCCGTCCACGGAGGACACACGGCACACGCTGCACCCGCCCCCCCCCCCCCCCCACGCGTGCACTCTGGGACAGCTGCACCCGCTGGGCCGCTCCCCACCCCCGCTGCTACCGCAGCCAGGCTCGTGGCTGCCCACACCCACACACACACACACACACACTCACACACACACACACACACTCACTCACACTCCCCAGGGCCGCAGCCACACCCAAGAGGAGGAGGAGGGGGAGGAGGAGGGGAGCCCCTCGTGCTGAAGGTCTCTGTGGTGTGGTGCCAGGGGGCGCAGCCCGTCAGCAAACAAGGCACATCCTTCGAGTTCTTCTAACGCAGAGAAAGATGAAGAAGAGCAGCAGGGATGGGATGGAGACTTTGTGGGGCCCCCAGGCACACTGATCCCGCCCTCGGGGGTGGGGAGCCTCCTGTTTGTGCTACTGGGAAAGTGGTCTGGCCACTGAGGGACAGACAGACAGACAGACAGACGAGACAGGTGGCCTTGGCCTCCAACAGCTTTTGTCTCAAACTGAAATCCAGCTTTTCTCTTGGTTGGTAAATGGTTTTCTATAGAATCAATAATATTTCTTTCTTTAAATATATATTTGTTAAAGTTTTTATCCTTTTGGATCTCTGGGAAAATCTGCCTCAGCTCATTTCCAATAAATTAATACTCTTCTATAGCTTATTATCTGGTCTACGCCTCTCCCTCCGGGGACGGGGATAGGGGTAGGGGCGCAGTCACTGGGAGCACACTGACCCAGGGTCAGTCTGAGGGGGGAGCCTCGGGAGGAGCTGTCCCTGCAGACTCACCCCAGAACCAGGCGACTACCACCGGTCTTTGTGCTGTGATGGGGCCGGGGTGGTGGGCGGGGACTGAGGCACCCCCCAACCCCAGAAGGAAAGGTAAGCAATCCCCAATCAGAAGCAGTTCCTGTGCTGTACCTCTGGACCTCAGGCCTGTGCTCTGCGGCTGATTGGGAGGGAAAGGGGAGGGGAGGGGCCTGGACCTGCCTGGGGGGCACTCCCCCACCTTCCAGGGGTCCCGGAGCCTAGGACCAGCCCAGCCCGCAAGCCTTCTTGTCTCCTACTGTCTCCGCCCCCAGCCTGCCCCACTGGGCCTTGGCGCCCCCTGCGAATCCAGGCCTTGGCCCCGGCCTCAGCGCCACCAGTCACCCGTAGGGGTCTGACACGAGATCGTGCCCCCAGATGTGGGGTTGTGCCCAGGAACTGAACCCCTCCCCCTCTCCCTGCAGTTGCAGAGATAAGAGAGGGCATATACTGGACAGATTGATGGGGACCAGAGGAGGGGGGAGAGAGGGGAGGAAGAGCTAACCCAGCTGTTATTATTGCATCATGGCGGGGGGAGTGAAGCAAGAGGAATGCAGCCCAGGGCCGCCATGAGGTGGCCACTGACAGCGGCACATTGACCAGAAAGCCCTTGGACAAGGTGGGCCAACCTCTGACCCCGGCCTCCTGCTCTGCTCATGGCCCCCGAAATGTTGTGCTTGTGATCAGGGGGGGCATGGACGGGCAAAGGGTGGGGACTCCTTTTAAGGGCACTGTTCCCTCAGTCCCTGTCCCTCCAGACCCAACATCCCAACCACCAACTACCAGTGCTTGACCACCAACCACCATGTGAGCAGCCAGGCCCTGGGGCCCTCAGTCTCCTCCCACCCATCCCCCAGGAATACTCCTCCAGCCCCCAAAGACTCTGAGTCCTTGCCCCCCAACCTCTCCACCTGCTCCACACCCTCATTTAGCCCAAATCCCTGCCTGGAGGCTGGGTCAGTGCCAGGCAGAGGTCAAGGATGGGGCAAGGAGGCAGCAGCAGCAAGGGGCAGATGGGGAGGGGGTTCCATCAAGGAGGCCATCCCCCAGAGAGCACCCCCCCAGCCTGCAGCACAAAGAAGCTGGCCACAAACGTGGCCAGCTTGGAGCCCAATCCTGAGGTAAAGTTCTGTGTGTGGAGCCCGGGGTGGGGCAAGGGGGGGAGTCCTGAGGTTGGCTGGGCACCTGCCAGGCTCACTCCAACATGGCGTCCAGCTGGTCGGCCAGGTCATCAAACATGCTGCCGATGTCGTCCAGGATGCTGACCGTGCTCTTGGACTCGGACGCCGAGCTGAAATGGGGAGGGGAGAGCTGAGGAGGTGGCGCGGGGGAAACTGAGAGGGGTCAGAGGTGCAGAACCAGAAAGGACCCCGGCCCTCCGTCTCGGACATGAGGAAAGCGAGCCCCTCAGTGGGGGGAGGGTAGGAAGCAGAGACGGGGCCCAATTACTGACCAGGAAAATGGTGGCCGTGACCAGGCAGACATGCACAGGGCCATGAGCTCGAGGAGGTGTGGGGAGAAGGGGAGGGGCAGGGCCCAAGGGAAGGATATTGGGGACTGGGGGAGGAAATGAGGTGAGAAGCGGGGGCCCCACATACTCTGCTGCCTGCCCATTATCTTGCTTAATTTTCTCCTCCACAGCCTGCAGGGCAGCAGCCAGGGAGGCGCTGGTCTCCTCCAGCTTCTGGTGAGCGCTCTCGCTGGCGCTTCCATCTCCGGGGGGCACGGCCATGGCGGCTCGAGGCGGCTTGACGGGCACCTGCTGGGAGGGCACGCCCGGCGACGGGGGCTTGGCGGGGCTGGCACAGAGGGAGGGCGGTGTGCTGGCTGGCTTACTGGTGGCGGCGGCGGCGGGTGCCTGGCGGGCCGGGGAGGGCGTGGGCGTGGGGCTGGCACTCACAGACTGCAGTCCCAGAGGGGCTTTGACAGGTTTGGGCGCGGTGGGCGGTGGCGGTGGCTTGGGAGACACCGGCGGGGGCGTTCCGTGGGCCCGCTTCACCTCTGTGGGAGGGGAGAAAGGGCTTTACCGCGCCATCCTCGGACCCAGGTCCTGCTCTGGAGGGCAGGCTGACCAGCGGGGACAGCTCTTCCCTTCCTGGCTGCCGCCCTCTGAGTTGGGGCTCTGGAGGACCGGGTCCCATAGAGGAAAAGGATTCTGGATGTCCGATGGCCCCCGCCCGGGGACGGCCTCCCGGGGTAACCCACCCAGGCCCAGGCCCTGCTCTCTGGCCTCCTGACCCAGGGCCCGTCCCTTGGCACCCAGACTCGTGTCCACGAGGACAGTGTGCATGGGTGCGGCTGCCCAGGGCGGAAACCACCGCCCCCTCTAGAAGTGAGGGGATGGAGCTCTCAGGACTTACCTGGGCTGCCGGGGCCAGGAAGCGGAGCCTTCTTGGTGGCGGTTGGAGGGGAGCCCTGAATCTTGGGGACCGGCTGGGCCAGGACAGGTTTGGGGGACACCGGGGGCTTGGCGGGCTTTTTGGCCTCTCCGTCCGGTGGCGGAGGGGGAGGCAGATGGGCGAGGTCCACAGGAGGGGGTGCGGCGGGGGGGGGGCAGCAGAGGCAGCTCGGCGGGGCCGCCGCTCTGCTCGGAGGCTGGCCGCCGGCGCACAGTGCCCGTGCCGTTCTGATACACCGAGAGCGGGGGTGCCTCCGTCCCAGGCTCCCCCCGCTCCTTGGTCTTGGGCCTGCGCTTCACCGTGTCTGACTCGGTCAGGATGAACTTGATGTTCTCCTGCTGGCTCTGCTTGGCCCGGATGCGCCGCTTCAGCGTGGCACTGGCCTCCACCTTGGCCAGGGGAGGGCCCTCGCTGCCGTCCCCCTTGGCCGTGCCCCGCGGCCGCTGCCTGATCGTGAGGCTGCCCTCCTCGGCGAAGGGGATGTGCTCAGGGGGACCCTGATCCCCACGGCGGGCGGCGGCCAGCAGCCCGGTGACGGGGCCACTGAGCGTTCGCCGGCGGTTGACGACCTCGCCGTCCAGTCCGATGGCGTCCTTGTGCTTCACCGAGGCCAGCGCCGTGACCACGCGGCTTGGCTCAGGACTGGCAGGATGTCCGGCTGGCCCGGGGTGCACGGGATGGCCTTCTGGGGGCCGGCGGGCGGCCCGGGCCCCGCCCCCAATGGATGACAGCTCCAACATAGCTGCGATGCTCTTGACGCTGCCCGCACTTCCCGTGTCCACGCTGCCGGCCAGATCACTGGCCCTGCGTCGCTGGACCCGCCCGCCCACCAGGCCCTCATCAGGTCTGGCCTCCTCACCCTCTCCATCCTGGACCGACTCGTCAGCCAGATTGGCGCTGGACATGGCAGAGCTGGAGCGCTTGGGTGGGGGAGGGGGAGGCCCCTTCTTCTTGGGGCGCACAGCGAAGGATTGGCTGCGGTTGACATTCTTATCGCCGCCCGCCGGGGTCCTCACTGAGTGGCTCCGGCCCACCCGCCTCTGCACCGTGGCGTAGGGCCCCGCCGCGGGCACCATCAGCTCGTCGCGGTCAGGCTCGCTGTCAGAGGCCGCGTAGCGGTTCAGGCTGTGTGCCCGCTTCTTGGGCCGCCCGGGTTCCTCCTCCGCCTCCCCCACGGCCCCGGGGGGCAGACACAGCACAGGGACCGGCATGGGGGCTGGAGCCGCAGGCGGGGGCAGCCCGCCGTCCCCTTCCACAGGCTGGGGCAGCACATAAGCAAAGCCCCGGTGGGTGGGCGACTGAGGCAGCGAACGAGGCGACATGGGCCGCTCAGCCGGAGGCAGCAGCTGCGGGGTGGGCTTCACCTTGGCAGTGGCCGGGGCCGGGCTGTGGGGGGCGCCCAGCGCCTGCGGCGAGGCCGGACGGGGCTTGGTGGGCGTCTGAGGGGGGGTGAAATGGGCCCCGGCGGCACCCGGGGGGAAGGACTGCCGGGGCTTGCCAGGCACCGGGGGCACGCTGGCTCTCTTGACGCCATGTCCGTGCCGAGCGGGCCGGGCCTCCTTGGGGCTGGGAGCGGGGGCGCCCTCATCAGCCAGATACTCTTGGCTGCGGGACATGGGGCCGCTGGGGCCGGGAGGCCCGTCTCCCAGGAGCTCCTGGGAGCTGCTGATGTGCCGGGCCCGCCCGCTCAGGCTGGGCTCGTGCCGCAGGGCGCCGGCCCGAGGTGTGGGCGGCAGGCTGTTGGCAGGCTTCTCTGCCGCCCCCTCGGGGCCCGAGGGTGGGCCCGTCATGGCGGCCTGCAGCTCGTCACTCAGCTCGCTGTCTTGGAACGTGATCATCTTGGGTGACTGGCATTCGGCGGGTGTGGGCTCTGGGGCTGGGGGAGACTCGATGGCCATAACCTCCAGCGACTGGGGGGCCTTCCTGCGCAGGGCCCCGGCCTCATACTTCCCGTACTCCGCCTTCTGCAGCTCTGCCAACTTCCTGACCGCCAGCATCAGCTTCTTCTGGTGGCCTGGGTGGGGGCGCCGCGGGTTAAGCTGTTGTCTCACCTCCACCCAGACGGTGCCCAAAGGGCCCACAGGGAGGGGAGACGCCCTACCTAACTTGGTGATGCCGATCTCCTGCAGGTCCTCCCAGGTGATGTCAGTGATGAAGTCTATGTTCTCGTAGCCGTTTTCCACAAGCACCTTGTAGTACTGGGCCAGGCCAATCATGGAGAGCCACACAGCGAGGTTAGCCTGAGGAGGGAGACAGCGAAGGCCCGCCTAGGCCTCAGAACAGGCCCGGCCCCACAGGGAGGTCCAGGCCCTCCCCGGCCACGGGGGCCCTTTCCACTACCGCCCCTCCCCCCGCTGGTCACTCGGGCAGCTAACTGGTGGCTGGGGTCAGTAGGGGGAGAACAGACAGACACACAGACAACCAGTCAACGGATGCCTCAGGGAAGTCGGATCATGAGACTGTCAGACAGAAGACATTGTCTTGAGGCTGTCCTATGGCCTTGGGGAGGTCAGGCTGGGGGTGGGGCAGAGAAAGGCCCCTCGTCTGGGCCGGCCCAGCCTGGCCTGCCTGGGCACTGGCATTCATCACACACCACCAGAGACAAAGAAGCACCATCGTTTTGTGTCCGGGACACACCTGTGACCTTGCCCAAACCCCACCCCCTCCCCCCACCAGCCAGCCACTGGTCCAACCATCTGTCCACCCCACCACCACTACCTTACACCAACACACGCGGACACACGTCCAAACACGCCCTACATACACGGACCTCCGCATGCACACACAGACAGCTGCATCTCTCACTTCTACCACACACATAACGCACACTTAACAGCACCATGTATGTTTTATAACCACACACACAGTAACACAGCAGCGGCTCTCTCTCTCTCTCTCTCACACTCACACGCACAGCTTCATCTCTTTCACAGCCCCCCTTTTTCCCCACCACAAGCACAGCTACCTTCACCTTCCGCTTCCCTGACCAGGACAGAGGCAAAGAGGAAGAAGAACCTTGGGACCCATTAGTGCTGAGCCCCCACAGAGGGGTGCCTGCCCCCCAGCCGTGTGCGCGGGCTACGCCCACCAGAAAGAGGAGCCAAGCCCCGGGCGCAGGGACAGAACACCGTCCCTGAGCCCTCAGAGAGCTCCCGGCCCCCTTGTCCCCCCCACCCCGCGGAGGGCTCGGGTCAGCGCGTGAAAAGAGGGGCTGAGCTGAGACACACTCTGCTGGCTCCAGTGCGGGGCTCCGCGGGGCGCATGTTGGTTGGGGGTCTGACCTGGCGGTTCGTGGGGCCCTGTGAGTGCTGAGCTAGGTGGGTTTCACACTAGGCGCCTGACAAACGCTCGCTGCTGAGCGAGTCTGCACCTGCCCTCGGCCCGGGCCCTTGTCTGCCGGAGAAGAGAAGCCGCTCGCTCCCCTGGCCCGGCGTCTCCTTCTCTCCTACACTGCCCCGGCCCAGCCGCGCCCGCTGCCCTAGGCCCTGCCCCGCCGGGGAGGCCAGCCCCGGCGTCCGTGATGGACAGATGGCTGGACAGGTGGCTCACTGCTGGCAGGGCCCGCGCCGCTCCCGAGGGGCCATCCTCAGTGTGTGACCGAAATGTCAGTTCGCTCGTCTCCCCGGGCCAGGGTGGGGGCGGCTCCGTCCAGGTCAGCGGCGTCGCGGGGGCGTGCCCCGTGCCACGGCCCCAGGTGTGGCTGCCCTACGCGGGGCAGCCCCTGAGCTCCGGCGCGGAGGGCGCCTGTCTGTGTGTCGGGGCCTCCGGAGGGGGCGGCACCCTCTGCCCTCCCCGTGCCCGCCGCGGCTCTGCCGGGAGGGGCGGGAGGGGCCTTACGGGTTTGTGTTCAGGCAGCCAGTCGGGGAGGCTCAGGCTGTTGATCTCCGACGTGATCTTCTTCCGGTGGCCAGGCTTGGTGACACCGATGGCTGTGAGATCCTAGGGCAGAGAAAAGGCCCCGTTACCGAGGTGGCTGGGGCCCCGGGGCCCATCTTCTGGGCCCAGCCAGAGGCCGGCTCACCTCGGGGGTCATGCGGCTGATGGTGGGGAGATCGTAGCCGGAGGTGACGAAGTTGGAGGCATAGTGCTGCAGCTGGAAGGTGGCGAGCCACTGGGTGACGGCCTCCGCACTCTGGAAGACACAAGGGAGCAGCTGCTGCAGGCTGGGCCAAGGTGGACAAGCCTTCACTGCCCGGGGGGGCGGGCGCTTCCCGCCTCTCCTGAGGCCGCTCCGCGCCGCGCTTCCTCCTCCAGTCTGGCCGTGGTCATCCGCAGCGTCGTCCGGGCCCCTCCTCCAGCGCCTCCTCCTCACCGGCCTCCCGGTGCCCGGCCTGGCCACCATCCTCCAGCGCCGTCGTCCGGCCCCTCCAGGAGTGCGGCCACTGTCCGGGGGCCTCGCAACTCCCTCCCTTAGCCCTCCTCCACATCTGCATCCACCAATCCAGGCCTGCTCCCCCAGGGTCCCGAGGGCCCTCGGCAAGCCTAGCTGTGTGTGTGGGAGCGTCCTGCAGACAGACGTGGACGTGTCCGTGTTAGCCAGAGAGCCAGAGTGCCCGGCCTGCGCTCACCCGAAGACTCCCGGGGCAGGTGGGAAGGCCTCCGAGGAGGGGCGGGGCAGACGGCCTGGCCCCTGCCCCGGCCTGGCCCCGCCCCGGCCTGGCCTGGCCTAGCCCACTTCCTCAGTGCTACTGGTCCCGTCCCCCCTACACGCTCAGCACCTTCCACACGCAGCGCAGCTCTCCTAACACACACACCTCACCACCAGACACACACGTGCACGCCCTCCACGCGGACAAAACACACATAGTACACAGCAGCGGGGGTCCGATCCGCGACAGACAGACAGGGCTGGGCCTCCTTAGCCTTCGGGCGTGGGTCTCTTACCCGGTCTGTGGCTGCGGCATGGGCCAGGGAAGACCCTGACAGGGGAGCTAGAAAGTTCCCTCACAGATTCCCCAGCCCCTTCCTCCCCACCTCCTCTCCCGGAGCCCCTCACAGCACCACCCCCTGCCCGGGAGCCCGTGTGAAGGGAGCAGTTCCACGACCTGAGAAGAGTCCCAGGCTGACCGCTCACCTTTCCCTCAGACGCGGGCTCCAATTTTTTAGGTGGCTGCTCACCATAGGCTTGCCCTGTGTGTGTAACAGGCTGGGCACGTGATGGACCTATGCAACAAGAGAAGAGGGTGAAGAACCTGTGAGAGGCCAGGGATACAGCCAGAGGGGAGCACGTAGAGCTGGGGAGGGGCTCACCTGCAGGGCCCTCGAGGGGCTTCGTGGGACTGTCCCCTGGGCCTGACTCCTGGATGGACTTCTGGGAGAGCACGGTTGCTAAGAGCTGGGGATACAAAGGGATAGAGCCAATCAGGGTCACCAAAGAGCCAGCCTTTGCTCAGAACAGCCCCCACTCGCCTGTTGGCCCATCGGCCCAGACATACCTTGACCCCTTCCGAGCCGGCGTGCAGGGCATGGCTCCCACTCCCCCCACTGCGCCCGCTGGCCACGCCACCCAGACTGCCGCTGCGGTCAGCACCTGCCAACACCAGAGAAGCTTCAGGAGTGACCGAGCCCTCGGGCCCTCCGCCCAGGCCTTGCTTGCCAACTGTGGCTGATGACGCCCACAAGGGAGAGAAGCCCCTGCCCTGCCCTGGCTACCATACCAGTGAAGGGTTTCCTCAGGACCCATATTTCCTCTGGGGGGGCTGCAGAACTGCCCTGGGAAGGGGACAGGTGGGACGGGCTCATGTCAGCTCCTCGGGGACCTTCAAACACAACATAGAAATGCCCTGAGTCCCAACCCTTTATCTCTCAGAAAACACTCCTCGCCCCTACTATGGGGAGCAGGGCCCTGGCTGGGCCCCTCTGGGCTGCCCAGGGTGAGCACAGCAGCCAAACATCAATTCCTCTTCTAGGCTACCTCAGAATCCTGAAACCCCAAATGTCTTTCCTCTCTTTTAATAGGTAAATCCTCTAATAAAAGCAGACAGGCATATCAAAGCCAGGGATTAGGCCAATGAATCCTTCCCTCTCCCTTCTTGCACCCCAATCCTGAGCTCAGGCCAGGTCCAGGCCAGCGAACCCTTCCCTTGTACTACAGTCCCGAACCCTGGAATTCTTCAGAGCAAGAGAATCAAAGCAGAGTCTTGAATCATGACTGCTCAACTCTATGTGGACTGAGGACAGACAGAAAGCAGGAAGGGAAAGGAAACGGAACAGGCCAATAGACCCCCTAATCCATCCTCATTCCCTCCAGCATCACTCTGTTCCCCAAAGGTGAACTCTCCAAAATATCCTTCCCTCTCTGAGCCGGTTAAGCCTATCCTCCCCTCCTATGGAGTTGCAGGAGAGAGAAAGACAGAGATACCCACAGAGAACAGAGGCAAGAGAGAAACATGAGAGAGACCCAGAGAAAACAGGAAACAGGAACCAATGCGAGAAATGCAGGGATGGACAAAATGAGTGGAAATGACTGAAGAGCCAGCAAGTAAGGGGCCTGAGTCACTGATTGTCACTGACCAGGGGAGGAAAACACTCAAATTCAAAGTAGACCAGTTTGCAGTCAGCCTGTCTGGGGCTCCTCTGGACCACTGCCAAGAACAGCTTTCTGGGGAACAGCTGGAGGGAGGAGGAGGGACAGTGATGGGGAGAAGGCGTGGAGGAAGATGGAAGGAGGAAATAGCAGCCTTGACAGCATAACAGGAGTCAAACGATTATCTCCTCCCTCCTGCCCCCCAACCTCGGCTCCAGGGGGGACTGGGCTCATCTTGATATTTTTAGGAGTTAGTGCAAAAAGGGGACTAAGGAAATAAGAAGGCTCAAACTCTAAACACTGACCTCTGCATTAAATAGCTATGGTTCTACCAGAGCCTAAAGTGCTGGGTCTGGACCCTCCTCCTCAGCCTAGCTCCTGATCTCCTCTATGACAAATTACCTGGGGCTCAGGCTCTTCAGAAATACCTAAGGAGACCATTCTTATTCCTATAGCTAAGGGGTATTCACACTCATGCACACATGCATCCATATTCAGTTTTCTGTCTACCCAGCATGAACATGAGATACCATGTTCCAAGGTCATGCTACGGGGGCACGATGGGAGGGAGAGGGTCAAGAAGGAGCCCCTCCTGCCCCCCACTGCCAAGCACGAGAACACAGAGACCTTCCCAGAGAAGCTGGACTGTTCTCATGACCCAGGAACAAGGATCAATAACTCCTTGGAATTATCCAGAGCTAGGAAACCAAGTCTAGGGATCAGTGGGTGCTTATGGTTGGGGAAGTAGCAAGGATTAGGAGTGAGGGTGAGATTTGGGAGGCAAAGGGCAAAGCTGAGGGTCAAAGCCCAGACGAGGGTCAAGGTAAACTAGTTGCCTGTTCGTTTGGTGATAGCCTCGCCTAGGGTAGACGGGAAATAGCCAACACGATCGTTGCCAGTCCGGTTGTCATGGATACAGCCTTTCCACCTGCCATCAGGATGTTGTTCAAGGACCTGTACCAAGTAGGGGGCAGGGTTGAGGGCCCATTGGAGGCTCTGAGAGGTCTCGGGACAGCATGATTCAGGGAAGATCCATCCCCCAACATATATACACATTGTAGTTATAATAGCAAAACAGCAGGGACAGCAGGAAGCAGATATTCAGGAGACCCCTCCTTGTCCTTTGCTGTCAAATTAAGCTTTGCTCCAAGATGGGCCACTGAGAGCATATTCATATTACTAATAACTCCCAAACTACCAGGAATTCTCTTGAATTAACTGCATCCAGTCCTGGAGTCAACCCTTTCTTGGAAGCTGAAAATCCACCACCACCCCAACTCCCCTGCCATGTCCACTTCTCAAAGGCCATGATCATTCCCCCCAAGCGGACACATTTGCCCATTGCTTCATTCAGAATGACCACAAGGAAGATGGGTTAAGGGACCAAGAACCAGGAAGTCTCTGACCTTGGTCTGCCTCACTGACTGACCACATCCTCCCAGGACCAATTCCCCCACTGGAAGCTCCTCATCCTCCACTTACAGTGATCACATCTCCCGCCTTCACATTCAAACTTGTCAGGTCATAGTTGTTGCAATAGTCCTTCGTCGCCCGCACCTGCAGAGCCGCTGACGCCTCTGGAGAGAGAAAAGAATAAACCCACCCAGTCCCTGGAAATGAATCCAGCCATCACGCCTTCCACCCTCTGAGGATCCCCAGGTCCGGAGTCTTTATACAACCCCCTTTCACTCACCACCCCCGATCTTCCCACCTCTCAGCAGCTGCTTGATCTCCTTGCTGGCCTGGGAAGTAGTGAACTGGTGGACGATGTCCAGTGCGGTCTGACTGTAGGTGTTCCTTACGTGGGCATTGATTCCACTCTGATTGGAGGGGGAAGGCAAACTCAGGTGGGGAAGCTGGGGACCTAGGGGGCTGGAAGAGCTTGGGACAAAAGCAGAAAGTAGGCAGGAATCCCACTGCCTCATCCAGAATGACCACAAAGGACTCGAGGTGGGGGCCAAGGACCCTGGAGGTCTTTGACCTCTGTCTAACTCCTGATCTCAGAGCCCCCAGCCCTTCTCTCCCAGGCTCTGGCCCCACCAAGTCTGTCTCCCCCTCCCTGAGCTTACATCCAGCAGGAGCCGAACCACATCCGTCTTCCCACAGAGTGCGGCCTCATGCAGGGCAGTGCCTGACTTGGTCTGACGGTTAATGTCAATGCCAGCTTGGAGGAGGAGTCTGGGCATGGGGGAAGGCAAGAGGGCCAGAGGTGAACCAGGACACTGGCAGCCAAGTCTCATCACAGCCTCCTATCTCTGGCAATCACACATCTCTCAGGTCACAGACGTGGGAGAAAAAGCATAACTCTTTCCTTTTTCTCATTCTCCCTTCTCAAATGACCCAGTCAGGAGCTATATCCTCTTGGATCTAAAGCCACAATGATACATCTGTTCCCCCTTTTCTACTTCTATACCCACCATTCTGGCATAGGGACAGGACTATTACTATGGCCTCCAAAGTGGTCTCCTTGCCTCCATTCTTTCATTTGTCAAATTCACCCTTTACATCATTGTCAAAATAATCTCCATAATGCACTGCTCTGAAGACATTACTTTCCCATCAAAAACCTTCAATGGCTCCTCATCATGCACCAAATAAAAATTATATTTCTTTGATTGGCATTCAACGTCCTCTATACCTTGGACCTACCCAAGTATAGCTCTTCTGTTTTTTAATAGGTTCCCTCTGCTCCAGCTAGTGTCTGTTTCCTTACTGTCCTGTCCTCCTTTCCTGAATACACGTGGCTCATTCCCACCACTCACACTGATTCCCTCACCAGGAATCCCACCCCCCATCCAAATGTCACCACCACCTCTGTGAGACTTTCTTTGATCTTTCCAGCTCAGGCCTCCTTCCCACATGGTCTTGTCCTGCTTTTTCACTTTTCTCTGTGTAAATCTAGCCTCTCTCCCTGACTGTCAGCACCTTTCCCATTGATAGGATCCTAATTTATTCCTTTTCTGTCTCCCTCCCAGGTTTTGAACTTCCCAAGAGTAGGGCCAGAGTCTGCTTCTTCTCTGTCTTCCTCTTAGAGACGGGAAAGGAACAAGTATTTATTAAGTTACTCCTACATGCCAAGTACTATAGTGTAAAAAAATCTTATCTCATTTAATCTTCACCACAACCCCGGGAGGTAGGTGTTATTATTATCCCCATTTCCCAGTTGAGAAAACTGACTTGCCTAGTATCACCCAGCTAGTGAATTTCTGAGGCTAGATTTGAATTCAGATTCTGACTCCAAATTCAGATTTCTGTCTACTAAGTCCCTTAGCTAACTAAACAAGACCAGGCACATGGGGCAAGGGAATATTCAGGAGAGACAGGTTAGTTAAATGAAGAGAAGAAAATCCAGGAGCCTCCCTCCCCATCTCCTGTCTAACCCTCACCACGTACATACCTGATAATGTCAATGTGACCATTTTTGGCTGCCAAGTGCAAGGGGCTGGTGCCATTTGGGTCAGTGGCGTCTCCCGGCCGAGGCTCCAGTAGGGCTGCACACATGTTACTACTCAGGAGCAGCTGTACCACCTTTAGGGGATAACAGGAGAAACAAAGGGGAAATCAGAACAGCCAGGAGCCTGGATGTTGTCACCGTGCTGGAGAAATAGGGAGGGAGGGACGAGATCGGACATTATTGATCCAGTCTTCTGGGACCATCCCGAGGTACCTGGACCTGTCATCTCTCTGCCCTTCACTCCAGCCCCAGAGCACTACCTACCAGAGCCCCGGGGAAACTTACCCCAACACGTCCAAACTCACAGGCCAGGTCCAAAGGCGTCTTCCCTGAATTGTCCACAATACATGGGTTAGACTGATGCTGAAGGAGCATCTCTGACTGCAGGTCCCACAGGGGAGGAGAAGGGGAGAGGAAAAGCAGTGAGAGCTGCTGTCGGCCCAGCGCCCCAGCCCTGCCCAGTCCTCCCACGTCTGCTCTGGAGCCCTCACCACATCGTAGTGCCCATGCTGGGCTGCCAGGTGTAGCGGGATGTGGCCCTCGTCTGACGGGACGTTCACGGCGGAGCCTGCCTTCAGCACCAACTTCATAGGCTCCTTCCTGCCTTGCCAGGCTGCATAGTGCAGGGGCCGCATCCCTGGGGTAGGAGGTTGATGGTCAACTGGACCCTGACCCCTGACTTGGCCTAGGGTCTCCCTCCAGAGGGGGAAGGCAGTGGGAGGTGGGAGCACTTGCCTTTGTTGTCCTTGATGTCCACAGCGGCCTGGGCCTCCAGCAGCAGGGCGATGAGTTCTGTGTTGCCATTGAGGGCAGCATGGTGGAGGGCTGAGAAGCTGGGGAGATCGGATGGGGGGACTCGTCAGAGAGGCGTCCAGTCTCATCCCAAACCCCATTCAAGCCAGAGGCCAGGGGAAGAACCCTCCAGGGGCTCCCCAACTCACCCATCAGGGTCCTGGAAGTTGACATTGACCTTCTTGGCCGAGCCCAGGAGCTCTAGAAGGGAAGGGAGAAGGAGTGACGAGGATGAGTGGGAAACCATTGCTCTCCCTGACTCAGGCCATTTGGGAAGGGTCATAGAAAAAGGGGCACAGATACCTCTCCAACAAAAAACAGACACAAATATTTACAAAGAGGCCTAAAATCAATAGCCTGGTTCTAAAGGAGACAGAGCCCCAATCCAAGTCCAAGGCTGACGTTCACTGCATCAAGATCAACAAATAATATTAAATTATTATCATTATTATTACGTTTTATATAGCACTTAGTATGTACCCAGCACTGTGTGCTATCCTTTACAATTATCTTATTTGTACACAATGATCCTAAGAGATAAGGTTTTTAAAATAATTCCCATTTTACAGATAAAGAACTGAGGGAGATATAGATGACATGACCTGTCTGAGCCTGCATAGTTTGTGTTTGAAGCCAAATTCTTTTTTTTTTTCCCCCCTGAGGCTCAGGTTAAGTGACTTGCCCAGGGTCACACAGCTAAGAAGTGTTAAGTGTCTGAGACCAGACTTGAACTCGGGTCCTCCTGAATTCAGGGTTGGTGCTCTATCCATATGCTATCTAGCTGCCCCTGAAGCCAAATTCTAACTTGGGTCTTCCTGATTCCAAGAACAGCACTCTATCCAATATACCACCTAACTGCCTGTTTTATGATCTACAACGTATCTCAGCTCCTTTAAATCTCACAACAACAACCACACTGCCACATGATATAGTTATCCTTGTGCCCATTTCACAGATGAGGAGACACAGAGAAGCAAATCTCACAGAAGCAGCAGAACCAAGACTAGCCCAGAGCCTTCCTCCCTCCTTTGAGAACCCCTGCAATAGCCTTCCAGCTGGGCTGCTGGCCCGGAGCTGCATCTCCCCTTTAACTCTCTCCCCCACCCCCCTCCCCCCACCACACACACACTGCCATCCTCCCCTGGGCTCCTGGCCCACCAGGGCACCGATCCAGCTGCTGCTGCTATTGCTTCTCTTCTACTAAATATAGCCTGGGGGGGTGGGGGAGACTGGGAGAACACACAACAGATTCTCACACACAAACACACACACACTTCCAGGACGGGCTGAGGACTCTGTATGGGAACTAATTGAATAACTCCCCCAGTGAGTGATCCATCTTCTTGACGTCTGCAGACAGGGTGGGGCAGATTGGGCTGGCTTGGGAAAGCTGGTAGATCCAGGACAGGGGTGTCTCTGGGGGAGAGGCAGGGGCCCCCAAGGCCTCACCATTAAGCTTCTGGCTCAGAGGAGCCCTCACCCACTTCTCTATGCACTCAGAATGGAGCGGTTCCTTTTCCTTCTCCGCCCCACCCCCACGTCCCCCGGTTCCTCAGCATCCCCCAGCACAACTTGGGAAAGGCCAGCACCAGCTCTAAGGACACTTCCTGGTCCAGTAGCATAAAGCCCAAGAGTCCCTGGTAAATGCTGAAGCAAACGCCCGTGCTTGTGTGAGTATTTCTCTGTTCCTCCATCTCTGTCCCTAGTGTCTGAAGTGTTCCTAACAAAACTGAGATTCTTATTGATAAAGAGCCTCAGGCTGAGCCCAGACTCCAGTCCTGCCCCTCTTCCAACCCTGCCTGCCGCTGCCCCCCAGGATTCAGGCCCAGAACAACCTGGACCCTATACTACAGCTCCACAGCCTTCCCTGGAACAGGCCCAACACCCTGCTTTCTGTCCCCAATAGTCCAGTCATTCTCAGCTCCCTCAATCCTCTTGGAACCTTCTCCTCCAGCTCCACTCTCCAAATCTCCAGGATCTGCCATTCCATTCTGTCTGCTGGATTAGCCCGCTGCCCCTTTTCTATGGTTGGGGCCCCCCAAACCAGGACCAAGATGGAACTCTTGCTAAAGGAATAGGAAAGATGGGTAGAGGACTGCATACAAGGAAAAACGGGCAGCCAGATGGATGAATGGGTGCACGGGCATGGACAGACAGATGTAAGAGCTGTCTCTCTTGGCCCCTGCCCTGGGCTCAGGCCCTTCACCGGATCTGAGTCAGCCCTGGCCAGATTCTAGTGGCCCCCCACCACCACTGGGCCTGCCAGGACATTGGTTACATAACCTGTTTGTGGGTCAATCAACTCCATGGGGGAGGGAACCTCCGCTGGACAGAAGCCCCTTTGTCCCCGATTAGGATGAGGGGGTTGGGGACTTATGGGGAGGCTCAGGGGGTGTGGCTTGGTGGAAATATTACAGGATCAGGGGGGAATGGAGAGAAGGGTGTGATAAGATTCAAGTACTGTGTTCTAGTCCTAATTCTGTCACCAGCTATGTGATTTTAAGTGACTTCATCCTTCTGGGACTTAGTTTCTCCCATATGCAGACTCAGATTTGGATTAGATTTTCCATAAGGTCTCTCTGGTTTTCTAAGAATTCTCTTCTATCTCTAACAGCTGTAAGGGAGTTCTAAGGTCCCTTTCCTAAGGAGACAGCCTAGATAGTGTAGCAGGAAACAGTGCTAGGCCAAGAAGGCCTGAATTCAAAACCTGCCTCCGACACTGATTAGCTGTGTGACAATTACTTAATCTCTATTTGCCTCAGTTTCCTCAACTGTAAAATAGGGGAAATACTTCACAAGTTTGCTTAGAGGGTCTGATGAGTTTCTGTTTGTCAAAAAAAAAAAATCAGTACAGTGCTAAACACATAGTAAGTGCTTAATATTTATGTCCTTCTTCCTATTTCTCCTTCCCTCCATTTTTCTTCTCTCCCTTACTTCCTATTCTTCCTTTCCTCCCTCTTTCTTTTCTTTGTCCTTTCCTCCCTTCCTCCTTTTTTCCTTCCCTCCCAGTTAACATTCTAAGCACTAAATCCCTTCAAGCACTAATAGTTTGTGTTGTAAGTTCTCTTCCAGCTCAGGCCTTCTATGGTTCTGCTATTCTATCCAGTGAGACCCACACATACATCTGCTCAGTCACACTAGAGCATAGCAGATCTACCTCATTAGCACATAATAGGTGCTCAACAAATATTTTTTGAATGAATGCAGTCACACATCCACACAGTCACAGATCCACACACTGTCATATACACAGTCACCCACGCTTGCCTCTCTGGCCAGGAGGTGAAATTTTAGAGCAAATGAGGCTGATTCCCTAAGATGGATTTGAAGTTAACACTGGGAAGATGAGAGGGTCCTTGCCAAGAAAGGAAATTCCTACCCCCCATCACACACACACACACACACACAGAGAGAGAGAGAGAGAGAGAGAGAGAGAGAGAGAGAGAGAGAGAGAGAGAGAGAGAGAGAGAGAGAGAGAGAAGAGAAAGAGAGAGAGAATGAGAGAGAGAGAGAGACACAGAGAGAGAGACACAGAGACAGAGACAGAGACAGAGAGACAGACAGAGAGACAGACAGAGAGAGAGAGAGAGAGAGAGAGAGAGAGAGAGAGAGAGAGAGAGAGAGAGCCTGGCTATCCTAATGACATCCAGAGTTGGGAAGAATCTGTCTCTTCCATTGGTTAGATTAGGACGCAGGACATTTATCCTCTTCTTTGCTCCAGCCCAGTACTGTCTTAGAGATCTCCTAGTATTTAGTAGAGGGAGATGGGAGGGAGGTGAAGATATAGGTTCCCAGCACTTGTATCCTCCCCCCCTCTTCTCCTCTGAAAATCTACACAAAAGGTCTCAGACAGCCTCAGGTCTTCTGAGCTTTTTTTGAGGTCATCAGCTCTTTCTTCCTTTAGGGAAAACAACTAGTCCTTCAGCCCAGGAGTTTCCTCAGCAGACATAATAAATGATCATACAGAGACCTTGAGAACTTCCCACTGGATTATTACCATACACCATCCTTTGATATCAGATCTGACTCCAACTTAACCAACTAATGTCATCGAGTAGCCCTAAGACAACCACACTGACCTCCAAGCATCAACAAAATTCAGCTCAAATTATCAAGCCCCTGATGCTATGATAGCTGCTTACTGAGCCCTTATCACTGAGATATCACTACTGATCTCACAATATCATCATTGATCCTGGGATACAATATATAACATCATCATTCGCCCTGAGATATAAACCCATAATATCATTACTAACTCTGAGATATCACCATGTCTATTCCACCCCACAATACCACCCTGATTCAGTGGCATCATTGTACTAATCCCAAGAAATCATTATTCTGATCCCCTAATATCACATCTTACCCCAGAGATATTAACAAGTGTGTCTGAGTATGTCTTATATCCCTTCTGGGGGTTCTCTCCACAGTCTAAGAGATCTCCAAGAATAGAAGTCACATATATTCACGTACCTCCTAGAGTTGAGTCAAGTTCTGAAAAAGCTAAGGTTTGGGCACAGATAGGAGCAGTAGCTCTATGACATGGGGCAACACACTAAAGGATAAGTTCAAGTGTAGTGTAATAGGTTTAAGGGAGTAGGGAAAGGATAGGACTTTGGGATTTTCTCAGCCATAACCATAACCATAATTCTAAGGGGCACATGCATCATTGTGTTGATATCATGAAGATTCCTTGTGGGATGGTTGGTGAAAGTTTGGAGGGATCAGTGCCTGGATGCTCCTGGTTTCCTCCACCACCCACTCTATTCTGCCACAACAAAGTAGGCAAGACATTAGGTTGACTTATACCATTGGCCTTTCATGATCTTTTGAATTATATGGCAGCAAAATGATTATGGGTCACTGACAAATGGTCCTCACACAAATGGCTTACATGCAAATACACACACACAGAAGCAGACATGAATATTTGGAAATAGATTGTTTCCCAACTTCATATGTGGATGATGTTCTTCTTCAAATCCCCACATCCATCAGCAGCTAAGTTGTGTTGAGTTATCTATCTCAGTAATATTTTTGTCACTCTCTCTCTTCTTCTCCACTTCTCCGCTCACCCAGCCACCACCCTAGAACAGCCTTCATTACTGCTTTCCTGGATGATCATAATAGCCTCCTAACAGCCTTCACTTCTCGCCTTCTAATTCACCCTGTACAAGTTGCCAAGTCAATACTCTCAAGGTACCATTCTGATCCCATCACTTCTGAGCTCAAAAAATATTCAGTGGCTCCTCACTGCCCACTAGCAAACTCCTTATTCTGATATTCCAGGGATTTTACAATATGGCCCCAGCCTACTTCCCCTCACAAAAATGTGCACATAAGTCATTTTTTCATAGCCCTCTATTGGTTTACAGAGTGCTTTCTCTCAATGCCGTGTAACCTCCTTGAGAGCAGGAGTAAATTTGTAATTTGCCTTTGTATCCAAAAAGTTTTCTTTTCACACAGAGACAAAACAAGAATTGTTTGTGGAATTAAATTGAACAAGATCATAGGGGACCTCTAATTCTATTAACATAGGAGGAGCTTTCCAGTGAGGAATTTCCTCTACAAAAGTAGTGGGGCACACTCTGTGCAATTTATAGTTTTAGCATGTTACTTGCAGCCCTGAAAGGTTAAGTGATTTGACCAGTATTTTATAAAGTGGGCCAGAGGTGGAACTTTGTCTTTCTACCATAATATATTCACCTTTCCATCCTCTTTCTCTATGGAATTGCTAGTGCAAATATTACTGTTTCCATTTTACAGATAAAAAAACTGAAATTTAGAAGAATATAGGCTCTAAACTCAGAACCCTTAGTCTCAAATCCAGCACTCTATACAGCTCTATTGTATTCTATTGCTGTTACTTAAGTGACATAGTATAAAGAGATGGTCTCTGAGCTCAGGGGACCAAAGTTAAATCCCAGTCTGAAATCTTACTTGCTATGTAACCTTGGACCTATCTTCTAATGTGTAAAACTGATATAAAGGCACTTGCACTACCTACCTCTTATTCAATACAGTTCAACGTGTGTGTGTTTGAGGCAATCAGGTTAAGTGACTTGCATAGCTAGTTGACTGAGGATGGATTTGAACTTAGATTCTTTTGATTCTAAGGCTAGTATTCTATCCACTGTACCATCTGTCTTCACATTTATATATTAAATGTCTTTTATGTGTCAGAAATTATGCCGGACACCTGGAATACTAATACTAGGGAAAATTCTCTCTGAACTTTTGGTCACTGTTCCTTCTGCCTAGAATTCCTCCATCTCTTCTTATCTCAATCTGACTAATACTTAAGGTCCAGCTTAATTCTCATTTCCTTCAAAAAGGCCAGTCCAGTCCACACTGAACTTCTTCCTCTCTGAGGCCCTTCCTCAGCAGCTTAACCCCTGATCATATTTACTCCTATTCTGTTCTTTCATCCCTCAAGATGATAAGCCCTAAAGCCAGAGTTTGTTCCCCCTATCCCACTTCCACACACCATAGGAGAATATCAAATTGGGTACATGAGACACTCAGCTCAGGAAGACTAGATGAATTGGTGATAGAAACAAAAAGGGAAGATGATAGGAATGGGGGGACGATGATTGAGAAAGCAGATGGGGCCATGGGGAAAATAATCACAGGATGATGGAGAATAATAAACATAAAATAAAAATAATAAATAATCAGAGAATGGTAGAGATGGAACCTGGTAAACAGTGGAGTCAGAGGGATGGAAGAGAGCCTTTTGGTTACAGTGGGGAAATTTCCTATTTCCTCCCAGGACCAGAAGTGCCCACTGAACATCACTCCCTGACCTGGCCCCACCCTCCCACTCCCTGGGCCCAAATTCCAGCTGCACTTTGCTGAATCAAAATATATCTTACTCCAAAGCAGGCCAGTGTCACCATGGCAACCGTGCTAATTCATGAAGGGGTTTCTCCTCTCTGATTTATGAAGCCCGCCCCCTTGGAGTCAGAGCACCCGGTTGGGATTTCTGTCCCTATATCTCTGTGTCTCTGTCTCTGTCTGTCTCTCTGTCTCTCTCATTATTACATCTCTTCCAATTTCTGTCTCTCTAGTTACTATTCCTCCCAGTCTCTCTTTCTCCCTATCTATATACTCAAGTTTGAGTTTTTTCCAGAGCCTAGAAACAGATTCCTCTGACTCTGAACCTCAATGTTCCTAGTTCAGGACTTTTTAGGTGGACCACTGATTTTTGATCCTTGGGAGCGGGTGGGTGTTTAACCAGGTTAGCTTCTGAGAGAACCTATGTGTGATAAATGGGCATGATCACACTCAAGGAAAATTATTGTCTTGAGGGGAGGGGGAGTTTGAGAGCTACCAAAAATTGACAGGGATCAGAGAGATTAGAAATGAGTAGTACCAAGGGAAAGGGAGTGGTCCCTTAGTCTAACTGGCTCCCATCTTCTTGTGCTTTGTATCTGTTTATGTATGTTTCTGTGTTAGTGTATATACCTGCTAGTCTGGGTGTAATTGTGTATCTCTTTCCCAGTATGTTATTGGAGGGGTGGGGTAAGGTATCATCAATACTCTACTCTGGTCTCCCATTTGACTCTAAAGAAGCCTGAAAAAAAATTCAGACCTGGGGTCTCTAATCCCATCCCCATCCCACCTTCTGACTCCCCAGAGAGGATAAACATCAAGGCAAGTTTGGGTTAGAGGCTGACTACAATGGGGGCTTGATGACTTCCCCCACTCTCCCCCCCAGGGCTGAGTGTACCTCCAGCCCTGCCATTCCCTGGGGAAAGGGAGCTCCTCTGATTTCCCAAGAAATCCTTCCCCCCCATCGGTCCCAGATCTTAAGGACAGAGACAGATTCACATAAACAACTTGTAATTGTTCACAAACACTCAGTGACACACTTGTACACACAAATTGCCAACTGCTGCTCACACACAGATGCATTTGGATGTACACGCCATAACCACACACGCAGTCACATGCAGAGGGAGGCATAATCTCGAAACACTCTAGGAATTGGCTTCTACCTCCATCTCACCCCCCTTTTCGTCCTTCCCCCGCCCTCCCCCAGCCCCTCCATCCATCTCCTGCTCCTGGGGGAGGCTCTGGCTGAGCCAGGATCAGCATTAGGATCAGAAGGCTGAGCAGAGGCTCCTGGGCCCTCCCAGGGGGAGCTCACTGCAGCCAAGGGTTCTAACCTCTCTCCTCTGCTGGCTTCCTCCCTCCCACAGCAGCAGAAAGAGATGGGCACTGGGTGCTTTGGGATCCTTTCCCCCAGCTTCACTAGACTAGGCTACAGCAATAGTCTCTAAGAACAGACTGGTAGCTCCGACACCTGAATTCTTATCCTGGTTTTGCCCCCAGGTGGGCGACCTTGGACAGGTCACTCACACACTTCCTGCCTCAGTTTCCCCATCAGTAAAACATTGCCTAAATCTTCTCTTTAGGGGCCATGGAATGGGATTATGTCTCCTGCAAAGCCACCACCTCTGTTTCCTGCCCTTAGTCACCCCCCCCCACATATAGACATGCATACATACATACTTACAAAAATACATGGTCACATCAGCCACACCCTCAGGGTGGCCCCTGCCCAGCTTTCTCCAATCTTTGTTATTAAGCATGATGAGAAAGTGTAGAAGACCCTTCTCCATCCCCCTGGGGAGTTCCAGGGATGGACAGACCCTCATTCCCCAGTTGGAGAATGAGAATCAGAAAGGTAGGACCCTGCCCCTCACTTTCCCCACCTGCATACCCAGGGAAAGGCAGCATATAGAGCTATAAGAGAGCACACACATGGGACTGTTCAGGTGGCCCACTTGCTTATCTGTGTCCACCTGTGTGTCTTGGAGTCCCAGTGACCCTGCATCTGTCTGTCCTAGCCTTCCCTGTGCCCATCCCTCTCTGAATCCCTAAAGCTTCCTATAAATCTCTTGAGTATGTGTGCTGAGGTTGGGGGGGGGGGGGGGACGACATAGAAGGGCAGGGGGAGGTGCAGGTTTGGGCTGTTGGATAAAATGCGCCTCCGGAGCCTGGTGAGGGCGAGTCATTGCCTGGCCCCCACCACCTCTCTCGGCCCCAGGCCAGCCTCTCTGCAGCCTCTGGCTAAAGTGGGGGGGGAGGAGGCGGGCTACTGGGGGCGGGACCACAGACACCGCCCCCCTCAGCCTGAATCCCCCCTCTCCCAGAACCCCCAGACACTGCAACCCCCCCAGTATCTTCCCATCCCCTAGGTCCCTTGGGGATCCCCTCAAACCCTGCATTCCTATCGCCCAGTATCTCTTCGTTCCTTGTGCCCCCCACCTGCACCCCCTCCCAGACCTTGCACGCTCCCCTGGCATCTGGCAGCTCTCACGGATCTCCGGGGCCTCCTCTGACACCCCAAATTCTCCTAATGCGTGCCCCCAGACCCAGCACCGCCTCTGGACCCGCATCCCCCAAGGCAAGCATCTCATCACCCGGGGGGCCCTCTTGCCCCAAGCCCCCCATCCTCTCCCCGGCACCCCACCCCCCCGGATTTCTCCGCCCCCAGCCCAAAGCAACCCCCCCGCCCCCGCCCCCGCCCCCGCTCACTGGCTTTCCCGGGCCGCGGCCTCTGCAGCAGCCTCTGCACGGCGCCCACGTCCTCCGTCTTTACCGCCTGCACCAGCTCCTGGTCCTTGCCCATGACGGGGTAGCCCGCCCGGCCCTGCCCGGCCCTGTCCGGCCCCGGTCCCGCTCCGCCCAGGCTCCAACCCCGGCTCCCGGCCCGAGTCTCCCGACCCCCAGCCCCAGCCCCGGCCCCGGCCCCGGCCCCGGCTCCGCGCTCGGGCTCGGGCTCGGGCTCAGCGGCGCCGGAGCATCCTCGCCGCGGCTCTCGGGCGGGAGGGGGGAGCGCGTCACGGGCGGGGGGCGGCCCGGGGGCGGGGGGATGGCGGGGATGGGCGGGGGCGGGGCCGGGGGGAGGGGCTGCTGCGGCCCCGGGCGGAGGGGGTGTTGGGGGGGGTTAATAGGGTTGGGGGAGCCTGGTTACCTGGCGCCGCCTCCAGGACGCCTAGATCCCAAGCATCTCCTTACATCTCCCCCCTCCCCCTTCCCTAATTACGGTGGGTTCCCTCCTCTCCAGCGTGTCTGTGAGTCTGTATGTCTGTGTCGGAGTCTGTTGGGGAAGACGGATGGAGATGCATAACCTCCACCCCTGCTCAGGATCATGAGTCCTGGGGAGGACTTTTTTCTTGACCCAGTCCTGCAGCATCTCCTGGGGTTTTTCCATCTTAACATAGATAGGACTCAGGCCCCCTCTGGAGTCATCCTGAAGTGGGGGTAGGGGAAAACATCCCCATGGTGCTAAGAGAAACCCTAACCAGTTTAGTGGGAAGGGGCTAATGCTGAACATTTTGGGGGTGCCAAGTGGGGGAGGGATCGGGGAGATGCTCAAACCCCTTAGCGTTTCATTGCTTTAGGGGCCTCAGAGCAGTGAGAGATGCAGAGATGGGTATCAGGAACCCAGAGATGATGTCAAGGGACTCTGAGACATTATCAGAGGCTCAGAGATATGTCAGAGACTCAGAGATGTGTAAAAAGGTGTCAGAGACGGTGTTGAAGAGGAATCTCCCGGTAATGAATTCAGCGTCAGTGAACCTGCTCAGAACCTCGGTTCCCACCCCCACCCCCACCCCCAGTGGCACCTCCACAGCCTGAAGCCTTTTACACATTCACACTTCCTGGAAAACACAAAACACCCCCACCCCTCCTTCCAGCCCCTTCTCCACGATGGGGATGAGCAATCTTGTCCTAAAACGGTATTGGGGTTCTGTTAGCTCCACCTTTAGTTCCTTTGTGCCTAGATCCAGCTGCCAACAACAGTCCTGCAGAGCTCTGGATCTCAGGTCTCCGGTCTGACTAGGTGTCTGTTTTCTCCAGGATGTTGAGGTCAGAGCCGGGATGATCGGTGGGTGCCAGATCAGACATACACATACCCCAAATTCTCCCATCACCCCCGGGGGAAGACTCTGCTAAAAATATTTTGATGAAGCCCCATTGCTTAAAGTTAGCACATGAACATGTCATTTTGCAGTCAAGGCTCTCCGCAGTTGGCTGTCACCTTAACTTTAGAATTTTGCCCCACTTTACTGCCCTCCTCCTGCCAAACTGAGGGACACTCTCCTCATTCTCATGCTGGAATGCTTCTTCCATCTGCCCCAATATTCAGCTTTAAAATACTCCTCATTCTTCGAGGGCCACTTCTGGTGTTACTTCCTCCTGGAAGCCCTCTCTAATAACGTGCTCTTCCTCTTTACTCCCCAGCCAAAATGTTCTCTCCCTCATCTGAACCTCCCCCTCACTCCTCAGCTCACATATGGTATTTGTGTCACATCCTTCTGGGTATGATGGTCAAAAGTGTTCCTGTTTCATCATTGGAATTAAATCCTTTTTTTTTTTTTCCTCAGAGGACAAGCCTGGGTCTTCTTCATCTTCATCTCTCACCACCTCTAGCTCTTTGCTAGAGGTTCTGTTCCCCAGAAGAGCACATCTATTTGAGAAATGAACATTTATTACCAGATAAATTTAGCCCTTGATCCAAGAAGCATTGGCAAGGTAGATAGCATGACCACATACCACTATCATATACCCCCAAATCTTCCGTAGGCAGAACTGGTCATTCTTGAGGACCCATTACTTGCTGATGTCAGAGGCAGAGAAATTAGTTATCCCCTGCATAAATAATGTCCTTGAGACTCACACACTCAGCCCATAATTTCCCAGGCCTGAGAAAAAGAGTAAAACTGCCTTCATCATCCTATATAATGTAACCAGATTTCTCTTGGTAAAGGGAGAGAAGAAATACATGATGTGTAATGGCATTTGCACAGGCATGGCCCTCCCTTCCTCTTATCCTGGTATTCTACCCTGGGGAATGGCTCAGGTCTCTAGAGATGCTACTAAGACCTGCACACTAAGAACATTCTGTCTCTTTTCTACAATTTTCCCTCCCTAGATACCAGCCATACTCTCAACCCTGTGACACCCCTTTCAGCCCATCTCTTTTAGGCCATTCTGAAATCTCAGGGGCAAGCCACAACTGCATCTGGACAACTCCCTGATCCCATTCAGATACTGCTGCCTGAATTTTCTCTTTCCCTAGCACATTCCCTTTCCACTTTTCTTCAGGGCTTGCTCCAAAGAGGAAATTTCTCTACTGATCATTGGGCCATGTCTAACAACTCTCATCACTACTAGGGGCAAGACCTCATGTGAAAAGTTAAACTGGACAAAGTCCCTTCTTCCCACCCTTGAGCCTGAGAGCAGAGTTCAATCACACAGAGTACATATGTGCATTCAGGACAAAAATCTTGGTGTGGTGAAAAATATAGGATTTTATGTCAGAACTCCAGGGTTCAAATCTCCATTTTGCTATATGTATATGACTTTAGGAAAGACTCTTCCCCTTTATGGGCCTCAATTATTTGATGAAGTGATAAAATTAGAATAATGATCTTTCATGTTTCTTGCAGCTTTAACCTGGACTGTGTGATGATCAGGTGACTCAGAAGAACTATACATACCTGTCAGTTCAGGTTGGTAAATATTTAACAACTAACCCCCCCCAAAATATGTATGATGCATTCTTATGTTTAATCTACATTATTCCATCTTTGCCATCCCTTTCTTAAGTCTTTAAAATCAAGTAAATAATAAGAAAAGGCCTGATTTGTAGTATTTATGGATTTTAGAGGTATAAATACTCACAATGAAAATTTAAAAACTAGCATCCAGCATACCATTGCCATGCTACTGATCTTCTACAGTTGTAAAGGAAAAGATGTTTTTTGCCCAAGTGACAAATACCTAAGGGCCCAGCATAACTAGTGTCTTACCAAGAGACTGTCCAGAAGATTTTGTAACAGTGGGAATTTGCCCCAAAATTGAAGACTTATTCCTCTCTCTTCTCTTTAAAAGATTAGGTTCTCTAATCTTAGCAGGCAAAAAAAAAAAAAAAAAAAAAGTGGTCTTTAGTTATCTACTAATTAGAAGGAACAATGGAAAAGAAAATGGTATCTTTTTTTTTTAATGGGGAGGAGGTGGGGCAGCTAGGTGATGTAGTAGATCAATCACCAGTCCAGAACCCAGGAGAACCTGAGTTCAAATCCAGATATAGATACTTATTAGCTGTATGACCCTGAGCAAATCACCTAACCCAGATTGCCTCAAAAAAAAAAAAAATTGGAGGAGTACTGTCAAAAAGTCCCTGAGGTTTAGAAATATTTTCCTGGGAGAGATGCACATCCAATTTGCAGATAATATAAAGCAAAGGATATTTGTTAGGGTCATCAGAAAAGAAAGAAAGAAGGGTGCCAGAGAGAGTTCTGAAGAACAGAGAGGAACAAATTTTGATGGATAAATAATAGTTATGTAAGAAAGACAGAGGAGTTTTCATGAACCTGAAATTCAATGGTCAATAAAATGATATAGGAGGAAAAACTACCATTTTATTAATTTCATTATTTTAAGAATCTGTTATTTCACAGTGGGTATATATATAATTCTTCAACTAAGGCAGAATGTAATCCTTTTACCTTGTTAATAAATGGTCTTAATGAGTTGCTATGGCTGACCAAGATGTTGAATCTTTCCAAACTTAGCTAGATAACAGTCTAGTCTTAGTCTTTAGATAAACATTCCATTTCTCAGCTCTACTCAGAAAAGTCCTTCCAGTGTGATAGGATCTACTAGAACCTTTGTTCCACTAACATTTTGTCATATTGCTTCTACCAGAGGTAGTCCTATACCCCGATGAGACGTTGGCCCAAGAATGCAGAGAAGGGCTGCGTTGTCAGGCTACATTCATAGAAATTTTGTGTCCAGAATGAGAAAAATTATAAACTCTTCGTACTTTATCCCTGATTAGATCATATCTGAAATATTCTGTCCAATGCTGATGGCCAGTCTATAGATGGGCAAGTGAAATAATGAGGGGACTTAATATTATTCCATACAAAGCTTGAGAAAAGGAATTAAGGATGTTTGGCCTAAAGAAAAGTTAGGAAGGACATGATAGCAGTCTTCAAATATATGAAGAACTGTCATGTGGAAGAGAGATTAGATCTCTCTTGCTTGTCCACACAGTAGAAAAAGGAAAGAATTGGGGAAGAGGGGAAGAGAGGTACAATTGTTTTGGTATAAAAAATTTTTATTAACAGAATTGTCCAAAATTAGATTGGGATGCCTTAGAAGAAAGGATTTGTTTCCTATTTTTAATGACCATATTTGTTTCCTATTTTTAATGACCATAGAGAGATGAGTTCCTGTTGGTAATGTTGCTATATAAACTTTTATAATATATCATGGCTTGATGAATATGGAAATATGTTTAGAAGAATTACAATTTTTTTTTACAGTACATAAGCATAGGTAATTTTTTTTTCAACATTATTCCTTGTACTCCCTTCTGTTCCGAATTTTTCCCCTCCTTCCCTCCACCCCCTACCCTAGATGGCAGGCATTCCCATACATATTAAATATCTTATAGTATATCCTAGGTACAATATATATGTGCACATGTTTAACTTATATCAGCTTGCTTGCTGTCTTGGGGAGGAGGGAGGAGGAGAAAGGGGGAAAAAATTTAGAATACAAGGTTTTGCAAAGAAGAATGTTGAAAACTAATTTTGCATGTATTTGGAAAAATAAAATACTGTTAAAATAAAAATTTTTTTTTTAATTTGTGAACTGTCATAGCTGCTTATGAATTCATTAATGAATTTTAAGTGACTATTCTGCTCCAGGCATTATACTAAGTGCTTGAGATACAAAAAGAAGATCCCTGTTCTCAAGAGCTTACAAGCTAATGAACAACAGGTTATTACGTGTATACTTATAGACAAAAAGCATTTTTTTACCCACTCGTGGAGAGCAAGGCTGTTCTCCCTGCAATGACTGTGGATCTCATTTAGAAGTCTCTGAGGTGCTATGGACATTGAGGCAAATGAGTGAAAACTGGAGAACCATCTCCAAGACTGGGAATTCCTCTTTAAGAGGGATTATGCATTGTCTAACTCCAGGAGACTGGGAACCATCTCTGGTAAAAATGCAGCTCCCTGTTTTATGCTTCATTTGGTATTAATCATCAAAGAGCCAACAAAGTCATCTTTATTATGTCTTGGGGGAAGTTTTTCACACTTTGTCATGTGTATGGGAGACACATGAGAACAGTTTTTAAGGCAGTATTTTGTGTCCTGAATCAAATAATTTTTAATATTCATCAAACAATAAATAAAATATAAATTGAAAAAAATAAAAGCACATGGGCAAGACAGTATACAAATATACATAAAGCAAGCTATAATTAAGAGAAGGAAGGCACTGAAATGAATGGAATTGGGAAAGATTTCCTATAGAAGGCAGAATTTTAGCTTGGGCTTAAAAAATAACAGGGAAATCAGTAAGTGGAGATAAAAATGAGGGAAAGTATTCTAGGATAGAGGAATAGGTGGAAAAAAGGTCCAGACCTGAGAAATGGAGTGTCTTGTTTGTGGAACAGCCAGGAGGCCAGTGTCACTAGGTCAAGAAGTCCTTGTTGAGGAATAAGATATAAGCAGTCTGGAAAGTGGAGGTTATGAATGGTTATGAATGCCAAAGAGAGGGTTTTAGTATTTGGTCCTGAAGGTGATAGGGAACCATTGGAGTTTATTAAGCATGTGAGGTTGGAAGTTGACATGGTCCAATAGAAGGTTTTAGGAAAATTGTTTTGGTGGCTGAATGGAGAATGGATTGAAGTGGGGAGGGATTTGAGGCAGGAAAACCCCCCAGCAGGATATTATAGTAGTTTAGGTATGAGGTGATGAGGGTTTACACCAGGATAATGGAAGTGTTAGAAGAGAAAGGGACATATTTGAAAGATGTTGAAAAAGTGAAATAAACAGGCTTTGACAGTAGTTTGGAGGTGGAGGGGGGGCAAGGAATGATAGTGAGGAGTTGAGGAAAACTTCTAAGGTTTTGAGGCTGAAGATTTCAGGGGGAACATATTGCCCATTATACACACTAAAAGGAAGGTAAGATACGGGAAGGTTTTGGGGGAAAGATAATGAGTTCTGATTTGGATATGATTACCTTAAAATGTCCACTGGACATTTTGAGAAATCTGAAAGGCAGTTGGAGATTTGAGATTAGAGGTCAGCAGAGGAGTTAGAGCAAAACAGCTAGATTTGAGAATCATAAGCATAGAGATGGTCATCAAATCCATGGGTGATAATGAGATCATCAAGTGAAGTAGTAGAATGGGAGAAGCAAAGAAAAACCAGGATTGAACCCCAAGGAACACTTATGGGTGACTTATGGGAAGAGAGTGCAGAAAAGAGATTGAGGAAGAATGGCCAGATAGGAAAATAACCAGGAGAGAATGACATCCTGAAAACCTAGAAAAGAGAAAAAAGTATCAAGGAGAAGATGATTAGCATTGTCAAAAGTGCAGAAAAAATCAAGGAAAAGAATAAGGATTCAGAAAAGGTCATTGGACTCTGCAATTCGGAGATCAACTGTAATTTTGAGAGAGCAATTTCAGTAAAATGATAAGATCAAAAGCCAGATTGTAAGAGGTTAGGAAGAGAGTGAGAGAAGAGAACATGGAGGCACCTTTTTGAGGATTTTTAATTACAAAGGTGGGAAGAAATATAGGTTGATGATTAGATGAGGATTTTTTTCAGGATGGGCATGTTTGTGGACAGGAGAGGATAAACCAGTTGTAAGTAAGAAAAACTATGTGGATAACACAGAGGGTAATCTGTTGGAAGAGATGGGATGAAATGGGATCATTTGCACGGGTTAGTTTTGGTAAAACATAGGCCACTTCATCTTATGAGTCAGGGGTGAAGGAAGGGATATGGCAGAAAGCATTTTGAGTAATAGGTGAGAGGAGAGGGAAAAGGGGGCTCACAGCAAATGCTCTTAATTTTTTCTGTAAAATATGAAGTAAGGATTTCAGCTAAGAGATTTGGGAAGGGGGAGCCATGGGGGGTTTGATGAGGGATTTAAAAAAAAAGGTTAGAAAGTGCCACTGTGAAAATGGAATAGTAAATTGATAAGGGAAGTTAAGTAGGATTGCCTCACAGCAGTAAGAGCCCAGTTCAGATTGTACAATATGAATCTGAAGTAGACCCAGTCAGAAAGTTGCATGATTTTCTCTATTTTTCTCTATGTTTGTGGGGGCAAAGGCAAAAAAAAAAAAAAAAAAAAAAAAAAAAAGTGGAGTGATCCAAGGCTAAATAAAGCATGGTAGGACATAATTGGCAATATCTTAAGAAAGTAAGAGATTCAAGGAATGAGAACAGTATAGACCTGGATTGTCTAACTAAGGGTTCAAGGTAGAGAAAAGATATGTGCATCTAGGTGGCTCAGGGAATAAAGCACAGGGCATGGAGTTAGGAGGACCTAAATTCAAATCCAATCTCAAACACTTACTTTAATTGTGTGTGTGACCTTGAGCAAGTCACTTAATCCTGATTGCCTCCCAAAAATGGGGAAAAGAGGAGTGTCTAGTGCAGGGGAGATTTCTAGGGAAAGAATTCAGAGATTAAGAGATTAGATGTCATGACATAGATACAAAGTAGGATTTTGTAAAGGAAGAGAGGGAGAGATGAAAAGTTGATAGTTTATATAATCTGATAAGGGATTCTGGAATTCTTGAACATAGGAGTGCATTTGTGATCAGTGGCAAGATCAAACCCTAAAACCAATTGGGAAAGGCATAACTTTCCCTTTTCTTCTATCAGTGACTCCCTATTATCTGTAGAATAAGTACAAAAACTAACTTCTTTTAGTCTAAATAGCCTTTAATGTCTCCCATTGGAGACACCTTTACTGCCTTAGTTCCTACATACATGCTGGGAAAAATCATGAAACTGTGCTGATTGATTTCAGAAGCTAAGATGGTGAAATAGCAGGAAGAAGTACAGTAAGTTTTCTCCCCAAACTTCTCCAAACAGACCTATAAGAATACTTATAAATCCTAGTGGGGAAATCCAAGAAAAAGTCATAATAATTTTTCCAGTCCAGATTCAGAGAGACAGAAAAAGAAGTCTGTGGACCTTGGAAACCGCCATATGCAGAACATTCCAGCACAGGGAGAAGCACCAGTGCAAGAGGAGGTACCATACCCACCCTCAAACAGATCTCATGTGGAGTATGGGAACAAATGCCATCTGGCATCTTTGTCATTTGCTGCTTGCTACCAGATCCAGGTCATAGATCCATACCAGAATGAGGAGGAGACCTGCAAACAGGGGTAGCAATGTAATTCAGAAGCTTGCAGAAGTAACATGACTCTGGTCCCAGGGACAGAGCAGAGTCTCAGTTCCAGCTTCTAGTCTACTTTGAAGCATAAAGAAGAATAAAGCCCAGACTAGGGAGAGCTTGCAGTTCTGTCACTTTGAGCCAGACATGCTTCCCAGTGGCTGATAGCAGCTGAGACCAGTCACAGCCTATTGTTGTTCAGACCTAAACCCAGGTCAGGGACTTACAAGCTCAGGCCAGGAGGGCAACAGACTTTTCACTGGATCATACATACCATTTTGGGAGCACTGAAAGCTTGCAAGTCCCAAGCCTGAACTATCTCTGCAACCCTGAAATGACACAACACTCAATACCCTAAGAAAGTAACACAGGACTAACCTAAACCTTCCTTTCGGAAGTGCAAAAAGTTTGGCCCTAATATTAAATCTGAAATCAGTAAGTAAGCTGAATGAGTAAACAAACAAACAAAAAAAATCCACCATAAAAAGCTATTATAATGAGAGGGATATTCAAGATTCAAATCCAGAAGAGAAAGACCTGAAAACACCTACAAAGCAAAACCACAAAGAAAAAACAAGCTTGGGTACAAATTCATTTGGGAATTCCTGGAAGAGATTAAAGCAAGAATTTTTTTTAAAAAAGAGTTAAAGATGATTTTTATAAATGACATGAAAGTTATCGAGGAAACAATTAGATAATAAATGAGAACTATGGAAGAAAGAATTGAAAACAGAATTAACAGAATGACATAAGAGATAAAAACTTTACTCATGCAACAAATTCCTTGAAAATTAGAATGGATTGGGTCAGTGAGATAGCATAGTGCACAGAGTACTGGCCCTGAAGGCAGCAGGACCTGAGTTCAAGTCTCAGACTCAGGATATAACACTTGGGCAAGTCACTGAACCCCAATTACCTCATTTTAAATATGTGTGTGTGTGTGATGGACCAAATATGAACCAATGACAGCAAGAAATATTAAAAACAAAGTCAAGGATTGAAAATGTAGGAGAAAATGTAACATATTTCATAGCAAAAACAACTGATCTGGAAAATAGATCAAGACAGAAAAAAATTAAGTATCATTGTGCTATCAATCACAAAAACAATTTTAAAAATCTTATTATTTCAAGAGATAAAAGTGCCTTTGACAAAATGTAATATCAATTTCTGTTTTAAAATACACATTCACGTATATGCATGCATGCACACAAAAGTATAGGAATATATGGAGCTTTCCCTAAAATGTTAAGATGTAACTATTTAAAACCAAGGATAACTATTATTTTTAATGGGAATAAGCTGAAAGCCTTTCCAATGAGACCAGGGGTGAAGCAAGGCTATCCATTACTATCACTATTATTCAATATTGTATTAGAAATTCCACATATAGCAATAAGAAAAGAAAAAGAAATTGAATAAATAAGCAGAGATAATGAGAAAAAAATCCCATCCCCTCTGTAGATGATATGATGGTTTACTTAGAAACTCCTAGAGAATCAACTCAAAAACTAATTTTAACAACCTCAACAAAATTGCAGAATATAAAATAAACCCACACAAATCTTTGGCATTTCTATGTATTACCTAAAAAATGCAGCAGGAAGAGATAGAAAGAAAAAATTCCATTTAAAATCAGTACAGAAAGAATAAAATCCTATCTGCCAAAAATTATACAAACACAATTACAAAACACTTCACAGAAATACAGATCTAAATACCTGGAAACATATTAATTGCTCAAGGGTAGGTTGAGTTACTATTTTTAAAAAATGACAATACCACCTAAATTAATTTGTTTAGTGTCATACCAATCAAACTACCAAAAAATTACTTTATAGAGCTAGAAAAAAAATTCATCATGAAGAACAAAAGGTCAAGAATATCAAGGAAATCAATGGGGGAAAAAAGAGGAAGGAAGGGGACTAGTTTTCTCAAACTATACTACAAAGCCATAATTGTCAAACCAATTTGTACTGGATGAGAAATAAAGTGGTTGATCAATGGAATAGATTAGGTACATAATATACAGAAGCAAATGAGTAAGGCAATCTAGAGTTTGATAAAACCAAATATCACAGCTACTAGGGCAAGAACCAAGTATTTGATAGAAACTGTTGGGAAAACTGGAAATCAATCTGACAAAAAACAGGCATAGAAAAATGTTTGTGGCAGCTCTTTTCGTAGTGGCTAAAAACTGGAAAATGAATGGATGTCCATCAATTGGAGAATGGTTGGGTAAATTGTGGTATATGAAGGTTATGGAATATTATTGTTCTGTAAGAAATGACCAGCAGGAGGAATTCAGAAAGGCTTGGAGAGACTTACATGAACTGGTGCTGAGTGAAATGAGCAGAACCAGAAGATTACTATACACTTCAACAACAATACTGTATGAGGATGTATTCTGATGGAAGTGGATATCTTCAACATAAAGAAGATCCAACTCACTTCCAGTTGATCAATGATGGACAGAAATAACTACACCCAGAGAAGGAATACTGGGAAATGAATGTAAAATATTAGCACTACTGTCTATCTACCCAGGTTACTTCGGAATCCATTTCTTAGCATGCAACAAGAAAATTGGATTTACACACATATATTGTATCTAGGTTATACTGTAACACATGTAAAATGTATGGGATTGCCTGTTATCTAGGGGAGGGAGTAAAGGGAGGGTGGGGAAAATTTGGAAAAATGAATACAAGGGATAATATTATAAAAAAATTACTCATGCATATATACTGTCAAAAAATCTTATAATTATAAAATTAATTTAAAAAATAGAATCATAAAAAAAGAAAAACAGGCATAGATCAGCATCATATACTATAAATCAAGATAAACTCAAAAAGGGTACATGATTTAAACATAAATGGTGGTATCACAGGCAAATTAATGAAACATGATCCAAGTAGAGAGAGAAAGTTTCATAAGAGATAATAATAATAATATGTTTAATTATATAAAATTTAAAAGTTTTTTGCGTAAGCCAATGCAGTTAAAACTAGGAGAAAAGCAAAAAATTAGGGAAAAAAATCTTTACAGCAAGCTTCTATGATAGAGGCTTCATTTCTAAAATATATAGAAAATTGACCTAAATTTAAAAGAATAAATACTAGTCCTCAATTAATAAATGGTTAAAGGAGTTCATAGGCAGTTTTCAGATGAAGAAATCAAAAAACATAAAATACTTGAAATCACTACTAGAGAAATGCACATTAAAACAACTCTGATATACTACCTCTTCCCCATCAGATTGGCTAAGATGATAAAAAAGAAAAATGAAAACAATGGAGGGGATGGGGAAAAACAGGCATACTAATGCACTGCTGGTGAAGCTGTGAACTAGAACAATTTGGAGATATGCCCAAAGGTATATAAAACTGTGTTTAACCAGTTTTATCTTTAACCCAACAATATCACTACTATATTTTTATCCCAAAGATATCAAAAGAAAAGGAAAAGAACCTATAAGTGCAAAATTATTTATAGCAATTCTTTTTGTAGTGGCAATGAATTGGAAACTGAGGGGATGTCTATAATCCAGGAAATGGCTGACCAAGTTGTTTATTTATGTATTTATTTATTTATTTTGCTGACGCAATTGGGGTTAAGTGACTTGCCCAGGGTCACACAGATGGTTGACCAACTTGTGATATATGATTGTAATAGAATAATATTATTGCACTAGAAGAAATGAAGAGCATGATGATTTCAGAAAAAAATAGACATATGAAATGATGCAAACTGAAGTGAGCAGAACCAGGAGAACATTGTACATGGTAACAGCAACTTTGTAACAATAATCAACAGTGAAAGACTTAGCTTCTCTGATCAATACAATGATCCAAGACACTTCCAAAAGACCCATGATGAAAAATGCTATCCACTTCCAGAGAGAGAACTGATTAATTCTGAATATAAATTGAAGCATATTTTTCACTTTCTTCATCTTTATTGCTTTAATTTTTTTTTTACAACAGCTAATATAGAAATATGTTTTTCATGACTTCACATGTATAACTGATACCATATTGCTTGCCTTCTTGATGGGTGGGAAAAGAGTGGGTGGAAGGAAGATTTGGCACTCAAAATTTTTTTAAATGAATGTTAAAAAGAAAAACCTGAGAAAATTTATATAAACAGACACAAAGTGCAGTGAGCAGAATCAAGCGAACAATTGACAGAGTAATTCCAATATTGTAAAGATAATTAACAACAAAAGATTTAGTGACTCTGATCAACACAATGAACTACCTATCATAATTCCTAAGGACTCATGAGGAAAAATACTATCCACCTCCAAATAGAGAACTGATGGACTCAGACTGCAAATGAAGGCATACTCTTTTTTATCCTTCTTTTTCTTGCTTCCTCTCCACCCCCCACAGAACCCAACTAATACAGAAATATGTTTTGCATGATTTCACATTTGCAATGGGTTTTATATTTTTTGCTTTCTCACTGGATAGGAGAGAATCTAAAACTGAAAATAAAATAAAATTGAATTTTTAAAAAAGAACACAGGAAGTACACAATGCCAGGATATTCCAAAATAAATAACCGTAGTTATCTAAGACCTGGATGCAAATTTAGCTTTGAATTCATGTTAACTATGAAATTTATGATAAATAATTTTGTCTTTTAGGCCTCATTTTCCCCATTTATAAATAGCTTTTCCAGGTCAAAGAAATATAAAAAATAATTCTAAGTGGAGAATAATAACATACTATTGTCATAATCACCTTGTATTTCAGCACTGGTCCTTTTTAAGAATAGAGATAAGGATTGGACTTATGAGAAACTTCCTCTTGTAGTACAGGTCTGAACTTTCTAAGCAATTTACAATCTGAGAAAACTGAGTGGAACCCTGAAAGATTAGATAATTTTCCGAAGTCTCACAGCTGATATGTGTAGTCCTGATCCTAGATAATCCTGCTTCAGAGGCTAACTAGCATGCTATCTAATAGCACCGCAGATAAATGGAGCAATGGAAAAATAAAGTAAAATTTAGTTGGAAATTCACCAAGATAGATATTTTAAAAAATAATTCCAGGAAACTTCTTAATTACATATGAGTGATAGGATCACAGGATCATATATCTAGGACTTACAAGGAGTCCTCAGAAGCCATCCATTCTGTTACACAAGTCAGGAAACTGAAACCTGTGAAAGTTGTGTCTTGCACAAAGTCACACAAGTAATAGTGTCAGAGACATAATTTTTTAATAAAACTTTTTTATTTTCAAAACATGTACCTAGATAGTTTTCAACATTCACCCTTGCAAAACCTTGTGCTCCAAATTGTTTTCTCCCTCCCTCCTCCCCTCCCCAGATATCAGGTAACCCAATATGTGTTAAACATGTGCAATTCTTGTGAACGGATCCAGCCATTCTGGAGAATAATTTGGAACTATGCTCAAAAAGTTATCAACCCGTCCATATCCTTTGCTCCAGCGATGTTACTACTGGGCTTATGATCCCAAAGAAATCTTAAAAGAGGGAAAGGGACCCACATGTACAAAAATGTTTGTAGCAGCCCTTTTCATAATGGCAAGAAACTAGAAACTGAGTAGATGTCCATCAGTTGGAGAATGGCTGAATAATTGTGGTATATGAATGTTATGGAATATTATTGTTCTGTAAGAAACAACCAGCAGGATGATTTTAGAGACCTGGAGAGACTTACATGAACTGATGCTAAGTGAAATGAGCAGAACCAGGAGATCATTGTACATGGCAACAAGATTATAAGAAGATCAATTCTAATGAACATGGCTCTTTCCAACAATGAGATGATTGAGGCCAGTTCCAATAATCTTGTGATAAAGAGAGCCATCTACACCAGAGAGAGAAGACTATGAAATGAGTTTGGATCACAACATAGTATTTTCACTCTTTTTGTTGTTATTCACTTTTGTTTTATTTTCTTTTTCATTTTTTTTTCCTTTTTGATCTGATTCTTGTGCAAGATAATTGTATAAATATGTTTACGTGTATTGAATTTAACATATATTTTAATATGTATAATATATTACTTGCCATCTAGGGGAGGGAGTGGAGGGAAGGAGGAAAAAAATTTGGAGCACAAGGTTTTGCAAGGGTTAATGTTGAAAAATTATCCATGCAAATGTTTTGAAAATGAAAAGCTTTAATAAAAAAGGAAAAAATGAGGAATTCTTCTATATTTCTATACATATTTCTACAATTATCATGCTGCACAAGAAAAATCAAAAAGGGAAAAAAGTGAGAAAGAAAATAAAATACAAGCAAACAACAACAAAAAGTGAAAATACTATATTGTGACCCACACTCAATCCTTGCAGTCCTCTCTAAAGTGCAGATGATGCTCTCCATCATGAAGCATTTTATATGTGTATATGTATATGTATGTAGAGATACATATTCCTAAATAAATTCCAAATAACATAAAATAAAAATTTATTATAAAGAATACTTTTTTTATAAAAAATTATAATTATCTCAAAAATATGCTGACTCTGAAATCAAATCTCCTGCATTTAAATACTGTCTCTGACTTACATGAAGTGAGTAGAACCACGAGAACATTGTATAAAGCAACAACAATACTATATGATGATCAATTCTGGTGGACGTGGCTCTTTTCAACAATGAGGTAATGTTTCATAATAAAATGTCATTTTCATTTTTAAAAATTATTAGACTACATGAAAATCATAACCAACAAGCAGCCTAACCCATCATCTTTCAAGAAATCTTAAAAGAAAACTGCCCAGATCTTTTAGAACCAGAAGATAAAGTGAAACTAGAAAGAATTTGCTGGTTCCCTCATGAAATAAATGCCAAAATGAAAACTCCCAGGAACATTATAGCTAAAATCTAGAGCTTCCAGATCAAAGATAAAAAAAAAAAATACTTCAAGTAGTCAGGAAGAAAGAAACTTATGTTATATAACCTCAGCGAGGTCTTTACTGCTACAAGACAATGTTTTTATACCTCCCTAATTAATTTACTATCCCACTCACCAAATCTTTTTATCCTACTTCAAATTGTCCATGACTCCTCAACTCTCAGTTGAAAGCCTTGACTCATTCTTCACTGAAAAAAATTCATACTATTCACCAAAAGCTTCCTTTTCTTCTTCATCTCACATCATCCAGATGATTTCTCTTGCAATCTCCTCCTTTACACTGTCTCATACAAAGAAAAGGTAGCCCTTTTCCTTGACAAGATACACCCCTCTACATGCACAAATGATTCCATTCCATCAAGTTTTGTCTAGCAGGTTGCCTCTTTAATCATTCCCACTCTGTTACTTACATCACTTTCTCCCTGCTTGTTAACTGCATTCCTCCTACAAAAATGTCCATATCCACCCCACCCTTCCATACTAAAAAAAAAAAAAAAAAAATCCTCATTTGACCCATCTATCTCATCTCCTCTAACTACCATCTAAAGCAAACAGAAGTCTAGGGTCACATAGGTCTAGGGTCACATAGCTAGTAAGTATCTGAGGCCACATTTGAATGCAAGTCTTCCTGACTCCAGGTTTGATGCTCTACCCACTGATCTTATAACTGTCTCCAAATTGCTTTTAAAGCCCTTTATAATGTGATTTATCTACTCCTTTACAATTTTCTTTTTTTTAAACAGTATTTTATTTTTCCAAATACATGAAAAGGTAGTTTCATCTTTGCAAAAACTTCTGTTCCAAATTTTTCTCCCTCTCTTCCCTGCTCCTCCCAACTCAGCAAGCAATCTGATAAAGGGTAAACATATGGAATTTTTCTAAACATTTCCATATTCATCATGCTGTGCAAAAATAAATCAGAACAAAAATGAAAAAACATGAGAAAGAAAAAAAAGACCAAGCAAGCAAACAACCACAGCAAAAAGGTGAAAATACTATCCAAATTCAGTATCCATAGTTCTCTCTCTGGATGCAGATGACTCTTTCCATCACAAGTCTATTGGAATTTCCTTGAATCACTTTACTATTGAAAAGAGCCAAGTCCATCAGTTGATCATCATATAAACTTGTTGTGTACAATGTCCTATTGGTTCTGTTCATTTTACCCAACATCAGTTCAGGTAAGTCTTTCCAGGCTTTTCTGAAATCCACGTGCTCATCATTTTTTATAAAATGATAATATTCCATTACATTCATATGCCATAACTTATTTAGCCATTCCCCAACTGATGGGCATCCAATTTCCAGTCCTTATCACTACAAAAAGGACTGCAAGTCTTCTTATACTTTACTCCACCCCACGGTCTCCCCATGTGCTCTTTCATTCAATGACACTGGCATCCTTGCTATTCCTTGAACAAAACACTGCATCTCCCAGTTCCAGCATTTTTCCTGGCTGTCTCCCATTCCTGGAATGCTCTCCTTTCTCGTCTCCGCCTCATAGATTCCCTGGCTTCCTTCAAATAGCAGCCAAAATCCTACCTTCTACAAGAAGCTTTTCCCCAATCTTGCTTAATTCTAGTGCCTTCCCTCTGGATTATTTCCAATTTATCTTGTATATAGCTTATTTGTCTGCAGTTCTTTGCATGTTGTCTCCCTCATTAGACTGTGAGATCCTGGAGAGCAGGAACTGTTGATTGTTTTTCTTTGTATTCCTAGCATTAAGCATAGTGCCTAGCAAATTGTAGGTGCTTAATAAATGTTTATTGACTGACTGACAATGCAGTTTCAGTGTTTTTGATCTTATGCCTTGTGAAAAAGCTTTAGAAAGTCATGATCTTGAGCGTGTCAAGAGATAATGGAAGTATAGGGGGATTTGTTAGCTCAGTGACCAGAGGCTCTGCTGAAGAGCTCAGTAGCTGGAGCCAAATATTTAGAGATTAGTGATTTCAAGGTCAATCAGGCATCATTCTCTGAGGCAGACCTGAATAGACATGTTATCCCTGGGGAAACTGGGTTCTCCATAAACCCTTTGCCAGGATAGTTTTTACATAGCTTAATCAAAGCTCTCTCGCTGGGCACAGCCTCCAATGTCATGGATCCCACATCTTCCCAGTTCCAGCCATGGAGTTTCCCATGATGGAGGGCTGCATGCATGTAGACAGGTACCAATACACCCCTCCATCCTCATTGATATAGTAACCTAACTCAGATACAGAGTTTCAGACTCCACCCATGCAGAATCTCAGCTGCTCCCTAGCACCCCCTGGTGTGCATGGGGAATAGCAGCCAAAGTCTCTGTCCAGCAAAGTTTAGGACTGCCTCCCTCTGATCATCTTGGAGATCACTGAGTTTTGTACCTGGAAATGCTGAACTGGACTTCTCCTATACAGGGTTCTATTCCCTTCAGCCTCCTTAGTGACTTTACTCTATCAATTCCTCTCTTCTGCATCTTCAATTCTTTCCTCTCCACCCTACTATCTATCTGTTCAAGGTGTTTAGAGTTGAAAAGAACCTTAGAGATCATCAGATTATTACAACAATCTCCTAATTGGTTTTCCTGCCTCGAGTTTCTCCTCATTCCAATCTATTCTACACATTGCTACCAAAGTAATTTTCCTCAAATACTGACCATGATGTCTTATTCAACCAATTCCAGCAGCTTCCTATTTCCTCTAGAATAGGAATAGGTTTCATGGGGGGGTGGGGAGATGGGGACAGATTGTCCATGAATTCGTCTGGGGAAAAAATGCATCTTGATTTCAATAGAATTTATTGACTTTGTAATCCCATATGTTTTATTTTATGCGTTTAAAAACATTATTCTGAGAACGGGTCCATAAGTTTTGTCAAACTGCCAAAGTAGTCCTAGACACAAAAAGGATAAGAATCTTCCTTCTAGAATAAAATATAACCTCCTCTGATTAGCTTTTAAAACCCTATCTTTCCAGCCTTGCTTGACATCATTCTCTCCCTTTTCCCACATCCAAAAGTTTTGTGATCCAGGCAAATTGAACTTCTCTAGGTAAGGGACAGATATATGCACACAATACCACATCTCCTAAACTTGTGCCTTTACATGGGCAATGCCACAAGCTTAGAATTCACTCTTTCCCAGAAAGTCCCAGCCGTCTTCTACAGGAAGCCTTTCCCCAACTGCTAGTACCTTCCGCCCCAAATTACCTTGAATTTAACTGCTGTGTGTGTGTGTGTGTATACACATATTTGTATGGATGGATTTCATATTTACACGTTTAATCTTATATTTCATGAATTACATTTAAATGTACTTATATTTTATATATTACCACATAATATACAATATCCATATAATTACACATGTATGAATGTAACCTGTCCCAAAGCCTGTTAGTATGGGATTCTCTTCTTATTGGTGGAGATGAAGGCCCTGCCCAGGTGTGAGTTAGTGAGAGGCAAGAGAACTCAAACTTTCACCAATTACCTTAGAATTCACCTTTGGAAGGACTCTGGGATTTTCCTGGCTTCCAGACTCAAAACAGAAGATGAATGAAGCTGATCTCACTTCAGATAGCTGAAGAAAAAGACTCTGGGAATACAAGACAGTCTCCATCATGTCCCTATCTCCAGTTTGCTACTCTAGAGACTTTATGATGTGAGATATAGGATTCAACTAAGCTGAGTTATCTCCACTCCATTGGGAGAGTTTTACTCTATATTGTTTGATATATTTTATCCTACATATATGGGTTGTGTACACACACACATACACACACACACATCCTTTTCTGTTTTCTGTTTTGCTAATATTTGGATAAATAGACTTCTTTGCTATTCTCCATATGTCTTCATTATGATGTGAAGGAAAGTGGTCAAGCCTTGGATATAAAGCTTGGGAGTCTTTCCTTCCCCCAAAAAAATAATAAAACAAAACAAACAAAAAGTTGCTCAAACTAGACTAAAAATATTTAAGGGAGCAGATAGGTGGTACTCCATTTCTCTCTCCCTGAAGAGAGTAAAGTGGTCTCAGTCCCAACTTCCTGTCTTCCTCTCCTGGAAGGAATGAGTCTTTGAAGAACAATAGGAAAAGAGATTAAAGATGTCATTCTGCTTTTTATTAAGCCAAATAAAGCCAACAAAGCCTTACTACATGTGGACCTTCAATACACCAACACTTAGCATCATGCCTGGCACATAAATATTTGTCAATTGACTAACGGTATTCATTCCCTTTGTTTTTCCAATGAGGAAAGCTATTGCATCTCTCTCCCCTTACTAATCAAACTTACTGTAGAGTCAACTATACTTCATATCTTCATTTCCTTAGTGCTCACTTGTTTCTCAGATTTGTCTTTTGCTTTCTCAGATTTCAAAGTAGCTTCAAGATCTATCACACATCTAAAAACGCTCTCTTTAAGTTCCTTCATGACTCCATTGGACTAAATCCAATGGCTATAACTTCTCAGTCCTAGTCTTTCTTGATCTTTCTGCAGTATATGACATAAGTTGATCAATGTCTTTCTCTTGGATATTATTTCCTTCCTTGGTTTGTCTGACTCTTCTCTGAAGGCTAAGAATTGGAAATCAAAAATATGTCCACCAATTGAGAAATGGCTGAACAAATTATGGTATATGTTTGGAATGGAATATTATTATGCTATAAGAAATGTCAAGCAGGATGATTTAAGAAAAAAAGTAGAAAGACTTACATGAACTGATATAAGATGAAGTGAGCAGAACCAGAACACTATAGATAGTAATGGCAATATTGTATGATAAAGCGCTGTGAATGACTTAATTTTTCTCTGTAATACAATGATCCAAGACAGTTTCATGATGAAAACGAGAGTCTGAAAACAGACTGAAGAATGCTATTTTTCCCTCTCTTTTGCTTGTTTTATTTTTTCTTTTTGCTTGAATTTTCTTTTTTTATTAAATTTATAATTATACATTTTTGACAGTACATATGCATCAGTAATTTTTATAACATTATCCCTTGTATTCATTTTTCCAGATTTTCCCCTCCCTCCCTTTACTCCCTCCCCTAGATGACGGCAATCCCATACATTTTACATGAGTTACAGTATAACCTAGATATAATATATGTGTGTAAATCCAATTTTCTTGTTGCACATTAAGAATTGGATTCCAAAGGTGTAAGTAACCTGGGTAGATAGACAGTAGTGTTAATATTTTACATTAAATTCCCAGTGTTCCTTCTCTGGGTGTAGTTGTTTCTGTCCATCATTGATCAGCTGGAAGTGAGTTGGATCTTCTCTATGTTGAAGATTTCCACTTCCATCAGAATACATCTTCATACAGTATTGTTGTTAAAGTGTATAGTGACCTTCTGGTTCTGTTCATTTCACTCAGCAACAGTTCATGCAAGTCTCTCCAAGCCTCTCTGTATTTCTCCTGTTGGTCATTTCTTACTGAACAATAATATTCCATAACCTTCATATACCATAATTTACCCAACCATTCTCCAATTGATGGACATCCATTCATCTTCCAGTTTCTAACCACTATGAAAAGAGCTGCTACAAACATTTTGTCACACACAGGTCTCTTTAGTATTTCTTTGGGATATAAGCCCAGTAGTTTGCTTGAATTTTCTTGCATAAAATGACTAGTACAGAAATGTTTTACATGATTGTACAAATATCAGATTACTTATCATCTTCAAGGGGGAATAAAATTTGGAACTCAAAATTTAAAAAAAATACTAAAAAATATTTTCATATGTAATAAGGGAAGACACCATTTAAAGCAAAAAAGAAGGTAAGCTCTTTGAAGGTAAGAACTGTCTTTTTTTTGCTAGTATTTGTGTTTCCAGGATACAGCACAGTGCTTAACATTTAGTTAAGCGCCTAATAAATACTTATGACACATCCAGGACCAAGCAAATCTTTCCTTTCCAAATCTATTACTTTTCCTCCCCACTTCTCTATTGCAGGGGTATCACCATCCTTTTCCTCGGTTGCTGAAGCTTATGGATTTTACTTCCTTTATGTTTCTCCCCTTTATCCTCTCCTCAGTCTCCATACTATAGTTCAAACTCATATCATGTCTCCTTCAATTGTTACAATAGTTTGCTGACTCACCTCTCTAATTTCATTCTCTTCCCTCAGATCCGTTCTCTATCTAAGAATAGGGATAGAGACTGAGGAGGGTGGATTGGATAGCCTCCAAGGTCCAGCTCTACATCTTATTTATTTGTTGTTGTTTATCCTTTATTCCTGAAGGAGATCAATCTGGAGTCTGTAAATGGACCTAGATCCAGGAATTAACTCCTGGATGAGGTAATTTTCTCTTCTCATGCAGGCTGGCACTTTTTCTTAAACTTTGTCTTAAAGAATTACTAGAGTAGTAAGGTTCATTGAATTAATCAAGATCACACAACTAGTATGGGTCTAGTCTTTCTGGATTCAAAGCCAAATCCCCATCCCTTATGATACACTGCCTTTCATCTCCTATATATACAACCAAATTAATCTTCCTATTTTTCTCCTCATTGCTTTCCATTGCCATCAGGACAAAACTTCAACAGTCATCCAAGATTCCCCATGAACTGTTTCCAACATGTTTCATGATTTCTGGACCCTTCACCTTCCCCTATTTCATGTCTGCCTCGGTGACTTTTTTAAGGATTTTCTTCATACCTGGATTGTTTTTTCCTACTTTGAGGCCTTTCTAAATCCTACCTGTTTTTCAAAGCCATGCTCTAGAACCATCTCCTTGAGGAAGTGATCCCTATAAAATCCACTCCATATAGAGCTCTTTTAGCCTTTATTTGAGATAGACAATCCATCCTTCCATTATACCTATATGGTATAATCTTATATACCTATATAATATAATAATCTTATATACCTATATAATATAATCTTATATGTGTCTCCCTTCCTCAATTTCCTATTTTCCTATTCCCCACCTGTGGAATAAGGAGTGTATTCTGCCCCAGTTAGATTATACCTAGAATATTATGTTGAATTCTAGGTCTCCATAATTTAGGAAGATTCCTTCCCACTCTAGAATTCTGTTTCCATGTGTCTGCTATACTTTTGCCTCCTCTCCAGAGTGTCCAGTCACAGAGGATTACATAAAAATGCATTGATTTGTATCAGACTCCTTCTCACCCACAGCCAGTTTCCCTAAAAAATGAAAAAGTCTTCAGAAGCCCATTTAAGAAAATAGTTTTTAATCGCCAAAATCAGTTTGATACTCCCACCTCCCTCAGACAGAACCCACCCCCACCATGGGCCTTAGCCCCCAAATGAGGCATCACCTGGACTCTCCCTCCTGGAACGGGGACCCCGGAAGCCAGGGCCTGGGGTTGGGATGGCTGGGGGGTTCAGCACAACTTCCCCAGGCCGGGCCCCCCCAGGTTTCCCTTTCAGTTGGAGGAGCTCCTGGTAATCCCGAACCATAGCCCTCAAGGGTTCTAGCTGGGGTAACACATACTCCTCCAACCATTCATCCACAGTATTAGAGTAGAACACGACACCCAAATGCATCTGAAGGGTTGGCAGTAGGCTCTCCCAGGCTTCAGACACCCTGAGGAAAGGAAATGAGGGTGTCCACAGGTCTCCCTTCTCCCACCAGCCTCCAAGAATCAGTTCTTCCTCAACCCACAGTCATCAACTTGAAGCTCTCCACTCCTCCCTGAAAACCCTGAGGAGTCAGTCTCAACATCCAAGAGCCTTCCTCAATTCTTCCCCATACATATTACTCACTTGGTCAATTTTCGGCCAAAGGCCTCCAGATTCTGTGGGTTCCCAAAGTGATTTTTACGATGGTAAGGGCTGAACCAGCCCTGAGCTGTGCTAGGGATACACAACAGAGAAAGGGGCTACTTCAGCAAATGGTCAGACATCCCCTGCCTTCCCATTTTGGATGTACTAAAAGGAAAATGGCAAATTGGGATAGAGCCTCCAGGACTTCTCAAAGTCCTCCCTTCAAGGGTTCCCAAGAATGAGGCACTAGGAGCTGCTCTCCCTTGGGTAAATCAATCACATGCAGGCAGGGGAGCAGGTTAGAGGGCAGAGGGATGGGTATAGGAGGTACCTATCCTCCTCCAGAGCTCTCAGTCCATTCTCCTTCAGCTCCTTAACTTGTTCTACCAGGTGGTAGACCTCAGCCCCAGGAAACATACCATCTCCTTGGCTGTGGATAGGAAGGGGACAGGATCAAGTAGGAAGGGCCTGGACTGGAATGGGAGCAGTTATTTGGCTAGGCTTCAGACTGACATGCTAAACTGGTCCTCCCCTTCTCCTTCCAACTTCCTTCTTCCCCAAGTCTGTCCCATCCGTCAGTGATGGCCAGCCTAGCATACAAAGCCCCTCCCTAAAGCTCTAAGTAGGGACTCCACCCCCAGTCTGGCCCATGGTCTCCCCACCAAGTGCTGGACTCCAGGTTGATAGTCTGAAATCCTAGCAGCTCCATAACTGTCTTCTTGGTCACCTCAGTGAATTCTCCTAGGGAAAGAAAGAGGGAAAAAAACCAAATGATTCAGGCAACCTGCTCTTTCTAAACCAGAGATTTAAAATCTAATTCAGAGCAGGACTATAGATAGTCTACTTCTATTGTCTGGGAAAGTTACTATGAGTAGCAACTGTTTAATTGTCTAAGAATATCTACCAAAGTCTAGAGTACCTACAGAAAAAGGCTTGGTTAATCCTAGCCGCAGTTTCCTTTTCTGTAAAATAGGGATACTTATACATATATTATCAACCTCACAGTGTTTTTTATGAATAAACTGTTCTATAGATCTTCTAGTGTTTATAGTGCATATGAGTTATGCTAGTTAGGACCAAATCCTCAGGGCTACCTAGTGTTTTTTCCCACACCTTTGAAGGAACTGGAAGAAAATCAGCCATTGATGGGGTGGGAAGTGAGAGAGGGGAAGAAATAGGGAAGGGAAGTGTAAATTCCCAGCTGATGTCCATGCCTCCTCTCCCAAAACTTTTCCAAGTTGTCATAGGCCTCTCATTCACATCACACAGGAGGGAGCTAGATGAGAAAGTAAATTCCCCTCAAGCCCATTATCTTGTGAATGACTACCCATACCATCAACGAGGGTCTGCAGACAGATGGCCAAGGAAGGAACAGCCACAGGGAGCAGCTCACACAGCACAGAATAATGGTCATATCTGAAAAGAGGAAGAGAAAAGACAGAGAGCCAGAGATGTGTCTAAGACTCTTCATCAAAATACAAGTTTCTTGAGAGCAGGGAGCCTGCTTTTTGTCTTTGCATTTGGGGCACTTAGCACAGTGCCTGACCCACTGCAGTAGGTGCTTAACAAAAGTTTTTTTGATGACTGATTGCCTCTAATTCCCATACTCACCCTATCTCACCCTACTAGACCCCCAGCCTAAGCCTTCACCTCTGCCAACCAGTCAGAACAATGCCCTGGCAGCGGATAGGGCGGGCATCCCGGATGTGGGGGCCAGAAGATGCAGCCTGCAGAGCTCGGAGCACACGAAGCCACGACAGCTGGTTGCTCAGGTGATGGCTAAGAGGTGTCCACATCTGGGCTGGGCCTGTGGAACCCTTGAAGGAACTGGCAAACCAAACGCTTCGGAAGCCACTTTCTGCATACTTGGCAATGATACGTCCTGGGGATAAGGGGGAAGCATAAGAAGTGTAAGAAAGCAGGAGCTGGGAAGGAGGAAGGGTCTGGGGAGTATAAAGTGGAGAGGACCCACTCATCCAGGAGTCAGGGATCAAGAGGACTATCTATCCCACCCAGGCCCACTTTAACTATCTCAAGTTATCCTAGGGCAATATAGCTAGTTACGGGTCATCCCTGTCCCACCCAGCAACCAGGGGAGCAGGGGATGTGACTCCAGTTCTGACAGGCCATATGCTCACCAATCTGGTCAGTGTCCAAGTCAGGGTCATAGAACCACATCATAGGGTCTGCAAGCTGAGGGATCCCCGATTCTAGGAGGACAGGAAAGATCAGTAAGAGGGTACTAAGGAGGCAAGAATAAAGCATACCAAAGATTCCTCCATTATCAGGGTACTGTCCCTCTACCCCACACTAGGCCAAGATGTAGGTGACTTTGGGTTTGGGGAGACCTTCCTTAGGCATAGAAAGGCCTTAGAGGAGTGCTAGGGATAGGAAAGGGACAAATGCTAATGAAGGAATCCCAGGATGCCAGAGGCCAGAATCCAGAGAATGAATACCAACTAGATGAAGTTGGAATCTTGGGAAGGGGGGACCCTAGGATAACAGGGTTGAGAGACAACGGCCAATGAGGGAAGAAGATGGTCTGTAGGATGGGGGCATCCCAGAATACTAGGGTTGGGAAACAAATGTCTATGAGGGAAAGTCTATAAAATGGGGGTTCCCAGGATCCTAGGGTAAGGGGTATTCCTAATACTGGGGGGGACAAGGAAGGTTCCCAGGGCTGGGGGATGATTGCCGGTGAGAGGAGTTCAACATCTTTGGGATCAGGGGACTCTGGTATTCTAGACTTGTGGGAAGAATACCAATTATGGAATGGTCAGTGTCTCCATGTTGGGAAGAGTAATACCAGGGTCTCGGAGTAGGTAACATTTCTAGCATCCTCCAACCCTGAATGGCTGGGAGATGAATGGTAATAGGGGAAAGTCAGGGATGGGGAGATCCTAGAGTTCCAAAATTGAAGGATAAATGCCAATGAGGGAATGTCAAAATTTCTAGCAATTGGGGGATCCCAGGGTTGGGGTCCCCCTGCCTTGGACAGCCTGGGGTGGGAGTCTTCGAAGCACATCATCCCAAAGTAGCAGTCGAAGCCCTGGATGGCGCCAGCTCAGAAAAGTCACGACTTCTCGAACATGATTCAAGTACATGTGACCAACATCTTCTCCATGGCGAAGTAGCCAGGCTCGGGAGTCTGCACCCTCACCCAGGTGGAACACCTACACCCCAAAGGGAGATAGATCACCTTAGACAAGGCTCCCAAAGCCTGATCTTACAGGATTCTCCCCCACCTCTCCTACCCTCTCCCAGATCTGACCTCATCAGCTCCCACATGTAGCCAGCGGGTATGTGGGTGCTGGTCAAGAACCTGGCCCAGAAGGGCTCGGAGTAACGGCATTGTCCCAGCTGCATGTGGATTCAGGGTGCTGGGATAACGATCCACTTCCCGAAGGGGCCAGAACTTCTCATGTTTTAGCACAAACTGGAATGAGAAATACCAAGATGAAGAAGGGGAAAAGAAGGAATAGATCAGAAAAGCTGAGAATTTAGGGGGCAATAACCAGTTTCCCATGGAAACAGAACATATTCTCATATTTCATCAACATGTTCCTCGAGACAGGACAGAAATATAAATAGCTTGGATAGACTAGGGTAAAGGGGGACAGTCAGTCCTTACTTGGACCCTTCCCGTTGCTCTCCTGAGATCATCCCCCAACCCTGAAAAGGGTCATCCTGGGATATCCTGGTCAGGATTAAGATAAGAGGAGCTGAGTCAAGGGGCAAGGGTTAATGGCCAGGATGAGAGTTAATTGCTGAATAGGATCAGAGGTCAAGTACCTCAAAGTGGCCAAATGTCTGCACCAGGGGAATCACTTCCAGGTGGTTCTGTGTTGCCAATTGCTGAATCCTCTCAATGTCGTGTTTACTGAGGATACCAAGGTCCTTATCAGGCCCCCACCAGCCCCATCTTCATGGCCTCCATCCCCTGCCAGAATTACTTCTGGCTTCTCCAACTCATGACTAATCTTCTCTATTAAGTCCCCCAGATTCCTCCCTCTATCAGACCCCACAGCTCTGACCTCCTTCTCCCAGATCCCTGGGCAGCCTCCCTTGATGAACCCCATAGTTATAATATGTCCCCTCCCATCCAATTCAACTCTCATAGACTTGTTCCATTCCCTTATCAGACTCCTCTCTCATAGCCTAGGGCTTCCTAAATTTACAGCCCCACTCCTCCATCAGTTCCCATAAACCCAATTACATTCCCACCTGTAGGAGTGGGGTGAACGTAACAACTCCAGTTCCCCATGGAAAGGAAACATGTCTTCATATTCGATCAGCACAGCATCTGCCCCGAGCCGGGACAGAAGTGGAAACAGCTTGAGGGGGACCAGAGTGAGGGGCAACAGGTCAGAAGAACTTGGATTCTTCCCTTTGCCCTCCAGCAATCATCCCCCCACTCTGAAAAGTCATTGCCCCTCCTCTTCAGCACAGTCCTTTCCCAGATACTCCCAGGCATCTGAGTCAACTGTCTCACCTGTTCCAGATAAGATACCCTGGGAGCAGCTCCCTTCATGTCCAGATGGACAACTTTCATCACTCCTGTTTGATCTCTTCGAGGGACTTCCCCAGTCAACCTCTCAGACCAAGACCCCAGAGTGCTCTCTCCAACTGGTTCAGGAGATGGCTGGCCACCCCCTGCCTCACCCCAGGGCCTGCCTGATGTTGGCTCCAGACTAAAGTGGGGGGGAAAAAACAGTGATCATTGATCAGCCAACAGAAAGCAAGCATTGGATAGGATGAGTTCCAATGAGCACGCACAAGCAAACACATGGATGCACACACACACACACACACACACACACACACACACACACACACACCCCTTTCCCTTTTCCTCCCTTATGCCTAGGAAAGCACCTGCCTTTATTCAGGGGCTCCAGCTTATGGTGATGTATCTTTGTACATCTAAGGATAGCATGGACTTTATAGGCATATGAACAATTCTCCCCCAACTCCAAGCTCCCCACTCCTCATGCAGCAGCCCTAGCCCCTCACCACCGGGGCAGAAGCAGTCTGAGGCCGGCACAAGCACAGAGGAGCAAGGAGGCCACTTGCAGAAGCAATTTCTGGTTCCTTTGCAACATCCTGGGGGGTGTAGTTACTCCTGGGGTAAAATGGGAGGGGGGTCAGTGGGTCAAGCCCGGGACTGGGAAAGGGAGCAATTGTCATTCCTGTGAGGTATTGGGAGGATGTCGGGTCTCAGCAGATGGATGGGAGGAGGGCTAGCCTGAGAGTCGATGGGGTGAAGGGGGTTGGGAAGAAGAGGGGGGGGAGGGGAGAGTACCGCCCGGCTTTGCAGCCTCCCCTCCCCCAGGCAATCCTAGGTTGGAGCAGAAGGGAGGGAGCCTTGGGTGGAAGCTGGCCGAGAGGGAGGGGATGATTGATGGTCTAGACCCGGAGCATGGGGGCGTAGAGGCGGGGCGCCCCCGCGAATATCGCTCCCGCCTCCCAGCCCCAGCCCAAGCCCGGCCCGCCCAGGTCCCCCAGCACCTGGCTGAGCTGCTCTCCTCCCGGCCCCGTTAGGCGCCTCGGGGTTCCGACGCCTCCAGGCCCCGCCCGCACCGCTGCCCCCCCAACCCCTCCGGGCGGTCGCCGAACCGACCCCCACTCCCCGGTGCGGGCGGGCAGGTGGGGAGCGCACCGAGATCCCCAGGCTGCGGGTAGCGGGCCGAGACAGCCTCAAGCCCCACCCGATACTGCGATTGGACGCGAACAGCCGCGGCAAGCTCCTCCTGCTGCCCGAGGATGACAGCTCGGGAGGAGGAAAGGATGCAGAAGGATGCGGGGGCGGGGGTCGTGGGGGAGGGGAAGGAAGAGTGGGGTCTCCCTAACCCACCCCCCACCCAGGAACAAGTCGCTATAGCCAATTCTGAAAGCCCCACTGGACCCCATTCTTTCCCATTCCACCCCCAGACCCCGTTACAGTTATATAGGCTTATGGGGCCAACGATCCATCCGGGAAAGAACATTTGGACCACCGCCCACCTTTTCCCGGAACATCTGGGACCCGCAGAGACTCCCATCTCTCCCCATTTGACAAGTTCTCAAAGCTTACCTTCCACCATCCTATCTCCTCCATCACTCTCCCCAGAACTTTCCCCGTCTATATCCTCCGGTCTTCTCATTCCTGCCTGCGATCGATGGGTACTAAGCCTCCCTAGCCTTGCTCCACCCACTCCGCGCCTGCTCTAGCCCCTTCTACTGTGCCCTGTGGAACCCCGGTTCTACTGTGAGCAAACGCCTCTCCATCCCCCACCTTTTCCACAAGCCCTCCTTCCAGCTGCCCGCCTTAACAAAAATCTGGCTTTTTCCCTGACAACGCCGACCCCCTCCCTAACAATTCTCTCCAATGGAGACTACTTCTTCTCCCACTCCCTGTGAATCACAGGGGCAGAAGGAGGAGTCAGTATGTTTCTTGCTCACCACCTTTCTTTATTTCTCCTAGACTTTCAACCTGCCACTATCATTCAAAAATCTTTTCTTCCTTGAAATTCATGCCGTTCTTTTTCTAATATCCTCTCTCCATTTTAGCAATCATCTACCAGGACATTCTCCTTTTCTTCAGAGGCTTTAGCTCCTGGCACATTGTTTCTCTTTCTATTAAATCATCTTCAGTGACTTCAGTATTTATATTAATGGCCTTTTAAAAACCCAAGCTCCAGACTTTTTTAACACACTCGGCTCTCCAACAACTTTAACCATCTTAGATAATGATATCATAGGAAAATCAGGAATCACCTTCCTGATTCTAAACTTTTTTTTTTAATTTTTATTTTATTTTATAATTATAACATTTTTTTTGACAGTACATATCCATGGGTAATTTTTTACAACATTATCCCTTGCACTTACTTCTATTCAGATTTTTTCCCTTCCTCCCCCAACCCCCTCCCCCAGATGGCAAGCAGTCTTATATATGTTAAATATATTACAGTATAATTTAGATACAATATATGTGTGTAGAACCGAATTTTTTGTTGCACATGAAGAATTGGATTCAGAAGGTAAAAATAACAGTTTACATTCATTTCCCAGTGTTCCTTTTCTGGATGTAGCTGGTTCTGTCCATCATTAATCAATTGGAATTGGATTAGCTCTTCTCTATGTTGAAGAAATCCACTTCCATCAGCATACATCCTCGTACAGTATCATTGTTGAAGTGTATAATGATCTTCTGGTTCTGCTTGTTTCACTCAGCATCAGTTGATGTAAGTCTCTCCAAGCCTCTCTGTATTTCTCCTGTTGGTCATTTCTTATAGAACAATAATATTCCATAACATTCATATACCATAGTTTACCCAACCATTCTCCAATTGATGGACATCCATTCATCTTCCAGCTTCTAGCCACTATGAAAAGGGCTGCCACAAACATTTTGGCACATACAGGACCCTTTCCCTTCTCTAGTAGTTCCTTGGGGTATAAGCCCAGTAGTAGTATGGCTGGGTCAAAGGGTATGCACATTTTGATAACTTTTTGGGCATAATTCCAGATTGCTCTCCAGAATGGTTGGATTCTTTCACAACTCCACCAACAATGCATCAGTGTCCCAGTTTTCCCACAGCCCCTCCAACATTCATCGTTATTTGTTCCTGTCATCTTAGCCAATCTGACAGGTGTGTAATGATACCTCAGAGTTGTCTTAATTTGCATTTCTCTGATCAATAGTGATTTGGAACACTCTTTCATATGAGTGGAAATAGTTTTAATTTCATCATCTGAAAATTGTCTGTTCATATCCTTTGACCATTTATCAATTGGAGAATGGCTTGATTTCTTATAAATTAAAGTCAATTCTCTGTATATTTTGGAGATGAGGCCTTTATCAGAACCTTTAACTGTAAAAATTTTTTCCCAATTTGTTACTTCCCTTCTAATCTTGTTTGCATTAGTTTTGTTTGTGCAGAAACTTTTTAATTTGGTGTAATCAAAATGTTCTATTTTGTGATCAATAATGGTCTCTAGTTCTCCCTTGGACACAAACTCCTTCCTCCTCCACAAGTCTGAGAGGTAAACCATCCCTTGTTCCTCCAATTTATTTATGATTTCATTCTTTATGCCTAAATCTTGGACCCATTTTGATCTAATCTTAGTATGTGGTGTTAAATATGGGTCCATGCCTAGTTTCTGCCATACTAATTTCCAGTTTTCCCAGCAGTTTTTGTCAAATAATGAATTCTTATCCCAAAATTTGGGATCTTTGGGTTTGTCAAAGATTAGATTGCTATTTTTATTCACTATCTTGTCCTGTGAACCTAACCTATGCCACTGATCAACTAGTCTATTTCTTAGCCAATACCAAATGGTTTTGGTGACTGTTGCTTTATAATATAGCTTTAAATCAGGTACACTTAGACCACCTTCCTCTGACTTTTTTTTCATTAGTTCCCTTGCAATTCTCGACCTTTTATTCTTCCATATGAATTTTGTTGTTATTTTTTCTAGGTCATTAAAATAGTTTCTTGGGAGTCTGATTGGTATAGCACTAAATAAATAGATTAGTTTGGGGAGTATTGTCATCTTTATTATATTCGCTCGGCCTATCCAAGAACATTGAATGTCTTTCCAATTATTTAAATCTGACTTTATTTTTGTGGCAAGTGTTTTGTAATTTTGCTCATATAATTCCTGACTCTCCTTTGGTAGATATATTCCCAAATATTTGATACTATCGACTGTTATTTTGAATGGAATTTCTCTTTGTATCTTTTGCTGTTGGATTGTGTTGGTAATGTATAAAAATCCTGAGGATTTATGTGGATTTATTTTGTATCCTGCGACTTTGCTAAAATTCTGAATTATTTCTAATAGCTTTTTAGCAGAGTCTTTGGGGTTCTCTAAGTATACCATCATGTCATCTGCGAAAAGTGATAATTTGATTTCTTCATTTCCTACTCTAATTCCTTGAATCTCTTTCTCGGCTCTTATTGCCGAGGCTAGAGTTTCTAGTACTATATTGAATAGTAACAGTGATAGGGGGCAACCTTGTTTCACTCCTGATCTTACAGGGAAAGGTTCTAGTTTATCACCATTACATATGATGTTTACTGAAGATTTTAAATATATGCTCCTTATTATTTTAAGGAATAGTCCATTTATTCCTATACTCTCAAGGGTTTTTAGTAGGAATGGATGTTGGATTTTATCAAATGCTTTTTCTGCATCTATTGAGATGATCATATGGTTTTTATTATTTTGATTATTAATATGGTCAATTATACTAATAGTTTTCCTAATATTAAACCAGCCCTGCATTCCTGGTATAAATCCCACTTGGTCATAGTGTATTATCCTGGGGATGATTTTCTGAAGTCTATTTGCTAATATCTTATTTAAGATTTTAGCATCAATATTCATTAAGGAAATTGGTCTATAGTTTTCTTTCTCAGTTTTCGATCTACTTGGTTTAGGTATCAGTACCATGTCTGTGTCATAGAAGGAATTTGGTAGGACTCCTTCAATCCCTATTTTTTCAAATAGTTTACATAGCATTGGAGTTAGTTGTTCTTTAAATGTTTGGTAGAATTCACCTGTAAATCCATCTGGTCCTGGGGACTTTTTCTTAGGAAGTTGGTTAATAGCTTGATCTATTTCTTTTTCTGAGATGGGACTATTTAGACTACTTACTTCTTCCTCTGTTAATCTGGGCAAGCTATATTTTTGAAGGTATTCTTCCATTTCATTTAAGTTATCGAATTTATCGGCATAAAGTTGAGCAAAGTAGCTCCTAACTATTGTTCTAATTTCCTCTTCATTAGTGGTGAGTTCACCCTTTTCATTTTCAAGACTATCAATTTGCTTTTTCTCTTTCCTTTTTTTAATTAGGTTTACTAAGGGTTTGTCTATTTTGTTGGTTTTTTCATAAAACCAACTCTTAGTTTTATTAATTAATTCAATAGTTTTTTTACTTTCAATTTTATTAATCTCACCTTTTATTTTTTGAATTTCAAGTTTTGTGTTTGTCTGGGGGTTTTTAATTTGTTCCTTTTCTAGCAATTTTAGTTGTAAGCCCAATTCGTTGGCCCTCTCTTTCTCTATTTTATGCAAGTAGGCCTGTAGAGATATAAAACTTCCCCTTATTACTGCTTTGGCTGTATCCCACACATTTTGGTATGATGTCTCATTATTGTCATTTTCTTGGGTGAAGTTATTAATTATATCTATGATTTGCTGTTTTACCCAATCATTCTTTAGTATAAGATTATTTAGTTTCCAATTATTTTTTGGTCTATTTTTTCCCTGGCTTTTTATTAAATGTTATTTTGATTGCATTATGGTCTGAAAAGGATGCATTTACTATTTCTGCCTTACTGCATTTGATTTTGAGGTTTTTATGCCCTAGTATATGATCAATTTTTGTATAGGTTCCATGAACTGCTGAGAAGAAAGTATATTCCTTTCTGTCTCCATTTAGCTTTCGCCAAAGATCTATCATATCAAACTTTTCTAGTATTCTATTTACCTCTTTGACTTCTTTCTTATTTATTTTGTGGTTTGATTTATCTAATTCTGAGAGTGCAAGGTTGAGATCTCCCACTATTATAGTTTTGCTATCTATTTCCTCTTGAGGCTCTCTTAATTTCTCTTTTAAGAATTTAGATGCTGCACCACTTGGTGCATATATGTTTAATATTGATACTGCTTCATTATTGATGCTGCCCTTTAGCAGGATATAAAGCCCTTCCTTATCTCTTTTAATTAGATCAATTTTTGTTTTTGCTTGATCTGAGATGAGGATGGCTACTCCTGCTTTTTTGGTTTTGCCTGAAGCATAATAGATTCTGCTCCACCCTTTTACTTTTAGTTTGAATGTCTCACCCTGTTTCAAGTGTGTTTCCTGTAAACAACATATATTAGGATTCTGACTTTTAATCCAGTCTGCTAACTGCTTCCTCTTTATGAGGCAGTTTGCCCCATTCACATTTATGGTTAGAAGGACTAATTCCATATTGCTTGCCATCCTGTTAACCCCTGCTTATGCTTTTCCCCTTTCCTTCCCTTTTACCCCCCTACCCAATATTAAGCTTGTGAACACCACTTGCTTTTCATAGCCCTCCCTTTTTAGGATCCCTCCCCCACCTTAAAGATCCTCCCCTTATTTTACCTCTTTTCCTCGAAATTTCTGTATTCCCTTCCCCTTAGCTTACTCCTTCCCTTTCACTTTTCAATGAAGTGGAAGAAGTTTCACCACAAATCGAATATGTCTATTGATACACGCTATGTTCATCTCCCCCCTTTCTTTCTCTCAGATATAATAGGTTACCTTTGCCTCTTCATGAGATGTAGTACCACCACTTTACACTTTTTTATGATATAATCTCCTTTCCACCTCTAGTTTCTAAGACAATTGTACATATGTTCTTTACATATTTTTTTGACAGAAGTATAGTTCTCAAGATTTCTTTTTACCTTTTTAGAAATCTCTTGAGTTCTGTATTTGAAGATCAAACCTTTTATGTAGGTCTGGTTTTTTCATCAAAAATAGATGGAATTCATTTATTTCGTTAAATGTCCATCTTCTTCCCTGGAAACTGATTCTAAACTAAAATACTACTTTTTCATACAATTTCTGATCTTCCTACCTTTTCTACTCCTCCTTCATCTGCTTTTTGACCTCATCCTGACCTCTAACACCTTTGATTTTCCCTCATTTTCCCAATCCATCATCCATTATAGTTTTTCTTACTCTCTACCCAAATCTGGAGTAACATGTTATAGAAAATAAAGAGTTGATCACTTCCAGTTGATCAATGATGGACAGAGGTAGCTACACCCGGAGAAGAAACACTGGGAAGTGAATGTAAATTGTTAGCACTAATATCTGTCTGCCCCGGTTGCATGTACCTTCGGATTCTAATGTTTATTGTGCAACAAGAAAATGATATTCACACACATGTATTGTACCTAGACTATATTGTAACACATGTAAAATGTATGGGATTGCCTGTCATCGGGGGGAGGGAATAGAGGGAGGGGGGGATAATTTGGAAAAATGAATACAAGGGATAATATTATAAAATATATATATATAATAATAAAAAATTAAAAAAAAAATAAAAAATAAAGAGTTGACTTTGAATTCAGGATAGACCTGAATTTGAAACCTACCTCTAGGTGTTCGACCCTAAGCAAACCACTTAACCTTTTTGTTTAAGACTAAAAAGTTTCAGAGAAGATGTCAACTTGCATTATTGGATGTAATGTGCTCTCCTGGCAGTTACAATTACTAGTCTGTCCTAGACCCACCAGAGTACCTTTGACCACTGTCCTTTGCAGTGTGAGCTCTACCCGGCTCGCCTCCTCTGAGGCCTTCTAAGGTCTCTGGCCACAATCTCTTGAATCTATAGCTTAGTAACCGGTAGCGCACTCAAGAACAACCACATGTAATCTTAAAAGCCTTTATTATACCTACTCACATAATGCCCTAACTGATGCCCTGACTTGTTGGTTCCCTGGTGAACACCTGGTCAGAAGACCCATGTGTTCACTACCAAAACCCTTACCTCTTTTCGCTACCCATCTTGGCTTGGCCACCCAGGCTAGGGAGCCAGAGTGAAGAGCACCAGGTTAAAGAGGGCGGTTGCTGCCTGCAGTGGGCTTACATAGGGCCTGTGAGGTCACACACACAGCCAATCAGCGAGAGAGTCACCCATTACAAAACTATCTCAATATGGCCAGGATCCCGCCCAAGGGCAGTCCTAATATCCACAGAAATTACTTCTGGGCCTCAATCTCCCGATGCACTGTGTCCGCCCATTTAAAGGGCCCTTACAATTGGAGTTTCCTCAACTAGAAGTTACCTAGACCAGAAAAATTATAGATCTCACTCATAACCTTCTCAGCCTGTAATCTACTGTCAGCCATTGCAACAATGGCTTCCTATTGATTCTAACAAAAAAAAAAAAAAAAAAAAAAAAATTCCTCTGTTAGGCTTCTAAAGTCCTTCAAACCTGCCTCCAATCCATCTTTCTAACCTTATCCTGCTCTTTGAACTGGCACTAACCCTAACACTCATTCCTGGGATGCCCTCCTCTTTTCTTTTGCCCCATAGCATTCCTCTTTTCCATCAAGATATGGCCCAAGCTCCATCTTTGACATGTATTCCTTTCTGATTCTCCCATATCCTTGCACCTTCCCTTACAAGAAGTACTAAATCTTACCCAAGTGTTAAACTCCCTGAAAAAAAACAGACCAAATAGAAGCCAGTGACTCTATGTAGCCACAAGAAATGTTGAAGACAAAAGGCTGGAAAAAGAGAGAGAGAGAGAGAGAGAGAGAGAGAGAGAGAGAGAGAGAGAGAGAGAGAGAGAGAAAATATTATGTATCTTACAGCAAAGACAATTGATCTGGAAAACAGATCAAAGACAAAAAAATTAAAATTATTGGACTACATGAAAGCCAAGATCAAAACAAGGATTTAGATACCCTATTTAAAAAATCTGTAATCTGTGACTTCTTGTCCCATTCTCCATGCAAAAGCTCCAAGTTTCCCGACCAACAGGATGATTTCAGAGAGGCTTGAAGAGACCTACATGAACTAATACAAAGTGAAATGAGAATAACCAATAGATCATTATACACAGCAACAACAAGACTATACTATGATCAATTCTGACAGGCGTGGCTCTCTTTAACATTGAGATGATTCAAACCAGTTCCACTTGTGCAGGGATGAAGAGAACCATGTACACCCAGAGAGAGAACCATGGGAACAGAGGGTGGAACACAGCATAGCATTCTCACTCTCTCTGTTATTATTTGCTTGCATTTTGTTTCTTTTTTCTCAATTTTTCTTTTTCTTCCTTCTCAATCTGATTTTTCTTGCGCAACAAGATGGCTGTGTGAATATGTATACACATATTAGATCTGGCATGTATTTCAGCATCTTTAACATGTATTGGACTTCCTGCTGAGTAGGGGAGGAGATGGGAAGAAGAAGGGGAAAATTTGCAGCAGGGGGATGTTGGAAAAATTACCCATGCATATTCTGAATAAAAAGCTTAAAAAAAAAATCTCTAAGTCTTCTCCACTATCTTCAAGTGTTCATCTTACCCCCATCCTCACTGCCTTACTCTCTTTAGATAAGTTCCCCTTATATTTTATTGAGAAGTTGGAAACTGTTCTATATAATCTCCCTGGGGGGGCAGCTAGGTGGAGCAGTGGATAGAGCACCAGCTCTGAATTCAGGAGGACCTGAGTTCAAATCTGATCTCAGACACTTAATACTTCCTAGCTGTGTGACCCTGGGCAAGTCACTTAACCCCAGCCTCAGGACAAAAGAATATATATTTATATGTATATATAATTTCCCTGGATTCTCTTTCTTTATACTTCAAAGTCTATGTCATCCTCTCCTCCCTTCTGATGATGAGGGAGCAAGCATTTTTGTCAACTTTAATCCTTCAATCTTATGTTTTGATTCCATGTCTCCACCACACCTACTTAGGATTTTGGCTAACCTCTTCCTCCAACACAAAAATCTAATAAAATAAAATAAAATAAAAACAAACCCTTGCCTTTACCCTGCTGCCCCTTGAGCTATTTATCCTTGTTCTTCTTTAGATCATCACTAAATTTTTAGAAAAAAGTTTCTAAATACATTAACTCTACTTTCTCATCAACCATTCACTCCTTAATATTCTATATCCCTGCAATATGACTTATATCTCCTTCATTCCGTTAGCAGTATTTTTTTTTCAAAGTCACAGATGGCCTCATCACCAAACCTGATATCTTCAGTTTCTATATTTGATGCTGCTGACCAAAATGCCTTTCAAGAGATATTCTCTTTTCCCTTGGCTTTGTGATATTGAATTCTCCTGGTTCTCCTTCCATCATTTCTGTCTCTCTGGTTTTCCTTTTGTTTTCTTCATTGTCTGCTCTTTTTATTTCTTCCTAAAATGTAAGACATCCTCCCAAGGTCTTATCCCTAACCATCTTCTTTCTTTTCTTTCTTTTCTATTCTCATTATTTCAACTATAACCTCTCACAGATGACTCTCAAATCTCTATTTATAACAATGTAATAGTCATCATATATAAAGTGCTTTAAGATCTGTAAAATGCTTCACAAATAATATATCTCATTTGATCCTTACAACAGCACTAGGAGATAGATGCTGTTCCCCACTTTACAATTGAGGAAACTAAGGCAGAGAACAGTAAAATGATTTGTCCAGGATCACTTGGTAAATGTCTGGGTCAGGATTTGAACTCAAGCCTTATTAACCACAGATCTAAAGTTCTATCCACTAAGCCCCCTAACTACAATCCTGACATTAGGAAAGAGCAGTTTTTCCAACAGCTTGATTGTCCATTACTATTTCGATGTTAGTTGGATAAATTGAAAAGAGAAAAATCTTCAGAAAGACTTCTACCCCCAATTTCACAGTTGCATCACATTTTAAATATCATCATTAATGTTGATCAAAATTGTTTCCCTTCGTTGGCAACAATGAGACATTTTTCCCCAAAAAAATTTAAAGAGGAAACAAAAACTTATACTTGTAAACTTAAAATCCTTAACACAAACCAATAGATTCAATTGAATTAATTATACTTCAATATTCTAGGCATTTGTGATTCTGCCTTTCTTCACCAAACCAGATCACCATTCCTCTATAACTAAATACATAATTTTCAGGAGTTACTGTGGATGAAAAATTCCTCACCTCATAAACAGCCTAGTGGAGAATTACAAATTGAGCTATATTGATCAGGTAACAGGTATACATAACAGTCTTTTGTTTGTTCCAAGCTTGGAATTTTGGTAAATACTGTCAGGAATTATATTCCACTGGCATAAGCTTTCAAGAATTGAGAATCCCCACATATACAAAAATATTTATAGCAGCTCTTTTTGTGGTGGCAAAGAATTGGGAATTAAGGAGATTCCCATCAATTGGGGAATGACTCAAGTTGTGGTATATGAGTGTAATGGAATACTATTGTGATATAAAAAAGTGATGAGTAGTGGATTTCAGAAAAAAAATCTGTAAAAACATGAATTGATGCTGAGTGAACAGAACCAGAAGAACATTGTACACAGTAACAACAATTTTGTGTGGTGATCAATTTTGATAGAATTAGTTCTTCTCAGCAATACAATGATTGCAGGCAGTTCCAAAAGACTCAAGATGGAAAATGTTGCCCACATCTAGAGAAAGAATTATGGAATCTGAATACATTTTAAAGCATACTATTTTCATTTTTTGGTTGTTTTTGTTTTTTTCTTTCTCATGGGTTTTCCCTTTTGTTCTGATTCTTTTTTCATGGCATGACTAATGTGAAAATACTTTTAACATGATTGTACATGTATAACCTAAATCAGATTACTTGCTGTCTTGGGGAGGGGAGGGACAGAGGGAAACAAATTGGAAATAAAATTCTTATTTTAAAAATGAATGTTGAAAACTATTTTTACAAATAATTGGAAAAATAAAACATTATTTTGTTAGAGGATAGAATCTAGGGTCCCCTTCAACACATGAGGAGGCCCTGGAATAGGACTTTGATAGAAAAACAACAATAATACACAATACTTTTAAGATTTATAAAGCAATTTGCTTCCAATATTTCATTTAGTCTTTGAATTCGGTTGACTGCAAATGTTTAGGTTATTGACATGAAGCAAATGTTCCATTGTTTTGTTTCCAACGTGGGTTTTATTTGTCAACTAAATTCAAAAGCTACCACAGAGCATAGTTAACAAAGTCAATGTGAGTCATCTCTGCAATGTTCTAATATCTTTGCAAGAGCATGACACCGTTATCAATGACTCCCTGGCAACAATCACATATTCCGTAAAGAAATCATCTTTTCTCCAGATAATATCAGTAACAGATGTATTCCCACATAATAAATAGAATATTTCCTATGAGGGTTGCAACCAATTCTATCAAACTCAAAATAAAAACTAGAAAGAATAGTCATAGAAAGAAAACAAGTTGTTAAGAAATATGATGGCCTTTGAGAAGCCTCTTTTTCTAGGACCAAGGGATATTTAAGTAAGTCTCAATCTTACCAATTGTAAAGAAGTCCTTTTCACAGGTAAATGTATATATAAATTCCCAAATTTATTCCAAATCCAATCTTTCATACTAAGGAATTTAGGAAGCCAGAAACACAATTGTTTATACTTTTGGCCATTGAAATTTATATCCAAAAGTTAGTTCAACAATAATTATTAATATTAACAATAACTAGAATCCTGTGAAATAGATGCTATTTTTATTCCTACTTTCCAGACAAAGGAATCTGAAGCAAAAAGATTTGCCCAGTATCCCAGTAAATGTCTGAAGTAAGATTTGAACTCATACTTTCCTGATTCCAAGTCCAGCTCTCTATTCATTTCACTATCTAGCAGCCTCAATTCACAATCTAAATACAACTAAAAAAGTATATATTCATTCTTTCTGGCTGATTTTGGTTCAATACCCATTTCAAGCAACGTGATATGCTAGAAAGAGCAATAGAAGGAGAGGAAGATGACCTGAGTTCAAATCTCTCCTCTGCTACTTACTTCTTATGTGATCTCAGTAAAGTCATTTAACTTCTCTACCTCAGTTTCCTCATTTGTAAAATGGGGTTAGATTATATGATGTTTGACTTTTCTTCTAGCTCTACAACTATGATATTAGATGACCTTTAAAATTTCTTCCTGTTTTAAGGGCAACTAGGTGCATAATAGAGCACCAGCCCTAAAATCATTAATGAAGTCAAGAAAACTCATCCTCTTGAATTTAAATCTGGCCTTAGACTCTCACTAACTCTTTGATGTATTGAGAACTTTTTTCCTTCTCCCTTTCGGGGATTAGATTGACCCAAATTTAAGTTTTAAGTGATTCTTCCTGAGACTCAGTGTGGGGTTGAGGGAAGGGTTGCAAAGAACCAGAAACAATGTGAAAGAGGCTGCCTGACACCTCTCTTGTAGATCAGGCTTATCCTGGATTGAATCTAGTCTGGGGGAGGGAAAAACCCAAACCAGGGATCCCCCCAGTAGGAAAAAGAAAGTATAAGAGCTTCATCCTCTCTGGGTCTAGTGGCAACTTTTATGTTGTTATTTAATATTAGTTTATAGAAAATATACAAACACACACACACACACATATATGTATATATATTTTTTCCTCCTGAGGCTGGGGTTAAGTGACTTGCCCAGGGTCACACAGCTAGAAAGTGTTAGTGTCTGAGATCATATTTGAACTCGGTTCCTCCTGAATTCAGGGCTGGTGCTCTATCCACTGCATCACCTAGCTGCCCCTATACATATATATTGATTATGAAGTGACTTGGTGGGTAAAGCAATGAGGAAGAGAATGTGAATTAGAAAAGGCTTATTAGGACTAATACTTAAAATGAGCTTTGAAGAAAGTGAGGTATTCTAAGAGATAGAGGCAGGAGTATACTAGTAAATTGTTTGGGAAAAGAAGACCTACCCAAATTGACTACTCAGAGATCACTCATAGAAAGCAGAATTATTTATTAGAATCTCAAGAAGTGGACCCCATCCTGGTCTGCAAGCCAAATTTCACAGCAGGATAGGGCCAGAGCCTTGAAAATGCTTACAGATTTTATACATTTCAAACAAAGAACCTCCAAAATCCCGCCCTCTATATGATGTGATTGGTCACATAAGTCTATTGTACCCCTAGTTGGTCAGTAGAATGTAGTAGACAAGGTGTTATACAGCTTCTTTGGCCATGTTGGACAATGGAATATTGTTTAGGCCTTATATAAAATCATATGATTCTGGACAAGCTCAAACTGAGGCCTAATAGGCTTGATCTACTTTAGTTAACAGTCTCTGATTAATATGTGCTGTAAGTTCTTCACTCTTTTCCCACATAAAATATTTAACAACTATTTTTACAAAACAATAAACAAAAACTAGTTTAATCAGTATTATTAACATTTTTCTTCCTTCCTTGTGTGCAGACAATCAATAAAACAAATCAAGCTCTAATTTATAGCAGTTGCTAGTTTCTGAAGTATAGGAAAAGATAATGATAAATGTTGAAGGGGCTGTGGAAAACTGGGACACTAATGCATTGTTAGTGGAGTTGTGAAATGATCCAACCATTCTAGAGAGCAATTTGGAACTATGCCCAAAGGATTACCAAACTCTGCCTATCCTTTAACCTGGAGTGACATTACTGGGTCTGTATCCCAAGGATATCATAAAGGAAGGAAAAGAAGCCACATGTTTGTAGCAGTTCCTTTTGTAGTAACAAAGAACTGGAAAATGAGTAGATGCCCGTCAGCTAGGAAATGGTCGAATAAATTGTGTTATGTGAAGGTAATGGGATATTATTGTTCTATAAAAAATGTTGAACAAGCTGATTATAGAAAGGCCTGGGAAGATTTACATGAACTGATGCTGAGAGAAATAAACAGAACTGGAATACTTTGTACACAGTAACAGCAAGATTATGTGATGATCAACTATGAAAGATTTGGTGTTTCTCAGTGCTTCAATGATCCAAGGCAATTTCAATAAACTTTGGGGAAAAAATGCCATCTGCATCCAGAAAAAGAACTATAGAGATTGAATGTAAGTCAACACATGCTATGTTCACCTCTTTTTTCTATTTTTTTCTCTCTTGTGTCTTTTTCCTTTTGTTCTGATTTTTCTCTCCCAATATAGTTCATAAAGAAATGTGTACTTTAAAAAGTTAATATACATGTATAATATATAGAAAAAAGCAATTTTTAAAAAGTGTAAATGCTTTCTCAGAAAAATTAACAACTAGTTCTAGTAAAGAACATTCAAGCTAATTCCACCACATGCCAGAGTTGAAAAGGAGTATGTTCCTGGTTTTTGGTCTTATCAGTACTCTCTGCCCCTCTGTTTGGATCCTGGTTTAGGAAACAGAGACAGTAGCTCCAGGGCTTCTCTTTAAGAAAGATGAAATAGGACTTTTGAACTTCTTAAGTACTATCCATCATACTTCTCAGTGGATACCTTCTTACTCTACATACCCCCCCCCCCGTTTTTCAACTTCCTTTTGTGTATTGTCTTTCCCTATTGCATCATAAACTCCTGTAGAGTAGAGATTGTTTTTATAGTATCAAGTACAGAGTTAGGTAGAGTCAAAACGATATAGTAAAGGCAGGGACTCACCAGAGTTCTCTAAACTCTTCTAAATACTTTAAAATAATGATTCCAAACAAATTCTAGAGCAGCAGAGCCCATAGAAAGATGGAATGAAATAATTTTCCATCTCAAGACAACTTAGAAGGTTGGCAGGAAAAAATCTGTTGCATAAATGGAGCACAATTCTGGCATAGACTGTGCTAGCATAGCCCAGGTCCAGCAAACCATGAGCAGACCTTGAGAGCCACTGAATAAGCAAAAGCAGCTCTCACCCGGCAGGGTCAAACAATAGGTCCAAAGACTTCATAGGATTTTTTGTGGTCAGAAGGAGATTGTAGGGGTCTCTTTGCTACCACAGAGGACTCTGTTGCTTTGCCCTTACTTGGATCTGGTTGCAGTTCTGGATGGCAGTCCCAGGAAAGAGAGGAGCAGTAGCACACCAGAGATTGCAACCACATTGGAGTGGGGATTATCCTCACAGTTCCAGGGCAGAAAAGAGTGTTTATGATTACTCACAGTGGATAGAGCACTAGCCCTGAAGTCAGGAGGAACTGATTTCAAATTTGATCTCAGACACTTAATACTTCCTAGCTCTGTGACCCTGGGCAAGTCACTTAACCCCAACTGCCTCAGCAAAATAAATAAATAAGATCAAAAGATGAAGTTTTCAGATGAACTAATCATAGCTATCTATAGCCATATGAAAAAAATACTCTAATTCACTATTGATTGGAGAAATGCAAATTAAAACAATTCTCAAGTACTATCAAGTACTTAGATTGGCTAATAGGACATAAAAGGAAAACAACAAATGTTGGCGAGGATGTGAGGAAAAAAATGACATTAATGCCCTGTTGGTAAAGTTGTGAATTGATTCAATCACTCTGTAGAGCAATGTGAAACTATAGACTATAGAAGACTATAGACTAAGAGGAGTATAAAACTATTAATATCCTTTGACCTAGCAATACCACTACTATGTTGTATCCCAGAGAGATTTTTTTTTTTAAAGGAACAGGATCCATATATACAAAAAATATTTATAGCAGCTCTTTTGTGGGGGCAAATAATTGAAAATTAAGGGGATACCTACCAATTGGGGAATGGCTGAATAAATTGTGATATGTTATTATAATGGAATACTATTGTGTTATAAGAAATGATAAGCAAGATGTCCTCAGAAAAACCTGGTAAGACTTCCATGGGCTGATGCAAAGTGAAATGTACTATGTACAAAGCAAAAGCAATATTGTATGATTAGCTGTAAATGACAAAAATATTCTCAGTAATACAATGGTCTAAGGCAAGTCTGAAAGACTTATGATGAAAAATGCTATCTATACCCAGAAAAAGAACTGATGGTGTCTGAATACAGTTTAAAGCATGCTTTTTAAATTTTTCTTAAGTGTGTGTGTGTGTGTGTGTGTGTGTGTGTGTGTTTCTATGTTTTCTTTTACTACAATAATTAGGGAAATGTTTTTCATGACCACACATATTCTTATAATATCAGATTGCTTGCATCCCCAGTGTGGGAAAGGAAAGGAGGGATGAAGGAAAAGAATCTAGAACTCAAAGTTTTAAAAACAAATGTTAAAAATTGTTTTTACATATAGCTGGTGAAAAAAATAAAATACTTAATATAGTATTTAGCACACAGTAGCTGCTTAATAAATATTGATTTACTCGATTTGGGATGACTTGTACAAAGTCGCAGAAATGAAACATGAAATGTCATATGTGAAAAATAGCAAAAAAGCCATTTTGGCTGAATCCTACAGTTTATCCTACTCTTTAAATTATATTACTATTTAATTACATATTTAAATTATATTGCTATTTGCCCTATTTCTGCCCTATTAAAATGTTTTTTGCTGACTTCTCCAAGTTTATTTATCTTCCAACACCTGTAAATATAAAATCAAACATTTTGGGGAAGGCCACCTTATTTAATAAAAAAAAAATCTGCTTAGTCATAACAATTGCTAATTGTTATTTGAATTTATTCTTTAAAAAGCTATGTTAAAGTACCAGTTTCTCAATTGCTGGTATTGTTCATGTTCTTATAAATTTGATTGGTTTTGGCTTGGGGTGGAGGGGTCTCTTGCTTAATTGCTGATCTATAGTTTTCAAAGCCTGATTTAATAGGATATTTTATTTCTGTCTTGATATTTTATGGGTAGAGTGGTGTATATTTAGCTTAATGTTAAAGAAAAGAATCAATATTAATACTTTACATTCAGGTGTGTGAACTGGTCATTCAAGAAATATTTATTAAATTATCTACTATGGTACCAAGCACTGTGCTAAGCCAGAAAGTTTTATTTAATGTAGTAACATTGTATATTCCAATCATTTCTAATTTGAAGTGAATGCCCCAAACTATGCCCTCTGACCTGATTCTCTACCCCAAGATTTCAGGGTGACATTTAGAGAAATCTTGAACAAGGAAAATATGTATTAAAATATACACTAGGTTAACTCTTCCAGAATTGAATAGTCATAATCCTGCTCCTCCTAGGCAATTCCTTTACTGCTAGAATTAAATAATAAAACCACCTCCCTTCCACTGATATCTTAATCTTTTCTTTATGTAGAAAAATAAGACCTAAATCTCATCTCTTCTGACAGTTTGAGAGGGAAGAGATAATAACTCATTCTTTTCTGGGGTGAGGAAGGCAATGATAAACAAAAAAAGATTATTGTTATTGCTTATTAAAAATCCTTTTTGTCCTCAACCTATCACCCACACTTCCAGGGTGCCTTTCCCAAGAGTCTAAGAAAGGGCTTTAAAGAAAAATATTATTTCTTAATATTTCTAGGAAATGGAAAACTTGTTTTGTTATTTAAATAAGCCTCCATACTCATAACAGTTCACCTTAACAAACCTTTCACCTGGCTGTACTGCCCTGGGACTTTTCAGGAAGCTCATTGTTGGGAAACCTCATCATCCTTCAAGATTCCAATTACCTTGGTGCTCTGCCTCATCACTCTTCCCTAGAGTAGAACCATATTTTCCAAAATTCTCCATTCTGGGAATTCTCTTACTTCTTCTACAACTTCCTACTTTTAGCATTTTTCGGGGCATTGTCTTCTCCCATTAATCAACCAATAAACATTTATTAAATGTCTACTATATGTCAGATATTATGCTAATTCGATTCTAAGTTCTTGAAAGCAGGGACTATTTAGTACAATATACATGTACAAGGTACTTTATAAATGTTTATTGACTGACTTTTCCAAGCTGTTGTACTTTAATAAGTTCCCTTTACCTTTAACTCTTTTCTCTTACATCCTTCCCAACTCAGGGCACTAACTGCAAACTGGCTTTCCCCTGGTACCACATCTTAAACTCCAATAATAATGATGATGATAACTGACATTTATATAATGCTTGGCATTTGGTGTACAAAATACTTTACATTCATTTTCTTTTTGATCTTCACAACAACTTTGTGAAGTAAGTACTAGAGATGTTACTTTTCCACTTTTACAATAAGAAAACTGAGGCTCAGAGAGATTAATTGGCTTGCCCGTGCTCACAGTATCAGAGTTAGTAAGTATCAGAGATAGGCTGCAGATCTTTCCTGGATCCAAGTTCAGTGTATTTGAAACTATATAACACTGCCCTGATGTTGTTTCCATTTTTTCATCCTCTGTAACTAATAGGGTGCAGAGAAACCATACTTCTTGGTCTCAACTACCACTTCCAATTCCTAGTGTAAGTTTAGTTTTTGTGGTTCAGCCATTTGAACTATATCCAATTCTTTGTGACCCTATTTAGAGTTTTCTTGGCACAGATACTGGAATGATTTGTCAATACCTTCTCTAGTTCATTTTACAGATGAGGAAACTGAAGCAAAGGGATTAAATGAGTTACTTGAGATCATAGAGCTAAGAAGTAGCTGATGGTTGATTTTGAACTCAGGAAGATGAGTCTTCCCTCTGACTTCAGGTCCAACAATTACTTTACTTTTAATATTCTAATTTCTCTTCTCATCAGAATCTGCCATTCCCCATTTTGCTTTATTCCTCCTCAATCAGTTCTTCATCCTTTTCACAGCTACTACTCCCCTGAGCTCTCTATCTTACTAATCCATCGCTCTTATCCTGGTTTCACTTTGTCTTTAAAGTCTTAACTTTATAGGTTGCCATTTGACAAATGTCTTCTATCCTGGAATATCTTGCACTTTTGTTCCTTCTTTGTTCTCTCCCTGTGTCTTTTTCACTCCTACTCCCAAGCCACCAAACAGTGATAGAAGAAGTCATGAAATAGTGATGAATGGACCCACTATAAATTTGTGCCATCTCACTTCAACTGAGCCCACACAGATACACAGAAATTCTTTGGGTCATCTCTGATTAACTATTACATTGCTCACTTCAGCTTCCAAACCTTTTCCTTTCCACTCAAGATCCCAATTTCCACTCCCCACATACTCTTGGTAGCATATATTCTCATCTACTACTTTATTGAGAAAATTCATCCTCTACATCTAAAAACACCTATTTCCTCAACCCTTCTTTTGTCCTTTTCACCAGACAAAGGATGATGTGATCTTTTTCTTTATCAGGATTCATTGCTACATCTTGTGCCCCTTTTTCTATCCTACCACATTCCATTTCCTCCACAACTTTTCTTCTATCCACAATTCACTCTGATTTCAATCTTACCAATATGAAATGGAGCTCTTAACCCAAGTAAGCAGATTTTATTTCATACATGTCACTGAGATACAGTGTGATGAGAACCATGACTGGAATATCAGGCTGGAAAGATCTGCTCAAAAGGGTCTGTAATTTGTATTTTCCTTCCAACTTTGTACATTACCTGTCCATCTTGTAAAATTTTTGCCCATGCCTTTCCATAAGTTCACAACAATAGGTCTACCCAATATGCTAGAAAGCTTTTCCCCTTTCTGGTGTGCCACTTGGGAAATGGATGAAAAAAAATTATGGTGCATTAATGTAAAGTAGTACTATTGTGATGTAGGAAATGATGAAGAGAATGGTTTCAGAGAAACTTTTAAAAGACTTGTCTGAACTGATTTAGAATGAAGTGAGCAGATCCAGGAGAACAATTTATACAATAACAATATTGTAAAGCAATTTTGAAAGACTTAGGAACTCTGATCAAAGCAATGAGCAATTAGGATTCCAGAGGACTCATGATGAAACATGTAATCAGGGGCAGCTAGGTGGCATAGTGGTTAGAGCACCAGCCCTGAATTCAGGAGGACCTGAGTTCAAATCTGATCTCAGACACTTAACACTTCCTAGCTGTGTGACTCTGAGCAAGTCACTTAACCCCAGCCTCAGGAAAAAAAAGAAAGAAAGAAAGAAAGAAACATGTAATCAAACTTCGATTAAAATACAGATTGAAAAAAATATTTTTTTGACACAGCCAATGTGAGAAGTTGTTTGTTTTACATATATTTGATGAGATTTTGTTTTTCTTTCTTTCTCAAATGAGAAAGAGGAGAAAATGGCAGATTTTTATTAATTGGGAAAAACAAAATTTAATTTAAAAACAAAAACAAAAAATGCTTCTTCTTTTTCTTATGACATTACAAAGATACTAATGGAGTATTTAAGTCATATAGTTTTTATCCCTTGCTCTTATCCTGAAGCTTGGTCAAGTACTCTTCCCCTCTTTATCTTCTCTTCTTGTCATATATTTCCTTGATTATCCTTTAGTCTTATTCTTATTTGAAGTTCTTCAGAGTTTACATGTTGCAACCTACACACACACAAACATACCTGTATGCATATACACATCCATTATGAGCCTTTGTTTAATCTCTATGTGATAATTTTTTTTAATTTTTCAAAAATAATAACAAGCATTTGCATAATGCATTCTATGTGCCAGGTATTGTGCTAAGTGCTGTGCAAAAAGAAAGGCAGGTATTATTAATATCTATATTTTATAGCTGAGAAAACTGAGGCAAACAGAAGAATTAAATTACTTGTCCAAGACTATACAGCTAAAAAATTTTGAGGAGAAATTTGAACTCAGGTCTTCCTGACTCTAGGTTCAGGGCTCTATCCACTGTAGCACCTGGCTATTATATTATGTTTTGTATTTAAAACACTGTTATGTTCTATATCTTGGTGCTTTACAGAAATACTGGCAGACTTTTGGTATTAAAAAGATGGACCAATGTCCTGAGAAAGTTTGGGAACACTTAAGAGTTTGGTCAAACACCAAAGACACCAAGGTCACCCATTGTACCCCAGGCTATTGCCAGTCATTTTGATTTTTGTCTTGCTATTGGACTTCCCAAACTCTGGGAGAATGAGGCTGATGACTTTGTGCAACTCTGCCTCACTTAAATCCAATTCATGTGCAAGTCATATTACCCCTTGATGTCATTGCTCCTTTTCAAAAACAAAAGAACAAACAACATCAGTTGCTGAATTCTGAATTCTGGTGATCATGGAGGAGTGTGGGTAGTGCTGATATTAATGCATACACAATAGTGCTTCATCACAATCACATATCATAACTTGTTAAGTCATTCCTCAGTTGATGGGCATCCCCTCAATTTCCAACTTTTTGCTACCACGAGTCTCCTCAATTGAGCTAAGACACTCTCCACCTCCTAAATCTCAGTGCTTTTTCCAGTGCAATCCTTCATCTGTAGCATCCTGACCAGTCAGTCTCTCATATTCCCTCCTGTTGTTATCGAGAGGTAGATCTCCTAGGACACAAAGCACCATCTGCTAGGAGATTGGAACTCAAGGAAGATGTACTTCCTCAATTCATCCTTCAGTGGTTGACCTATTCTCAACCCCATATTCTTTGTTCCTTTATTCTTTCTAAGAAAATACAAAGAGGGAGTTAGTTGTAGAGAAAATAATATTTATTAATTTTTAAATCAAATTATTAATTATAATTATGAATATGAGTGATCATAAAATATAATTATCAATAAATAGATAATGGATTTAAATAAATGTATGGATTGAATCTTTGTCCTAAAAAAACAATAAAAACCCTTCTTTTCATTAGCAAGACTGATTAATGACTGTGAAACAAAATGTGACATATTCTATCAGATACCATCACTCTATCAGTTGCTTTTGCATAAATTTTTTTTCTTTGTTACAAAGGAGTATACTTGTAAAGGAGAGGATGTTAAAAAATTACTTTAGTACAAAAACAATTCAGTGACAACACTGCTTTAAAATAACAGTAATTTTAAAAAGAAAGTCTTCTATACTTAGTGCTTTAACTTCTCTGACTTTTTTTCTAAACAATCTGTTATATATTTTTTGTCTTTTTTTTCTAATAATTTCATCAAACCGAAACTGCTTTTTCCAGTATCACTAATGATCACTTAATTACCAAATCTACAACCTTTTTTCAATTATCATCCTTCTTGACCTTTCTGCAGCACTTGATACCGTGGATCACCTCCCTAAGTTTTCACACTATTACTCTCTCCTAGATCTTCTTGTTATCTGTCTAACCACTCCTCACCTTTCTATGATATTTCTTCTTCCAGGTCATAATCATTTTGGGTGTACCCCAAGGCTCTGTCCTGGTTCCTCTTCTCCTTTTATCCCATAGCATCTTACTTGGTTGTCTTATCAGCTCCAGTAGATATCTCTATATGGATAATTTTCTTTCTTTAAAAATATTAGTTTTTTATTTTGCAAGATATATGCAAAGATAGTTTTCAACATTCACTCTTGCCTTGTGTTCCAAATTTTTCTCCCTCCATCTCTCCCCATCGTCCTCCCTCCCCTAGACAGCAAGTAATCCAATATAGATTTAAAATGTGCAGTTTTTCTAATTATATTACTACATTTATAATATTGTGCAAGAAAAATCAGATTAAAAGGGAGAAAAATGAGAAAGAGAGAAAAAAAAAAAAGCAAACAACAGCAAAAAAAAAAAAAAAAAAAGTGAAAATGCAATGCTGTGATCCACATTCAATCTCCATAGTTTCTCTCTGGAACAGATGGATCTTTCAATTACAACTCTATTGGTATTGCCTTGAATCACCTCATTATTGAAAAGAGCCAAGTCCATCACAGTTGATCATCGAATAATTTGGGTGCTATGTACAATGTTCTCTTGGTCCTATTCACTTCACTTAACATCAGTTCATGTAAGTCTTTCCAGGCTTTTTTGTATGCAGATGATTTTCAGGTCAATATATCCATTCTTTAACTTCACAGGAGCTACAGCTTAACATTACCACCTTCCTTTTGGACTTCTCAAAGGAAATATCTTATAGGCATCTCAAACTTAACATGTCCAAGACAACTTACTCATTTTCTCCTCAAATTCTCCTCTCTGCCAAGATTCCTTATTACTCTATTACTCTCTAGAGCCCAGTTTCTTAAACTGTGGGTGGTAACCCCATGTGGGGAGTCTCATAAGTGAATGTGAAAGTCACAAAATTATGATTTATTATCAGTAAATGTTTGATTTGTATACCTTTTTTATATACTGAGGTCACATAAAAAATTTATTGGATGAAAAGGAGTCGTAAGTGAAAAAAGTTTAAGAAGCTTTAGTCTAGAATACCAGCATCCACTTAACCCTGGAGTCATTCTGGGCTGCTTATTTTCACAGTACATAAGCAGTCTATTGCCAAATCTTGTGGTTTATACCTTTACAACAGCTTTCATATACATTTGCTTCCCTCTACCTCACAAAACTACTACCCTCATTACTCCCAGACCCTCAACTTCTCTTATCTGGACTACTGTGTAGCCTACTATTTGGTATTTCTGACTCAAGTCTTTTCCCACTCCAGGCCAATCCATTCTTCACTCAACTATCAAAAATATTCCCCCCCCTTCTCATTATATATTTGGTATGTCCAGACATAGTTGCAAACTGTCTCTCTCATTAGAATAAGTTCCTTAAAAACAAGACTGTTTTTGCTTTTATATAACTAGCCCTTAGCACAGTGCCCAGCATATATACTATAAGACTTAATATACTATATTTACTATACAAACTATATTTAATACACTACAGTGCAGTATACTAAATACTTAATGCTTGTTGATTGACTAATTGAAGGAATGTCAAGATATTGCTAAGATAGAAACCCTAAATTCAGTTCCCTTCTTAGGAATGGGTGATGGATTATTTTAGTATTCTCTGGTTTTCTACATCTGGTCTTGGGTTCCTATGATTCTTCTGCTGCTTTTACATTTTCTTTAATGTGACACAAAGACTGCCTGATATTTAAAACCACATAGCACTTCAAATACTTGTTAGGGACTCTTTTGAAGAAACCTACATATAAACTATACCATGATTTTACTAGCAAATTTTCCTGGAACGACTCCAGATGGGCAGTGAATTAAAAAGAAAAAATACTTGGAAATAAGGCCCTAAGACTGGATAAGAAAGTGAGCCTTATATACCTCCAAAGAAAAGTTTATGCTCTTTGATCTCATGAAGTTGATTAGAAAATTCATCAAATTAAGCATGGACTCCTGCTCTCCAATCCAGTCACAGATAAAATCAGGTACAGCATAATATGTAAAGGGCTACATGTTTTCAATGGCTAAGTTCCAATAGTCTTGTGATGAAGGGAGTCATTTACACTCATAGAGAGGACTGTGGGGATTGAATGTGGATCACAACATAGTATTTTCATTCTTTTTGCTATTGTTTGCTTGCATTTTGTTTTCTTTCTCATTCTTATTCTTTTTTATTTGATTTTTCTTGTGTAGCTGATATTTATGGAAATATATATAGAAGAATTTCACGTGTTTAACATATATTGGATTACTTGCCATATAGGGAGGGAGATGGGGAGAGGGAGAGAAAAAAATGTAGGTAACAAAGTAAGGGTGAATGTTGAAAATTTTCTATGTATATATTTTGAAAATAAAAGCTCTAATTTAAAAAAAAAAAAAAAGTTCTAGGCTACAATTTGGCAGTAGTTTATTCAATAGAGACCCTGGTAGAAATCTAGGCAAGCTAATCTAAGGAATAATTTTATAATTGTGTTTTGGGATGAATATTACGGTTGCTCAGCTATTTGAAAATTGGTGCTTAATGGTGGAGGAAGACTCTCATGTGGGTTTAGGACCACATACTGTATATGATAAGGAAAATATTGAAAGAATGTTCCATCACATTACAGTCTCTGAGGAGGCATAAGGTACTAAATAAGGCATACAAGAAAGGAAATAATGCAATTTTTATGCTGTATGAGCTGCTTGAAAACTGGAAATTTGCAAGTTTCCAAAGAGATAACTAGAAAGGAAGGTACTTGAAAATTAATTACTGGGTTAGTAACTAGGAATAAGGAATAGAACCTTCCAGGTACTGAATGAAAGGACTGAGAAGGATGGATATGTCCTTAGCAGCAAGTGACCCGGAAATAGCCCCCTCTTCAGTCAGACAACAAACATTAAGTGACTACTGTGGGCCGGGCACTATGCTAAGTGCGGGGGACACTAAAAGAGAGAAATACCTGCCCTTAAGGAGTTCACAATCTAATGGGGGAGAAAACCAAATTTGTACAAACAAGCTCTACACATGATAGATAGGAAATAATTGAAAGGGAAAGAACTAGAATTGAAAAGGTTTGGGAAAGTTATAAGAGCATCAATTCCAGTCATTTTCAGGGCACATCACTGCCCATTAGAAGATATCCAGGCTAGGATATGCCACATGGATTATAAAAGAATGGCTGAGGACTGATGTAGATGAATGTAAGTAATGACTACTGAGCCTTAGGGAACCTGTCTTTACTTTCATCTATTACTCATATCATGGGGGGCTGGCCAATGAGGGCTTGATTCGGGGAGCATGCTCAATAGGCTCTGCCTGCTGGCAACCCAGGCAAGCAAGTCTAAGAAGCAAGGGAATTTATGAGCTGATGAGATATATATTTCTCAATCTCTCTTCCTCCCCCCGCCATTCTCTCTTTCTAAATATATATGTAAAGAAGAGCAGAAATAGAGAACTCTTTGTAAGTATATAACTACATATATACATGCAGATTATATATAGAGAGAGATAGATATATGCAGATATATATCCATACACATACATACAAAAGAGACAGAGAGATATACAGAGACAGAAAGAAACAGAGACAAAGACAGAAAGTGAAAGAGAGACAGAGACAAAGAAAAAGATAGAGACACATAGAAACAGAGAGAGAGACAGAGAGAAAGAGAGGGAAGAAGGGAGGGAAGGGGAAAGGGAGAGGAAGAGGGAGAGGGAGAGAGGGAAGGAGAATGAGAATGAGAATGAGGCAGTGAGAGAGAGAGAGAGATCTAGAGTAACAGTTTGGGGTAAAATCTCTTTTTCAAGTATATTAGAAGAGGAGAAAAGTATACTTAAAGACAGGAATAGTCAAAGAGACTGGAGGAGTAAGATAAAAATGTAGTGTAGCCTGTGCTTGACATGGATCCTTGCACTGCCTCATCATTCAATTATCTGCATTCTCCCAGTTTAATGAGAGTTTTCCAAAGAGGGGGATGCAAACTGCTCTAAATCAAAGATCTTTGTCCAGGTTCCAAAGATAAGGTAGTTTTCTGTCCCTGGCTTCTTGGGACTCCTCTTGTTCTCTGCTTACCCTTCTGTTCTTTTCCCTTTTTATAGTTTCTTCTCCTGCTGTCTTAACCTCCTCTAATTCCTCAAATTAGAGCATCCTACTAGTTCATGACTCATACCTTATGAGGTAAAAATCAAGAAATTCTTTTTTCCATTGCCCCTGAATATCCCACCTGTTCATTAACTCCCCAGATTTACAGAAACCTTATGAATTATAGAACTTTCATCTAGAGACGGAAAATGTAGACCCAGAGAGGTACTCTGTCCAAGGTTGAACAGGTAATAAGCGAGAAGGCCAGACTAGAATTACAAGTCTACTCACTTTGAATCCAATATGTGTATTTGTATTTTCCATCACATCATCCTGCTCCCCATTATCCCCAGCTTCAACACTTCCTTCCCAGATAATTTTTTGTCCTCATTTTGTTGAATAACTATTCTTTAAGAATGTCCCTGTCTGTATTACCACTCAAAGCCTAGATACTTGTGTCCCATCTCCTCAGGGACTCAGGGTCTGGTTTTCTGCTCAAGAGTTACATTTATCTGCCTCCTAAGGCTTCTCTCCCTATTCTCTCCCTATTAGGGTCTGAATTTCATTTGTTCTCTCAGACCTCAGATGTCAGTCTATCTCTTGAGGGTTTAAATATTTCCATTTGGATGCCCACCTGCTGCTTTCAGTATCTGGATGTCTTTTCACTTCATGATTTGGATGTCTATATCCCTCAAAAAGCCTGGATGTTGGTCCATCTACTCTGATTCTGGATTTTTGCCTCTTTCAAAGCCTGAATGTCTACCTGTCTTGGTCAGGACCTCTGTTCCCTCACAACATAGATGTTTGTTTCTCCCTTTCAGAGACTGAATATGATAACGCACAGATCATTGAATGAAAGGATTCTAGATCTCAGGAGCTGGAAGGAACATAAGGGGTCATCTATGAGAAAAAAAGAAAACTAGAACGATGAAGATTACCCAGATGGTAAGATCAATAGGAACTGAATAGATTCCAAAAGCTAATTTTCTTTCCTCTATGGCACACTGTTTCTAGGTATGGTACCTGTCTTCTCTACATCTGGATGTCCATCTTTTCTTCAATGGCCCTTCATGTCTGATTATAATTTTCAAAACCTTAATTAGGCCTCTGCCCTTCAAAACTGGATGTCTGCTCACTCAGCCAGCTAGGTGGCTCAGTGGACAGAACACAGGGTCTGGAGGTAGAAAGATCTGAGACATTTATTAGCTGTGATACTGTGAGCAAATCATCTCTGCTTGCTTCACTTTTCTCAACTATAAAATGAAAGTTGATAATTTTAGCACCTACCTCAGCAGGTTATTGTAAAGATCAAATTAGACAAAATACCTAAGAAGTGTTTAGCAGTGTCTGATACATAACAGGTGCTATAAAAAATATCTATTCCCTTCTTCCCTCATCAGATGATTCTGGATATATTGGTTCCCTCTGAGTCAGTCTGTCATGGTCTCTCTTTCAAGATCTCATTGATTCTTTTCTCAGAATCTGAATGTCCAGTTCTTGGAGTCTGGGCCTAAATATCTCGCATAATTTCTCCTCAGGATTCAGACATCTGTTAGTCCCTCCCAAAGAGAAATAAGAAGTTTTCTCTCCTCACTTTGGAAAGGAATGTCTCTCTTGTTACAGGTATTTTCTGCTCTCTCCTTTATCTTCTATTCCTTGAGAGCTTGACTCTACCATGGATAGGTCCTGAATATGTCTGCCTTCCCAGAACCTATAGTGAAATCTGTATCTAAAAAAGCTTGAACATTTTTCTTTCCCTTCAAAGTCAGAAGTCTATCCCTTTCTAGATCTGGGCACCAGTCTGTCCCCTACAGGCCTGCTTACCTGCCATTTCTGAACATAGATGTTTGTTCCCTCAACAATTTAACAAGTATTCTTGTCATCAAGTCAAGAAACATTTATTGAGTCTACTATGTGCCCGGCACTGGCCCTAAGAGTAAAAGACTCTTTTCTCAAGGAGACTAACAGGGAAGATAACATGCAAATGATTCTGTATACACAAAATACATAAATGATAAACTGAAAATAATGAAGGAAGGAAAAGTACTAGCATTAATGGAGGATTGGAAAATGCTTTTTGTGTCTAAGGTATGGAGGATACAAACCCAAAACAAAAACAGTTTCTACTTTCAAAGAGTTTATAAGCTTATTCAATAGTTGAGTACTTACATAGTTCAGTAAACAGAAGATAATGTAAAAAGCAAAGAAGCAAGGCTTTCTATAGGTGGTAGCACTTGGATTGAATATTGAAAGGAATTATGGATTCTAGGAGAAAAGGCAAGAAGAGATTATATTCCCACCATGGGGGACATCTATGAAGTCATGGAGGCAGGAGATGGAATGGAATACCAAATTCAAGAAGCCCTGAGTAGCTTGATTTGTCTGTAATGTAGAATACATAAAAGAACAATATGAAATAAATCTGGGAAGATTAAGGTGGGGCAAGGATTAAAATGCCAATTTAACAATTATGTAGGGCCAGATAACTGGCAAAGTGCCAGCCCTGAGTCAAGAGGGTCTGAGTTAAAATCCAATCTCAGACACTAACTGTGTGACTCTGGCCACTGTGTGACTCTTTTGTCTCAATTTCTTCACTCCAGTATCTTTGTCACGACCACCCCAAATGGGGTCATGAAGAATTAGAACTGATTGAAATAACTCAACAACAAGTAGATTAAGCTAGGCACTGTGTGCTAGGTGCTAGGAATACAGAGACAAAAGGAAAAATAATACCGGCTCTTAAGAAGTTTATACTCTAATATGGAAATATGTTTGAAATGATAATAAATGTATAACTTATATTAGATTGTTTGTTGTTTTGGGGAGAGGGGAGCTAAGGGGGAGGGAGAAAAAATTTAGAACTCAAAGTTGTATAGAAATGATGAAAACCACTTTACAAGTAATTGGGAAAATAAAATACTATTGAATTTTTTAAAAAATAAGTTTATAATCTATTGAAGGAATTCTATAGCATTTGGTCTGTATAATAATACAGACAGGTCATCAAGGGGAAGGAGTAGAGGGAGGGGGGGACAATTTGGAAAAATGAATACAAGGGATAATGTTATTAAAAATTACTCATGCATATACACTGTGAAAAAAATTATAAATAATAAAAAAATAATACATACAGGTAAATACAAGATAATTTGAGGGAGGAGAAAACAATGAGACAATGATCAGGAGGGTGATCAGGAAAGGCTTTCTATAGAAGATAACGGGTGAGCAGAGCTTTGAAATAAGAGGTCTAAATGTTGGGGGATCACAGGACTGTATCCCAAGTATGGGGAGACAGCCTGGGTGGAGGCTCAGATGTGAAAGATAAAAGGCCCAGGGAATAGTTTGTAAGCCAGTTTGGTTGTTAACACAAAGGGGAAAAGGTAAAATAAGGATGGAAGGGCACTTTGGAACTAGTTGGGGAGAGCCTCAAATTGCAGGTGAAGAAACTTTTGTCTCATCCTGGGGGAAACAGGCAGCCACTTGGGAACTTTTGAACAAAAAACGACAGCTCAGGCATTAGGAAGAATTTTTGAATGGCTATTTGTGGCAGATGGCATGGAGAGGAACAAATGAAAGCAGGGAGACCTATTGGGAGAGTATCGTAGAAGTCTGAACTGGGGAGGTAGCCAGAGGAGTGAATGGATTCTAGAAACCTTGTATGTGGAGACAGAACCAACAACACGGATTGGGGGAAGAAAAACAACTGAATGGTGGTTCTCTTAATAGAGATAAGAAATCTGTATCGAGGGTAGCTTTAGTGATGCAGTACTTGGAGTGCCTATCCTGTAATCAGGAAGACTCATTTTCCTGAGTTCAAATCTGTGGCCCTGGGCAAGACCCTCCTTGTCTCAGTCTCCTCATCTGTAAACATGAATTGAAGAAGGAAATGACAAAGTACTTCAATATCTTTGCCAAGAAAATTCTGAATGAGGCCATGCTAAGTTGGACACCACTAAACAACCACCGCAAAAGTTTGAAGCCGGGAGCGAAAAGCTGCAGACTTCAGTTCTGATGCACTGTTCATGTTGAATCTGAGATGGAGGAAGGGGCAGCACCCAAGGAACAGAGCGAAGAGGATCAGAGAGGAGGATCAGGACTACAAGTGACAGCAGGAGGTGCAATGGTCAGCTGTGGCAATGCCAATAAACTGGATAGAAAAGCCCTCTGCATCCGGAGGGAGAACTGTGGAGAAGGAATGTAAAGCATCACCTGCCATGCTCCCTTTTTTCTTTCCTTTTTTCCTCTGTGGTTTTTCCCTTTTGTTTTAATTTTTTTTCCAACGTGATTGATAAAGAAATGTGTATTAAAAATTAATGTACATGTGTAACCAGAAAAAAGATAGTTTATATTAAAAATCAAATTAAATTAAGAGAGTGAAGAGGCTCAGCGGGCAATTAGTGGGTCATAGGACTTGAAGATTATTAGTGAAAGATATTAGTCCGCCAACATCTATTCCACAGATACTGTACCAAGCCCCCGGGACAAAGGAGAAAAAACCCAGATCCCAGTTCTCAAGAAGCTCCTATTTTAAAAAAGGAAATTAGAAATCGTACGTATATATGTATATACCAATGGGTGTATTATGTATAATTGTGGTGTGTATCTATATGGAGAGAGAGGAGCGAGGAAGGTGGTGGAGAGGAGGAGGAAAAGAGAGGGAGGAGGGAGGAGGGGGGAGCTTCCATTAAGAGAGGTATCATAGAGAGAAGGCCGAGGCCAGTTAGAAACAGGAGCCAGGCCACAGGGGAATCGGGAGAGGGAAGCGTCTCAGCTCCACGAGAAGCAGAGGATGTCCTGAAGGACAGAGATGTCAGGAAGGATAGAAAAAAGCCATCGTGTTTAGCAGTTAAAGCGCGCTGGAATCTGCGTTTTGCCTGGCGCGTAGTGAGCACTTGATAAATGCGCGCCGGACAAAGAACAGAGGTTTGAGGAGATGGTAGCGAGGGGGATCTGGGAGGAACCGAGAGTGCCTGAGGAGGCGCTGACCATCTGAGACTGGCAGGGGAGAAGAGGAGCGGGGAGGGCGGGAGATGATAGTACGGGCTGAGATGTAGACAGGAGAAGAGGGAGCCAGTGACATATTGCTTCAATTTAATTTCCCCATTAAAGCAGGGCCTTGGCTCGGGGGGAGGGAAACGAGGAAGGGCCGACAGAGAAAGCCGCAGTGGGAGGAGAAGAGTCTGGAGCCTTCGCGGCGCGGGAGAGCTGGAACCAGTCAGGGAGGAGCAGAAGCGTAAAGAACCCGTTAAGATTGGATGACATAAGTTTGTGGTGGAAGTGGTCCAGCCCCAGTTAGGCCGAGGTCACGTGTTCATTTCAGCTGCACGCTGCGGGGGTCCTCCTCAGGTGGAAGGAAAACCTAGGGCGAGCAGCTCCCCACACTCAGGGAGGTGCAGGGTTATCTAGGAGGGGGTGGTCAGCTCCGTCAGTAAGGTCGAGAAGGCAGAGGGCTGAGAAAAGTCGTTAGGTTGGGCCTGAAGGACTGGATGACTGCCCTCTTCTGCACTATGCAAAACCCCGAGGGTTTCTAAGACAAGTGGTTCCCCCCATACACAGAATAATGGACTCATCCAGCTTCCTTTCCCCTCCTTTCCATTGGTTTCGCCCTAGAGCGAAAAGAATCCAATCGATGACTCTATGCTCTGGTTCGCTACCCATCGATTCGTTCCGACTCTCCCAGCCGTCCTGAGCCCCGGCAGCGGAGTGGGGATTCTTGTGAGTGAGGTACGGTGCAGGGTCCCTGCGGCCGGGGGCTCGGGAGGCAGACTGAGCGGCTTATAGGGCGGGGGCGGAGGGGAAGGTTTGGGGAGTGGGCGCAACTCCTCGGACTCGGGTTGGGACAGAGGCTCAGGTGACTTCCGATCCTAAAACCCCCCGCCCCGCCGGCTCGCTGTTAAGCTGAGCATGCGCCATGCTGGCGGCGGCGGCGGAGGCTTTCTCCCCGCGCCCTCCCCTCCCTCACGCCGTGCGCCTGCGCTTCTCATTGCTGCGCCACTCCCTGGCGTGGCAGGCGGAGGCTGCCCCCTCGTGGCCCGAGTGTAGGCTGCAGGCCCGACCGCCGGCTCCCTCTTAATTTTCATAGTCTCGTGCTGTGGGTGCGTGAGAAGAGCACGTCCTCTCTCTTTTGGGAGGCTCCCTCCTTCTGTAACCTAAAAGCTTTAGGAAAGGCCTCACTCAGCAAAGATACACGCATGGAAACCCTTGTTATTGCCCCTAAAAACACCGATAAAGACCTCACTTTAGGCCCTCCGAAGGCAGGCCCCGGACCATTTTGTGTAGATCCAGCACAGCCCCGCGCACAATGCAGAAGCTTGATGGCTTCAGGGCACTTAGCGTAATGTGTGCGCCCGGAGGCGCTTGATCCTGCGTCTTCCTCAGTGTTGCCATCAGACATCATTCTGCTTCTTAGAGTCATTTTGGAGAAATAGCTGGTAGAGCAATATAAATGAAGCAGAATGTATGTGAAGAGGAATGTTCTAGGCTGCGCCCAACTCAGGTAATGCGGGTTTAATATTGAAACAAAACGTTAACAAAAATTAAACACCTACTGTGTGCTAAGCTAAGTGCTGTGGAGATTAGGGAAAAAATACTCAGCTCATTCAGCAATTGGTAAAATGGATAGAAAGCTGGGTCTGAAAAATCGCTGGGAAAATTGGAAATGAGTATGGCAGAAAGGAGGCATTGATCCACACCTAACACTGACTACCAAGATGAGGTCGAAATGGGTTCATGACATAAAGAGTGACATGATAAGCAAATTAGAAAAAAAAAGTTGGAAGGGCTGTGGGAAAACTGGACACTGATGCATTGTTGGTGGAGTTGTGAACTGACCCTACTATTCTGGAGAACAATCTGGAATTATGCCCAAAGCTATCAAATTGGGCACACCCTTTGATCCAAAGGAACCAGGAGATCCTTGTACAGGCAACAGCAAGATTATATGATGATCAATTCTGATGGACGTGGCTCTCTCCAAAAATGAGATGATTTCCAATGGTTTTGTGATGGAGAGCCATCTGCACCCAGAGAGGCTTGTGGGAACTGAGTGGATCACAACATAGTATTTTCACTCTTTTTGTTGTAGTTTGCTTACATTTTGTTTTCTTTCTCATTTTTCTCCTTTTTGATCTGATTTTACTTGTGCAGCATGATAATTGTGGAAATATGTACAGAAGAATTGCACATGTTTAAGAATGAATGTTGAAAATTATCCATGTATTTATTTTGAAAATAAAAGGCTTTAGTTAAAAAAAAAATGATAAATTTTGAAAAAGAAAGCTGGGTCTGGTCAGATGCTTCTCAGATGCAGTCCACAGGACACTAGGCTAGTCACTTAATTTCTGATTTCCTCAGTTCCTCAACTATAAAATGAGGATAATAATTGTTATCTACCTCCCAGCTGTGTTGGGAGGTTCAACTAGATGTTATTTGAAAAAAAGCACTTAGCACCATATTTACCATGGAGTAGATGTCTATCCTTCCTAGCTGCAATAAAATTAGTCATTGAAGACAACTCTAATTGATTGAAGTGAATGAAATTCTTATCTAAATTGTCAATCATTTTCTACCCGTGAGATATCAGAGAACACCTGAAGTTCTTCCTGATCTTCCTCAGTCAGTGAGGATGCCAGGTTAACTACCTGAGTATGGTCTTTTTTAGCACAAGTCTCAAGGATGGTTTTGATATATTTTTTAATGATTTGACCAGAATTTCATATTTAATTAAATCTCTTTCATCTATAAGCATGATGCATTTCCTCATCATGTTTATTAGATTTTGTCAGTTTAAAAAAATCAGACTTGTACAGAACAGTGAAATGTCAAGAATAAAAAGCATTATTTTATATATATATATATATATATGTGTGTGTGTGTGTGTGTGTGTGTATACTTGCATATATGCACATAAAGAGACATACTTAGTAAAGGCCTTTCTTTGGCTTTATTAACTATAACATAAGTCCACTAAAGAGATTATTTTTTAAAATATTTAATTTTTCCCAAATTACACATAAAGACAATTTTTAGCATTCTTTTTTTTTTTTAAATAATTTTGAATTCCACATTTTTCTCCTTTCTTACCTCCTGTGAAACAGTAAGCAGTTGGTTAGAGTATATATGTTCTGTCATGTAAAACATACAAACATTAGTCATTTTGTGAAAGAAGACAGTCTCAAAGGAAAAAAATACAAAATAATACACAAGGTGAAAAATAATATATCTTGATCTGCAGACAGATAGCATCAGTTCTTTGGAGATGGCTAGCATTTTTCATCATGAGTCCTTTGGAATTGTCTTGGATCATTGTATTGTTGAGAATGGCTAAATCATTCAGAGTTACTCATTACAGTACTGTTGTTGCTATGTACAATGTTCTCCTTGTTCTGCTCACTTCATTTTGTATCAGTTCATATATCTTTCAAGTTTTTTTTTAAATCTACCCACTCAGCATTTTTCATAGATAGTAGTATAGTATTACAATCATATATCACATACTGTTCCTCCATTCCCCAATTGATGAGCATCTATCTCCTCAGTTTCCAATTCTTTGCCACTATAAAAAGAACTGCTAAAAATATTTTTGTACAATAGGATCCTTTTCACTTTTTTCTTTTTTAAAACTCTTTGGAATACAGGATCTGGAGTGGTATTGCTCGAACAAAGGATATGCACAGTCCTTTGGGCATAGTTACAAATAGTTCTCCAGATTGATTGGGTCAGTTCGAAATTCTACTAAGAGTGTTTTAGTGTCCCAATTTTCCCACATCCCTTTCAACTTTTATTATTTTCCTTTTCTGTCATATTAGCCAATCTGATTGGCATTAAGTGGTGCTACAGAGTCGTTTTAATTTGCATTTCTCTAATCAGTAGTGATTTAAGAGAATGTTTTCATGTAACTATGTAGAGCTTTGATTTCTTTGAAAAACTGCCTGTGCATACCCTTTGACCATTTATTAATTGGGAAATGACTTGTATTCTTATAAATTTGACTCAGATATCTCTGTATTTAAGAATTTAATTAATTAAGAATTTAAGAATAAAATTTAAGAAATTTTATTAGAGATTATTTGCTGTAAAAATTGTTTCACATCTTTCTGCTTTTCTTCTAATCTTGATTGCATTGGTTTTGTTTGTGCATAACCTTTTTAATTTAATGTAATTTACAGTTTTGTAATGCTCTTTTATCTCTTATTGGGTCATAAATTCTTCCCTACTCCATAGATTTGACAGGTAAACTATTCCTTGCTCTCCTAATTTGCTTATGGTCTCATCCTTTATGTTTAAATCATGTACCCATTTTGATTCCCTTGATATATAAAGTAAGATGTTGATCTATATTTACTTTTCCCAGCAGTTTTTGTCATATAATGAATTCTTGTCCCAAAAGCTGGTCTTTGGGTTTATCAAGCAATAGATTGCTATAGTCATTTACTACTAAGTTTTATGTAATAATATTCCACCAATCCACCACTCTGTTTCTTTGCCAGTACTGTATAGTTTTGACATTTGCTCTTTATAATACAGTCTGGGATCTGGTATGGGCAGGCAACCTTCCTTCACATTTGTTTTCCCTAATTTCCTTGATATTCTTGATCTTCTATTCTTCCAGATGAATTTTGTTATGATTTTTCTAGTGCTATAAAAGAAAATTTTTTTTTTTTTGTAATTTGATTTGGTATGTCACTGAATAAGTAAATTAAGTAGAATTGTAATTTTATTATATTGGCTTGGCCTACCCATAAGCAATTAATATTTTTCCAGTTCAAATTGGACTTTGTGTGAAAAGTGCTTTGTAATTGTGTTTATATATAGTTCTGGGTGTGTCTTGGAAGGTATACTCCCAAGTACTTTATGTAGTTTACAATTATCTTAAAAGGATTTTCTGTTTCTCTAAAGACAGATTGTGAAATCATTCTCTTCTCTAAGAAGCTCAGTGCTCTCACTGTCCCCCACTTTGTGTTTTTCATCAGTAATGTCATCTGTAAAGTCTCCCCAAATGATGATTTCCTGAGCACATACACACGTGTGTGTGCGCGTGCTCATGTGCTTAAAATGGTTAATTTCAGAAGTTGCAAGGCTGTTAAGTTTTTCTTTGCACCAGGAATTTTGGCTATTCTAACCTTTTCAGTTCTCTGTTCTTTTTTGTTTTTTTTGACCCTTTCCACCTGCCTTGTGTTATTTTCTTCTCTTTTTCTGTGCTACTTGGAAAAAATCTCTAATCATTGCCTACATTTAGCAACATCAATATGTATTTATAGTGCTCTGTTGAGAATGAAAAGATTCCCTAGCAAAGGAACTGAAGTGGGTAATCTGTGGGGGTCTTGGTTTTGCTCCTCAGGTTTCTTTACATTTAGGAGTAGTGGACTCAGAAAAGTTCATAGGTGTGTCACAAATTTCCACTCCACCCACTGAGTGTATTCATTTCCCACTCTCATTCTAAGACCTGAAGTCCTCCTCAGTCTAACTTGCTTGGGTACAGGGATTGGGATGTTGCTGCTTCTATGAGGAGTGATAGTATAAAAGGAGCTCCACTTTAGATTGTGGAGAACCTGAAAAGCCTAGAGGCCATGGGAGACTGCTAAAGGTGGTAAAACCCTTATTAAAGAGAACATCTTATTCAACACCTTCAATTTACAAATGAGGGATTGTGTAAGGCCTTCTTAACTTCTCCTCTGACACATAAGCATGGCATGGGCTGTCCCCCAAGGCCATATATATGCCTGTCTTCCCCATTCCTTGAAAAATCTTCATTGGATTTTTCCCCCACTTTTTCACCTCCTTCCTCACTTGCCAGCCACTTGTGGTCTGGCTTCTGAATCTACCCTCTGCTGAAATTGCTCTTGAACTAGTTAATTTCCTCATTGTTTATTGCCATGGTGGTTTCTGAGTCCCCATCTTGTTTGACCTCTGCAGTTTTTGATACAGTCAGCTACCCACTCTTCCACACACTTTCTTCTCTTGGTTTCCATGACATTTTTCTTGACTTTTTCTCTCCTTACTTACCTGTCTTCGGCAGTTTTCTTCACTGGATCATCCTACCTATTTCATCTATATAAGCGAAGCAGCACTTCAGTATGGTGGACCTATTTTGGTGATCTCATTGGTTGCATGTATCCAGTTGTTATCTCAAAACAGAGCATAATCTCTCCTCTTAGCTCTAGTCATGTGTTACCAATTATCTGTTGATCATCTCTATTTTGATGTCAATTCAGTATGTCTATAGGGATACCGGTAGCCAGCCCCCTTAGAGTATTTGAGGCAGCTTTTCCAGTAAGGATATGTTTGCTTTCAGTCATCCACACATTCCCAGCAGGTCATCTTAGATTTGGATTTATCCTTCTATGAGGAGCCCATTTCATCATGCTTTACCACAACAACTGAGAAAAGCACCTTTGCCCTTGAATCAAGCACCTAAACACCACACCTTTTGTAAAGGCATCAGCTTTCCAGTCAATTAGATTCATATCCTTTGAGACATTCTTGATTCTTCTCAACCAATACTGTTGATGAGTTGCAAATCTTGTCAATTTACATCCACATCAGTTCATATTTCATATTCATCTCCTTTCCTCCGCTCAGGGGGCCACTACTTAGTTCACCACTTTTTATCTGGATTATTGTATCTGCCTCCTAATTGGTCTCCCCACCAATAGTCTCTTCCCTCCCCAGTTCATAGTCCATATACCGTGTTTCCCCGATAATAAGACACTGTCTTATTATTTTTTTGGGACTAAAAAACACCAGAGGGCTTATTTTCAGGGGAGGGCTTATTTTATCCTCCATCATGCCCATTTTAGCCTCCATCATGCCCCTTTTATCCTCCATCATGCCCCTTTTATCCTCCATCATGCCCCTTTTATCCTCCATCATGCCCATTTTAGCCTCCATCATGCCCCTTTTAGCCTCCATCATGCCCCCTGAGTGCTTATTTTATTCTCCATCGCTTACTGAACTTACCGAGTTTTTAGATGGTCCTGTCTCAGCTCTACTCCGCGGCGCTGCTCTCAGTAGCGCCAGCAAGCAAATCACCAGGGAAGAAGAGGATGACGCGCTCACTGCTGCAGCTCTGATTGGATGCAGCTTGGAGCGCGACGTGCGTTTCACCCGGGAGGGGAGGGCGGCGCTGCTTACTGAAGGTACCGCTACGCAGCATATAGCGCAGGGGATCACCATGATGACCATTTTCATAGTAAGTTCGATAGGGCTTATTTTCGGGGGAGGGCTTATTTTAGCGGAATATTAAAGAGTATGTGGGTGTCTTATTTTCAGGATAGGTCTTATTATCGGGGAAACACGGTAGCTGTCTAAGACATAGATTTGACCATCTCCTGAGTTCACAAATCTTCAAAGGCTTCCTATTAACTTTGGGATAATATAAAAACTGTTCAGCCTAACCTTCAAAGCCCTCTGCAGTTAAGCTCCAACTAGATTTATTAAATATTACATTTATTCACATAGTCCATCTTTGAGCCAAATTGGACTGGTTTGAGTCAAATTGTACTAATTTATAGCATTCCATCTTTAAAATATCTACATTTAGCTAGAGATTGGAAGCTCTATCTAGCTGTTGCTTCCTCCTTCCATTGTCCAGCAGACTTCCATCTCTTCCTCTCCAAAATCAAAACCACTATTTGCTCAAGCAGAAACTCCCTTCCCTACCTCTATTTCATTCACTTCAACCCACCCCTTTCCTGGTGCTTGTCCTCTGTTCTCCATTTGTATTAGGCTGTCACTAACAAAGTTCAATTCACCTTAGACCTTTTCTCTTGCTTATTTTCCATCATTTTAGAAGAACAGGTTCTCCTACTCCCAGAGGACAGGCATTTAGAGCTTTGGTGAGCTCTTTCTCCTGAACGCTTCTCCTATATACCCTAATAGAATGGAGCACAAGGAAGTGTAGAGATAGTTCTCACTTTTTAAGTGCTGAGTTTCTGCTTCCCTTACTTGGCAAACGTTCCTCCTTTGTGGTTTATTTAGCCCATCTATATCGCTTGATCCAGATCCTTGCTGCATGCATTTACTAGTTTCCAGTCTCCTTTCTCAAGGAATTCAATGCCATACTTATGCATTTCCCCTCCGTTCCAGCCCTTTCCCTGTACTTGGGTGCTTCAGTAAACATGTTGGTATCTCATCAGACCCACTGGCCTTCTCTTTCACCCACCTCCAGCACTCACCTACATTACCATTCTCTCAAACTAATCTTTACCCATGAATGGCTGCTCGGATATGGCTTTCTCTGATGATAATTTCCTATTACATTATCCCTAGTTTTCCTTTAGTCCTCTGAAATCTGTTCTTTTCCTTCACGGTAACCTCTGAACCTCTTTACCTCTCCCTATTGTTTTGGCCCTTCAACAGTGCTTTCCCCTGATGGCTGCCTCAGAGGTCTCCAACGTAGTTAGCCACTTCAGCTGTGCATTCCTTTCTATTTGAAGCCTTTGTCTTCTTGCCCCTTCTGACTTGACAAACTCCAGCCTTCCGTTATCCCCATTCTGTGTCATTTTTGTTTAACTTGCTGCTTAAATGTCAGTTAGAGGAAATTGTACAACCACCACCTGAGTCTATGGCAAATTTATGTTATCTAATGTCCATTAGACACTGCTGAATAGTCTTTTTTTATTCTTTCTTGACTAATGGGAGATTGCATTCCCCATTGAAGTTGTCCCAAACTTTCTCTTTCCTCCTTAAGCTCTTGTTAATAGAATTTTAACTGTATTGGTCTTCTCTACTGTGAATAGCTGGAACTGCATAAAGTCGGCCGAGAGACAAGTTTTAGAGATGAAGCAACAATTTAATCTTTCAGAGTGAGGAATATAGTTTGCAAACTGGAAGTTCTTTGGGGCAGGAAACCTCTACCTGTTGTAGCATAGGCAGAGATTTTATACCCAAATTGTAAGTGAAAAGAAAGAAGGAGGGTAGATTATAATCCAATTATTTTTAAGGCCTGTGTGGTTTCTCAGGACAAGTCCATGAGTGCAGGACAACATGGGTATTCTCCAGTCTTCTGGAAACAATTTTTTAGTGATTGTTTCAAATCCCAAGGATCATTACTTGATAGGAATCAGGACCAGAGTTCTATGACAGGAAAAGACTTTGCAATCTTCGATTCACTTCACTTAACATGCACAGGAGAGCATCCTCAAAAATTGAGTGATTATTTCAAACTGCATTGTAAGACTTTTGATTCCCAAATCAGAGAATGCTGGGGAAATCATAACTCTGAAAAATTTAGATTATTAGCATGTATATTATATATATATCATGTCAATAATTATGAAAATCATTATAATAATTTTTTCAACACTCCTTATGCCTTTTCCCCTATCCTTTCAGGAGAGGATTCTAACTCCTAGTTTACAGAAAAAATTATCTGTCAGTCTTCCTTATCACTTAATCAGCTTTTATTTAGCATATAATTTATCCCAGGCACCAGATTAGGGAGCTGTGTACAAAGACAAAATGAAATAATCCTTGCCTTTGAATTCAGTGGCAATTTGATTTCAATTTGATTGAAGCTAACATCATATACACATATATGTGGATTTAAAATATGTACAAAATAAATCCAAGGTAATTTACTGGGAGGAGGCAAGAAACACAAGAAGATTGTGGGTAAAGCTTCATGTTATAAGAGATTATTGACTAAGCTTACATGGAAGTTAAGGACTGGAAGAGGAAGAGATGAGGAGAGAATAGCCTGTGCAAAGGCACAGATGACAGAGGTGGGCTGTCTTGTGTGAGAAGGGGCAACTAACACAGAGGGTATGGAAAGAGGATCTGGAACTCTCTTGTGAAGATTTCTGAGTTCCAAATATAAATTTGTATTTGAAGAAACCCCACGAGCTTCTTCCCTGTGTTATATCAGCAGACCCCTCTACCTTATTTCCTCCCATTCCCGCCTCTGCTCTAAGTGTCTTAGGAAGGTAGGACCCTTAACTTTTCAAAGGCCAGTTTTTCTATTTATGTCCATCTCTCGTTGTCTCTTCTGGTAACTCACCCCTTCTTTCTTCTTGTAAGTCTCCTAAATATTGTCTCCTTTCTTGCTTCTCACGAAAATAATCATTTTTTTCATTCTTAAAAGCATTCCTAGATGCTGTCACCCCTCAAGCTTTCATTATGCATCTCCTCCTTTTAACTATAAACTAGAAAAAGACATTTGCACTCATTTCCTCATTTCTACACTTCTTTTAGTCCTTTGTCTTCTGGTTTCACAACCAACCTGTTACTGAAACTATTATTTCCAAGTTTATAGTGATCTCTTAACTGTCACTGTAGAAAGTATGACATCTTTCTCTCAGTATTCATTTTATTTGACTTCTATATTTTTGGGCATTGCTAGTCCCACCCACTCCCTTCTCCTCCTTTGGTTTCCATAAAACAGGAGTTTTATTCAGTCAGATACTGAATTCCTTGAGAAAAGAAGGATAAGACTAGTAAGAATATTTGTGCTTCCCTTGATTTCTATAACAAAGTTCTCTCCTGGTTCTTCATAGCTACCAAACTGATCAGTTTCCCTTTCTAGATCACTCAATTTACCAAGCATTTGTTAAACTTCTTGTAATATATTTCCCACCTTCTAAGTATGGGTATCATTTAGTTCTTGCCCCTCTTCTTTCTCTATGTTCTTCCTTCTATTCAACATATTCAGTCATTAACTCTGCACAGATGATTTCTCAATGTAAATATTTAACTCTGATATCTTTTTTGAACTCTGTTCCAGCTATCTGCTGTCCACTTGCATCTAACTGTCCTGCTGGTGTTTCATATTCAATATGTCCAAAGCAGAATCGATTATCTTCCTTCTGCTAATTACACTCTTCTTCTAAACCTCTTTATTTCTATATGACCTTTATTTCTAAGTACATTCTTCCCCAGTGTCCTACCCCTTTGTAACTAAAAAAGAAAAAAGTCAGTTCATCATCCTCAATCAGCATCTGAGTCAAACACCATAATCATGTTGTTCAACCTATGCAAAGAAGTGATTTTTCTCATTTCTTCTTCACTTGGCCAAATTTGGGTCATTATGATTACCCAGCTTATAGATTCATTGGATTAATTTTCTTTTAAATAAATAATAATTAGTATATTTTGTATTCACATCATCTGTATTTCTCCATGTATCATTTTCCTCTCTCTGTCCTAGAGAGATATACTGTATATAACAAAGGATAAAAAGAGGGAAAAATTTCCAGCAAAATTAAAACAAGCATATTGAAACAGTCTGGCATTATTTGTAGTATTCTATACCCATAACCTGCTGCCTAGATTGTATTTCTTCTTTGGGGTCAAGCTTGATTATAAGAATTTCATAGCATTCAGTTTCAGTTGTTTTGTTCTTTTCATTTGCCTTGTTGTAGTCATTGTCTGTTGTTTTCCTGCTTCTGCTTTTTTTCACTCTTTTTTTCACTTTTACCTCAGTTTATATGTCTCCTCATACTTTCTTGGGTATAATAATATACTGTTACATTCATGTAACCATTTGTTTAGTCCTTTTCCAATCAGTGACTATTTCCAATTCTTTTCTACCATAAAATGTGATTCTCTATTTTGGTGCATATGGTTTCCTTCTTTTCTGTCTGTGACCTTCTTAGGATATATGCCCAGAAGTAGGCTTTTTGGCTCAATGGGTGCATACATTATTCACATTCTTAGAATAATTCCAAATTTCTTTCCAGTGTGATTAGACCAATTTGTAGCTCTTTCAACAATGTACTAGTGTTCTGGGCTTCCCACAGCCCCTCCCAGATTGATTGTTTCCATCTTATTATCTCTGCCAGCTTACCAATAAGATGAAACCTCAAGAGTTGTTTCAATTTGCATTTTTCTTATTAGTAGTAATTTGGAGTAATCTCACAGGTGATTATTAAATTTTCAGTTCTTTTGGGAACTTTGTCCTTTAGCTACTTACTAATTATGAAGGAGTTCTTGACCTTAACACATTTGTATTATTAGTTCCTTATATATCTTAGATATGAGATTCTAATGAGAACTATTTGATGCAAAGTTTTGATTTATACCCAAATTGGTAGCTCCCCTTCTCATCCTAGACACCTTGATTTTGTTGGCTCAAAAACAGTTTAATTTTGTGTAATGAAAATTTTATCTTTTGTGATCAGTTTGATTAAGAATTTTTCCTCTTGGTGCTGTGAAAGGTATTTGATCTGCTTTTTTTTAAATTATGACATAACCTTTAACATCAAGTTATATATCCATTTAGACATCATTGTGGTTTGAGATGTAAACCTTATTTCTGCCAGGCTATCTTACACTTTTGTATTTGTTTAGGGTTTTTTGTGTGTGTGTGTGAATTAGGGAATTGTTTCCGTAGGTAGTAATAATAATAATCATAGCTAACATGTATACAGTGATGTAAAATTTGCACAGTATTTCATATACATTATCTTATTTGAAACTTCTTATAACCTTTTGAGAAAGGTACTATTATTATTCCTATTTTACAAAGGAGATAACTGTTAAATTAACCTACACAGTTACGCAGCTGCTAAATGTCCAAGGCAGGATTTAAACTCTTGACTCCAAAATTGCTTGGTAATTTGATGCAATTCTAATTATGCAAGTTCATTTAGGTAGTATGTCAGTGTTGCCATATTGATGTGGCCCAACCATCAGCATTGAATATCTCTCCCAGTTATTTAAGTTGCTTTTTATTTTTTCAGTGCTTTGTAATTGTGTTTACGAAGTCTCAATATCCTTTGGTAGTTTGAACTTCCCTTTTTCTCGTAAGGGTTCCCCCTCCTCCTGGTCCCAAGTTGGCAGCCTTGTTCCTCTTCCTCACACTGCATTCTAAGCAGTGGACAAGTTGTGAGAGCGCTGGCTTTTCAGCGGAAAGCACCCTGGCTCTGGAATCAGAGAAGGTGTGTTCAGATCTCATCTCTGATGCTTACTGCCAACCTGGGCAAGTCACTTATCCAACCCACCAGGGGTCCCGGTGCCCTCATCTGTAAGGCTGGCTTTTGAAGTCCTTCTTGTTCTAAAGCTGGGCTCCAATGATCCCTTTAATTTGTTCTCTAGGGCTTCTCATGTCATCAACTGCTCTGCGCCCTGTTGGTCATTCGTGCCTGGGCCATTGCAGTAGCCTCCTAGCTGGTCTTCCTGAGTCCAGCCTCTACCCTGAATCCTCCTTCTTCCCACAGTTACCAAGCTGGTCTTCCTAAGGCAAAGGTCTGACCATGACATTCCCCTTCTGTCACAAACTCCTGGCAGAAGCTCTCCATAGTCTCACTAGCCAGCCTTTCCAGTCTTATTGCATGTTACTCCTGGTCATGCATTCGCCATCCCAAACAGAGTGAACTACTAACAGGTTCTTCATTTATCCATGTCTTTGTGATGGGTGAATGGAACCTTTCCTCCATCCCTGCCTTTCAGAATCCTAGTCTTCCTCCAGAGCCCACCTTAGGTGCTCCCTTCTCTGCAAAGTTGTCTCTCATTCTCCCAGATGTAGGTGCTCTCTCCCTCATATTGCTCCCTCACACACCACTCTAGTACAATGTAAGCTTATTGAAGGCAGAAACTGGTTTGCTTTTTGTCTTTGTATTCCTAAGTGTTTATTGGATTGAATCTGATGAATATTTTTGACCACAACTCACTAAGGCTGTCTGCTGATGCATAGAATATTTATTTTATACATACACACAGATGAACTCATGAGTCTTAGAAGTAATCAGTATGCACAGAACACTATATTGGATGCTGGGAACAAAGATAAATGAGACACTATTGCTGTCATAAAGCTAAGAGTTCCAGTGATTGCCGCTTTCAGGGGTGGAACCATGTGCCATCTGTGTACCTTCCTGGGTCACCTATAATGATGAGAGGGAAATTTGATGCTATCAGATTGATGTGGGTTGTGCTCTCTTTAAGAAACTAATCCTTTCAGGGAATGATGTAGGTTGTGCTCCCTTTGGGAAACTAATCCTTTCAGATTGATTTATTCCTTTCTGATTCCCAACCTTTGATTCACAAATCCTGTCAAAAGCACCCTTTTGAATTCTAATAGGAGATCTGAGTCTGTCCCAGTTCCCACAGGATCTGAGTCAACTTGGGACACCACCCACAAGCCTCCTTAGCTATAAAAATAAAAGACCCTAACTGGAGCTCTCTCTTTTCAGAGGTTCCTAACATGGCAGCCCTATGCCTGGCATGCCAAGGATCTCTGTCCACTGGAATCCTATTCTGGTGCTCTTTTATCTCTACCTTCACCTTTTACTAACTAGACTTTAACTTTACTTCCAAACCCCATAATAAACCTCCTTTATCAATCTAGGTTTTCGGGTCTGTAAATTCCTTTACAGGGGACTCTGCGCTGCCATTAGACCTCATTTAACTCTGTATCCTTGTGCCAAATCCAAAGAGGTTGCAGGAGAGCTCTATTTGATTCCCTATGTCCCAAACCTGCCACTAGACCTAATTTCATTTAGTTACCCCAATTCTAAACCTCATCAAGATGAAGAGCCTTTTCCCCTCACAGTAGCAACAGTAGAAGCCAAGGCAAGTGCAAATTCCTTCATGCAATAATCTTTTAAGTGTGAAATATAACAAAATTTGAATAATCCACAGTCCAGTAGGGGGATGAGACACAAAGATAGCCATAATACAATGCCTTAGAGAATGGTGAAACAAAATATAGTATGAGTTCTGGGAAGGAAAGCTGTTATTGATCAGGGGGATATACTATGTTATTTGAATAATATTTTAAAGGATGGATAAGAAGAAAGAAGGGAAAGACAATCCCAGCATAGTAGAAGTATGATAGTAGAAGTATGAACAAAGACAAAAAGGTGAGGGAGTTGAGGACATGGACAAGGGGTACATAAGTTCATTTCAACTAGATTATAGAATGTTTGGAGGAGAGTAATGTGTATCAGAGGAGTCAGATGGTATCATATTGCAGAGAGCCTTGAATACTAGGCTAAAGAGTTTTAAACTATATTGAGCAAGGTCTCATGCCCAACATACACAAGGAATTCATTCAAATTTATAAGACCAAAATTCTTCATGTAGTAGATAAATTGTCAGATACAAGTGAGCAGTCTTCAAAGGAAGAAATTGAAGCTATCAACAACAGTGTGTTAAAAAAAAATTGGCAGAGTTGGAAAAGAGGAAAATGGCAGTTCTTGGAGAAGCTATGGGAAAACAGGCACATTAATGCACTGTTAGTAGAGCTGTGAATTGATCTAGCTGTTCTGGAAAACAATTTGGAACTGTGCTCCAAAAGCCACTAAACTGTGCATACACGTTAATGTCAATAGCAATAACACTCTTAGGCCTATATCCCAAAGAAATCAAGGAAAGAGGAAAAGGGCCCATATTTACAAAAATATTTGTAGCAGCTTTTTTTTTTTTTTTTTTTTTTTGATGGCAAAGAATAAGAAACTAAGGGGTTGCCCATGAATTGAAAACTAGTTATATAAATTATGATATGTGAATATAATAGAATATTATGTCATAAAAAATGGCAAAAGAAATGTCAGAGAAACCTAGGAAGACTCACATGAACTGATATTGAGTAAAATTATCAGAAGCAAGGAACAAGCTATATAATAATAATATTATGAAGAAATAACTTTGAAAGACTTAATGCTTCTCAGTGAAAACAGTTCACATTATAAATGCTGAAACAAGTTATGCATCTCTGGCCAGAGAATTGATGTTCTCAAAATGCAGAATGAGACATAATTTTTTTTTTTTTAATCTAACCAATGTAGGACTTCGTTTTGTTTAACATAGACGGTTGTTAACTGGAGTTTTGTTTTTTTTCTTTCTTTCTCCTACCTCCCTCTCTGCCTCTCCCTTCCCTTACCCTATCCCACCCCCTGCCCCTAAGGAGAGGGCTGCCTGGAAAGGAAGGTTAGGAATAGGGTTGTCAGAAAAAAAGAAGGTCGTTGGCACTGATACATTTGTTGGTGGGATTGTGAATTGATCCAACCATTCTAGAGAGCAAGATGGAACTCTGTCCAAACTGTATACCCTTTGATCCAGCAGTATTTCTTTTTTTTTTTTTTTTTTTTAATTTTTTATTTTATTTTATAATTATAACATTTTTTGACAGTACATATGCATGGGTAGTTTTTTACAACATTATCCCTTGCACTTACTTCTATTCAGATTTTTTCCCTTCCTCCCCCAACCCCCTCCCCCAGATGGCAAGCAGTCTTATATATGTTAAATATATTACAGTATAATTTAGATACAATATATGTGTGTAGAACCGAATTTTTTGTTGCACAGGAAGAATTGGATTCAGAAGGTAAAAATAACAGTTTACATTCATTTCCCAGTCCTTTTCTGGATGTAGCTGGTTCTGTCCATCATTAATCAATTGGAATTGGATTAGCTCTTCTCTATGTTGAAGAAATCCACTTCCATCAGCATACATCCTCGTACAGTATCATTGTTGAAGTGTATAATGATCTTCTGGTTCTGCTCGTTTCACTCAGCATCAGTTGATGTAAGTCTCTCCAAGCCTCTCTGTATTTCTCCATCCAGCAGTATTTCTACTGGGCTTATAGGGACCCACATTGCAAAAATGTTTGCAGCAGCCCTTTTTGTAGTGGCAAGAGACTGGAAACTGAGTGAATGCCCATCACTTGGAGAATGGCTGAGTAAACTATGGCATATGAATGTTATGAAATATTATTGTTGTATAAGAAATGACCAGCAGGATGATTTTAGAGAGAGCTGGAGATTCTTACAGGAACTGATGCTGAGTGAAATGAGCAGAACCAGGAGATCATTATACACAGCAACAAGAAGATTATTTGATGATCAATTCTGATGGACATGGCTATTCTCAACAATGAGATGATTCAGGCCAGTTCTAATAGATTTGAGATGTAGGGAGCCATCTGCACCCAGGAGAAAATTATGGAGACCGCATAATGCAATATTTTCACTTTTTTTGTTGCTTGCTTTTTGTTTTCTTTCTCCTTTTGGATCTGATTTTTCTTGTGCAGGATGATAATTGTGAGAATCTGTAAAGAAAAATTGCACATGTTTAACATATATTGGATTACTTGCCATGTAAGGGAGGGAGTGGGAGAAAGGGAGGAAGAAAAAAATTGGAACATAGGGTTTTGCAGAAGTGAATATGGAAAACTATGCATATATTTTGAAAATAAAAAGCTTTAAAAAAAAGCATATGATAAAGCCCCTCATGTGTCAAGAGATTTTTATATGACTACCAAATCACCCTCTCCTGGGGCTTTTCCATGTTGTTCTTGGCAGTGAGTATTCTTCCATTATATGCTGAATTTGTCAAGACTGCTAGAAATATTTTCAATAAAGGATTTAGTTTGGAATTGGTGAAACTGGATGTAAAACAAAGCCTTTGAGTGGGGTGAGTTCTTATTATCTAGTACATCTATTACAGGCACTATAAAGTTAAGACTTTATAAAGCAAATATAAATGATGTGAATCTGGTCTGATTTTCACAGAAAAAAAATAGAACATTGATATATATACCCTTAGACTAAAATTTCCATAGCAGATCAGATTTACCAAGGTTTGAGGTTGACACTAGCTTCTCATTAAACTCAGGAAAGAAAAGCAGCTTAATAGAGTTTGCTTGCAGACAGCAACAAATAAATTTTGGCTGAAACATTAACTTTGATTTGGCAAGACCAGTAAATCCCAGGTCATCTGTTGTTGTTGTTGTTTTTTTTTTTTTTTGCTATTTAAACTGGCTTACTGGTCACCAGATGACCTTTAAAAGTGCTAAATCAAAGTTGACTAGGAATAACTTTGCAGGGGATCATATGCCTAGATCCTTCCAGCTTCACACTAATGTCAGTGATGAAACGGAATTTGGAGGTTCTGTTTATCAGAAGTAGGCATCCAAGGGGTTCAGCGGATAGAGCAGTGGACCTGAAGTCAGGAAGACATCTTCCAACTGGACAAGTCATTTAATCCTGTTTGCCTCAGTTTCCTCATCTGTAAAATGAGCTGGAGAAGAAAATGTCAAACCACTCTGTATCTTTGCTAAGAAAACCCCAAGTGGGGTCATAAAGAATCAGATATGACTGAAACAAAACAACAACCACAAAATTCATTGGAAAGTAATACTTCTATATAAACCCAGCTTGGACATCATGTCCTTCTTGTACTCACTTTGGCATTATAGCTAATATCAGATGGATCCCATTGCTTCTGTTTCTGAATAAGGCACTGATTTTAGTTTAATTGAAGTTGGCTATACTCAGATAGACCATGAGACTGTGTGAAGCTTATGCTGTTTGCCTTGGATAGAAAGAAAGACCATTCACTATTGAGACTGGGGCTCACCTTAGAGTCAGAGCCTTAGTATAACTGAAAAACCTGTGGAGGAGGGAAAGCAGATTTGTTATTTTATTTTTTTCTATTTTCCCCAGTTAAATGTAAAAAACAATATATAGAGATAGATATGGATATATAAATATAGATATATTTGGTTGTACATGTACATTCATTTTCTTTTCTTTTCTTTTTTTTTTTTTTAACATTTTGACTCATGTTGGGAGAAAAAAATCAAACAAAAGGGAAAAACTATGAGAGAAAAAAATAGAAGGGGGGAAAAAAGTGAACATAGCATATATTGATTTACATTCAATCTCCATAGTTCTTTCTCTGAATGCAGATGGCATTGTCCATCCAAAGTACATTGGGATTGTCTTGGATCATTGAAATGTCTGAAAAAAAAACCACGTCTGTCATAGTTGATCATCATACAATCTTGCTACTGTTATATTCAATGTTTTCCGGATCCTGTTTATTTTGCTTAGCATCAGTTCTGGTTAATCTGTCCAGGCCTTTCTGAAATCAGCCTGTTCATCATTTTTTATAGAACAATAATATTCCATTACTTTCATATACCATAACTTCAGTCATTCCCCAATTGATAGTTAGCTACTAATTTGCTACCACAAAAAGAGCTGCTAAAAGCAAAAAATTTGACTGTAAAATATATTTGCAATGTTACCAGCAGGGTTTTTTTTTTTTTTTCCCAAGGTGGGTGATTTAAAGAAGGAATGATCCAAATAAGAGTTATATTTTAAATGTTTAGATAGTTACTTGCTAGTTTCCAATTAGATTGGTTAACTCTCTAGTCATCAATGCTGTAAGTAGTGCAGTCACCTAAACATCATTTAAATATATCTTGATGTGGGTTGTGGTCCCTTTAAGAAACTAATCCTTTCAGATGGATGTATTCCTTTCTGATTCCCAGCCCCTCCTAGCTGATGCATTATCAATTCTAAAAACTAGGACCTTTGATTCACAAACCCTGTCAAAAGCACCCTTTTGAATTCCAATAGGAGATCTGGGCTCTCACTACCTCCAACCAGATCTGAGCCAACTTGGGACACCACCCACAGGCCTCTTTAGCTAAATCTTTCATTATAAAAGAGCCAAGCTGGAGCTTTCTCTTTGCAGAGGTTCCCAACATGACAGCCTTACTTCTGCTTTGGGTTGAATTGGGGAGGGAAGAGAATGAAGTTGATGAAGGCCTGTGGCAGCGTTCCGGTGGCCACTAGTGAAGCCTGTGCCAGTGTTGACAGTGGAACAAATAACAGGCAAGGGATGCAGAGGTCTTGCAGAAGTGAAATTGATGGAATTTTTTAAACTGATCAGATGTGAAAGATGAAAGAGGGATGAGTTGTAGATAATAATCAAGATTACGAACATGAGAACTTATAGTGGGAGAAGATCAGTCAATGTAGATATGAAGAATAATAACACTGATAGATTGTTTCAGAGTTTCCTCACTTCTCTATGAGATGTTAAGATCATTCTTATCTCCGTTTTACAGATGAGGAAACCAAGATTGCAATCAGTTAAGTCACTCACTTTCAGAAGCATTTAGTAGTCTCCTGTGTGAGCCCTATCCCTTCAGCTCCAGAGCTTTCTCCAGTGGGAGCTCACCTTCCACAAGCCTCTCTTTTAAGGGGCCCGATCATGAACACCTCCCAGGGAACCGTGGGCAGTGACCCTGTCATCCTTGCCACGGCCGGCTACGACCACACCGTCCGCTTCTGGCAGGCCCACAGTGGAATATGTACCCGCACAGTACAGCACCAAGACTCAGTATCCTTTGGCGTGGGTTATCCTTCCAGATGGAGGGGCTTGGGTCTGGCCTATAGAATAGGAACTGCTGTGACTCTGGAGCTGGACTCTGGAGCCAGATCAGCTAGTGTGGGATGGGGAGGCCGAACAAATACCTTTCCTAGTTCAGGGAGTGCTCACTATAAGACCAGTGTGTGATTGAGCGAGCTACGTGTTATCACAGTCAGGCAGACATGACATTGAAGCTTGTTTATACATTTGTGAGCTGTGACACTTAGCCACTTAACTCTCTGTGCCTCAATTTCCTCATTTATAAAAATGAAGCAGTTGGACTCAATGACATGAGAGAGGCCTTCCAGCTCTAAATCGGTGGTCCTCTAAGCTTTACTTGGTTTGAGGGCCCTAGGAAATCCTGCAATCTAACTCTCTGCTTTTCAGAGAAGGAAGCCTAGGGAGGGGAAAGGAAGTTAATGGCAGAGGCAATACTAGAATGGAGTTGGTCTCATTCAGTCAGTAAAGCTTTATTGAGCACCACTGTGTACCAGGGGCTGTGCTAAGTATTGTCTCTATCCAGCCCTCTTTCTATTCTTCATTGTCTCTTGTAAGATGGGTGAGCATTACAGTAATTGGAGGGGTGGGAGGGGGAGCTGGAGGAGGGAGAGTATTTGTAGATGGATTAGGGTTAGGAGACTTCCAATGCCAGGCTAAACCAGTTGGCCTTGCTGCCTGGAGCCATGAGAGGATTATCTTTTGGGTGTTTTTATGTGTGTCTGTGCCTCTTCTTGTTCTGCCTCCCCACCTGTCCAGGCCTGAGGCTTCTGCCCGCAGGGCTTCCAGCCTGGTGTCTTGTCATAGCCTGGCTTCTTGTAGCTTAATAAGCAGTCTGAGTGTCAGGGAAGTTTTATGATAACATCTTTTGCTCTGCTCCTAAACTGTCCTCGGTCACCTTAACCTAACCCCCTAGCAAGTGAATGCCCTGGAGATCACCCCAGACAGAAGCATGATCGCCGCTGCAGGTACCCGCTGGCCGGAGGGATGAGGGAGTATCCTGGATTGGCACCAGGCCAGACCAGTGCCCTCTCAGCCAGGACCCTGCAGGTTCCCACCAGACAGTGACAGGCTCTGCAAACCCTAATACAGTCATCCTAAAAGGCTCCTTTCAGGCATAGTGCTGGCACAGTACAGGCGGGCAGTGGGCTGTAACATGAAGCAGTCCCACCTAAAGTGTAGGGAGTCTGGCATTTCAGAGATTTGCCACTGGTTCCACTCCTGAGATGGGCGGGAAGGAGATATCAGTGCCAAGAAGTTCTTACAGGAAACTCAGCTACCTACGAATACTGTTCTTGCCACTGCTGGCCTGTCAGTAGGCATGGCAGATCCTTTTTTATGCTGATTCCTCTTAATGTCGTAAGAGGGGGAGGTCTGGGTGCTCTGGGGCAGCAGAGGGAAGGCTTCTGGGGAATCAGTGACCTCACCTCAAACCCCGAAGCTCCTGAAGATGCCTTAGTCTTTGCTCTTTTTTCTGGGAGAGGCCATGAGGCAAGGTCCTTGGTGCGGGTCCCAGCCTAGGCAGATCATGCTGTCAATCACATCTTCAGGATTCAACTTTCTCACCCACCATGATTCCTAGAGAGAGCTCTGCCTCAAGAGCCCCCTCCCCCCCTCAAAAGGAGGAAAAGCAACTAGTAAGCAAAACTTGTGCCCTCAGGTTACCAGCACATTCGGATGTATGATCTCAATTCCAATAATCCCAACCCTGTTATCAACTACGATGGAGTGAGCAAGAATATCACCTCGGTGGGCTTCCATGAGGATGGCCGCTGGATGTACACGGGCGGAGAGGACAGCATGGCCAGGATCTGGGACCTTAGGTGCCAGCCCAGGGATCGGGAGAGAGGGGAAAGCCTGGTGTAAGGATAGGAGGTGGGAAGTCAGGGACGAGGGGCCAACCCAGCTCAGCACTTGTCCCAGGAATCTGAGGAAGACGCTCTGCAGATTTCCCCTGGATCTAAGTCTTGTTCCTGCTTAGATCCTATTAACTGAAGCAGGAAACCACCGTTCCTCCAGTGTCAGACCCACTGGTCTGCCACATGCCCACAACCCAGTTCCCCATGACAGGCCTTCTCCTGGGGCTGCTGGGATTCTCAGGCAGCTCGGTTTTCTGGACACTCAGGGAAAACAGTTAGAGTGGCTCTCAGCTCCAAGGTAAGTTGGTACATCAGCACTGCCCCAAGCACCAATATGAGTTTGTGTTTGATGCCAGGTCACGAAATCTCCAGTGCCAGCGAATTTTCCAAGTGAATGCACCCATAAACTGTGTGTGTCTGCACCCCAACCAGGTAACCTGCTTTCCTGTCTGCTTGCTTCCTGCCTGTACCCCAGCTGTCCATGGCAGCCACCACAAGTGAGCTCTCTGTGGGCCTGGCAAGCTTGCCTGCAATGGGATGGTCTCTGGAGGTTTTTGGAAGTGAGCTTTGTGGGGACGTGTGAACCTAAGTCTTTTCTAGGCAGGGGAAAGTGACAGAGAGTGTTTCTGAGGAGACAGGTGGTGGGTGTTCATTGTTCTGTGCCGGCTTCTTGGGGTCAGATTATCAAGAGTATGGCTGGGACAGAATCAGCTACATCCAGAGAAGGAACACTGGAAAATGAGTGTAAACCCTTTGCGTTTTTGTTTTTGGTCCCAGGTTATTTTTACCTTCTGAATCCAATTCTTCCTGTGCAACAAGAAATTTGGTTCTGCACATATATATTGTATATAGGATATACTATAACATATTTAACATGTATGGGACTGCCTGCTGTCTAAGGGAGGGGGTGGAGGGAAGGAGGGGAAAATTCGGAACAGAAGTGAGTGCAAGGGATAATGTAAAAAATTACCCATGCATGTGTACTGTCAAAGAAAAAAAAAAAGTTATAATTATAAAATTAATTAAAAAAAAAAAAAAAAGTATGACTGAACAGGAATGACTGGGCCCAAATGGAATGTAACAGTCACATGCTTAGCTACTTCCAACTCTTGGTTCACATTGTCCTTTTGGGGACATCAGAAAGTAAAGGAGAGTACAAGGGGATATTCAAGGCTACCAAGCCTCTAGAATGGACTGTGGCAACATGATAAAGTCAGAAAGCTTTGCATCAAACAGTTAAAGCAGCACCAAAAATCGGGCTGAAGTGCAAGCTGACCCCCTGTGCAGTCCAGTCCAGTGATTCAGCCCTTTAGATGTCAGAAGTGCCCTCCCACTGTGGTTTGAGAATGGGAGGCCAGAGGTCTACCTTCAGGTAACTTGCAGGGAGCATCAGAGACTGACTCTACTGTCCATTCAGGCTGAACTGATTGTGGGGGACCAGAGCGGCGCTATCCACATCTGGGACCTAAAAACTGATCACAACGAGCAGCTGATTCCTGAGCCTGAGGTCTCTGTGAATTCAGTTCACATCGACCCTGACGCCAGTTACATGGCAGCTGTCAACAGTACAGTAAGAACCCTTTGGTTTTTTCCCTTAGGATCTCACCTCTGCCCTGCCTACTGCCTGCATAGCTACCCTTCTCTGTGGGCCCAGTCTTGGGGTCACTTATGTTTGGGGGAAGACCCCAGGCTCGCTCTTTCTTTTTTTTTTGAGGCTGGGGTTAAGTGACTTGCCCAGGGTCACACAGTTAGGAATCATTAAGTGTCAGATCAGATTTGAACTCGGGTCCTCCTGAATTCAAGGCTGGTGCTCTATCCATTGTGCCACCTAGCTGCCCCCTGACCCCAGGCTCTTTCACTTGGAAAAGGAGACATCTCTGGAGCCCTGCCGTCCATTCCTGCCGGGTCTGGGGGCTCCTCTGAGAGACTTATCACTGGAGGACTCTGCCGGTGAATTTGCATGCTCTTAGTCTGGAATGATTCTCCATTCTTCCTAGAGCTTTTCAGCTAGCACTCCCATCCCCAGCCTACCCACTTGGCCCCATGGGCCTGATTCCCAGAGGCCTTCCTTGTGGGAAGTGGCACCTGAGTTTCAGTGCCACACGGCCTGGTACTGAGTCAGCCTGGCCTTTTCCGTTCTTCCTGCCCAAGTGTGGACGGTCAGTCCCCCCACAGAATGCTTGACTTGGGGCAGAGCTCTGAGCACTTAAACCTTCAAGTCTGGGGAGAAAAGTTGCTTCAGAATTTTCACTCCATCTCTCTCTCTCTTTGACTTGTAGGGAAACTGTTATGTTTGGAACTTGACTGGAGGCATTGGGGAAGAAGTGACTCAGCTAATTCCCAAAACCAAAATTCCAGCTCATACGAGATATGCCCTGCAGTGTCGGTTCAGCCCAGACTCCACGTGAGTGCAGAACAGAACCGCTAGTCGAGGGAATTGGGCCGAGGTCCAGTAAACACAGGCCTCACTTCTCAGCAAGGCATCTTTTACAGGATCCTGGGGGACAGGATGCAGAAGTATAACTCAAAGGGTACTGCAGTAAGAGGCCATCATAGTCCACTGAGTGACTAGGCCCAGGAACTATTTTATCTTATTAAGTACCTTTATTCACTGGAGCTCAAGTGCATGTTAATAAAGACAGTGCAAAGCAGGATATGCCAAGTACCACACGGAGATCTGATAGCAGGGAGAGACAGCTTCCACTTGGGGCAGAACCATATGGCACAGAGGAAAAAACAGACTGCAATCGGGAGAATCGGGTTAAGCCCTGGCTTAAGTAGTAATTAGCTGTGTGACCTGGCCAAAGAATTGGACTTTGTTTTCTAGAGTCAGCTTAAATATATCTTCCACAAACAACTCATAGCTCAACTAATATTTTTATGGCATCTTTGAGATTTGTAAATAGCATTTGCTCAAGACCATCATTCAAGGCTATCTGGAAGTTCATAAATTTGAGCTAAGCCCTTCCAACTCAAAATCCTATAATCCTATGAATGGTATCTACCTGCTGGGACATCTGTCAGGGCACACTACAAGGTTCTGTCCTTGGTCAGTTTTATCAGTGTTGTAGATGAAGATATAGATTGCATGCATGCTCATTAAGTCTGCACATGCCATAGTCCTGGGAGGGGTAACAGAATCAGGATGTCAAAAGGTCATGATGGGCAGAATCAAAGGGTTGAAAAGTAATGAGAACAAAAGTGATCTTGTGCTTAATTAGGTTCAGAAAATCAGCTGCACAAATGTGTCATGGAAAGACATGGTCAGCTAGTGCATAGTGACTTTAAGCTCAGTGTGAGTCAGTAGGCTGACTTGGTCACCTAAGAAAAGTAAGGCAGCAGTGACAGAAATGGAGTTATCCCAAAGGAGGGAGCTCATAGTCCAGAGACCTTGTCTAGGTGTTCAGGGTAGGATACCATATTTCAGGAGTGGTATAGATAAACTGGAATGTGACCAGGATAAGGCAGACTTATGCCTTAGAAAGTGGGAGTGTGTAGCCTAAAGGGAAAAAAAATGAGGACATGTAATTGCTGTCTTCAATTATCTGAATGGCTGTTGTAAGGAAGGGGCTTTATACTTATTTTGTGCACTTCCAGGGAGTTTTAGGGAAATGAATTTGAGCTCATCATAAGGAAGAAATACCTGTCTTTTGTAACTGCATAAAATATAGTGAGTTTCTTATGGCTGTATTCTAGAGGAAGCTAGGTGATTATCTTTTAGAGAAAATGTGTGCCTTGGGCAGGGAATGTCTGAAATTCCATGAATGTTTATCCTTTCCTCTTTCATTAACTCCCCTGAGAGAGCTCTCTCTAGGGAGCAGGAGCTGAAGCCTATGTATAGGCAAACTCTAGACCTTATGGCCTGGCTTGGCCTCCCACGGGCCTTGGTCATTTAAATTCTCCAAGCCACAATTACAAAATCTGTAAAATGTGGCTCTTCATATCTACACTACCTACTTCACAAGGTTGGGGGGAAAGCATTTTTGAAACCAGTAGAAATGTCAGTTATTTCAGTAGGGGAATATGTTGTTATGTAGTGTGTGAGTGACCCTGTCTTCATAGAAGTACAGTCCTTCCAGACTGAGCTCCTAGTCTCAGGGATGCCTTGAGACCATGTCATAGGGAACATGTGGCCATTGGTCCTTTTCCTCATCAGATTTTTCCCTCTCATTATTAATCTCATACCCTCTTTGCCATCTAGGACAGGTGTCGAACAGGCAGCCTGAGGAACCTACGTTCCCATGTGCAGGACCATTAAAAAACAGTTGGAAAATGCTAAAGAAATGTACAGTAAAACATACGCAGTGTAATGTGTTATTTTCTAAGTCAGTCTGAGGCCAAGGGGCCTCAAGTAGGGTTTAGTGACTTCCATTTCTGTTCGACACCATTGCTGTCAACATAGGACATGCAGTCCAGTGAAGACAGCTGAATGGAGCGAGTCCCATGAGGTGGGGCCAAAGGGAAGGCCTGGTGTTTTTGGAAGGGTCCATTGGCAAAGCACAGAGTTAGGAGTTCTCCCTTTCTTACAGGCTCTTGGCCACCTGCTCAGCAGACCAAACATGCAAAATCTGGAGGACCTCAAATTTCTCTTTGATGACCGAGTTGAGCATCAAGAGCAACAATCCTGGTGAGACTTCGAGAGGCTGGATGTGGGACTGTGCCTTTTCTGGAGACTCTCAGTACATTGTGACAGGTGAGCTTCTGCATCACAGGGTTCTCCTTGGGGCCTTGATCCCATGTCCTTTAGACTTTTCTAAGTCTAAGCTCAACTTGCTTAGCTTACAGCTGGAACAGCCTGAGATAAGGATTGTGGTGTCCCAGAGCTAAGCTTCCAAATCCTAGTATTGACCTTAGTAAATAAATAAAGCCCATCCGGCCTGGGGTCTGTACTGCTGTGTCAGTCTCTGTCAGGGGAGTGTGGGTTTCAGGGTCAGGACTGTACTAACAATTCTTTACTGGAAGATCCTGTCAGAGGGGCCATGGCCCCAAGGACAGGACACATTCACTGTGGGCAAGGAGGACAGGGAAGGGACAGAACAGTACCCTAGTTCCCCTTTGAGAAGAACCTTCCAGTAATAGGACCTCTTTTCCTCTTATCTCCAGCCTCCTCTGACAATTTAGCACGGCTGTGGTGTGTGGATACAGGAGAGATCAAGAGGGAATATGGTGGACACCAGAAGGCTGTAGTCTGCCTGGCATTCAATGACAGTGTTTTGGGCTAGCTTGAAAGCCTCCTCTCTGCCTGTGGGCCTTCAGGGAGCAGGAGCTGCTCAAGACTGCTGTGCTAGCCAAAAAAATTGGGCTTTTCTGACCACGGAAAGTCTCAGCTTTGGCTCAGAGAGGAATACTCTCTCTTGCCCTTCTTGGTCTGAGGGCAGTGGAGAACAGTTCACAGGAATGGAACTGGGAGAAGAGCAAAAGGGACCTTGGGACTGAGCCTTCCAGTGGTTAGTCATAGGGCAGTTGGGCTATCAGTTTCCAACATGGCTATTTCTATGTGTATATATACAAATATAGATGGAGAATTGTTGAACATTAAAAAGCCAGGGGCATCTGGTGCCTGTGTATAGAACCTCAGCTTAAGGGAATGATAGTGGGTCTCATCAGGCCCCAATCCTCAATTTTATACCTTTTTTCCCCCCTGAGGCAGTTGGGGTTAAGTGACTTTCCCAGGGTCACACAACTAGGAAGTGTTAAGTGTCTGAGGCCGAATTTGAACTCAGATCCTTCTGAATTCAGGGCTAGCGTTCTATCCACTCTGCCACCTAGCTGTCCCTCAACTTTATTCTTAAACCTAACCTAACTCTTGGGCTATCCATACATTGAGTCAATCCAGGTAGGCCCAGTCCATCTGAGCTGTTGGAAAACAGAAAGGGCTTGGGACTGGACCTATAGACTTGGGACAACAGGGACGGAGCACGGCTGATGAGAGGTGGAAGGGCAGGAACTCTGGTACCCCTAAAGTTGGGATGGAACTGCCACAAAATAGAAGGGCACTGGATTGGTTCTCCTGATCCCAGGAAGAAACTGCAAACTCCAAAGGTTGGGATATCTAAGCCATCAAGTCAGCACAGGATCAGCCATTTGTGATCATTTTATTCAGGACTAAAATCAAGCTCTCCCTGGCATCTCCCATGTTAATGGAGAAACCCTCATTTCCAATAGAGAAATTTTCCAACCTGGCCTACAGCCCTCTGGCTTGGCACTAAGGACCAGCTGCCCCCACCCATGGATCTGGGAGGGGATTATGTTCCTGGTTTAGTCCCTGATTCCTGCATTGACCAGGGACAGACTGGGGCAGGCAGGGCAGAGAGGATCGCCCAAGGTGCCTAGTCCTTAGGCTATTTATTCCTAATCTGGAAGGTAATAAAAGCAGACAGACACACAAATGTTGCTTGGAAAACAAATGTCAATGCAGAGGTAAATTAATCTCTGTTTCCGTGAACCTGTAAAGAAAATTGTCTAAAATTAAATATCCCCCACATTGAGACATGAAAATCTGAAGCTCCCATGTCTGGCCTGGGCATTTCTTTTCCCACCCCTTCCCTGCCATAGAGTGATGCTCCATTGCCCACCCTCCATTCCCCTTCCTGGGTCATGCTGATGAGTAAGAAAAGGACCAGAAAGGCTAGGGACATTCTTTTGGTCGGTGTCCTTTCATCTGGTTCTCCTGAGAGGTCTATCTCCTGGATGCCTTTAGGAATTTACTCACCTTCTGCCCTTTGCACCCAGTAGATGGGGAGTTGGTCACAAAGGTGTTGGACTGGTCCTCCTACTAGAGCAGGGTCCACTTCATGCCCCCCTAGTACCCCCAAAAACTCTTGAGTATATCTAGTATCTTTGTTGGGACCCAGTGGCCAGTCAGCCTGAAGGAGAAATTAGCATTGTGGATGTAAGGATCTGAACAGCATGAAAGATAGGAAGATCTGAAGCGGCCAGAGCTGGCAGACTCCCCCCAGCAGTGCCCATGACAAAAATCCATGGCTTCCCTAATCCCATCTCAAACTAGAGGGAACCCCCCCCCCCACGGGTTAATATTGTGTTGTTGATGGAGCAAAGGGAGCACAACTCAGGGATTTCCCAGAGCCAGGGACACCCCCACCTTCCATCCCTTGATCCATCTGGATGTTCTGTGCTATCACTGCTCCTTCATTACTGAGAAAGGGAGGGGACAGGAAGTCTCTCAGTCCACCCCAGCCCTACCCTACCCATTGTTCCTGTAAGAAAACCAGGGTATCTGTCATCAGGGACAGCCAAGGGAAGATAAGAGTCCTCTGTTCCCCTGAAACCAGAGCCTTGGTCCCTCTGCCCTCTCAACGTGGCTGAGGGAGAGTCATCAGTCACTGGGGACAGGAAACAGGGGCCCTTTGTCTCCTTCCCCCTCACACTGCTGAGCTGAATCTCAGTGATATGGGGGCAGTCGGCTGAACTTTGGTGTTTTCATCCTGGCGGAACACCTGGGGGGGAGCAAGGTCCCTCACCTGAGAGGTGTTGAGGACCAGCTGCAGGGTTTCTCTCTCCCAGGTCTCCATCCTCCGAAGAAAGCAGGACCTTTGTTCCCCAGGGCGATAACACACAAAACCCTGGGGGCAGTGAGGGGAGTGTTTGGGAAAAGAGAATCCCCCAAGACTCTGCAGAGCTCCAGCACCTCCCCAACCCAAACCTTGGGACTAGTGACATTCTATTTTGCAGACCTGGAAACTGGGAACACAGTGAGTGAATGACTGGCTTGGAGTCTGTTCCCCTTCCCTATCCCAGTCCTAATTGGAGTAAAGGAGGTTGACTCACATTGTGGCTGTCAAATAGCACAGCCCAGCTATGGTTGTTCTGAGGTGGGGTCACCACATAGGTCACTGTGTCCTGGGCTGCGTCCACTGTGGCAGTCTGGTTGGGCCAGGAGGTAGGAGGACTCAAGAATGTCCATCGGACAGCCTGCAGCATAGGCTATGGACAGCGAGTGAGTTTAGAAGGGAGGGTATGGGCAAAATAGGCATTCCCAAGTTCCAGTGATGCCCCCGGAGACAGTCCCTCCTCTCTACCTGTCCACATCTATACCCTCCAAGCATAGGTAGGAAAAGCTAGTTTCCGGCAAACAGCAGACAGATTCATAGCTGAGTAGTCCTAGTTCCCATCTCTGAATACATAACCTTGGGTGTGGGAGCAGAGTAGGATCCAGACTACCTGGGGAGCCTGAGCACTAACTGTCCAGGACAAAGCATCTCAGAAGAAAAAAGTTGCCTTTATGCCCTTACACTTAGGATAGAGGACAGTTAAGGGCGGGAACTTACCTTAGCAGGGCTGTGTGCCAAGCCAAGGAGCCCCCCGACCACAGCTCCAGCCAAAGCCAGCAACAGTAGCAGCAGTGCCAGGCCTAGGACTGGCCAGTGTGATCTTATAGGCAGCTTGGAGCTCACCTGGGGAAGGCCATGCAGGGCAATATCAAAACTATCACTTTTTTTCCTCCTCCCTGTTCTCCCACCCCTCTGCCATTTTGCAAGGAAATCTAAAAAGTTACAGGATATATAATTTCTAAGAAAGGAAACTCAATTACTAAACTAACAATTGAAACATCCAAGAATATACTTACACAAATATGTGTGCACAACCTGTGTGTACAATCTGCCTTATGCCTTTAAAGAGGAGCTTTTCCCCAGATAAAGGGCATCATATTATTCGTATTAGTCTTAGGGAGCTTAGCGGGTTCAAGGGGTAGTAGACACTCACCTTGGAGGGCCTTTGACTCTGAACCCCACGTCCGCTGCTCTGTGCCTCCATGCTGCAGCCTAGACTCTGCTCCCACTCACAATGTCTGGATTGTGCTTGGCCCTACCCAACCTGGCTCCTTAGAGCCAGCCGAAGAAACCCAAGGATGTGTCTATCAAAGCTGAACAATCAGTATCTTCCCAGAGGACCCTCAGATCTACCCCTCCCCCCCTCCAAGCATGTCACCTGACACTGATATCCCAGGGCAAGACCAGCCAGGATCTCCCTCTTCTCCAGGTGGAGAGAGCTTCTGTCAGTCCCTCCTAGAACAGCCACCTAATTTATCAAGGGAGGGCCACAAGGCCTAGCTAAAAGTCTGTGTCAGGCTTCTTCCAGACTCCAACTTTGTATGAACATGTATATGCACAGACCTGTGTTTAATTTTGCAAAAACCTTAGCTGGTTAACACAAAGTAGCCCAACTCAACTACACTTATTAGCCATGTAGCTATGGGCATGATTTAAAGTTCCTTTCTCCCCAATATATAAAATGAGAATAAATTTACCTGTCTCCCTCACAGGATTGTTAAAAGCACTTTGCAAAATTCAGTAGAAATGTGAGATAACATGGTCATTTTGGGGGGCAGCTATGGCATAGATAAAAAATGTTCAGTGGTGTCTGGGGCATTTGCCTAGTGACTTTCACGTAATGCTCTGTCAAGAGTAAATTTTTGCCTTTTCTGTGGTCATATTAAATGGAAAAGTGGGGAAATGCAGATTTAATCTGGATCCAGATATTTGCCACAAGTAACATACATATGGTTCAAGAATTGAAAAACTTTGCTTGCACTCTGAAACTAGAGTCTTAATTGGTTGGAATTTACAAAACGCTCCTATGAAAAAGCTCACCAATACCAGGAAGAACCCCTAATTCAGTGAACACAGCAAGAGACCAAGAAAATGGTCGCACAGGATTGTGACAACAAAAAATGGGAGTTGAAAGTATAGGTTCAGTTCTTTGAGCTATGATACAAAAGCTTGGTGGGCCTTAGTTTTGTATAGTTGTCTTCATTCCTAAACCGGATTAAAATAACTTCAGAAAAAGAAACCACCCTAAGAAAATTAGAGTCTGAGCAGGTTTGTAAGTTTAATATGAATTCAGGTAAATACAGTGGGATGAGCCCCAAAGGGCATGGAAGGTTCACAAACATTTTACCAGTACAGTTCCATGGCAGGTAGGACAACCAAGGGTCTGAGACTTCTGACCTAGAAAACTAACCCAAACAGGCAATATGATATACCTACTCCCTCTACTCTAGATTTGGGTTGTAACACTTTTAATATTAAGAACCCTTGACCTGATTTGGCAGAGCCATGCTTTTGAACCACAAAAAGATTTACTTTCTGTAAATCACATGGAGGGAAACTGGGATGCATAGCGGACATAGCTGACAGTGCCAAAGAACAGTACCTACTTGCTGCCTGTAGCTGAGACTATGGAAGAAGCTGAAGAGACAGGTTTAATTCCTGTGTATTTATTGCTTATGGGAACAAACATCCATGGGCATATTTCAAGTGTGAATTTTCCTGTGAAGTCCTACCATCATGCTGTGCAACCCCATTAACACTGTTTGGAGAGTTTTTCTATCAGGATTCTGCTTTTTCTAGTACAGAACCATATTTTCACACTGAGGAGGTGTCCTATGGCCCAAGGAAGGATCAGAAGCCAAAGGATGCCCTTTCAGCCTCTACAGAAAGCTCCAAATGGTGGTGCATATCTCCAGCTTCTATAGGCACCTAAGTGTCTCTCCATTGCCCTCGTTTAGGGAAGTTACAAATTTACACTCCTGGCATCTAAATCCCCGTGTGTGTGTGTGTGTGTGTGTGTGTGTGTGTTGTGTTGTGTCTCATAGGAAAAGACTGCAAAGCTCTGTACAGCTTTGCACTGCTTTGGCCTTCTGCTTACAAGGATCCCACCCCCTCCCTGGCTGGTTCCCACTACCAGACACAAGTGCAGTTTTGCAGGTTGTTCCTTAAGATGAGGCACCTTTGTCATGGCTCTAAGCTTCTCTTTACAATGGGAGTCAGAAGCCTGGCCTGCTTAAAGGAGACCCTGAAGCTCTTTCACCACCCACAGAAGCACTGCCAGCACATGTCCTAAACAAGTATTTGAAATCCTTTAAAATATTCTTCCTAGGACATGAGAACAGCAATTAATACATTAAGATTTAATTCCACCACTTTACAAAGTTGTTCAAAAGTAAAAAAATAAGTTTTTGGTACCAATACCCACTTTCAGTTCACTAAACAGTGGTACTAAAACAAGGAGGCTGGGTAAAGTGGACACCATTTACATTCTCTCTACCACGCACTTCATAAAACTGTTCTATATAATATACTTCACTTAATATTTTAAATAAATATTGAAGATGGATTGAGACGTCCTCAGGCCTTCTGAGTTATCCTGAGATCTTACAGATATATCTGGATGGAGGCAAAACAAGGCCCAAGGGCCCTGAGTTTGAAATGCAACAAATACCCATTTGTGACATCAGAGTGCAGTTGAATTGAAAGGGGAGGGGTAAGAAATGGGGACAGAACCTTAATGAAGGGTTTCCAAATGGGAATGTGCCCTTCTTCCCCAAGTCTTGGTAACCCTAAGGCAAAGGCCTCTAAAAGGAGGCTCGCCAAGGACAAAAAGGTGTTGAGGCCCGGCCTGGTTTGGTTTCTATGTTCTCAGAAGTCACAAAATAGCCCCACCTCCCTGCCTGAAAAAAAGGCTTATCCCTGAATAAACTTTGAATTTCAGATATTTCTGAAAGATAAATTTAAACACAAGTCTGAAATACTCTCCCTTCCCTAACTCTGCAGCTTCAGTTACAACTCTGAAGTTAGCTGAATCCCTGGGAGGCAGGCATTGTGGTGGGCCCTCCCTCCCAACAAAATGCAGTCAGGAGCCACTACAATGTTTCCCTCCTTTTCAAAGTGCATCTTAAAATAGAGGAAATTTGTAAACAAAATCATCCCCTCTGTTCGCCCCCCTCCCCAGCTCAATTGCAAAGTTTACAAACTAAGATTTCTTAAATTCCAATACATTCTTTGTACTCATTTAAATGAGTACATGCTCAAGCCCACCCATTAATTAAGGTAACTGATTTTTTATTTTTTATTTTGGAGATTAAAGACACTGTAACTCTCTAATCTTCAAGAGCTGGTATAAGGTCGGCTATGCTGTCGACATAGAAATCAGGAACCATTTTGTTCCTAGAAGAACAGTCACTTTGCTGGTTGCCTTTCACATCCTCCAGACTGGAGACCCCGGTAAGAGTCAAGATGGTCTTGAGGCCACAGGTAACCCCCAGCAGGATATCTGTGTCCAGCCGGTCTCCCACCATGACGGTGCGGTCTGGGTTGAGCCCGAACTCCTTGGCCACGCAATCGAAGATGAATCTGCTGGGCTTACCTATGATCTCCGCCTGCCGCTGGGCAGCCATCTCCACCGCTCGGACCAGACAGCCAGTACCTGTGTCAGGCACAAGGAGAGGATGGTCAGTAGCCTTGGACCACCCGGCTCTCTTCCCGTCCCAACCCGGGGGGAGGAGTCCAAAGGTGAATGGGGTCTTCTGTTCTGGTGACCTTTTCCCACTATAAGATGTCCACTGGGCACTCAGCCCCTGGGAAGGTCCTGAGGCAGGGATGCTCTCTGCCCCCCCGGTGACCTGGGGTCGGGGGGCAACAGACTCACTTCCCTAGAATTCCAGAGGGCACGACCTCCCAGCCGGGCCCTCCCATCCATCGGAGCTGCAAACCCCCGGCCGGCATGGGGCCCCTTCCCAGGCTCCCTCCCTCGAACTCACCGGCAATGTAGCTTCCGCCTTCCAACGGGAGTCGGTTGTCCATGTTGGTGCCCACGAGGAGGCAGCCCGGTTGTTGGAGGTAGCGCACTGCCTTGGTCAGCTTTGCGTAGCTGAAGTGGGGGTCGAAGCCCACCACCACTGCACCCACGCCAGGCTCCAAAGGCTCCGCCAGCCAGTCCCCGGGACCGGCGCCCTGCAAGGGCTCAGGCCCTACGCCCACGCTCGCGATGCCCACGGCCTCCAGCTCGGCGGCCAGGGCCGGACTGCCCAGCACGTAGGCCTTGGCCGGGACCCCGCCGCCCTCCAGGCGCTGCCGGAGGTAGAGGGCGGCGCAGTAGGCCGTGCCGAACACCTCGAGACCGGCGCCGGGCCCCGCGGGGCCGCCAAAGCCCAGGCGCTTCAGCTTCTCGGCGTAGGCCTCGCGGGTCTTGCTGCTGTTGTTGGTCACGAAGCCCAGCCGCTTGCCCCGGGCCCGCAGCGCGGTCAGAGCCTCGGGCGCGCCGGGCACGGCGGTCTCCCCTCGCCACAGCACGCCATCGCAGTCGAAGAGCAGCGTGTCCACGTCGGCCAGCAGTGCCTGCGCCCTATCGGTACTGAGCCGGACGCAGCGGCCATCGTCGCCGCCAGCCTCCGCCATCGCTGTCCGGCCCGCTCGGCCGCCTATCCCGCCCGCTCCGGCCTTGGCCCCGGCTTGGTTCGGATCTGCCCCGCCCCCAACGGCTTCATTGGCCGCGAGGCCACCGCGCGCCCCACCCCGCGGTCCATCAACCAATCCTAGTTATCCTCCTTATCGCGCGCACCGCCCCCGGTGCGAACTGGAACCAAGCACCAACTGTCACAGCCCGGCGCGTGATAGCCTATGGAATGCTGGAGCCGATTGGCTGACGAGATCGGAGTCCGTTGATGATTGGTTAAGAAGTTTCCAATGGGTGCCTCGCTGGATCTCACCTCAAGCTTGCACCTAGTTTTATTCCCGACTCACCCAGTCTCCGGGTTAATTCGGCGTGCTTGTGGTAACGCTGCCTCCTAATGGTAGAATTGAGGGATTGCATGATTTCGGTCAGCCCAAGGGAAGGAATAGGTTTTTAGTGATGCTTGGCTACCCTCCATGTGCGTGCTCGTGGCAAGCAGTAGAAGCAACCCTGGATGTGGAGTCAAAAGGGCTGGATTCGAATTCTGCCCAATCTGCAAGTCACCAATGTGAATTGGGGCAAGTAATTTAACTTCTCGCGGCCTCGGATTACCCATCTGTGGTAAAATGAAGGTTGGATTAGAGCCCCTTTGCCACTCTTACATCCCATGATTGTTAAATCGTTTCAATCGTGTCTGACGCTTTCTGGCTCCATCTGAAGTTTTCTTGGCAAAGATACTGGAGTAATTTTGCCCTTTTCCAAAAATCCTTTGAATACTTGACTCCAACCCTTTTCAAGAGGAAAAAGCACCTGAAAAGCATTGTTGGAAATGGCTGCTCATTCCCCTTATTTACTGCTAGGAGATGAGAATAACCAGGATTTTAACAAATACTTGCAAAGTTCAGAGTTTACACATTCACTCGCTCACACACACGCAAACTCCCATCACAGACAAAAACATGGATAATGAGTAGTATTCTGATTAAGGAAGCAAGAGATACAAAATCCATTACAAATATAAAATCATGCAAAACAAATTTCTAAATTGTGTTGGGGGGGAAGAGAAACATTCCTTAATCTTCACTCTATCAGTTCTCTATTTGAAGTGGAATGGAACGTGTTTCATAATGAATCTTTTGGAACCGTGATGGGTCATCGTGTTGGCCAGAGCTTCCAGTTATCTTTACAATATTGCCATTAAATGAATGAATGCAAATTATTCTTCTAGTTCTACTTATTTCACTTTGTATCAGCTCATAAGTATTATATGTATTTTTCTGAAACCATTGCCTTTAATCATTTCTTTTTGCTGAAGAATTGGGGTTAAGTGACTTGCGGGGGGGCGGGGGGGGGGGGGTCACACAGCTAGGAAGTGTTAAAGTGTCTGAGATCATATTTGAACTCGGGTCCTCCTGACTTCAGGGCTGGTGCTCTATCCACTGCGCCACCTAGCTGCTCCCCTTTATCATTCCTTACAATGCTTCATATACTGTAAGTTGCTCATTCATTCCTTAGTTGATGGTTTCCATTTCTTTGCCACTCCAGAAAGAGCTGCCATAAATAGTTTCATACATGTTCTTTTTCCTTTCTCTTTCAAAGTAAGAAACTTGATGGGATGAGACACATGATTCAAATATTGACTTAGATGAGGTATATCTTATTTAAAACAAACACACACACATACACACACAAAACAGGATTGGTGAAAGGGGGCAGGAGGTCAATAGGACTGCATATATACATATATGTATATATACGAATATATGTAATAGGACGGCTAATATAGATATAGATTTCCTTCTGTGAAGAAATCAAAGAATCAGAGTGGTAGAGTATGGTGAAGACATTTGGAGAAAGATTAGAAACAAGCTATAGTCAGTAGAGAACAACAGGATTAAAAAAAGAAAGAAAGAAAGAACTGAGAAGATGAGGAAATAATCATAAAACTCCTAGAGATGTGTTGCAGTAATGATGTGTGTGGATGTTTCAATTATCTAGATTTGAATGAACGAATGAATGAAATATTTATTAAGCAGTTACTACATGAAAAGTGCCGTACTAAGTGTTAGAGATAGAGGCGGCAAGATAGAGTGCTAAAATGACAGAAAAAGAGAATGACAAATGTTGGAGGGGATGTGGGAAAACTGTGACAATGATACATTGTTGATGGAATTGTGAAATGATCCAACCATTCTGGAGAATAATTTGGAACTATATTCAAAAAGTTATCAAACTGTGCATATCCTTTGATCAGCAGTGTTTCTACATAGTGTCTGTATCCCAAAGAAATCTTAAAGGAGAGAAAGGGACCTGTATGTGCCAAAATGTTCGTGGCAGCTCTTTTTGTAGTGGCTAGAAACTGGAAAATAAATGGATGCCCATCAGTTGGAGAATGGTTGGGTAAATTATGGTCTATGAATGTTATGGAATATTACCATTCCATAAAAATGTATTAGGAGGATGATTTTAGAAAGGAGAGACTTACATGAACTAATGCAAAGTGAAATAAACAGAACCAGGAGATCATTATACATGGCAACAAGAAGACTATACGATGATCAATTCTGATGGATGTGGCTCTCTTCAACAATGAGATAATTCAAACCAATTCCAGTTGTTAGTGATGAAGAAAGTCATCTACCGCAGAGAGAAGACCCATGGGAACTAAGTGTGCATCACAACAGTTCATTTTCACACTTTCTGTTGATGTTTGCTTGCATTTTATTTTCTTAGTTTTTTGTCCCTCTTGATCCAATTTTTCTTGTGCAGCATGATAATTATGGAAATATGTATGGAAGAATGGCACATATTTAACATATATTGGATTATTGCTCTCTGGGGAAGGGGTTGGGGGAAAGGAGAGGAAAAAAACATTTAGAATACAAGGTTTTGCAAAAGGGTGAATGTTGAAAACTATGCATGTATTTTGAAAATAAAAAGCTTTGTTAAAAAAAATTTTAAGCTATTTTCACCTTAAAAAAACACAGTGCTGGGCCTAGAGTCAGGAGTCAAGATCTGAGTTCAAATTTGACCTGAGACACCTACCAGCTTTGTCAAAAGACTTAATCTTTGTTTGCTTTAATCCACTGGAGAAGGAAATGGCAAATCACTCCAGTAATTTTGTCAAGAAAATCCTTTGGATATTATGGTTCTTAAAAATAATAACAACAAAGTGTTAGAAAAAGCAGGACAGCTTCTGTTCTGAAGGATTAGGAAAGTTTCAGTTCCAAGTCAGATAAAGAAGTCCCCTAGTCTTTAGAGTATAGTTGCAAAAAATATTTTAATATCTTTTCTTTAATGTCATTTCTACTGATAAAATCCTTTTAGTTGAACCATTTGATAATGACAAGGGCTTTGACAGCCAGAACTTTCTTTCCTTGCCCTTTAGTAGCTGTGGCTGTAACCCCTGCAGGGGCATTTACCAAACTGCATTTCCACTGCTTCCCAGGAAGATGATTGTGGATCCTAGTTCCAAGGCAGTTGAATTAGGAGTCCTGCTGGTGTTCAGCAGCATGTTACCCCTTCCCCCCCTTCCTCAGAGTAATAGCTGTTCTGTGTGTGGCACTTGGTTGGCCAGAGGAGATTGCTGGCCTCTTCTCCATAACAATGAGGGCAGTTAATCTGACATCTGCTTCAATTATCTATTTATCTTTATGCCAAAAAAAGCAGAGCATTAACTAATTTCTTGACTTGCTTTAATGATAATTACATCTTTCAAAAGGCAGAGAAAACAAGAGGAAATTCTATCCTAGATTTGAGATTGGGCTAAAGAGACTGATGTGAATATACAGGCAATCATCAATTAAGTTAGCTTTTAGAAAAAGGAAACAATTTTTACCTTCCGAATCCAATTCTTCCTTTGCAACAACAACAACAACAACAACAAAATTCGGTTCTGCACATATATATTATACCTATGTTGTAAAAAATTACCTATGCATATGTACTGTAAAAAAAGTTATAATTATAAAATTAATTTTTTTTAAAGAAAGTATTAAAAAGAAAAAAAAGAAAAGGGAAACAAGGTCAGATAACAAAAGACCAAGATACAAATACAGCGCTGGTCTATATGAAAATGTCAATTGTGGTAAAGCTTAGAATGGTCCAGGATGGGTAGGGTGGGAGCTGGCCACGGAGAGAAAACGAAAGTGTTCAGTTTTTATTTCTCTAATGCCTGCCTTGGAAGGGGGTGTCTTTCCTTGGCATTCCTGTTTCCCACTGGGACCAGAGCACCCCAAAGAGCAGTAAAGGATGGGAAGAAGTTCATTTTTCAATTCTAGGACCAACATGGAATTAGAGCTCAGAATAAACAATTCCAATCTAAGGGTTAGTGGGACCCTGAGGCATGACTCGAGAGGTGCAATAGAGATTGAATGGGCCTGTCATTGTGCTGGAGACCCTAGAACTCCTCTCTTCTATTTCCCTGATCATGCAGAGTCAGAGTTTGCAAAAGAATTACTCCGCTGCCCTTTGGACAGGAAAGTTCCCCTTGAGCCACAGGTAGGCTGTTGTTCTCCGTAAGAGTTCCGGGGCTCTTGGTACAAAAGCTGGAATGGTTGTTGGTGAGATGGTCTTATCCTCTTTCCTTTCCCTCCTCTTAGTTCCTCCCTCCCTTTATCCCCACTCCTGACATTGACTTTGGGGCATAGAAAGTGACTCAAAACTACTAATTGGGTTGACAGTCTAGGAGTTGTCCAGAAGATAGCAGACATTCTTATCCCAGCAGCTCTTTGAAGAGTCTCAATACAGCATTTTGTTTGGTTTCTTCTCCTTTTTTAATTAAAGCTTTTTATTTTCAAAACATATGCATGGATGATTTTTAACATTAACCCTTGCAAAATCTTGTGTTCCAATTTTTCTCCCCCTTTCCCCACCACCTCCCCTAGATGGCAAGCAATCCAATCAATATATGTTAAACATGGTAAAAATATATGTTAAATCCAATATGTGCATACATATTTATATAAGATCATGCTGCACAAGAAAAATCAAATCAAAAAGAAAAAAAATGAGAAAGAAAATAAAATGCAAGCAAACAACAACAAAAACAGTATGCTATGTTGTGATCCACACTCAGTTCCCACAGTTCTCTGGGTGTAGATGGCTCTCTTCATCACAAGAACATTGGAACTGGCCTGAATCATCTCAGTGTTGAAAAGAGCCAGAGCCATCAGAATTGATCATCCCATAATCTTGTTGCTGTGAACAATGATCTCCTGGTTCTGCTCATTTCACTCAGCATCAGTTGATGTAAGTCTCTCCAAGCCTCTCTGTATTCATCCTATTGGTCATTTCTTACAGAACAATAATATTCCATAATATTCATATGTCATAACTTATTCAGCCACTCTCCTTAATTAATGGGCATCCACTCAGTTTCCAGTTTCTAGCCACTACAAAGAGGGCTGCCAAAAACATTTTTGCACATGTGGATCCCTCTCTTTTCTTTAAGAGCTCTTTGAGATATAAGTCCAGTAAAACACTGCTGGGATCAGGGTATGCAGTTTGATAGCCCTTTGGGCATAGTTCCAGATTGCTCTTCAGAATGGTTCCATTCTGGAGAGCAATCTGGAACTATGCCCAAAAAGTTATCAAACTGTGCATACCCTTTGACCCAGCCATACTACTACTGGGCTATATTATCCCAAGGAAATACTAAAGAAGGGAAAGGGACCTGTATGTGCCAAAATGTTTGTGGCAGCCCTTTTTGTAGTGGCTAGAAACTGGAAAGTGAATGGATGTCCATCAATTGGAGAATGGTTGGGTAAATTATGGTATATGAATGTTATGGAATATTATTGTTCTGTAAGAAATGACCAATAGGATGAATACAGACAGGCTTGGAGAGACTTACATCAACTGATGCTGAGTGAAACGAGCAGAACTAGGAGATCATTATACACTTCAACAACAATACTATATGAGGATCAATTCTGATGGAAGTGGATATCTTCAACATAGAGAAGAGCTAATCCAATTCCAATTGATCAATGATGGACAGAATCAGCTACACCCAGAGAAGGAACACTGGGAAATGAGTGTAAACTGTTAGCATTTTTTGTTTTTCTCCCCAGGTTATTTTTACCTTTCGAATCCAATTCTTCCTTTGCAACAACAACAACAAAATTCTGTTCTGCACATAGGATACCTAGGATATACTATAGCATATTTAATATGTATGGGAATGCCTGCCATCTAGGGGAGGGGGTGGAGGGAAGGAGGGGAAAAATTCCGAATAGAAGGGAGTACAAGGGATAATGTTGTAAAAAATTACCTATGCATATGTACTATCAAAAAATGTTATAATTACAAAATTAATTTTAAAAATATCGAGGAAATAAATGAAAAATAATTAAAAAAAAAACAGAATGGTTGGATCAGTCCACAACTCCACCAACATTGGTTTCTATTTCTTGCAATACACCTAAACTCTTCAGTGAATTTTCTTTTGAGTCGCTTGAAGTTAAGAAAAAAGCTAATTTAAAGGAAAAAGATACAAGAACTATATTTTTAGATTTTTTTTCTGGTGCTTTTAAGAGTTCTTTAAAAATAGTTTTCTGAGGGGCAGCTAGGTGGCTCAGTGGATAAAGCACCAGCCTTGAATTCAGGAGGACCCGAGTTCAAATTTAGTCTCAGACACTTATCACTCTTCTTAGCTGTGTGACCCTGGGCAAGTCACTTAACCCCAGCCTCAAAATAAAAATAAAAATAGTTTTCTGTTAAATGTGAGCTATGAGCAAAAATTGTGATACATTTTTGAAATATATATTTAATCCCTAGGCCAAGCTAAATGGGTATACTTTGCTTTTCAAAACAGGACAAGTGTTTCTGCATCAACCAAAGGAAAAGCTTCTTCTAATAGAAAGCAACAGCTAAGCCCTTCTCATGTTAGGACAATTTATTCCATTAAGGTACACAGAACTACACTGATACCACCACCCCTAACCTGTGTCACATGGCAAGGTTCTTTTTACAATCACATTTGAAACCACAATACCATCAATGCCCTTCTGTTTCACTACCATGGAAATTTTTATTTGGGATAGAAAAGGCAGAACAAAAGCCATCATTAGAGTGTTAAATTAAAAATTGGTAAGGCTTTAGCTGTTCTTAACGAATTTGCATTGTCTGGTTCAGATTAAACCAATGCTGAAAAAACGGGATTGCCCAAGCCACTCTGAAAGAACATTCAGATATATCTGAAAAAGAGGCATCATGTCCCCTGGAATCTCCTTTTCACCTAAACACCTCCAATGCTTTTATCCTCCTGTTACAATCCTGAAGCAATTTACCATCCAATTGACATTCTCTGAAGGCTTTCGAATTGATCAGTGTCTTTAGGAACAGTTTCAGGCCACATTCCTAAAGATATTTGAATCTGAGCCTTAGGGGTAATGTGGATTCTTTACTCTTCTCTCCCAGTTCCTAGAGTAGCTTAATGATTTGTAGCCAGTAGTTTCACTGGGTTGCTTTGTCAGTTTCCTAGTTTCAGAGCTGGAATCTTAGAAATTTAGTCCAATCTTCTCATTTTGCAGGATACAGGTTTAGTTATGTGATTATCTAAAGTCAGATAGATTATAAGGAGTTGAGCAAGGATTCCAACTCAAGACCCCTGATTTAAAAGAAAAAAAAGGTTATAGGAATGATACTGCAAAATTGGAGAAAGGGAATTCTATTCCCTACATAATTTTAATACATATTTTTAAGGAGATAGCAAAATGAATCTCTCTGCTGATAGACAATCTGAGGTAACATTTATTAGAATCTTAAAAAAAGATAATGTGAAAATACAATTTGGGGTTAAAATTCCTAAATACTACTTAGTTTCTATGGACTATGGTCATTAAAAATTGAGAATTCCATTCTGAAATCAGTGTCTTTGAATATAAAATGAGACATATCTTAGGGTGTTTTCTCTCTTCCTTTCTCTTTTCTTTTCCCACAGCTTCTGTCTCAGCCTTTCTCCTTTCTATTAGTCTCAAATGGGTACACTAGTAAAGCTCCTCCCTTTGCCCAAATCCTTAGCCTCAATGGAGTCCATAGTAAGTAGTAAAAAATAAACAAGAAAAACCCTTTATTATTATTATCTGTGTTGGTACCGACAGGAAAAGAAACAGGTCATTAAGGTTTTGACCAATAAAAGGTTATTTAAGCAAAATATTCAATAAGGCTTTATTTATTTATTTTAATATTACATAATTTACATGTAAGTACAGGATTAATACCCTCCCCTTCACTTCAATTTGAATTTATTTATTTAGCTCCTTTTGTAGGGCAGGGCTGGACAGACTTCACTGAAACTAAAAACTCCCTATAACAATGCATTATATAGTATCTGGCATGACTATTAAAAAAAAAATGTAGAGGTCTAAAGTTACACTAGAAAACTTTAAGGATGTTTGTCTCTAACATACTTAAGACTGCTCATCACTTCATTGTTTCAGTTTTTAAATGTTGAGCCAAACGCCCCAAAAACCAAAACAAAGCAAAGCCATGCCCAATCTCCTTTTTTTTTTTTTTTTTTTTTTTTTTTTTTAGCAATTATCATATCACAACTTTTGGCTAAAGACAAAAACAAACAAAAAACCCTCAGTCTATTTAGAAGCATTTATTGTGAACAATGAAGGGCTGAGATTCATCCTGCATTCTGAGCCACATGATGGGGTTCTAATGGCAGTCAGAGTTGTGAAAATCCCCTTTTGGTTGTGCAGGCTTGATGAGGAGTAAATGATGAGTAGTAAATTGAGGAGTAAATTGTGGTCTAAACAAAGATGGGTCAGTTCCTTTTCTCTCTCTCCTTCCTTCCCCAAAGTAACCAATGGAGGGTTCGGCAGCAAAGGAATTTGCTACTTAATGCTGTATGGAAACATAGTCTTTATTGATTAGAATGGGAACACCGGAGAGCCGGTGGGCAAAATGGCTGCATGATACAAGGCCCATTTTGCAAAAAGTAAATTTTTGAGTTCTCTCTTTTATACCAGAGCACAATCATTTAGCCTGAGAGTGATGTAAATAAGATAAGGACTCTCTTGTTATCTTTTGGGGACAGAAGAAGTCTCTTCCCAAAAAGGAATTTCCTGATGCCATTTGGTCTGTTTGAGCAGATTAGAATGGGGGGCTGTAAAACCCTGGCCAGCTCAGATAGCCCAAACTAGTTTGACCACATCAAAGTCCAAGTCCCAAATGCAGTTGGAGATCAAACAAGGAATATCAAGGGGCTACCGCCCTCAACAGGTTCATCGTGAAAGAATTCATGAACCTGAAGAGTTTTAGGTGGCAAAAATGGAAGTTTGCTGTTGGAGAAGCCAGCTTTTCTAAGAGACTGACTTGTTTAGTGGCAAGGTCCTATTAGAGAAATGGAGGCGGGCACTGAGAAGGGAATGCCTTCTCCGCGGGCAGGGTCCCGATCTGCAGCTATACCAAGAGACAAGGCATAGTCCTGCTTTGGACATTCTGCAAATAAGTGAGTTTAGAAATAGCCTTTAATAGGGAATCTTGAGGCTCCGGTTTCAGTTTGAAAAGAAAGTCCCCCGGCCTAGATCTCCAATTGAATGGAAATCACTTTTTGAAAGTTTCTGGAATTTGGAATTTCCTGAAAAGGGTCAGCATCCCCAAAAGACCAATGGGGTGATTTGCCTTGGAAAAGGCCAGCCTGAGAAACAGACCCCAGGGACCCTGGGAGACCCTGATCTCTCGGATTAAAAGGGGACACAATTTCAGACCCTCCTCACACACACCCTGGATGGAGGACTTGTGCTCCAGGTGCAACAATGATCTTGATTGCCATTTTGCTGAGGGTCTAGGTCTGGGATCTCCTCCTGCATCCTATCAGTAACATCTGGGAACCTGGCGCTGCACCAGACACACTTCCCGATGGAGTCGAAGGTAGTGATGGGTCCCCAGGAGAGAAAAGGATTTGATGGATCCCAGCTCAGAGTCCCCTCAAAATTGCCCGTCTGGTAGATGAATGTGAAGCAATAAAAACCACATATTTATCTAAGGAATGTGGAGCAATTAACACCTCTTGTTTCCTGTAAAACCCCCACCCTAACTTTGTCGCGCTCGGTAAAAGCTCCGGTTATTTCCTTCCCTAAATTATGATCTTCCGTATCTTTTGTCATTTAAAGCTCTCACGTGTTTCCCGCGCTAAATTACAGCCTTCCTTCCCTTTCTTTCATCACCTACAGTCTGGTACCTGTCAGCCCGCTGGCCACACTCCGGGTTTTCAGTATATAAACCTTTCCCAAAGATTGCGGACCCTTCCTTAGCTTCTGCTCGGCAGCTGCGGTGTAAGTCTGCACTTCTACGACAGGGGAACCCCGGAATTCTTTCACACTATGAGCCCTGATTCTCACACACACACTAGGTGGCGCCGCCGCGGACGCCGCGTCTGGCCCTCTCGTGGCTTGGGGTAACTAGACCTCCGCTTTTCCAGAGCAGGCAGGGATGCACTAAGAGGTTTATAAATACAATCTCGTTGGATCCTTCCGGCTGCAGAAACTAACGCAGTGACCTGGAGGCAGGATTTGAATTCGGGTCTTCCCCACCCTAAATCCAGCGCCAGCGTCGGAGGAAAAAGAGGAAGGCGGGACTGCAGGCCGAGGGTAGGGGGGAGGGGTTGGAGGGACCAGGCCAGGGGGAGGTGAGGTCAGCACCAGCCCCGCGCACCCAATGCGGTTCCGAGAGAGAAGGCTCCGGCCCAAACAGACATTCCCTCTCTACCGCTTTCCTGGAACGCCCAAGTTCATCCTCCCAACTCCGCCCACTCCCCTCTTGCCCCGCCCCGTACCTCGCCCCGCCCCCGTAGTGCTCTTCCTATTTTTTCCCTCCCTCCCGGCCCGGCTCGTTGTTATGACGACACGGTCGTAAATCCGCCATCTTCCTGCGGCGCGTTGCGACATGGAGGGCGCAATGGCCGTGCGGGTGGCGGCAGCTCATACGGCAGGAGCCGGGGCCGGGGCCGGGCGGGAGCGGGGTGAGCCGGGAGGCGCAGCGGCGGCAGCGACCTCAGCTCCCGGCGGCTTCCTGGGCCTTACGACGCCATTCAGCGAAGAAGGTAAAGAGAGGAATCTGAGGCTAGTCGGCCCGGAGACTGCGGTCCCTGACTAACCCCTGACCTCGGACTGACGTGACCTCATGGGTGCCCCTCCCCCTCGTTGCCCCTCCCCCACGGGGCACCCCGCCTTCCCCCCATCTCGCGCCTCTCTCTCTAGACTGGGCCGGAGCCAAGACCCTCTTGCCTTCTTGTTTCCTGCCCAGCTCTGCAACCCCCTCCCCCACTGACCCCAGCTGAGTCTGGGGAGGGGGATTGTGCCAGGAGGCGGGGCCGCCTCCACTCCTGGGCCCTGGACCCTGCCTCTTGGTCTCCTTCCCAGCTCGTCCTGAGCCCATATAAGCAGACCTGGAGTGAAGTTGGGCGAGGGTCTGCTGGAAAGAGCTCAGGGTCTGCAGTCTGGAGGGTGAGGCCGGGGCTGCCGCGGGCTTGCTGCGTGATGGAAGTTTCTGTAGGCCTCCGTTTTCTATCAGTAATCCTATTTATTTATATGATGCTCGCCACGGGCCAAGTACTCTGTCCTATCCCATTAGAGCGTCACTGTAACTCTGAGAAGTAGGGACTGCCTTAGAAAGGGGTAACTGCAGCCGAGGCGAAGTGGTGGCACAGCTGGTAGCTCCGGCCAGACGGAACCCTCCTGACTGCGGGAGGAGGGGGAGGGACTCGGTGATCTCGGAAGGCTTTGCCTGCACATCTGAAGAGGGACAGCCCACGGAGTAAGGAGCGCCGGGCTCACCCGTTTTATGTCCTAGAAAGCGGCTACCCTGTGACTGATTCTGCCTGCTGCGATGTCTGCGCTGCAAAGTGGGGCTGTGAGAACCAAGTGGAGAATCAGTCATTAGAGCGGTGCTGGAAGTGCTAGCCCTTGTTATAGAACTACTCCCGTTCCTCTGGAATCAGGGGCGCAGGGGAGAGAGGGAATTACCTGCACTAGGCCTTAGTCTCTCCCACTGGGAAATGGGCGCTTTGGGAAGGCTCGGAGTCTGCGGGAAGCCCTGTGGTTGGGGAAGCTGCGAGAGCCTCCAGTTGCTGGTGATGCTAGGAGTAATTTCCTGTGGTTTGTCTGATGTACTCCCGCGTTACATCTCACTTTAAAGCTAACTAGAGGCTGGACGGGAGTCCTTCCGCCGCGACTGGCTTCCTGCCTTTGAGGAGTTGTGAGTCAGCAAGAGCCCTCTCCTCCCGAGCCCTCGGGCACAATCATTGTGCGTCCGGAACCGGTCCGCGCTCTGCCCGAGCGCCGCCCTGTCAGCTGAGCCCTTCGCCTCAGCCTTGCTGCTCAGATTGTTTCCATCCGCTGTCATCTTTTCAGGTTTGCTGGTTAGTGAGGGAATTCTCAGAGTTGTTGGTTTACATTTTATTAGTGATTTTGGAGCAGTTATTTATATGGTTAGTAGTTAGCAGAGAATAGCTCATTTTATATATATATATATAAAATCAGATCCTAATCAAAGCTACTTGTAAAGAACAACAATTTGTCCCCAATTGACAGTTTTCAGAAGAGATGAATTTCAACAATTCAGATTGTGGAAATGATTTTTATTTCTTCTATTCCATTTACTTCACACTGGCTTCTGACCTCACTGTTTACCTGAAACTACTCTGAAAGATTGCTAATGATCTCTTAATTGTGAAATCCTTTGACCTACTCCTAATTTTCTTCAGCTTTCAACCACACTTGACAACGCTGACTGCCACCATCTTTTCTCTGACTTTCCTTGATGCTGTTCTGTCCTGATTCGCTTATCTTTTTGATCTTCCTTAGTCTCTTTTGTCGGATCTTCATTATCTTCCATGCCCTGCTCCCTAACTGTGGGCAAGTTCTCCCAAACTCTCTTGAGCCATCATCTTTTGTCTACACCTACTCTCTTGGTAATCTCATTTACTATCACATTCTACTTGTAATTTCTCTGTCAAAGACTACCAGATATTCAACTTTCCTCTCTTGACTGAGCTCTGGTCTGGTAGAAAACATCTGGTTTTCAACTGCCTGTCTCATAGAGATCTCAAATTTAGTAATGTCCAAAATAAGAATTCAATATCCCTCCCCCCCCAAAAAAAAATCCATCGCTCTTGGTCTTCCCACCATTGGCACCACGATTTTTCAGTCATTGAGGTTTACAAGTTTGCTGTCAACTTCAACCTTTCCTTCTCCCTCCTATCCCCTAATGCCTTTCTAAGGTTGTCTCCTTTGACAACACTTGCTCAGTCCCTACTGCAGTTCACTTGCCTCTTGCCTGACTAGTACAACTACCTTCCCTATAAATACCTCTGGTTTTCTTTCTCTCACCTCATCTTGGACACAGCTGCTGAACACCTTCCTCAAGTACAAACACCTGGAGAATACTCAGTGGCCCTCTGTTTTCTCCAGGATAAAGTGTCAGTTCTTTAGCTTTGCATTTATCAGTCACAATTTGATGTATTGATGTAGCAGCCAACCTTTCCAGGGTTATGGGACATTATTCTCCTTGCATTCTGCAGTCTTGCCAAGTTTACTTGCTATTTCCTCTAACTCAGCAATCTTCCTGCCTCCCTGATAGTCTGTCCTCTACCCTGGAATACAGTCCCCCTGTTCTTTAAAGTCCTCGGCCTTCTTCACACTGAAGCTCATAAGCCATTTTCCACAGAGGGTCTTCTCCACTTTTTGGCCATCTGGACCAAGCCTATGGACCTCTTCTCAGAATGAGGTTTTATAAATGCATAGGTAATTCAGTGGATAGAGTGCTGGGCCTGGAGGTAGAAAGCCTCGTTTTCCTGAGTTCAAATCCTTTCTCAGACGCTCATCTGCTGTGTGACTTTGGGCAAGTCTTTTAATCCTATTTATCTCAATTTCCTTATCTATAAAATGAGCTGGAGAATTCCATGAATGGCAAACCACTTCAGGATCTCTGCCAGGAAAAGCCCCAAATGGGGTCATGAAGAATCAGACACAACTGAAAAAACCACTGAATAAAATAAAATACATAAAATTACAAAAGAAAACCATTATATTACTACAAATATCAAATACTAAAAAAAAATTTTTTTAAACTCTTGTCCTCCAGGAAGTCATTCTTTCTTGTCCCTTTCAGTGTTTAGTGAACTTTTTTCCTCTCAAATGTTCTTTTTGATGATTAGCTGAACCTTGGCTCCTTTCTCTGCTTGTATCCCTCTCCTAAGTAGAAGCATCCTCCTAGACAGGGATGCAAGGGTTGTTTTACCTTGTGCCTTTGTGTCCTCAGTTCCCATACTTGAGAGAGAGAGAGAGAGAGAGAGAGAGAGAGAGAGAGAGAGCGCGCGAACACACACACACACACACACACACACACACACATTCACACTCACACTCTTAAGTACTTGTTGAATTAGATTGGAGATGATGGGCCCTTTCAGAATAATCAAAAGTGGGAGAGAATGACACAAGAGGGGGTGATGAAAGTCAGGATTCTTTTCCTTCTTCAGTTAGTTAATCTGGAAAATGGAAGAATTATTGCTGAATTCTCCTGATCCTTTGCAAAGGACCTTGACTTGTTTAACTGAAAGCAGATTTTATAAAATTTTTGATTTTGGGCTTTAGAGCTCTCACTGTGTTTCCAAGTTTGGTCTAGGGCATTGTCTAGTTCCTGACTCTGCTAGGCAACCCAGAACTTTATGCAGTTCCAGATAGCCTGCATCTTTTCAGGACGGAATATTTATTTACATTTCAGCAAATGGGAGTAGGATAAGGGAGCTGGAAAAAAAGCTTGAGCCTTGCCTGCTTTTCTTGGTTCTGTCTTAGGCAGGGGGATCTGACCTGTATTGTTTGTTTTTAGTTCTTGCTTGCTTATTTTGTCCTAGTTCTTTGCAAGGATGAGGTTTCTAAGGGTAGACCTATGGCAGATTTTAGGTACTGGTTCTGCTAATAACAAGAAACCCTATTAAGGGTTTCTTGGTAAGTTGGAGAGGTTTTAGAAGTCCTCCACATGTGCAAAAGTTTGTGGCAGCCCTTTTTGTAGTGGCTAGAAACTGGAAAGTGAATGGATGCCCATCAATTGGAGAATGGTTGGGTAAATTATGGTATATGAAGGTTATGGAATATTATTGTTCTGTGAGAAATGACCAACAGGATGAATACAGAGAGGCTTGGAGAGATTTACATGAACTGATGCTGAGTGAAATGAGCAGAACAAGGAGATCATTAATACACGGCAACAACAAAATGTATATGAAGATCAATTCTGGTGGACATGGCTCTCTTCAACAATCAGATGATTCAAACCAGTTCCAATTGTCCAGTAATGAAGAGTGTCATCTATACCCAGAGAGAGGACTGTGGGAAATGAGTGTGGACCACAACATAGCATTCTCACTTTCTGTTATTGTTTGCTTGCATTTTTGTTTTTCTTCTCTGGTTTTTTTCTTTCTTTCTAGATCCTATTTTTCTTGTGCAGCAAAATAATTGTATAACCATGTATACCTATACTTGATTTAATATATATTAAAAAAAATAAAAAATAAAAAGAAGAAGAAGAAGTAGTTTGTCCTGCTTCTCATTCTGAAAAGTAAGGATGGTGCCCAGAGCCCAGGACATCCTGGAGACCTTTCCCCTCTTGAGATAGTTGTACCTGTATACTTTGGCAGGGCGGATATTTGGATAGGGCACAGATATAAATCTTTAAAAACTGATTTCTTGATATTTGAGCTGCCTTTTATTTCATACAGTTTGAGGAGTCTTCAAATATTGAATTAGTTATTTTCAAGATATAGCGTACTTAAGATTTTTGCAAGGCCTCGAGTCTCCTCCAAGTAAGTTTTGATTAGCTGTCTCTGCTCCTCAACCTTCCAAACTATGTGGCTCCAAAGTGAACATGATAATGCAGAAGAGAGCACAGAGGAGCTGTCACTTCATTTGCTTTCTGCTTTAAACATCTTTTAATGTTGCCTAAGATCAGTTTAGCTATTGTGACAGCCTCATTGCAATAGTGATTCATATTGACTTTGCAGTCCATGAAAACTCCCAGATTTTTCACTCTATGGTGGCATTTTCACTTAGATTTGCTTATCCATAACTTTCACTTTGTACAGTCTAAGTGTTTGTGTGTGTGGAGATATATATATATATATATATATATATATATATATATATATATATATATATATATATATATATATATATATATATATTTTTTTTTTTTTTATATTTATAAACACAAGTGTAGGATTCTCCCCATTAAGTTTCAAGTTCATCATTTTAGCCTGGTAAGATCTTTTAAATTCCAGTTTTGTCCTCTAACATATTAACTAATCCCTGCAGCTTTATGTAGGCCACAGCTCTAGATGGGGTGATATTCCTTGACAAGTCAGGGCCAGTATGAGTCTGCAGTGTTTAAATTGCCCTCAAGAATAATACCCAGAAATGGATTCTAGTAGCCTAAATCACAAAGTGGAAAGAGCACCAACTGCTATTGAACTGATATTGAAACTTTCTAGGATGACCAGCTTTCAGATAATCTTTTTTTGAATGTCTTTGGTGAAAAGGATCCTAGGCCCTGATTACCACCATTTTAAGAAACTGAGGATACTTAACATAGAGCAGAAAAGAGTAGAGGAAGAGGGAGAATGATTTATGATTGTTGCCTTCAACTTGTTATGCAGAAGTTACTCTGACTCCTAAGAATAGTTAGGACCAGCAAGTGAAAGTTGTAAGAAGACAGTTTAGTTTAGCATAGGAAGATGCTGAAAACTTATTTTCAATCAGAACTGTATCACCTCCTAACTGAACTAATTTATTTCCCACCTCTTTTTCCAGTCCATGTTCTACACAACTGCCAAAGTGATATTCCTAAAGTACAGCTGTGAATTTATCACTTTCCTACTCAATAAACAAATTAGCATCAGTGGTTCCCTATTGCTGGATTTTAAAGCCCTTTATACCTTGGTTTTTAACTATTTTCTTAGCCTTATTATACCTTCTTGCTCCCTGTGGACTAGCCAGAATAGCCTTTCATTTCTCATACAGGGCACTCCGTGTCTAATCTCATTATCTCGACATTTGCCATACCCAGGTGGAGAATGCCTTCCTCTCTTAACCCTTAGAATCTGTTGTTTCTTTCACAACTCAATTCTTTCAAGAAAGAAACCTTTTTTCATTGCCCAGTGACTAGTTCTTCCTTCTCAAGTTATCTTGGATATAATTACAAATTTGTATGTTGTCTTCCCCAATAAAATATCAGCTTTTTTTAAGCAAGCAATTGTTTTATTTTTGTGTCTGTACCCTAGCACTAATGATGCTTGGCACATAAAATAGTAGGTTTTTAATAAATGTTCATTGGTTAATTTTTAAAATGGAAGGAATTACCTGAGAGGTGATTATGATCTTGAAGTGTTCAAGCAGTGGTTGAATAGTTACATGTCAGAGATGTTGAAGCCAAGATTCTTTCTTAAAGTGGAGGTTGACTTAGATTATCTACTGGCCTTTTCAGTTCAGAGATAATAGGAGCAGCCATGTTTATTTATTTAGTGGTACCATTTATATTTCAGATGAAGATGATGTGCATAAGTGTGGCCGTTGCCAATCTGAGTTCACCACCCTGGAAGACTTTGTGCAACACAAAATACAGAAGGCATGTCAGCGCACACCCCAGGAAGCTACGACAGCAACAGCAGCAGCTCTGCTTGGCCAGGAGGTGAGGACATTTCCCTGGTGGGATCTCTAGGGGCTATACCCTGCCTTGGGGTGCTTAAAGGGCTAACAATGACTTAATTCCCTGTAACTTTGTCTCTCTTCCATGGAGGTAAGCTGCAAAGTCTCTTTACTTGCCCTTCCTCCTTAGGTGCATCCCCTTCTTGCATCCAAATCTGCCTACTTGGAACTTGTGAAATGGACACAATTTGGTGTTTGAGAATGGAGAGTCAGTCCATAGCTAGAGAGATAAGATAGAAAGATAGATTTGTCCTCTTTTGGGAGCTCTCTCCCTGAATAATGCTTCTCTGTTTTCTTTTTAAAGGAAAGTAATTGTTATTTAAAAAAGAAAAGAAAAGCAAAAGAGAGTCATCAAAATCTTTCTTGAGTCTTGTATTTCCTGACTATTCTCCTCCATTCAATCCTTCTTGTATTACAGCAGGTGGTCCCATCTGGGGAGGAGTCCATTACAGTGGCTCACATTGTTGTGGAGACATCTTCGCTCTCAGAGGATGTCAGCAATGCTCCAGACATCATTGGTAAGTGGGGCTCTGGACCATCAGGATGTTGCCATCTCCAGGATGAGTGAGAATGCACTTTGTCAAGGGGAAGAGCTCTGTATTTGGAGTGAGAGGACTCATGCTGGAGTTCTGCTTTTCCTATGTACTCTCTCTAAACCTCTAAATCTTAAGCAAGTCACTGAATTTCTCTGGGCCTCAGGTTCTTCAGATGAAAAAGTGGGGTTGAAGTGATGTTTCTGGAAGCTTTGCCAGCTCTAATTTCTAATATCCCATGATTTTATATCTATGTATATCTTGGAGCTGTGTATTCTAGGAGTAGCATAAAACTCTTTAACTTGAAAATCTCACTTGCTAGCTGATGCCCGAAATTCCTTTGACAAGAAACAGGACCTTTCATTCCAAAGAGAGAGAGCTTAATGTGGAGCAGAGTTTCTTAACTTTTTTCCTGAGAAATTTTTACTCGACAGCTGTCTTGAATCAGAGCCGAAGTATCTCTGGCCACATTTGTGCATGTACAAAATGCCCATCTTGTGGCTTCATAACGAAGCTGCAGTGAAGTTGCTCAATGCAACATGGACAAGTGCTGCCAGAAGTACTTCGGATTCATTATGCCTTTGATTTTGAATTAATTTTTGGTTGCTGCTTGAAGAAATCTTTTAGCATTGCCACATTTTTCAGAATCTTCCCATTCAGTTATGTCACCCCCTTATGGGGTTGTGACTCACAATTTAAGAAGCTTTGTTCTAGAAGATAGAATTTAGTCATTATTGGTAAATCAACAAGCATTTTTTTTAAGAGTAATTCAGGTGTTAGGTGCTATACTAGCCAATCGATATCTGATTTTGAGGTGCTTATGTTCTCCTGGAGAAACAGTTGTACATATATGGGCATTTGCAAAACATATACAAAGTAGATACAAGATTTTTTTTTTGGAGGTAGGAGGAGGTACTAGCATCTTGGGAGTTTAGAAAAGATTTCATGTAGAAGTTGGTCCTGTAGCTGAGTGTAAGAGGAAACAGAATCCTAAGAGATATAGATAAGGAAGGAATACCTTCTAGCCAGGCACTCACATAGGAGATGAATTGTCATATATGAAAGATAGCAGAGTCATACTAGTGTACTCATTCAGTAATATACTTTTTTAATATACCTACTAGGTTTAAGATGCTATGCTTGAGGCTGTTTCATTGTGTCTAGGACAGATATCGGAACCTTTTCTGAAAGTAGATTTCAAAAGAGAATACTAAAGATGGAGGCCTAGAGGAGGCAGAGTATGGAGTGGGGAGATTAGATTGTGAATTTGGGATTGGACTATGGAGTACCAAAAACAATGTGTACACTGTTGGTGAAAGTCCCCTTTGAACTTCCACAGTTTGTCAGTTGACTTGCATCCTAGCATATCTAAGGCGACTGCCACATATTTTCTCTCCCATTCATCCACCCATTTCTTTTCTTATCCATCCCACCCCGAGTCCATTTTCTTCCTCTTATTTTTCTTTTTTTCCTTCTTGACCAGTGCCTCAGTTAGTATCTTAGTACCTCTGGGATCTCTGTTACTTAAAGTTTGCTATGATCTAGTCTGAGTGGAAATAGGGATAGATGTTCATCAGCTATCCAGATTGACATACATGAGGAGGATCTGGGCACAGCATGGTCTATTGGAATGGGTAGAATTCCATGTGTTCTTAAACAATTTGCTTCTTATCTTTATCTCTCAGCCTCAATTTCTTTTCTTCTTCTTACTTTTTTTTTTTTTTTTTTTTTTAGCCATTGGAGGTTATAGAATGAGAGAATAGCATGGTTAGATGCACTTTAGGAACATTTTTTTTTAATAACAGCTTTTTTTTTTTTTAATAACTTTATTTACAAGACATATGCATGGGTAATTTTTCAGCATTGATACTTGCATAATTTTCTGTTCTAACTTTTCCCCTCCTTTCCCTCCCCCCCAGGTGGCAGGTAGACCAATACATGTTAAATATGTTAAAGTATAGGTTAAATACAATATATGTATACATATTTATACACAGTTATCTTGCTACACAAGAAAAATCTGATTTAGAAATAAAGTAAAAATAACCTGAGAAGAAAAACAAAAATGCAGGCAGACAAAACCAGGAATGTAAATGCTATATTGTGGTTCACACTCATTTCCCAGAGTTCTTTCGCTAGGTGTAGCTGGTTCTCTTCATTATTGAACAATTGGAACTGATTTGGCTCATGTCATTGTGGAAAAGATAGCTTTTTATTTTTCAAAATACCTGCAAAATAGTTTTCAACATTCACCCCTACAAAGCTTTGTGTTTCATGTTTTTCTCCCTCCTTACCACCTACTCCCTCTAAGTAATCCAATATAGGTTAAACATATGCAATTCTTCTAAACATATTTACACACTTATCATTCAACCTCAGTTTGTCTGAAAATTGAAGATAATAATCCTGTCAAATCCCACCCACCTCATAGGGATATCATTATGAGCAAATGAATTAATGTCAAAATGTTTTAAAAGTTAAAGGAATTGCACAAATATAAGGTAATTACTACAGTTCAAAGACAAATAAGGTATTATAGGTATATTGAGTGACATGGAGAACTGAATCAAGGAATTGGGTACTGCAAGGGAATTAGTTGGAAGTTAGGATTATTCTCTTTTGTATAAGAAGTCTTCTCAGAGGAGGCTAGTGCTCATTGCATCTTTGAAGGGCAGGAATGTAAATAGCTTCTTGTATGTGAAGAGAAAGATCCTTCTTTGGATGAGATTCTGAGCATACACAGATTTAGGGCAAAAAATGGTAGGAACTGTTATCTGCCAAAAGCTAAAGCCAATCAGCACATTACTGGTCTCTGAGGGATTGTGATATAAAATGTAAAGAAGCTGATTAGATAGCAGCCTTTTAATACAATCTTACAAGTATAAAGGGAGAGGGGAAGAGGAAAAGACCTGACTGGGGAAAAGAAAGTGATGGGGCAAATCAGGAGGGGAGGCAGATATATCCAGAAATAGTGGCAGTATACCTTAGATTAAATACCTTAGATTAAAAAGTGAATCTCTTTGATATCTTCTCCACATTGTTAAGAGTGCCTGTCTTTTACTTTGCTTTAAATTCTTGAAGTATTCATACAGATAAAGAAATTTCATCCATAGGCAGCAGCACCCCAATGTAATCCCACAAGGTTTATAATTGAGCTTTCATTTGAAATTCCTGTTTCAGGGAAGGTATTATTTGGAAAACCAGTTCTTTTTGGCCCACAGTCAGACGCCCACTTTGTTCTTGAAAGTCTGCTTTGATCCTGCTACTTATGTGGATCACACTGGTGCCAGGCATGTAATTAGGTACACAAGGCACAGGCTCCCAACTGTAGCCTTCCTCTAGCTGGAATGCTTTCTCCGTGGCTACCTGGCCCCCATTCCTCATCCTGTTTCTTTCTTTCTAGTTTTCCATTGTGTTACCCATAGTTTTTCCTGCATCTGTCCCCTTTTCCCTCTCCTAATTTTCCCTTCCCCACTTAGATATCCTAAAGTACATCAGTGTCCTGCCTGCCCCTGCCCCTCCTTCCAGCTTCCTTGGCTGGCCTGACAGGCTTGGCTGGTTAAATCTCACCACTAATGAGTCCAGGGCTGTGACCCAGTTAGCGTCACATGAGAAAACATAGTCCCTGCTCATCAGTTGTCTCAGAAATAGATGCATTTGATGTACAATATATTTCTTAATAACAATAATGGGATTATATGTCTTAATGAAAGGCAGTGTAGCATATTGGCTAAACAGCTGACTTAAAAAATCTGGAAGGCATAGGTTGTAACTACTGATACATACCAGCTTTGTGACCCTGTATTTTTTTCAGTGCTCAGGCATATCTCTTAAGGCAGGGATTCTTCATTTTTTTTGTGTCCTGGACCCTTTTCATATCCTAAGAACCTCTTTTCAATAAAATGTTTTTAAGTGTATAATATATAATATTTATATAATATATAAAATACAAATGAAACCAATCACAAATATAGACAACATACTAAAAGTAACAATTTCAACAACCTCTCTCTTGAGACTTTTTAAGATGTAGAGAAGGGGCCAGTCCACAGTAGAAGCAGTCCCCTGCTCTGACAATTGGGCACGATATTGATCAAAAAATTTTATTCCTCACATTAATAAGTATTTCTCTAAGACTGTCTAGAAACTCTGTAAGATCCTGGAATAGATAATAAAACAATTATTTTCCCTAATTTATGAATAAGGAAACTGAGATTTAAAAGGTAAAAATGACTTTGCCCAAGATCAGATATCTGGTAAATGTTAGAGGTGGAATTTGAACCCATTCCTTTGGCTCTAAATCTGGCATTCTTTTCATTATATCTTAATGCCTACCTAACATCTTTACAGTAGTGAAGTGCAAGAGATAATTTAGAAGCATGTTGTTGAATATCTAAAGAGTTTAATTTTCATTCATTTTCTCCTCCTGCAATTTTTATTTAAAGAAAGAGAAATAGGAAAAATTGATCACCAGAGTAGTAAGATGTGTACCAGTGAGACAGCTGATGGGAAAGATCAGGCAAGTAATAGTTATATCCACAGAATGAGACCACCAGCCACCTCTCTTGGAGCAGAGTTTCCAGTGTTTGAGGCAAAGATTACATGAGCTTTATATTTTGGGTTCTGTTCTGGGCTTAGCAATTACTGCTGCTACTGAAAGGTCATAGAAGTGGGGAAGAAAGATGACACGTATTTGCTCAGATTTTTTTGACAGGGTGTGAAGCTTCGGCTTCCCTCTCAGTCTGACTAGCTGAATCTTACCAACTCCAAGTTCTCTTATGGCCCAGTCCTGGGCAGTTTCCTTTATGGCTCCTCCTGGATGAAGCATGATCGCACTATCCCTGATATTTTAAACTTAAAGAACAAGAGTCAAGAACATGCTTCTTCAAGAAAAGACAGTGGATCCAGATAGACCAAATTGCTTCCAGCTGTGTCTGTACTATAGGTTTGTGTGTCCTGTCCTGAGAAAAATTGGGCCATTTCAGGGCCAGAGGAGGCTTTGTTATTTTACTTGTCCTGGAGCTCAGCTTTGCTATAATTTGAGGAATTTTTTGACAGCAGTTTCAGAAGAACAAAGCTTGTGGCTCCTATTAGATCCAAGATTGACTAGTCCTATCCTTTAAACTGACCTTTGGAAACCTATTCCAGTTCTTTCCTTAGCTCTCTCTTGACAGCAAATCCTTGGACTGATTTGATAGTTTCTGTGTTCCTCCATAAAGAGCCAGGAAACACCCAAGGCCATGCTATGGGTGTGAAATTGGGCCAGCACGAAGTCCTCTAACAATTTCCCACTTTCCTGCTGTCAGGAATTTTCTTTGGCAAGAACTGAATGTGATGGCAAGATTTTCCTTCCCCAGGCAATGGTCATATCAAAGAAGTTATTGTTGCAGCAACAGACCACGTCTTTGAAAACCCCAGTGGGCCTGGGGACAGTGAGGTTGTAGAAGGTCCTGTTAGTCCTGATGATACTGAGCAAGATGTTTCCACTGAGCTACTGAAGGTGAAACTGCTTGTCAACAAGGAAGGACGCTATGTGTGTGAGCTGTGTCACAAGACTTTTAAAACGGTGAGCTGGGCTGGCCTGGGACAGAGTCCCTTCATGGTATTTGACAGTGGAGCTTTTCTTGTACTTTTGAGTGGAAGCCAGCCAGATTGGGCTATAGCTGTTCCGAAACAATGTTCCTTGAAAATGGCCATGTTTGCTGCTTACTTTCTTGACTCCAGTCATCCCCTTTTTTTGCCTTCAAGTATTTTTATCCTCATTTCTCAGTGACTTGTGTGTTTTTTTGTTTTGTTTTGTTTTATTTTGGGGATGGGCAGTATTCCATTTTACAGACAATCATCCTTCCTCCTTCCTAGGCCAGCATCCTCAAAGCCCACATGATCACACACAGCAGCAAGAAGGACTATGAGTGTAAGTTATGTGGAACTTCCTTTAGGACCAAGGGTTCTCTCATCCGGCATCACCGGCGGCACACAGGTAAGATGAAAACTGGATTTGGAGTTTTTTGGGTTCAGAACCCTTTGAACTGCATTAGTGGTTCCACTTTCTGTATAGAAATGATTGTGGCATAGTTGGGACCCAGCCTTGTTCTAGTCCAGGATAATGTTGACTGGGCCTGAAGCTCTGAACAGCCACATTCCAGGTGAGAAGAGCTACCTCTGTGGCTGAATGAGTAGTTCCTGGGTGACTTATTAACTGGGAAAGAAATTTTTTTTCCCTTAGGGTTTGTTTTCTATTCATCATCTTTTATATAACTATTGGCTTGGTTCTCTCACCAGATGAGCGTCCTTATAAGTGCAAGAACTGTGGAAAGAGCTTTAGAGAGTCTGGAGCACTGACCCGACACCTGAAATCCTTAACTCCCTGTACAGAAAAAATCCGGTTCAACATGAACAAAGAAATAGTTGTCAGCAAAGAAGACATTCCCCCAGGTTTGTAAATTCTCTAAATGAGCCCAGGATATAGTAAGTAGCTGTTCTCCTACCTATGAACTTACTGGCCTGCCACCCACAGAAGAACTAATGGGTGATTTCATGTTCAGGGGCTTCATAACAGGTGACTCCTGCAACCTCGTAGGTTAGAAAGAAACATGCATTAGTCATATGGGGTTACAGATTGATGGATCTGTTATTGTTTCTGACCTTGTCATCTTTGGGTTGTTCCTGGAAACAGGAAGGAGTGCAGAAGCCCCTACCTTGCATTTTGTCAACTCAATCAATCTTGGGTCCTTTCTTCTCAAATATACTATGGGGAATGTTAGTGCTAGGCAGGATAGAGAAGGCAGAAAGGAAGCACTGACCATAAGAAGAGTGAGGTAAAGGGAAGAAGATTCTACCCCTTTAGATATTGTTTTCTTTCCCTGTGGGCACCCAGTGGGAGGGTCAATAATTTTCTTATGATCGTGGTTTTTTCATTTTGCTTTAAGGAACCAATGATTCAAACAACGAAACAATCACAGCCATCACAAGTGAATCCATTGAGACAACCCCACCAGTAATTCACCTTGTCACTGATGATAAGGGAACTGTCATCCATGAGGTCCACGTCCAGATGCAGGAGCTTCCTGTGGAAATGAAAACGTTAGCCCAGGAAGTAGGTGAAGCTCATGAGTAGACTGGAAAGGGCTTTGTGCTAAATTGGGCTTCATTAGGTTTCTGTCTGAATAAAAAGTATTAGCTTTTCCTTCACTGAAGGAGTGAGAATGGTGTCTTCTGCCAGTTCACCAGAAGGAAGGTGAATGACCTTATCTTGGATATGTTCCTTGGCACTAGCCCTTTATGAGTAACTGCCAGGGAAAATCCCGCTTGTATTTTTCTGTATTTGGGTTAAATTGAATGCAGGATCTTTGTGAACTGGACACGTTTACTAACTATTGGGTTCTGGTGGGGAACACCTAGTTCTGTTCTTGGCTCTCCCCAAGAGTTGCAGGATTATGAAGAATCCTAGTACCAAGAAAAGTTCCAGCCCTTGTTTTAGCCCAGACTTTGTAGACCCAAGCATTAGAAGAGTCCCATATTTGCTTGTGGAGGGTAGGTAAGCCCTTGAAAATCTCAGGGTTACCATTTGAGAGGAGGAGAAAAGAGGAAGGATGGCCTTCTTCACTGGAATGAACAGGACTGAGCTCCTTGTGGGCTGCGGTGGATGCTTTTGGAGCTGGTGGAAGACATCATGTGTCCTATTGAGGGCCAGAGTCAGCTTCTCTCCTTATCCCCCAGAATATTCCTCAGGGTAAAATTGACCTCTGTGGGCTCTTCTAGATCAGTTCTCATGATCCCTCTAACAGAGTAGCCAGAATATGGATAAACTTTTTTTTAAGTGCCTTTTCTTTGCAGAGTTCAATATTAGGTACTGAACAGTATTTCTTGATATCTCTTGTTCTCTGTAGACTTCAGTCCCTGAAAAGGTACCATCTGAAGGGGAGGTGAGCAGTGAGAATTTGCTGAGACAAGCCATGCAAAATTCAGGTCTCGTGATTGAGAGAGTTGCAGTAGAAGAGGGGCCCATGCCAGCTGAGCCTTGTGTTGGCACTGCCCAGGAGCCAGGGCCCGAGGGGGTGAGGACAGGAGAACAGCACTTTGTGGCTGTGGAAGAAGTGCAAACAGTAGGTGCCTATACCCTGTGCTTCTCTCCAGCTCAGGGATAAACTTTGGGGAGTGGTGGTGTCTGCCTTCTGGAGGGGATCTTGAGGAAGCCCCATCAGTATGACTGCTCAGAGGGACCTATGTGCCCTTTACTCCATAGCTGTGCATAGTGGGGCTCCTTGTTCAGTTTCCTATTGAATTAAAGAACCCCCTTTATCCTTTTTCATAACAGAACTATCTGCACAAGCATGGCAGAGTGTGTGTGTATGTTTGTGTGTGTGCAGATGTCCAGGCCAGAACACTCCCATCAGTCAGAAGTTTTCTAGGAACTGGAAAGGTGGGAGGGGGGCAGGTGGAAAGAGGCTTTGAATGCCAGATGGGATTTTATATTTGAGCCTGGAAGTGATAAGGAGCTATTGGAGTTGGAGTTTATTGACTAAGGATATGAGCAGGAGCAGATGGGGTTTTAAGAGGATTGGAAGAGTGGAGAATAAACTGAGTCACAGTTGTGCTCTATATGTGTATGTGTATATTGGGGTAAAGTCGTGCTGTATTTCTGTCTGTATTGTGGGGGGCTCAGTTTTTGGAGATAACGGTCTGTCCCCACAGGCGGACCCAGCGTCCCAGAGCGGATACACACAGTACTCCTGCCCTCAGTGTGTAGAGGTCTTCAGGTCAGCCCCGGCGCTGGAGGTGCATGCCAAAGTTCACCTTGGTAGGTCTGGTCTCCGATGCTCTTGTCCATCTTTGTGCCCTTCTCATGCTGAGAAGGCCTTGGGAAAGAGAGGGTGCAAGGCAGTAGGAGGAAGGAGAAGGGATGTCAGCTTGTAGAGGAGACTCCTCTAGCTGGGGTTAGGGAGGGAGCTTGGCTATTGATCCCAGGCTGACACAAAGTGGCTGTGATCTGAGGGCCTATGTCTGTGTGTCAGCCTCATTGCCCATCCCTACTTCTGTGTTTGGGTGCCATTCTGGCTGTGTGTGTATATATGTGTGTGCATGCGCGTGTGCACTTGGGGATGAATTCAGTGTGGGCCCTGGGGGCTGGTCTCCCTTCATCTGCAGGACAACAGCTGTTCAGGTGTGAGCAGTGTGGGAAAGAGTTTCCTAAGGCCTACCTGTTGAAGAAGCATCAGGAGGTACATGTCAGAGAGCGGCGCTTCCGCTGTGGCGAGTGTGGGAAGCTCTATAAGACCATCGCCCATGTGAAGGGGCACCGTCGCGTACACTCCGATGAGCGTCCATATGCCTGTCCCAAATGTGGGAAACGTTATAAGACCAAGGTGGGTTATTTCTCCCTTTCATTAGAAAGGAAATTCAGGTATGGGTGGGAAAGAGTCATACCTGCAGGACCCAGGAATGGGAGACTGTTGCTGCTGACCCTCTCTGGGTCCTTCCTTGTCACTTGCCAGGGCTTTGGTGTTTGGCCTACCTAAACAGGCTCCTCCTCTGCACCTGCATTGGCCAAGCTACCTCTGACCTTCCTACAAGGAACCTGCCTGCTCTAAGCTCCCTTGGGTGGGCTTTTTTGACCTGGGGCCTCCATCAGCTGGTATAGCAGGTGCAAGAGAAGAGGGGGAAAGAAACTGTACCGGCTCCCCTGGGTAGAGGGTCATCATGGTGACCTCACTTTGTCTCCCAGAATGCCCAGCAGGTGCACTTCCGGATACACCTGGAGGAAAAGCCGCATGTGTGTCAGTTCTGCAGCCGGGGCTTTCGGGAGAAGGGCTCCCTGGTACGGCACGTGAGACATCACACTGGGGAGAAGCCCTTCAAGTGCTATAAGTGTGGCCGTGGCTTTGCCGAGCACGGTACTCTTAACCGGCATCTGCGGACCAAAGGTTAGCCTAGTGAACCTGACAAACTCTCTGCCGGGAGGTGACTCCTCTTGGTTGATGTGGGCTTATTCCCCGGGTGGGATGGAAATAAATACACAGCTCAGACTCTAGCAGAGCCAAACCTTGATTCAGAGTGGGTGTGGGTGTGGTGTCTCCCTGTGTTGTGGGAGTAGGGTGGGGGCTGGCTTTTCTGTTGGGCAGCCCCGACCCTCACCGGCCATGGGTCTGTCCAGGAGGCTGCTTGCTGGAGGTGGAAGAAGTGGTGGTGTCCAGGGCCAGCCCATCTGCTCCAACCTTGTCTGAGGATGCCCATACGGTGCTGGTGGAGTTCTCCTCAGTGGTGGCCGACACTCAGGAGTACATCATTGAGGTGCAGGGCGGCCTGGCAGAGGCTTGGGGAGGCAGGGGGAGGGAGGGATGAAAGGGTATAATGGCCCAGCTGGGCCAGCCGTCTAGGCTGACCGGAGTCCCCTCCCTGTTGTTGTTTTCCTTCCCAAGGCCACTACAGAAGACACTGAGACCAGTGAAGCCACGGAAATCATTGAGGGCACCCAGGCCGAGGTGGGATAGGGGTAGGAGGGGAGGTGGGAGCTGGGGCTTAGGGACTTTGGGTGAAGCTTGCTGGGGGATGGGCTGGGACCCTTTAGAGCCCAAGGATAGAGTACAGCAGTCAGGCTTTGTCTTGGTGCGGACCAAGGCCTCCCCCCCATCTTGAGCTCTGTAGCTGAGCCGCCTCTCCCTCCCCAGGTGGACAGTCATATCATGAAGGTAGTGCAGCAGATTGTGCACCAGGCAGGTTCCGGTCACCAAATCATCGTCCAGAATGTCACGGTGGATGAAGATGAGGGAATGGCTACCGGTGCAGCGGCTGCGTCTGATACCATCACCATTGCCACTCCTGAGAGCCTCACAGAGCAAGTGGCCATGACCCTGGCCTCAGCCATAGGAGAGGGTGCTGTGTTGACTACTCGGGCAGGAATTGAGGCTGACCAGGCCACAGTCACTATGGTGGCTTCTGAGGACATTGAGATCCTGGAGCATGCTGGGGAATTTGTGATCTCCTCACAAGAGGGTGAATTGGAGGTACAGACAGTCATTGTGTAGGGACTTTCCGACCTGGAAGGATTGGTATTGGGCTTAGTCCAGCATCCAGGAGCAGATGTGTGTTCATCAGGGTCATTGCACGGTCTGGAAGCAAGGATGGAGCCAGTGAGGATCTGAGTGAGCCCAGAAATTTGTGACAAACACCAAGGTCTTGGAAAGGCTGCCTTGAATTATGCAGATGATGGACAGAGGTGGCCTTTGGGGACCAAGGTGTTTGGAGTGTTAGAAGAGGGGCTGATGGGATCTGGAGCTTCCCCGGTGGGCACCCTAGGCCATTAGAGCCTATCAGCTGCCCCCTCGCACTGCCAGGACCCTTCCTGAGCAAGCCAAGGAGGCAAGAAAGCCATATTGTACATTGCAAACCACAGAGCAATTTAAGACAAAAACAGGATCCCAAATGACCTATTTGGGGCTGTGAATAAAATGATTTTTCCTTTGTTTACAATAAAATATTAAAGCCTACAAGAGTGTGTCTTCTGAGATTCTAGCTTCCAGCCGCCCTGCCACAGGCCTCCCCGTGCTCCCTGGCTCCCCAGAAGTGCTCAGAGAGCTGCTGCTTTCAGGGCAGTGAGCCCTTTGGTATGGATGTGTGGCTGGCTGGCAGTGTCTGTGTCTATGGGGTAGAGAAGTGGGCAATGCCAGAGCCTGAGGCCACACCCTCACCTGGCCATTCTAGACTGCGGTTTCCATCCCTATGCTTACATCACCAGCTTTCCTAACTCGGGTACGGTGACTTAATGTGCTCGGGTGTGCCCTGGGCCTTCTACTACACACTCCAACCACCAAAGACTGGGACCTTCTAAGAGGGAGGGAAGAGGGAAGTAGACCCATCACATTCTAGTTAGAGACGGACTTGAGGGACCAAGACGTTTGGTGTTCCACCTCCTTCGATGGCCGCTCATCCCGCTTTTACTCCTTCCAGCTTTTCTAAGCGAATTCCGGCTTGAGCCAATTTCCCCCCCTCCCAGCCTTGGCCGTTTTGGGGGTGGAAGGGGCAGGATCGGAGCCGCTGGATGCCCAGCACCTCCCTCTCCAGCTCCCGCGGCATCGCGTCGGAGTCCGTCCCTGTCAGAGGGGGCGGGGCCGCTCCTGGTACCGACTAAGAAAGGGACATCCCCGGGAGCAGAGGCTCAAATACGTCGGCGCAGCACCGAAGTCTCCCAGTCCGGCCCGGACGGCTGCCGGCCCCGAACTGATCCCAGACGCACCCAGGTCTCCGTCCGACCTAAGTGCCTGGGCTAGCAGGCGCCCTGGCAACTTGGACCGACCGACTGACTCGTGAACCACGGAGAACAGGAACCAGAGCCCGGAGCTTCGGCGGTCCCTGGACGTAGAGTCTGCACCTCCGATGCAGAGCGGCTCTCGCTCCCCGCTCGCGTGAGTCCTGGTCCCCGCTCGCCGGGGTCCACGGGAAGAGGTCAGGATGGGGCGCGGGAGAGAGCCGCGGCTCCCCACTCAGGCCGGGGACGGGAGTGGGGAAAGGGGGCCGGGACGAGACGTTACACCCCCGTGGGGTGGGTGCAAGCGTGAGTACACCCGAGGCTGGTAGGGCTGCTGGAGTAGGTGTGAGTGCGGGGGAGAGCGGGGAAGCACTGACGGGCTCGCTCTCCGCTCTCCGCAGCCGGCTCAGGGCGCGCACCATGCGCTCGCCCCGGGCGCTGCTGGCCGCGCCGCTGCTCCTGCTCGGCCTCCTGGCCCGGGCCCCGGCCGCCGCAGCCGCGCGCGCAGCCCCGTTCCGCGTGGGCGCCTTCAACATCCGCAGTTTCGGGGACAACAAAGTGGCGGATCCCGCCTGCAGCAGCTTCATCGCCCAGGTGCCGGGGACTGGGGGGCGGGACCCGGGCGCAGGAGCGCACCGGGGGGTAGTGGGGAGGGGCTTAAAGGCCTGGGGTCCCTGACGGGGTGGCTGGGGCCGAGACCCTGGGCTGTCCCTCGCGGGTGACCCCTGTGCCTCCTCGAAGATCCTGGCGGAGTACGATGTGACCCTGGTTCAAGAGGTCAGAGATCCGGACCTGAGCGCCGTGTCCGCGCTCCTGGAGGAGATCAACAGGTGCCTTCCGGTGACAAGAGGGACACACCCGAAGCGGGGAGGGAGAGAAAAGGAGGGGGAGAGACGGAGGGGGGAGGGAGAGGAGCTTCCTAGCAAGTCCAGCCCTCCACGGTCCTGGGAGGGTCCCCGCACAGGGTAGTTCCCAAACCGGCGCGGGTGCTTTGTCCCCGCGTCCGTCTGTCAGACCCCGCGGGCCGAAGCGGGTGCGGGACAAGCCAGGCCCTTCGCGGCTCCCCAGCCCCTTCCTCTGCGCTGTTCCTGGGAGAGATGAGTCACTGGGTTCGGAATGGTGTTTGGTGCCACGGGGGCGGAGGTCGGGGCTGGGGCTTCGGGTCGAACAAGAAAAGGTTGTCGGGCCGCCCAGGGAAGGGGAGTCCGGGGGCGAGCGCAGGGCCAGTGTGATGGTCCCGGGCTGAGGGGGCTCGTTGGCACCCGGCCTCGGCTCCGGCTGGGCTCGGCGGGGGCGTCGGATGGAGAGGCTCCCCGCGGAGCGTGCGACTCCCTCCCTGTCCTCTCTCCCCAGGATATCCGAGTACACTTACAGCTATGTGACCAGCGAGCCGCTGGGACGGGACAACTACAAAGAAATGTACCTGTTTGTGTACAGGTGAGGGGCCGCGAAGGGACGGGCCGGGCCGGGGCTCCATGGGACAGGGCCTCAGGCAAGAGAAAGCCTGAGGACGGGGCTGGCGAGGAGCAGCGGCTACTTCAGAGCGGGGACTTGGGGGCCAGAAGGGAGGCTTCGGCCAGGATGCTCAGGCCGCCTCAATAGTCATCTATTAAGGTACTTTGCTGAGCACTGGGGCTACCAAGGTAGGCAAAAGAGCTGTAGACAGGCTCTCTGTCTCTCTCTGTCTGTGTCTGTATATCTGATATATGTAGATATAAGGTAACCAGAGAGAAGGCACCATTTAGAGAGGGATTAGGAAAGCTTCTTATACAAGATGGAATCAGCAGGGGTCTGAGGGAAGCCAGAGAAGGGGGAGATGAGGCATGAGCGTTTCCGGCATGTGTCAGTCAAGGAAAATGCCAGGAGTCTGGAAGAGGGTCTAGTTTTAGGAACAGCCAGGAGGCTGTCATGGGACTTCAGGGTATGTGGTGGGTGGCAGGGAAGCAAGGCATAAAAGCCTGGAGACAGGAGAGGACTACTGATGACTGAGGTTCCCCTGCTCCACTTCCCCCAGGACAGAGACGCTGTCTGTGATGGATAGTTACTGCTACCCGGACCCGGAGGACGTTTTCAGCAGAGAGCCCTTCATTGTCAAGTTTTCATCTCCAAACACAGGTGGGGCAGGCTGACACCCTCTGACTACCTTCTTGCCCTGTTGCACCACTCTGAATTAACTCCTCCTCCCTCTGCACTGCTCCTACAGCCGTGAAGGAATTTGTCCTAGTGCCCCTGCATTCGGCCCCACACAATGCTGTGGCAGAGATCGATGCCCTGTACGATGTCTACTTGCATGTGATTGACAAGTGGGGGACTGATGTAAGACTCATCTCACCTACCTCCCACTCACCCACAACTTCCTTCCCCATTCTCACCTCCTTACCTAACTCTTCACCCACTCCTGCCCCTGCATCTTCCTCCTAAGAGCCTGAGAAGAGGGTCAGGGAATCAGGGAGGAGAGGAGGAAGGAGCTCTGAACCAGTGCCAGGGCCACCCACACATTGTCTTTATTACTGCTGATCTCCCTTTGCAGGACATCCTTTTCCTAGGAGATTTCAACGCAGACTGTAACTACGTCAAGCAGCACGACTGGGCCAACATCAGGCTTCGGACTAGTGAAATTTTTAAATGGCTTATACCAGATGGCGCTGACACCACCGTGGGCAATTCTGACTGTGCGTATGACAGGTGAGAGGAGCCGGTGCCCTGGAGAATGTGGGAGGAAGGGTCCCTCCTGGCGAGGAGGGCCGATCATCACTGTCCCATCCGTGTACAGGATCGTGGTCTGTGGCTCTCGGCTGAAAAAGTGCATCGCGCCCAACTCGGCGACAGTCAACAACTTTCAGAAGTCCTTCAGCCTGGACCAGACTGCAGTAAGTGCTGAAAAGAAGCCTGTTTTTCTGTTACCACTCACTTTTAAAAAGAGGGGTCCATCCTCTGCCCCTACAAGTGTTTTCACACAATCACCAAGGTAATTTTGTCAATTGTCTGGCTATCTCTGACCAAATTCCATTAGAATTTATGAAGATCTTAAGTGGTCAACTGGCCCATCCTCTTGCTTTCATCTCAGCTTCGTCTCTGGAAGCAGTTTCTCTATTAACCCTGACTGAAAAACACTCAAGTGCAAGGTTTGGTGGTAGTGTGGTGGGAGCACATACATGAATTCCCTCCTAACCCCAAGCCTTCCTCTGCAGTTCTGCCCTTTCCCTGTGGCTAAGATTTCCTTGGAAAGTGTTTGGAAAGTAAGCGCGTTATATTCAGGGCATGATCTAAGAATCTTTCTTGGTCACAGACTAAACTGATCCTGGCCAAAACTGAGACCTATGTTACCTAAACCACTGTTTCAGCATTCATTGTGCACATACGGCACAATACCACAAGAAAAATTAGGCAGGGAATTAATGTAAGTAATTTTCATTAATCAAGAATTGTTTAGAATACTAAGAGGAGGGAAAATCAAAACAACTGCTGTCTGAGGTGATGAATCCTCTCTTTCATAGGGAAAATTCTCTCTAGAATAATTAAAAAAAACAACCCAAACTATTATTATTATTATCTGTTGGCTGGAGGACTTGAGAAAGGACTAAAGGCTAAAAGCCAAAGGTTCAATACAAGTCATTCAACTTTGCTTATTGGTTCCTGGATAACCATTCAAGTGCCTGAGTGCATATCAGAGTATGTATTCAAGTTAATATCTTTGTAAAGATAAAAAATAAAAAGGCTAGAACAATCTCACTCTCTCTTCTTCTTTTCTTCCAGGCTTTAGCCATTAGTGACCATTTCCCTGTAGAAGTGACACTGAAAACTCACTGAAGCTACTTAAAGACTGTGTGGGATGCTCTTCTTCAGCCTCTTTTGTCACAACAAACAGCCCCACTGGACACCAATGTGGGAAAACATTGCTGGACTGTTGAGGAGATGGAGTTGGTGCCAGAGATATTTTTCTTTTTCAAGACTGAAGGTTTTCAGGATCTAACACTTTAACTGGTTTAATCCCTGGGTGCTAAGCTCCTGAAATAGTTCTAGTGGCCTTGAAGTACATATTCTCAACCTCCAACAACAGGAGGGAGAGCCTGTCTTTCCCTGAAGCCACTAAATGCTTTCTGCTGGAAACTTTCACTCAGCCTAATGGATTGTAATTCAGTCTGTCTCAAACACAAATTTTTTCAAGGGTTTTTCTACAGATTTTGCTAAATCACAAGAATCATGGACAAAATAATTAAATGAGGATGGGAAAGTCCAGATACAGTCCCACCACAAAACATACAAGGTCAATGATTGATTCTGGATGCATTAATGAATTTTATCTCCTAGTTTTATGTTCCCTAGGCTCATATTATGCAGGGGCTCCTCATAGCCTTCAGGGCTAGAGAAGAGACTGCTGCTGCCTGCATCTGCTTGCATTTCATAAGCCAGACCAGCAACTAATTCTTCAGTTTACTTGTAGAATATGAGGAATTTATCCTCAATGTTCAGTAAAAGCCCATTTTGGAGAAAACTTTCTGACCATTTTGTTTATTTGAAAAACAGAAAGCTGTCACTTTTAACTGGTGTTCTGTCCACAAAATGCTACTTACAGATACTAAAAATTTGGCTTCCCACTGAGACAGGGGAAGCCCATGATGTTACATCGTCACCATTTGATTACTCCTAGTTCAGTTTTTAAATGACAAATCTTGTATTTTATACTTTGTTATTTTTCACATCCATGATTTCATTTGTTTTAAAAGTTATGTGAATTATGTAATAGAGGGATCATTCTTTCTATCTGATAAAGAAACTGAGGTTCAGAAGGGGCTCACTTCCAAACAATTCTTCCTTGCATTCTTCTAGTCCTTTTCCATTTGTGCTTTAATTTCATTAGATTTTTCTTAAAAAAAAAAAAAAATTTTCTGAAGATTTTCACAATTAAGTTGGTACTGTCTTGAAGAGGCAGTCGGAAAAATTGGGATCCAAGTGATACACAGCCACTGTGTGGACTCAGGTAAGTCATTTCACCCCTAACAGCCTCTAGAACTTTTTCTTGCATATCTGGTGGAGGAAGTATTTACACAGGTTTGGCTCTTTCTTTTTAACCCCTCCAATATTAACCTCCATTCAAAAACCTAATTATGCTACTCAAAAAATTAGAATGACAACCTCATGTTTGGTGATTGAGACTATAACTATCTAGGGTCAGGAAGAAATTTTCTACACAATTAATGACATTTATCTGAAAGTTTGGATTTGTTCCTGAAATGTCAACCTTTGACACCCACATGAGTAGGATTTGGAAAGGGCTATGAAAAATACATAAATGGCTATTCCAGGAGAAGACAGGTTTTGGAAAGAGAAGCTCTTTGAGAATAAGTTAACAGAAGCATTTCTAAATCATGGAAGAAATCAGTATTGTGAAGATACCATCATCTCCTCTTTTCTTTCCCATTCCTATTCTCTGCAACACTCATTCCAATGACAAAGGAACAAACAAGAATCCTGAAAAGCTATTTATTTGAAAAGTTCCATTCTGAGTATATACAGGGGAAGTGGTGAAGTGCTCTTTGCAGCTCACTGATTACTTGTAAAACACCTCTCATCACTTGCAACCAGGTCACCAGCCCTGAGGCTGGAGAGCAAAAAAAAATCTTCAGACTTTTATTCACAATTCTCTTTGAGCAAAGAGGTTCTATTTCCAAGTTCTAGTAAGGCCACTACTCATGATTCCCAGGTAAAATGCTATTCAAGAACTAAAGGCTTCCTGTCCACATCATCAGCCAAGTCTCTTCAGAACCTACCCCAGCACCTTCTAGATGTATGTGGAGTGGGCTGGGGACAAAACACACTGATGGGAAGAAAGAAGATACCTTGGGGAAGTCAGGATAAAGCAGACAAGATCTTCTGAAAAAATCAACAACCTAAGAACAAATAATTATATTTAATTTTATCTTGAAAAATATTTTGTTTTAAAAAACCTACAGCTATCCAAAGAAAGGCCTGTAAGGTCTGTACATGACTTTGTTTCGATGGACCCAGCCACACAACCTGGGTCAGGAGCCTCAGCTTTTACTCTTTTCGTTCTTTAAGTGCTTTTAAATACAGATGAAGAGACTTCTGGATACCATCTCTGGATATGAATCTGACAAAGTTGTCGATATCCGCTTCTCGCTGTTTCAGCAGCAGGTCGGCAATAGGTTTTCTCATCATGGTTTTGGTAAGCTGGCGAGCATGGGCTAAAGATAGGGTTAACAAGTCATTAATTTCTAGGTCATCAAGAGTCAAACCAATTAAGTCATAACCTGGTTTTATAGAAATGCATTCCCACAAGCATATCCTACACCTTATGATGCTTTAATCAACTTTTATTTTCCAATCACAGTAAGCCCTAGCCTAATCCCAGCATAAAGTCCTACCCTAGACGCCAACACCATTGAATGACCAGCTTAGCTGCTGCTCCCCAATGACCTCCCTCTTCCAGGCATGATCCTGACTTCTGCCACCCTTTATTTTCCCAGACTTTGCCAGGAAGTCTAGATTCTCTTTCCCAATCCTTCACACCTCAGTCTGAGTCCTCTCTTGTCCATGCTCATTTAGTGGTTCTGATCTCCCCTCTTTCCAATTAGTTATGTCTGTAGAAATTCCCTCCTAATACTGTTTCCTTTAAATGCATTTTCTGGAACAAATCAATAATGTTAGACTAGAATGCCAGTAGAATGAAATGTGTACATCACTTTGGAAACTCAAAGCTTCAAATGTATACTCCAATACCTTTCTCCTTACAACAGTTTCCTCCTTTGTGACAGAGTTTTTTTTTTTTTTATATTTTTTTTTATAATATTATCCCTTGTATTCATTTTTCCAAATTATCCCCCCCCTCCCTCTACTCCCTCTCCCCGATGACAGGCAATCCCATACATTTTACATGTGTTACAATATAACCTAGATACAATACATGTGTGTAAATACCATTTTCTTGTTGCACAATAAGCATTAGATTCCGAAGGTATAAGTAACCTGGGCAGACAGATATTAGTGCTAACAATTTACATTGTGACAGAGTTTTTAACAAAAGGAGGAAAAAAGAGTAGAGGAACAGATCAGTGGGGCAGCCAGGCTATTTTTTGGAAAAAGTAGGCAATGCTACCCCTGCACAAAGAAGGGGCAGCTCAGAGCTGCACAGGAAGCTTGGAACAGCGCCCCCTTTATCCCAGAAGCAGAGCTTGACCATAAAAGAAAAGAAAAAAAAAAAAAAAAAAAAAGAAATATCAAAAGAAAATGAGTAAGAAACAGAAATGTACTTTGACCCTAGAAAGTTACTATAGTGATGGGAAAGACCAAAATACCAACACAGATGAGGACAAAATATCCATTGAGGAAATCTCAAAGAATGAGATAAATATGTCTCAAGCCCAAAGAGGCTTCTTGGAGGTGCTAATAAAAGACTTTAAAAGGAATAGAAGTAGAAGAAAAAAAAGGGGGGGGGGAAGTGAGATATGTAAGAGAGAATCACAGCTTAAAAAAGAAAGCAATTCCTTAAAAAATATAATTAGCCAACTGCAAAAAAAAAAAAAAAGAAAAAAATCACTGAAAACACTTTCAAATGTAGAATGAACCAAATGGAAAAAGAGATGGAAAAGTTAACTAAAGCAAATCACACATTAAAAACTAAAACAGGGCAAATGGAAGCTAGTGAATCTATGAGACATGAAGAATCAGTCAAACTAAAAAGAATGAAAAATGGAAGAAAATGTGAAATACCTCATTAGAAAAATAGCTGATCTGGAAAATAGATCCAGAAGAGACAATTTAAAAGTTATTGGTCTACTATAGGCCAAGACCCAGAAAAAGAGCCTGGATAGCATTCTATAAGAGATCATCAAGGAAAACTGTAGAAAGAGAGGGGAAAATACTCATTGAAAGAATCCATCCATCACCTTTGGAAAGAGATCCCACAAGGAGAACCCCAAGGAACATTGTTCCAAAACTCCAATTTCAAGGAAAAATACTTCAAGCTGCTAGAAAAAAACAATTCAAATATCAAGGAACAACAGTCAGGATTACCCAGGATCTGGCAGTTTATACAATAAAGGATCAGAGGACTTGGAATACCATATTCTGGAAGACAAAGAACCTGAGATTACAATCAAGAACAACTACAGAGTGAAGCATTGTAAAGGGCTAGAACTGAGCAATGCACTTGGATAATGAAACACGTGAGACTAATTGCCAATTGGACAGTTCCCTATTAACTTGTTTGAAGGTTGACCCTCCCCAGCTGTTCTGTGCTGACTTGATTGGTGGGACAAAGAGGGGGAGGTGATGTGTGGGAGGAGGAGGAGGAGGAGGAAGAGGAAATTGAGACACTGACGCTGAGTCAGTCTCTTGTGGCGTTTGAGGGAGGAAGGTGTGTGTGAGGTTGCTAGACCTAACCCCCTGACCTTGATCATAAAAGATCAAGAATAAAGACATTTAGTGATCCTGACTCCGGCTGATTCCTGGGAAGACAGAGTTCCAGCAAAGCATCATCTTTCAGGAGAGGCAATGGATCTTCAATGAAGCAAGAGACTTTCAATCATTTCTATTGAAAAACAGAACTTAAAAAAAAAAAATTGACCTACAAACACAGGATTCAAGAGAAACATAAAATGGTAAACAGGGGGAAAGATATATTATTTAAAGGTTAAACTGTTTACATCCTTTGATGGGAAAATTATATCTGTAACTCTTGAGAACTTTATCTGTTACTAGGGCAGTTAGAAGAGCATTACAAGAACTGAGAGTGTGTTTGTGAGTGGACTCTGATGTGGTAACATCAAAAACAAGCCATTAAGGGATGGAAAAAGGTCTGGTTGGAAGAAAAAGAAAGGGGACAATTAGTTCACATGAAGAGGTACAAAAGACATTATAATTGCGGGAAAACAGGGAAGCAGATAAGCATTGCCTGAAGCTTGATCTCATCAACTGTGGTTCTAAGAGGGAATAACTTAATCATTCAGTAGGGTATAGAAATTTATCTAAAAAGAAGTAGGAGGAGAAAGCCAAAAGAAAGGGAATGGGTTGGATAGAAGGGCAGAAACAATAAGAGAAAGGGGTTAGAGAAGGGGAGAGGGTGATAGGAGATAAGATAATGGGTGGGGTGAGTCAAAAAGAATGCTACTAAGGACAGGGTGGAAAAAGAAAACAAAAATATATATGGGGAGAAAATAAGATGGAGAGAAACACAGAGCTAGTAATCATAACTGTGAATGTGAATGGAAAGACCTCTCCCATTAAAAAAAAAAACAACCAAACCCCAAAACAAACCACCACCAACAACAACAAAAGGTGGGGGGGAAAAAAGTCAAATGTTCCCAGCAGAAATAGTCCCTCAGTGACCAGTCCCCAGCAGAAAGGCATCTTCTCACCTGGAATCTTCAGCCACTGAGACATCACACTGAGAGCTGTGCTCTGCACCTTGTCTTCTGGCACCGTCTGATCCACAAGGCCTATTCTGAGGGCTTCCGCAGGAGGGAAGAGCAAGCCCAGCTGAAGGGCCTGCTCAGAAGCTCGGTTCCCAATTGTGTTTACAAGGCTGTCTTTAAACCTAGAATTAATAACACACAGGCACGGCCGTCACTTAACTCCTGTGTGGAAGGACTGAGCAAAGATGATCAGTATTTAAAAAAAGAGAAGCGTCTAGTTCTGATACTGAGATGACAGATTCCCCAAAAAGAAAAGCAAAAGCTTCTTTCTGAGATCATGTTCCCACAAGTGCAGCAGACCTGCCTTACGGTGGGGCTGGCCTTACCAGAAGGGCGCCACGATGCCCAGCAGGGTTTCGTTCAGACCAATGGTGTACTTTGGGTTGTCCGCCATAACTCGATAGTCACACGTTAAGGCAATCAGGCAGCCTCCGGCAGGGCTGGATCCCTAGAAGCAAAGTCAGATGTTGACTCTGGGCAGGCCTGCTATTCCATCCAGCTGTGGCAGACTCAAAGTAAATGCACAGATCAGATTTAGTCCTAGAAGAATATGCTGCCATTGTGAAGGGGGGGGGGGGGGGGGAGAACACAACACAACTCTAGTTTTGTTCTTAGCCTCCTAACAGTCAAGAAGGTGTGCAAAGTTCTGAGAATGGGTCAGCTGAATCCCCGTTAAGGAAGGAAGCATGCATGGAGCTTTATATTTTAAAACCATTTGTAACTGGTCTAAATGGTCATACATTAGAGACATCCATGATGCAGTAGAAGGATTCTTAGGTTTGAAGGGTAGAGGACATAGGCTCAAACCTGAGCTTTGCTGTTTAACCTACTGTACTGAGTTTAGGCAATTTTCTTCCTGTCTCTGGGCCTCAGTTTCCTGAACTTTCAAATGAGGGAGATGGGTTACATTTCCTTTTATATCAAAATTCTGTGATCCCTGAACTCTCAACGGAACTAGGAAGGGGCCAACAAAACTCTTAACTAAGAACATGGCCAGAATGGCAAGAACACAATGTTTCTCTTTAAGACCTAAGATGAATATATAACCTCTATTATATTGGTTGCTGTCTTGGGGAGGGGACAACTAAGAGAGGAAAGGAAAAAAATTTGGAACACAAATCTTACAAAATGCTGAAAAGTATCTTTATGTGTATTTGGAAAAATAAAATACCATTGAGGAAAAAAAAATACCCAAGTTGAAGTAGCAAACACAAACTTCTTCCATCTATAGTTTTTATTATTGTTATTGTTCAATTGTTCTAGTCATATCTGGCTGTGACTCCTATTTTAGGATTTTGTTGGAGTGATCTGCCTTTTTGTTCCCAAGCTCATTTTACAGATGAGGAAATTGAGGCAAAAAAGGTGAAGTGCCTTGCCCACAGTCACACAGCTAGTAAGTGTCTGAAGCCAGGTTTTACCTCAGCAAAATGAGCCTTCCTAACTAACTCCAGGCCTAGAAGTCTATCCACTGTGATGCCTATCCTACCCTAGCTTAGGGAAAAGCAAATTACAAGCCAGTTTCCTTTGAAGTCAGAGAAAAAAGGCAACTTACATTGATTGCTGCTATCACCACCATGTTGGACATGTACAGCTTCAGCCACAACTCTTGTACTGCTTTCCAGTACTCAGTATAGTGGGCTGCATTTTTTCCACACATTTCAGTAATATCCAGGCCAGCAGAGAAGATTTTGGGGTAGTTCTGAAATAATAAAAAACAACAAGTCAATTAACATGCATTTATTAAGCATTTACTGTAAGCAAGGCAATCAGGATATGACAAAAATGAAACTCTACTCTATCAGCCTATGAGAAGTCAATGGTATACATAAAACATACACAAAGTTATATCAGATAATTTTAATGTTTAATGAATTAATTTGTTTTTGCTGAGGCAATTGGGGTTAAGTGATTTTCCCAGGGTCACATAGCCAGGAAGTATTAAGTGTCTGAGGCCACATTTGAACTCAGGTCCTCCGGATCCAGGGCTAATGCTCTATCCACTTCACCACTTACAATGAAAGTGTCTAATTATAGAGAGATACTATAGCAGGTGGATCAAAAAAATGTCAGCATGGCACTTGACAAACTTTGACTGATAACCTTGTGGACAAGAGGAAGAGATGGGTTTGTGAGTTATCTAAGCTATTCTCCCTCTCTTTCTCCATTTCTTGGATACATTCTCCTCATCCATTCATTACAAGCTGGAAGTTACAGCTCCTACTACCGTAAAATAAATTATATGATAGCAAGTGTTTGATTCATAACTAACTGAACAACCATATCCAGAGTATTGCTTTAGAGATTGCTGGTAACCTAGAGGGAGGCTTCTAGAAGCATGCTGAATAGCTCTCCTTGGACCTATCATGTTTTATGTTTTATATCAAAGGCTTAAATAATTTAGTACACTGCACAGGCCTTGAATGCTGCAGATGACTCAGACACACAGACTTTTAGAACTGGAAGGGAACTTGAAGGTCAGTTAGATGGATAAAACTCTTCCAATTCTACCCTTCCCCTCAAAAAACAGTCCTTTTAACCAGTGCTTGGAAATTATGTCTGGGTGCATCTGAGAGCTCAACCTCTTAGAGTTACTTATGTTAAAGCAATACCTGACTCCTTATTAATTCCAAAAGTCTGTCCTAGTCTTGTTACCTGTAACTGATAACAGGCCTGAGTCAGAGCAGCATCTAATTCTTCTTTGACAAGACAGTTTCTTTAAGTATTTGAAGTCAACTATCAGGTCTTCCTCCCTTTTTTCTGCTTTAAATCTTCTCTTTTCAAAGAAGGAGAGATTTTATCTGTTGGTATGTAGCCAAAGCTTCAGGAGTTGTAGATTCTTTCCTATCAAAACTTTTAAAATTCACTGATACACTTTGGTGAATGTATTTTTGAATAATTTAAAAGCAAATACAGTAACAAATGAATTTGAGAATAATAAAGAAAACAAACATATTAATTCTAGGTTAACTATCAGTGAACTGTGAAACAAGTTCTTAAAAGGTTATTACACAAAACTAAGAGGATAGCTGACATGTTACACTGACACAATGAGTGGCTGGTACCATGTACCAACCAGTGTTGATAAAACAAAATGTAACCGAGTGTAGTCACACATTAAAAATAGATCACACAACTAGAGTATAGGCAAGACTTGGCTTTAAAAATAGTTCTACTGCTCTTTTCACTATTTCTCAAGGGAGAAAAGTGTGTCAGTATCACTATTATAAAGACCTATAGTCTTGTGTCTTCTATAGAGACCTAATTTATAAAGTGTACATTTGGCTTTGTAATGTTTACTTATTATGGGTTTTTCTGAAACGTCCTGTGAGTCAGGGAATATCTGAAATCTAACTAATATGTTCTTCACAGAGTAATGCCATAAAAAAATTTGTGGCAGCCTGTGTGGATGTTAGACCAAAAGAGAGAGAAGGAATAAGAGTGCTACTCTCAGCCCTATCTGCTAAGGTCGTCCAAGTCTCTAGATCTCATGCACTAACAGAGAACTGTTTTATTGACTTTCTGCATGGGTATTTTTGCAAGATAGTGTCATGACTGGTCGGAATATCTGGTCTCTTTAGCATATTTATCACTGTCAGTGAGACTGGCATGTATTCATCGGTCTTGTGAGCTGGGTGGTATGAATTAGTTCTTCCATATCTGCAAAGCTTAGATTGAGATTCCAAGAGTTGCAAGAGCAGGCATTCAAGAGCACAGTGGGGGAGAGCTTTAGAGTAGGAAATTGGTGAGGGTGGAGTTAAAGATATAGGAATAATTGAGCACTCAGTTTGGGATTCGAGAAGCCTTTCTACAAAGGTGCTAGGGAGGTAAGGGCATAATTGGGTAGGAGGATGTTAATCATTGTAAAATGAATTCAGGAAAGTAATCATCGTCCTGAAGGGCTGAGTGTCCTAGTTAGTTCTACCAGGGTAGTAGGTACCAGAATTATTTTTCTCTTTAACTTTCCTCTCCCATATTTTTCATAATCAATTGCTTCACAAATAAGAAACCTTGCATGTTTTTTTTTGTTTGTTTGTTTGTTTTTTTCCCTGAGACAACTGGGATTAAGTGACTTGCCCAGGGTCACACAGCTAGGAAGTGTTAAGTGTCTGAAGCTAGATTTGAATTTAGGTCCTCCTGACTTCAGCACTGGTGCTCTATCCACTGTGAAACCTAGCTGCCCCTTGCATATGTTCTTAAGTATCTTTTTTTACATTTGTCCTTTATTCTGTCCATTTTGTCAGTCTTCCCCACTGGATTACTAGTTCATTAAGGACAATAGTTATTCAACTTCTACTTCTTTCTCCCTCCCTACAATGAATCTAATACACTCACACTCAGCATGGTAGATGAATAAACAGATCTTGTACTTTACTGATGATTTTGTTAAACTTTTTCTATGCATCTTTGCTACACGTAATCAGCTCAGGAAAATTAGTAACTACCTATTAGTGAAATTAGTAATAGCCAGGCACTGTGCTTAACCCTGGAATTCCAAGACAGAATTAAGTCTAGAATCTGACCTCACGGAGATTATATTCTACTTAGGGGAAAGTGACATTCACCATCTGTGGAGTCAACAGAAATGTTTTCAGAGCTCTTGAGGCTAAATTTCAAGAATATTTCCCTCTTCTCATTCACTCTACCACTTTAAAATTTCTGATAAAATGGATCACTCCTCTATTATGACTCTTAGGCTTAAAATTGGCATGTCTCTAGTATTTCTGACTGTTCTCCAGTGGCTACCAAGCCTACAGGAAGATGGCAGATTTACTATTCTCATTATCCTCAGCAGGATTCTTCTAGATTTCATTATTATTATGACAACAATTTCCTTGTTTTCCTATGTAGAGAATTTTGGTTTTTGACTCTTGGACAAATGATAGATTTGCATGTTACCCATGAGCTTTAAGGAAAGTTAAATCAGTAGTAAATAAATTAAATATAATACATACGGATGTTAAGATGACACCTTTGCAACTTTTATCATTTTCTAGTTTCTCCCAGCTTATTAAAAATTCAGTTAGTAATTCCAGACTTAAGCTGTTCACTGGAGGATTCTTCATCTTGATTGTAGCAACCCCTAGTTTATAAATGCAAAATAGAAATGTTACCACTCTGAAAGTAAAAGAGTCAAAAACAAATCTGCCAAAACAATATAAGCATGAGAAACTAAAATACTCTTTACAATATTACAATATAATACAATACAAAGTCCTTATAAGGTCTCATCAAAAACATCACTCAAAAGAATGGCCAAAGAATGGAACTGCTGATTTTTAGTCTTAAGTATGGACAGGGAAAAAGGTTATTTAGGGGGAAAAAAGCTATTTACTCTTGGCTAAATATGGAATCAGTCAACAAATATTTGTTAATTATTGAATTCATGTCTTGCAATATGCTTTGGCAATTCAAGTTCCCATCCTGAGTCTAGTTATTGAAATCTACTTTTGCATAAAACCATTTCATTTTGATCTTTACTGACCATCAAATATGAAGTATGATTCAGCAGAAACTTTCCACAGTCGGAATAAGCATTATATATTAGATATATGAACTATTTCCTCCTAAAAATTATTATACAGTATAACTGTTAATAAAAAAAGGCCATCTAAACAAAATAAGGAGTAAAATATTACCTAAAACCTTTAAGCATTTGAAAAAGTGGAAGCAACTGAACTATGCAAGCTTTTGTTTTGTATTTCTTTCTAGTTTTGTTTTTTAATATATAGTAATAGCATGTCCAAAGGGCTATAAAACTGTGTATATCCTCTGATTCAGCAGAGCCACTAGTGGGTCTGTATCCCAAAGAAATCGTAAAGAGAGAAAAGGACCCATATGTACAAATGTTTGTAGCAGCTCTTTTTGTAGTGGCAAGGAAATTTAATGAATGCCTATTAGTTGGGGAATGGCTGAATAAGTTATGATTTATGATATTAATGTAATAGAATATTATTTCTTCTATAAGAAATGATGAGCAGGCTGATTTCAGAAGAGCCTGGAAAAATCTACATGAACTGATGGTGAGTGAATTGAACAGAACCAGGAGAACATTGTACACAGTAACAGCAATATTTTGTGATGATCAACTTTGACCGGCTTAGCTCTTCTCAGCAATACAGTGATCCAAGACAATTCCAACAGCCTTGGGACTGAAAAATGACATTCACATGCAAAGAGAACTATAAAAACTGAATGTGGTTCAAAGTACAATATTTTTACCAATTTTTAATCTTGTTTTTTTCTCATTCTTTTTCCTTTTTGTTCTGATTTTTTCTCTCCCCCAAATTAAAAAACATATGGTTGTAGCTGTTGTATATATAGTTATGGTTGATCTTATTTCGCATCTTTCTTTGCAAAAAACCTATATTTTATATATATGTTTCCATATTTCTTTTTATATTTTAAGGCACTATATTACTTCACATAATTCATAATTTGAACCATTTTGGAATGGATATATTATTTCCTATTTTGCTATGTCAAGTAGTGCAGTAATAAACATTTTTGTGTTGATAGAGCCTTTTAATGATAAAATACTAGCATAAGAATCACAATGTTGAAAAGAATGCTAAGTTTTATGTCTTTAATTTGCTTATTGCCATTGTCCTCATCTAAATGTATATACCATTCTGACAGTAGGTTAAAGCAGCTATTTCACCACCAACCTGAAATTTGTTTTATGTCTTGCCATTACTACTAGTAGATATAAGATGATCTCTTACGTTTGTCTTCCACTTCCGATTATGGCATTTTTTCATGAAGTTATTTGCTTTGAAAAGTATCTATTCATATCTTTATATTTCAGTTCTTTATTATGAATTTTAGTCCTTTATTTGAAATACATCACAAATATTTCCCTCCCCTTCTGTTTCTTTTAATTTTAGAGTTATTGCTTTTTTACTGTACAAAAAAAAACTTGTCTGTATAATAAAACCCAAATTATTTCCAAAATTCTCTATCTAATTAATAAAAATGCCCCTCCTCACCATAATTGAGATAAATATATCATTTCTTTTTCCTCTTCACTTTAAATGATTTTAAAAAGTTTTTTGATTGCTGAAAGTCTTATATTTGATGGTATTATATGGGAAATCAAATTCATTATTTTGGCCATAAAATTATCTATTTTTCCCAGTTTTAGTAAATGAAGATTCTATTCCTTAATGTTTTTAGAGAAGTTTAATGAAATCCTAACCTTTTCTACGTTCTTCTATTTTTTATTCTTTTTTCTAGCATCAAAGTTTTTATAACTATTACTTTAGAATACATTGAGATCTTCACCAGTTTTTTCATATTTCTTCATTTCTTCACCTACTTTTCTATATGAATTTTGTTATGACACCCCATCACCCTGTAAAATAATACAAAACAGTGTTATTGCTGGGCTTATATCCCCAAAAGATATTAAAAGAACAGAAAGGGATTCACATGTGCAAAAATGTTTGTGGCAGCCCTTTTCGTAGTGGCTAGAAATTGGAAATTGAAGGGATGCCTACCAATTGGAGAATGGCTGAATAAACTGTGGTATATGAATGTCATGGAATATTATTGTTCTATAAGAAATGACCAGCAGGATGATTTCAGAGAAGCCTGGAGAGACTTATGTGAACTGATGCTAAGTAAAATGAGCAGAACAAGGAAATCATTATATACTTCAACAACAATACTATATGATGATCAATTCTGATGGATGTGGCTCTCTTCAACAATGAGAGGATCCAAATCAGTTCCAATTGATCTGTAATGAACAGAATCAGCTACACCCAGCAAAAGAACACTGGGAAATGAGTATAGACCACAATATAACATTTCTACTCTTTCTGTTATTGTTTGCTTGCATTTTTGTTTTTTTCTTCTCAGGTTATTTTTACATTATCTCTAAATACAATATTTTTTGTGCAACAAGATAACTGTATAAATATGTATACATATATTGTATTTAATATATACTTTAACATATTTAACATGTATGGGACTACCTGCCATCTAGGGGAAGGGGTGGAGGGCAGGAGGGGAAAAGTAAAACAGAAGTTTTTGCAAGGGTTGTATTGAAAAATTACCCATGCATGTGTTTTGTATATAAAAAGCTATAATAAAAAAAATGCAAAATTACTCAAAATATCAGTAGCTTAATTTTTAAGTTCATTTTGAAAAGTATTGACATTTTAAACATATTTATTCAACCTAATCATGAACAAAGAAAGATTTTTCCATTTGTTCAATTATTCCTTATTTCTCTCAAAATTGTGTTGAGGTTTTTTTTTTTTTTTTTTTTTTTTAATATAGTAGGTTTCTTGTATGTTTCAATAAGTTAATGCCTAAATATTTGATTCAGTTTATCTTAACTCTAAAATAAAATTTTTCTGCAGTGAATAGAGTGGGCCTGAAGTCAGGAAGACCAGAGTTCAGCTGTGACTTGAGATACTTCCTAGTTGTGTAATCCTGGACAAGACACTTAAACTTGTTTGCCTGTTTCCTAATCCATAAAAATGAGTTGGATATAACAAACCACACCAGTATTTTTTTTAATAAAAGAATATGACATAATTTTATTTTTGATACAAATGCATTGTCTTATAAAATCTAGATGTATTTTTCTTTTACTTATGGAAAACACAACACAGTGTCTATGGAATCTTAAAAGAGCTTCCCTTAGTAAATGAGTATTTTAATCTATGCAAATATTTATTTATAGTTTTGTTAATAGTGCTAGTTGTGACATTAACATAATAGTATGGTACTTAGTGAAGAAGAGGAATATATACAGTAGAAGTATATAAATAAATCAAGTATCTCTTTTCCAATTCAGCAATGACATATAGTATTGGGTTACAACAACTCAATAGTTCAATGAGTACATTTTTACAATGAGAATACTACTTGCTGCATGCTGAAATTCATGATTTTTATTTTTTTTTTAATTTATTTTTTTATTTTATTTTTTTGAGGCTGGGGTTAGATGGCTTGCCCAGGGTCACACAGCTAAGAAATGTTAAGTGTCTGAGACCAGATTTGAACTCAGGTCCTCTTGAATTCAAGGTTGGTGCTCTGTCCACTGCCCCACCTAGCTGCCCCCCTGAAATTCATGATAATGCTGTTGAAAAAGTATAAGAAGCTTGCAAAAGTTTTTCATAGCAGCATCAGATAAATATCCATTATATTATAATTATAATATCCATTATATATATGTAATCCAATATAATTATATGTATATAATCGATAAGTTATCCATTATAATAAGCCCCAAATTATTTGACTAGAGACATTTAAATTCACTTTAAAATATTTTACTTATACCTTTCCTCTTCAGACAAAACAAAACAAAACAAAAACAAAAACAAACCCGTGACCCCAAATTTCTAGGGCATTATTAATGGCACAAGCTAAAACAATCTTTTTTCTTTTTTCCCATGGAAAGATAAATTTGTAATCCTGTATCTTTTGTAGAAAAAGTAATAGAGGATATGTTCATCAAATTTGCAGGTGACATAAAACTAGGAGGGATAGCTTACATGCTGGATAATTATGAAGATCTTAAAAGATGTTGACGGTCTACAATGCTGGGCACTCAACATATCAGCAAGTCCAATGAGATGAAACTTTTTTTTTTTTTTAATAGTCAGTAGCATCTATTTATTTTTTATATTTTTTAGTGTAGTTTTTCTTTTATTTTCTTTTTTAATAGTTTTCTATTGACAGAACATATGCATTTTTCAACATGGTCCCTTGCACTCACTTCTGTTCCAACTTTTCCCTTCCCTCCCTCCATCTCCTCCCCTTAATGGCAGGCAGTCTCATACACGTTAAACATGTTAAAGTATATCTTAAATATAACATATGTGTACTGATCCGTATAGTTCTCTTGTTGTACAAGAAAAATCGGATTCAGAAGGAAAGCTAAAACAATCTTAAAATGCTTTAGAAGGTAGAGGGAGACTTTCTTACGAGGAAAATTAGTATCTTTAAATGTTAAGTCCAAGCTAGCTCCCTGGAGGCCTTGGGATCAGCCAAAGTCAGGATAAGTAAAAGTTCTTGGTCTTTAGGGGGAGAAGCAGGCAAACTGCCAGGAGTTTTGCCTAAGATCTCTTCTTGATTCCGAAGTCTAAAATCTCTACTTTTCTCCTCCTGTAACCAAGTGACTCTGACCTGTCTCACCCCTCCCTCTAATCCTTGCCTAAAATTATCTTAACACCAAACATTGAGCCCGCACCAACAGTAAAAAGAGCCATTTTCCCTAACATATGCTAATAATCATTGTCTCATATAGAATAGGTAATTAGTCTTAAGTGCTTAGTTGTCTGATTCAAGTATATCTTTTCATAGTTTCAGTCCTTTACAATCTTTCTTGAAGCAAAGAGGAGAATTCCCTTTGGTACTTATACCCAACTGTTTCAACAGCAAAAATAACTATTGATATAAAAACTATGTATTCATATCTATCGAGTCTTGCCTCTTGTCATTCTAAGTCACTTAAGTCTTTCTGGCCTAAGTTTCCTCATCTTTAAAATGAGCTGGAGAAGACTATTGCAAACCATTCCAGGATCTTTATCAAGAAACCTCCAAATAGTCACAGAGAATTGGAAACAACTGAACAACAAAATTTCTGTCAGTTTTTCTTGATTCTTATAGATAATATAAAGGAATGAAGTTCACAAATAAAGAATTGGATCAGGAAGAGACCTCAGTCCAATTCATACATATTACATATAGGGGAAACCGAGGGCAGGAGATTTAGTATTATTCAAGTGATGTGAACCCTAGTTCTCCAACTCAAGAGTTAGTACTGTAGACTGGGCTGCCAATTTATAATAACATGTAAAATTATCTTTTATCCTATTACTTTACTATAATAATATTATTTACATTACAATGTTATAAAGGAATAATCATAAACACTATGGTACTAGAAAAACATAAGTAAATAGAAAAATGGAACAGAATTTCATAATCCAGAAATAATACAGTGTGTGTGTATATGTGTGTGTGTGTGTGTGTGTGTGTGTGTGTGTGTGTGTGTGTGTGTGTGTGTGTGTGTGTATACTTAGTGTTTGCTTCAAAAACCCTGGAAATTAGAATCTTAGTTTAATAAAAATTGTAGGAAAAACTTTATAATTTTATGTCAAGTATGAACTTAGGCTCTCTCTCTCTCTCTCTCTCTCTCTCTCTCTCTCTCTCTCTCTCTCTCTCTCTCTCTCTCTATATATATATATATATATATATATATATATTTTTTTTTTTTTTTAAATCATAAAAAGCTGAAAGGAAAAAGAATACTGTGATTAACATCAACTATAAAGAGGGGCATTTTTGTTAAATGTATTTTTGACTGGGACTGTCTTGGGTTTTCTAGGAAAATAGAACTTTTTTTATACTTTCTTAAAGATGTTCCTACAATTTTTTTTTTCATGCTTAACTCCTATATTACTAAGATTTCTAAGAAACTTGATAGGAGTGTGAAAACTGGACATTTCTAGCAGCTAGGTTTGTGTGTGTGTTGTGGCAATTAGGGTTAAGTGACTTGCCCAGGGTCACACAGCTAAGAAGTATCTGAGGTCAGATTTGAACTCAGATCCTACTGATTTCAGGGCTGGTGCTCTATCCACTGTACCACCTAGCTGTCCCTCTAGCAGCTGTTTTTAATGAGAATGACTTATCTTTTTTAGCTTCTTACAAATATATTCTTAAAAATTATCTCATACTTCTCTTTTTATATATTTTAATGTTATGCACTACTGCATTATTTAACTGAAGGATTTCTCTAAGTCTAATGATGCTAAAATAGTCTTTCGGTGTTCCTTCTGATATTATTTATTATATTGATTGCTTTCTTAGAATTAAATCATGCTTACATTCCATTTAGAAATTCTTAGTTATTATCTCTTTTTTGGGGGTGGGGCTGCTGTAGCCTATTTGTGAATATTTAATATTTTCACAACCAAATTCATTAAAAATGCCTCATCTTAACTTTGAGGTACCCCTGGATTCTTGAAGGCTATGTTAGTGGAAAGTAGGCTCTGTCAGGTCCACTAGAAGCTGGAGAGGCTTCTAGTGTGGTCCTAGCAGCAGACTAAATCTTCTAGCTAAGATTAGAGGGGCTTATCATCTCTAGGTTGTCCACTAGGGTGAATTCTTTGACCACGGTAATATATGAAACCATATAAAAATAAAGTATGGAAGTGGCCCCTTTTACTTTTATAATCTAATGGGGGGAAAAAGCCAGAATAGATAGAGATAGAAGATACTAAAATAAGTTTTTAAGATTCCTATAAATATTAACTCTAGACATTCTAAATGGGGATCTTTGTTAAATGATGACTGAAGTGAGAGGAAAATAAAGTATAGAAGTGGCCCTTTTATAACCTGGTGGGGAAAAAAGTGGGAATAGAGGTAGAAGGTGCTAAAATAAGTTGTTGTTTTTTTTTAAGGTTTCTAATATTAACTACAGCTATTCTAAATGTGGGGTCTTTAATATTAATAGTGACATTCTCATGACTAATAAGTACAAGTCACCATTAAATGAATGACTTACTACTACTTCTTGGAGAGGTAACAGAAAGATGATTAAAATCTTGATTTCACAATTTGCCCAAAGGCCACAAAACAATATGCTATTTTATGTTGATATGTATTTAGTTACTTTGGCTTGCAGTGTTCATATTGGGCATAAGCAAAAAGATCACCATGAAGATAACTGCAGTTCACATACCAATATAAATTTACAATGTGTACTGAAAAGTAGAATCTCAGATTCTAATCCAGAAAGACAAAGGTGAGAAGGGAAGCAGAAAAGGAACAAGTAAAATACCAAGACAGCTGTCCAAAAGAGGCCATACAATATTTAAGCTATGAAAGGATCACTTATAAGAGACTATAAGTAACTACTATGTCATGTGCCGTTTCCTTTTTATACAATCTTTAGTGTACATGTGAATTGAAGACACATGTGGTAGGAGCAATCTCCTAACTAACCTTCTCTTCCCCTCAGCTCCCACCCATCCTGGTTCCCATGGCAGATTTGGTTAATTTTTTTCTTACAAGGCAGGGAGACATTATTCGAGAATGTCTGCTTGGGAAACTAAGGGCTTGGGATGCTGTTAGTTCCTTATTGCCAGAGTACAAAGCACAAGAGCTCCTATAGTATCTCTGACACTTGGCTGGTGGTAAAGCTGTGTTAAGTATCCTCAGGATGCCTTGCCTTTCCTCAATAATACTCTTCTGCTGGTTTGGCTAACTAAGAAAACTCTTTTTACTGACTGTTGAATGACTCACTAATGCTCAACCTGTTCCAGTACTGAAGCTTAATGACTAGGAGACTGGCCTCGGACTCAGCCCCAAAAAAGTTCCCCAAGAAGAAAACATCAAAGGAACAGGCAGCTTTCTGCAAACAGTTCTCAAATCAGACCACATATTCAGTCATGGAACTTAATGAAAAGTTGAGATTCTACGCTTTGCTTGTGCTTATTGTTAGATGGTAAGGAAACACATGGCTGAGTAAGATGAAATGCAGTGCCTTCAAGATTTTCTTCTAAGAGGTCCCTTATACATATGCTAGGATCATAAAAGATTTCTGATCAATGCAATCATAGAAAATAACTTCTCTCAATGCAATCATAGAGATAACTGTCAGATGATACACAAATCAGTAAGATATGTGCTGGGCAAAGGTGTTTACAACTGTGAAAGAGGATGTCTTGTCCCAAGTTTGCATGGAAGACAAGTATTTCTATTTTATTTAAGAGACCTATGCAGATTTCTTTACCTTGAATTTTCCTTTCTATAAATGATACGAACTTCATTTCAGGGTTATTCTAACTTCCCTCCAGATTTTCTTTGGAGGGGAGGAAACACTTAGCATAGTGCCTGGCACATAATAAATGCTTGTTGAACGACTTTGCATCGCTAGCCTTTTTTCCTTATTTCCCAGACACAGTGATTCAGCTGATACAACTCTGAGACTTCATATTTTGTAAGCAACTGGATTTTCTTGGTTTGAGAAATATGAATTATTTTCAATACTTTAAATTTTTTTCCTTCAAATAGTTTATTATTAACTATTGATTAAATAATATTAATTATTTATTTAATATTAACTATTCACTTTTTTTTTTTTTTCATTTGTGCCAACTGTTAAGTTTAAAGAGAAAACTCAGACTTGTTTTGATGACTGATTTTTTTTTTTTCACATGGTGGTTAATTACTTTAAATATCAATACAGCTTGTTCATATCCATTAAGGACTTGCTCATCATGGAATGAATCTTTGTCTTAGACATTTTTAAATTCCATTTACATTGTAGACATTAGACCATTACTTGAGATGTTTTTCTAATAGATAGCTTCCCTTCCTAACCTAGCTACATTAATTTTATTCATGCAAAATCTTTTCAATTTCATGTTAACTGAAATAATTTCTTTTGTCTTTTGTGATTTTCTCTATTCCCTGATAGCTATAGAAGGTATTTAATCTCATTCCCTAATTTCTTATTTTCTTTACATTTTTATATTTTTTTAGTACTCATGGTATCCATCTATTTTGGTGAAGATGTTGATCTAAACCTAATTTCTATTAAATTGCTTTCTACTTTTCCTAGTAGTTCAGTTTCTAGCAGCTCTATCCCATGTTATTTATTTATGTTTTCAGATGCACTGAACACTGGACTATTAAATTTGTTTGTTTTATTTTTTTCAATCTAGTTTGTTACAATAATATGGTTTTCTATTTTTTGCCTAATATATTATTTTATTTATTGCTTTACAACATGAGATATAGTCACTCCTACTTTTTTCCCCATTATATTCCTTAAGTTTTGTTATTATTTTCTCTAACTCCATAAAGTAGCCCGTTGATAGTTTGATCAATATAACATTAAATTTGTAAATTAATTAAAATGTAATCTAATCCATTGTTTTAATTAAATTAGTACAGCCCTATCATGATCAGTGAGAATCTCTACAGTTATATTTTATTTCTTTAAAGAATAACTATAATGTATCTTATCATAAAACGGTACTTCGCTTGATACATTGACTCCTTGATATTTTTACATTTTGTAGTTGTTTTGAATGGGATTTCCCTTTTTGGCATATCCTCCTAGATTTTGTCATTATTATAAATATATGCCATTGTTTTGTGGTTTTTACCTTGTATCATTATCCATAATCCATTAGTCCAGAGGACTTTTAGGGAGGACATTTAAGAATGAAGATTTGAGAAAAGGCCATTTAGTAGTTAAGATTGTTGGTGTCCATACTTTGAGATTCTATGTTAGGCATATACCTCAGGGATGTCAAAGAAAAAAAAAAGGTCCCATACACACCAAATTATTCAGAGCTTTACTTTTTGTGGTAGCAGAGAATTGGAAACAAAGTAGATATCAATCAACTGAGGAAGAAACTGGCACATGAATGTAAAAGATATTACAGCTCGGCGAATATGAAGAATTTGGAGAAATAACTGAGAAGTGTGGAGGAGAGAGGGTAGCCATCAGAGCCAGGGAGATCTGGATTTAAGTCCCACCTCTGGCCCATATTTTGTGGCTCTAAGTCCCTTAAAACCTCCCACTGCTTTAGGCATCGAGATTCTAACACCACAAGGGGCAATGAAAGTTTCCTTGCTGAGAGTTCTGTATACCAATGAAATCACAGACACAATCCTTAGTTCCTATAGGAAGACTTATTATCCATACTGGTACCTATAATGAAATGAGCAGAACCAGAAATATAGCCAATACAACGACAATAATCTAAATATAACAAAAAGCCCACAACTGAACACGGGGTAAGTACAATGACCAAGAAGCTTGTCCACTGAAGAGCTGAAAAAAATGTACTCCTCCTCCTTTCCTAGGAAGCAGATATTTACAAATTAAGGTGATGTTAAAATAAAAGACTAACAAAAACTTTTAAAAAAAAATCAAAATCTTAGTTTTCTATTTTCTTACAAAGATATTCCTTCAGGTTTAAAATTTCATTTCTGCTGGCTTGGACTTGTGAAAAAAATTAGATATATAGTTTTCAATAACTGATTGCTATGCCCAAAATGCCTTATGAAGAAGAAGACCACTACTGATAGAAACAAACAGCCCATTTCTTTTAAAAAAGTTAAAGCTCATCCTAAGTCTGTTACTGTTTTCTTTGAGCTAGAATTTCTTGGCAAAGAAGCCTCTGGTTAAAAAAAGAAAGTAAGTCAAAGGTAAAGAGGTAAAATAAAGAAGTGAAAGGTCAAAACAGAAAATTTTATACAACTGGAAATTGTCAATATAAAAAGATTGTAAAATATATGAGGTAGCAGAAATGAATACAAATCATCTACTCCAACATTAAAACAAAAGGATTTAGCTACCTTTAAGAAAAAAAAGAATGAGGTTGTGATTCAAGTCTTTTGGCAGCACTTTAAAAGAAATTCTATAATTTGTTTTTAAAGATTCAAATCTACAGCAGAAAATAAACAAACAAAACTCAAACTGTAAAAACTGTCTCTTTCTTCTTAGAAAAGACTGTGCCACCAAAAAAAAAAAAAAAAAAAAAAAGTCAGAGCCAGGAATCTCGGGAATTTAAAAGTTACTGGAAATCTAGACAAGGTCTGGTTGTGTAAAAAAAAAAAAAAATAGGACTTTTGTCGGACTGTTCTATTTTTGTCTATAAAAACAAATCTCATATATATAAATAAGTTGTATTTAACATATTTAACATGTATTGGTCTACCTGCCATCTGGGGGAGGGGTGGGGGGGAAGGAGGGGAAAAACTGGAACAAAAAGTTTTGCAATTGTCAATGCTGAAAAATTACCCATGCATTTATCTTGGGGGAAAAAAAAAAGAGATCCCAAATACACAAGTGTTTTAAAGCAGAAAAAATGGTACTTTCAGGTCCTAGTATATACCCTGAAAGAATGTTTCTTTAGGCTTTTAAATCAGACTGCTTATTTTGCCTGTAAACATGGGAGAGAGTTATAGGCTTATATCTAGATTTCTATAAGATTTACAGCAGGTGGTTCTGAGGTAATCTAGGCTGGGTGCTTTACCTTTTCAGTGTCCAGGGCCCTGTAACATCCTTGGAGAAACCCTTGGTTTCTCCTGGGGAGCAGCCTGGTGAGAGTGACACCTAGGGATGGACCCCTTCTCAAAACAAGCTTTTAAAAAAAATACAAACACACAGAGATTAACAAAGAAAATCAACAATATTGAAATACAGTAATTAAAATGGTAAAAAACCTGAAAAATTTTCAGATGAAAAAATTAAAGCCATTTCTAGTCACATGAAAAAATGCCTCATAATTGACTAGAGGAATGCAAATTAAAACAATTCTGAAGTACCACTTCACATCTCTCAGATTGGCCAAGATGACAGGAAAAGATAAATGTTGGGAGGGAATGTGGGAAAACTAGGACACTGATACATTGTTGATGGGAGAGTTGTGAAATGATCTAAACATTCTAGAGAGCAATATGCCCAAAAGGCTATAAAACTGTGCATACCTTTTGATCCAGCAGTCACTCATTACTGGATCTGTATCCCAAAGTGATAATAAAAAAAAGAAAAGAGGAACTATACATGCAAAAATATTTGTAGCAGCTCTTTTTGTAGTGGCAAGGAACTGGAAATTGAGTGGATGCCCATCAATTGGAGAATGGCTGAGTAAGTTATAGTATATGAATGTTATGGAGTATTATTGTTCTATAAGAAATAATGAACAGCCTGATTTCAGAAAAACCTGGAGAGATTTACATGAACTGATGCTGAGTGAACTGATGTTATATAAAGTTAAAACAAGATTATGTAATGATCAACTGTAGTGGACTTGGCTCTTTAATACTTCCTAGCGGGGTGACTTTGGGCAAGTCACTTAATCCCAATTGCCTCAGCAAAAAAAAAAAAAAAAAAAAGAATTAAAAAAATTAAGGCTCAGGGAGATAAAAAGATTTGCCCAGTCATACAATTTATTTTTTGCCTGTGACAAAATTCAAATCCAGTTCTCTCCTAATTCTAATCACAGAATTCCCTTCTCTTTACTGCCTTAAAAAAAAAAAAAGAAAGAGAGTAAAGAAAAGTAAACATGCTTCATGTTTATTTCAGATGGCCTCTAAACCAACATTTGTGTTTAGTCAGGAACAGATACAAACAGGGTAAGAGAGAAAAGTGAAATAGCCTGTATTCAGTTGGTTATCATGACATGATCAACTGACAAAGTTACTTCTCCCTCAAGGAGCCCATCTTTATATCTAAAAGACTTTCCAAATCCTCCCAAACCACCTTTCATTTAACTATTTTGTATACATATGTATTGATTCACTTTGTTTCATTCTTTGTGCTTATATGCCCTGGCAAATAATAGGTGCTCAATAAATACCTGTTGCTTGATTAATTCTTTTTTTTTTTAGGGCTAAGAGAGAGAAGTGTGGTTCCATTATGTGTCCCTTCCCATGAAGACAAGATTGCATATGCAGAAAGTACTTATTAAAAACTTACTAATTAGGTTCTTTTATCCTCTTTACACTATAAGTTTCTTAAAATAGGGATGTGACATTATGAAGTATCCAACAAATTAATTTGAGGAAGAAGATTCAAAAACACTATTGAAATATGTAGAGAAGTTTGATCTGATGTTGAACCAAGATGATGGAGTAGCAAGAAAAAATAAAGCATTCTTCCCTATAAATTTTCCAAAAAGATCTAGAAAATATATCAGGCAAAATTCTTATTAAAAAATACAAGAAAAAAATCACAGAATCATTTTTCCCAAAACACAGAGGTATCAGCACATTAGCGGTCCAGCCAATAATGCACATGGTTGGGTAAAAGTTAGAAGCCAGAAGTAGTCTCAGATCCAATAGAGAAGGACCTAAATTTGTATAGAGCACAGGAATAAGTGTCAACTGGCAGCTCTGCTGCTCACTACCCAATTCTGGGTCAAAAATTCAATTGACTCATAATGGGGCCTAAGTATAATTTCAGGTTGAGGTGAAGTCATGAACTGTGTACTGAGCAAGTAGCAGCTTCTAGCTCAGTCTAAAATCTACAAGGGAAGGGCCAGGACAGGAATCTAGTACTTTCCAAATGAATGAGTCTCAAATTCGTCTTTTGAAACCTCAAATGCAACAAGCCCACGGGTCTGTTGCTCATCCTCAAACTCAGGTCAGGAACTTTTCAGAGCTCAGACAAAGAGGGCAGTAATGAGATTTTCATCAGACTGAATATACTGAAAGCTTTCAGGTTCTCAGCCTAAGCTGCCCCTGAGATCTTGGAATAACACAGCAATCAATAGGCCATGAAAGCATCAACAGGACCGGCCCAGACATTCTGACCAAAAGTGTGCAGAAAATGATCAAAACGTAAAAATCTCTACATGAACTGATGATGCTAAGTAACGTGAGCAGAACCAGGAAACATTGTTCACAGTAATAACACTATACAATAATGAACTTTGTAGACTTAGCTCTCTGCAGCAATGCAATGATAAAGGACAGTTCCGAAAGATCCATGATGGAAAATGCTATCCACGTCCAGAAAAAGAACTACTGAGTCTGAATGCAGATTAAAGCACACAAAATCTAAAGTAAGGAAGTAGGCTGGAATAACGAGCAAACTGTTAGTATGATAGGGACACTCCATGACACAAAACCAGAAGAAAATGACTTCAAAGGATCTTAAAAGCACACAAATTTCTGCACACTACAATTCTTCAGAAATAAAGTAAGAATTAGGGCCAGGTAGGTGGCGCAGTGAATAGAGCACCAGTCCTGAAGTCAGGAGGACCTGAGTTCTAATCTGGTCTCAGACCCTTAAGACTTCTTAGCTGTGTGATCTTGGGCAAGTCACTTAAACCCAAATATCTCAGCAAAAATAAATAAATAAAGAATTAAATGAGAGCATTTAAAGAAAACATGGAAAAGAAATGAGAATTATGGAAGAATTGGGAAGATTAGTTTGGTGCAAGAGGATCAGGAACCACCATGAATATTATAATGAAAAAAGATTAATAATTTTATGAAACAAGAAATAATAAAGAAATTGAAAAAAAATGTAATCTCATAGCAAAAACAAATTACCTGGAAAACAGATAGACATTTTTAGAATTCAAGAATCAATAAGCTATCTAGAAGCATGACAAAAAAAATATAGCCTAGGTATCATACATGAAGAATCATGAAAGAAAACTGTCTAGATTTGTTAGAACCAGAGGGTAAAGTGGAAATAGAATCTAAGTAACTTTTTGAAACTCAAAATGAAAATTCCTAGGAATAGCACAGCCAAAATCCAGAGCTAGCAGAATAAAGAAAAAAATATTACAGGATTGAGACATAAAACGTTTGTTTGTTTGCTTTTGGTGTCACAGAAGTGAAAATTGAGGAGGTTACCCATCAGGTGGGAAGTGACTGAACAAATTATGGTATATAAATGAAGAACTATTATTATGCTAAAATCAATGTAAAAGAGGATGGTTTCTGAGAAACTTGTTAAGACTTGTATGAACTAATACTAAGTAAAATGAACCGAACCAGAATTATTTAAACAAGAACATTTTATGCTATTCGTACAACGTATAGACAAACATTTTAGCAACACAGATCAGAGTAATATTCAAGCATGATTCCAGAAGGAATCATGATCAAATATGCTATCCATTTCCTGAGAAGTGAAGCATTTTGTGGGAGGAATGGCAACATGGGGATTTGTTTTGCTTAATTTTTCTTTCTCAATAAGGTGAGGGGGAAGATTAAAAGGGACAGAATGAAGATTTTGGTCAACTGAAAAATTTTAAATAAAAAAGGAAATCTGACATTAATTTGTATCAGAAAACTATCATTGCAAATGAATCTACATTTACAAGACAAAATTCAAAAATAGCGTAGGGTAAAAAAGAACTAGATTTAGTTGCAGAGGTGGATTTGGTCACAGAGCTTTAGTTATCTTGGATAAATTATTTAATCTTTCTGGATCTCATTTTCCTCAACTGCAAAACACTAAGATTGGATGATCACAAAAGCCCTTTCCAACTTAAACAGTGTAAGAAAACTGGGCCAGAAACTAGTGGACTGATTGTTAATAAGATACTAATCTTTTCTTTGAACATCATGAACCATGGTGAAAGGCATGGTGGGAAAAAATTTGCATGAGATAAGTAACACCTTTGAAAGGGAAGCTAAGGGGAAAGCAAAAAAAAAAAAAAAAAACAACAACAACAACAACAAAAACCCAACCCTGTACAGAGAAGTAATTTAGGAGCACAAAGTTCCTAATGGCATTACCAAGACTCTGATCCATATCCACTAGAATGCGATGGTTACTAAATGACCTCCTTGCGGGTGCTGGGTTGTAACTCGGCACTTTTTCCAGTCGGTGTTGAGCAGCGCAGGGAAGAAAGTTGCCTGTAGACACAGAAGCACATTTCCCCATTACCTTTTCTGCAGGGATAGCATAACTACTACGAGAGTTTGCTCTCCGCCTGCGGAAGACCAGGGCTCTCCTTCCTCGGAGGAGCTGGTGAATTACATCCTCGTGAGAGGTTAAGCCCCAGACCACGGCCCCAGGAAAGTGATTGACATTTTTATGACTTACTTAAAGGAAAAGAATAACCATTTTTTTTTTTAATTCACAGGACGGACAAAACTGCATTTCCTCTTTTATTATGACGATTGACAAGGTTTTTGGTGGGGAAGGAGATAACTAGATATATGATCGAGGGGAGCACGGGGCAGGGGGGAGAGTGGGGAACGAACCTCTGGCGAAAGTGGGGTCCCGTAATTCTCCCCGGAAATACAGACCGGGCCCTGCCCACCCACCACCTGCCCGCCCCAAGCATTAGCCATCGGTGGAACTGGAAGGGAAACAGGCTCCCAGGTCGGCCCAGCAGGGCGGCTTGGCCAGCTGTTCTCCCAGCCGAGGTCGGGGGCAGGAGGCTCCCGCGCCGCGCGCCGCGCCCCGCCCGAGCCCTCCCCGCCCCGCACAGCCCCCTGCTGGGAGGTCGGCGGCGGATGCAATCTGACCTGAGCGAAGGAGCCCCAGGCCCGAGCCGCCGAGCCCCCTCTTCAGTGCCGACACCGTCCTCAGCGCCATCTTTGGCCAGACAGGGGGCCTGAGCCCCAGCCCCGGGAGAAGGGCAGGACAAGGATGGGAGGAGGCGGGGCTAGGCCGGACTCTGCCCGGGACACGCTCCTACCCCGCCTCCGCGCACCCCATAGATGTGGGGCGGGGCTTAACGACCGCGGACACGCCCCGTCTCCATCGGTCCTGGCCTTCCCTTCCCAACACTCACTCCCAGGGGCCGTCGCCCACCCCTACCCCCCGGAACCCCCTCAAGAGCACCCCTCCCGCTGCTCCCCTTCCCCTCCCGCCCTCCCGCAGGCCGTGGGGCGTTCAGCTCCCTCGCAACCCTTCCCGCCAAACCATCCTTCGCGCGCGCGCTGGCTCCTCGCCGGGCCCCAGGGATGCGGGCAAAGGTCAACCCCTCCACCCCCTCATCCCTGGGGTGGGGGGTAGGGGGTGCTCTCCGGGTCCCATCCCCACGAGGAGCCTTTTCCCCTAAGGCTGCATTGAGGAGCGCGCGCGTCCCCAGTCGGCGCCGGGGCCGCTCCTGGGGGAGGGCGTGCGGGCTCCCGCGGTCAGAAGGGCAGACCTCCCGGGCTGCCTGCAGTGAGCCCGGCAGGGCCGAGCGTAGGGCGAGCCGCGCCCGACTGCAGCAATCCGGGCCACAGATGATGCAGATGCCAACATGGCTGCGTTAACCCCTGCTGGACTGCAGACTGCCCACTCCTAAGAGCGGCCTATCTAATCTTGTAGATCCCTAGGCCGCAGGGGGAACTGGCCTAGTCAGCTTTCTCCACAGACGCATCCGTGTTTGCCTTTGGGCCGGGATACATTTAAGGATGGGGAAGCGTTTTTCGTTCACCTGGAGCAGCTAGGTGGTACTGCCCGGGGTCCGGAGCTGAGAAAACCTGACTTCCCTCCCGTCCAGACGAAGCCTTAATTTCTTGGTTTAAATTTTGCGCGGCACAGACGATAACATTTACCATGGGAGGATTGCATAAGTTCATATTTAAAATGTTTTTGTAAAACCTAAGTGTTTCTTATCGTTATTATTGTCTATGGCGTCCCAATTTCCCCAAGACCCTGGGGAAGGACTTTGGGGGCCGGCCTGTCTCCCTTTTTCACAAAGGAGCAGAGAGAGGGATCGGGAGCTTCACAGCCTTCAGTCAGCGCTGTACTTTATCCTTTGAGTTACCTGGCCTCGTCGGTATTTACTTAGTGTTGTTGAGATCTGTGCCGTTCCTCTGTGATCCAATTTGAGGTTTTCTTGGCAAAGCCACTGGAATGGTTCGCCATTTTCTTCTCCAGCTCATTTTATGAAAACGAGGCAAACAGAATTCAGTGTCACACAGAGGCCAGATTTGAATTGAGGAAGATGAGTCTTCTCTGACTTCAAGCCTGGTCCTATATCCTTACCATCTACAGCTGCCCCAATTTAATATGCACATATAATCAAACAGATGTAATCTGTGCACACGTTTTTTAAAGGCATCTCATATATGAAATAAAGATGAACTATGTGTTCCATGTATATAGATGTTATAACAAGCATAGTATTTACAATATGTAAATGTTTTATATGAAATGTGTAATATATTAAAATGTATCTCATATGTAACATATAACAAAGTTGGACTTGCTGTACAGGCATATTTTTAATACATATATACACATGTACACGAATATGCATATATCCTATATACACATATTATACATGTTATATATAAATAAGTATTATCCCTTTCTAGATCACTGCCTTGTTGTGATGGAAGAACTTGCATAACTCAGTTGTGAGAAATAAAATTGGAAGGTTTTGTTTCCACAGTTGAAAAGTTTCAGTCTCACAACCTTTCTGTTGGTAGGAGAGAATGTGATAGAAGCTTTAGGGTCAGTACATCCTGGCTGAAGAGAATTAAAGAATGTCCTATCAACAGAAGTAGGTGCATTTTTTTTAATGCAAATAACCTGAGTTTATGCCCGGGGCAAGCTAAATTTTAATTAAACATGCTTAATAATCCTGATATATATTAATTTCTTCCTTACGGAGGAGACACCCTCCATTTTTGAACATATGATGATGTGGCAAAGGGAGGGGGGACATGGAAACATGTCAAGGTACGTAGAGGGAGTATCATGAAATGTTGTATTTTGGAAGGATCTTCTCTAATGGAAACCCTGAGGAGGAGGAGTTGGAGTTAGGGTCGGATTACAGAAAATTATGGCTAATTTTGGCTTCTGTAAACTGCATGTGTGCTCTCCTAAACGTATGTCACTTCTCTCTAGCCTACCTTCACTCACTCCAAGTATTTGAGTCTGAAGTTTTCACTTCTAACCTGTGAATGAAACTATATTAAGTCTTCCCATGAATGGGAATGAAACTATGATGTGCAGGTTTGAAGAAGGAAATGGCAAAACTTTCCATTATCTAAATAACATCCCTTATGAATATGAAGTGGAAGTAATTAATAGATTTAAAGAATTTGACCTGGTGGATAGAGTGTCTGAAAAACCATGGTCAAAGATTCATAAAGTTATACAGAAAGCAGCAAAAAATTTTTTCTAAAGAAAAAGAAAAGCAAGAAAGCAAAATGGCTGTCTGATGAGGCTTTACAAATAGCTGAGGAAAGAAAGAAAGGGAAAATGGATATACCCAACTGAATGTACAATTCCAGAGAATAACAAGGAGAAATAAGATTTTCTGAAATAAGCAATGCAAAAAAAAAAGAAAAGAAAAGAAAAGAAAATAGAATGGGAAAGACAGATTTCTTTGAAAATTAAATATATTGTAACATTTAAAAACATTTTACAGACAGAGTTTCTGGATTTTTTAAATTATTTTAGAAATAAGGCCAGCAGATTAATAAAAGGAAAGTTATGACACACAATCATGGCAGAGTTTCAAATATTATATACTCTTCCGATGAGTAACTGATGTCAACCCATCATTATATTACTCTTGGACAGGGAAAATATCTCTATGCCAGATCATTTCCAGCCTTGGGCTATCTAGAAAAAAGGATCTGTTTTCATTCAAGTTTGAGTATAACGCAATGGATTTCCCTCTTAGTTGTAAGGTTGGGTGTTTGACTCAGATCTGAAGAGTTAAAGCAATCTTATCAGTTGTTTTCAAGAAAACTAAACTTTAAAAAATTAATAATTTGGAAAAGAGGAGACCTCTGAATTTTCCCAAGATATTAATAATCATTTCCCTTAATGTCAAGGAAAAGGTTCTTGTAAAAATGGGCATGATAAAAGACAAAAATGGTAGGGATTTAACAAGCAGGAAAAAAAAGAGTTAACAAGAACAAAGGGACTATACAAGAAAAATGCAAGGTACTTGTGGTTATTGGTTTTAAGACTAAAGAATGAAGCCAACTGGGCCCTAGCATTACTAGCAATAAGGTTAGTGTAGACAGAATTTCAGTTGAGTTATTTAAACTCTAAAAGATATTGTTACAATGCTTCAGTCAATATGACTGAACTGCACAGCTTTTCCTCCCTTAAGTCCAATCCATGCACAAGTCAAGACTGCATCCTTTGATGCCATTGGTCCTCTTTGAGAACAAAAGCATTCACTGTGCCAGAAAATTTGGAATGTGCAACAGTGGACACTGAACTGGAAAGATCAATTAATTCTAAAGAAGGGCAATGCCAAGGAAGGTTCAAATTACTGAACAATTGTGCTCATTTCACATACCAACAAAGTTATGCTTAAGATTCCTTAAGCTAGATTTGAGCAATATGTGAATTGAGAATTTCCAGAAGAGCAAACTGGTTTTCTTTCTTTTTTTTTCTTTCTTTTTTTTTTATTCTCTTTGCAATTTTCTTTTTTTTAAATTAATTTTATAATTATAATTTTTTTGACAGTACATATGCATGGGTAATTTATTTTTACAACATTATCCCTTGTATTCACTTTTCCAAATTTTCCCCACCCTCCCTCTACTCCTTCCCCTAGATGACAGATGTAACACATTACAGTATATCCTAGATTCAATATATGTGTGTAAAACCAAATTTCTTGTTGCATGGTAAGAATTGAATTCTGAAGGTATAAGTAACCTGGGTAAAAGACAATAGTGCAAACATTTTACACTCATTTCCCAGTGTTCCTTCTCTGGGTGTAGCTATTTCTGTCCATCATTGATCAACTGGAAGTGAGTTGGATCTTCTCTATGTTAAAGATATCCACTTCAATCAGAATATATCCTCATACAGTATTGTTGTTGAAGTGTATAATGATCTTCTGGTTCTGCTTGTTTCACTCAGCATCAGTTGATGTAAGTCTCTCCAAGCCTCTCTGTATTCATCCTGTTGGTCATTTCTTACAGAGCAATAATATTCCATAGCCTTCATATACCATAATTTACCCAACCATTCTCCAAGTGATGGGCATCCATTCATTTTCCAGTTTCTAGCCACTACAAAAAGGGCTGCCACGAACATTTTGGCACATACAGATCCCTTTCCCTTCTTTAGTATTTCCTTGGGATATAAGCCCAGTAGTAGCCCTGCTGGATCAAAGGGTATGCACAGTTTGATAACTTTTTGGGCATAATTCCAAATTGCTCTCCAGAATGGCTGGATTCTTTCACAATTCCATCAACAATGTATCAGTGTCCCAGTTTTCCTGCATCCCCTCCAACATTCATCATTATTTGTTCCTGTCATCTTAGCCAATCTGACAGGTGTATAATGATATCTCAGTTGTCTTAATTTGCGTTTCTCTGATCAATAGTGATTTGGAACACTCTTTCATATGCGTGGATATAGTTTCAATTTCATCATTTGAAAATTGTCTGTTCATATCCTTTGACCATTTATCAATTGGAGAATGGTTTGATTTCTTATAAATTAGGGTCAGTTCTCTATATATTTTGGAAATGAGCCCTTTATCAGAACCTTTAACTGTAAAAATGTTTTCCCAATTTGTTACTTCCCTTCTAATCTTGTTTGCATTAGTTTTGTTTGTATAAAAGCTTTTTAATTTGATATAATCAAAATCTTCTATTTTGTGATCAATAATGATCTCTAGTTCTCCTTTGGTCATAAATTCCTTCCTCCTCCACAAGTCTGAGAGGTCAACTATCCCATGTTCCTCTAATTTATTTATTATCTCATTCTTTATGCCTAAATCATGGACCCATCTTGATCTTATCTTGACATATGGTGTTAAGTGTGGGTCCATGCCTAGTTTCTGCCATACTAATTTCCAATTTTCCCAACAGTTTTTTTCAAATAATGAATTCTTATCCCAAAAGTTGGTATCTTTGGGTTTGTCAAACACTAGATTGCTATAGTTGTACACTATTTTGTCCTGTGAACCTAACCTCTTGCACTGATCAACTAGTCTATTTCTTAGCCAATACCAAATGGTTTTGGTGACTGCTGCTTTATAAAGCTATATAGCTTTAGATCAGGTACAGCTAGGCCACCTTCATCTGACTTTTTTTTTCATTAATTCCCTTGAAATTCTTGACCTTTTGTTCTTCCTTATGAATTTTGTTGTTATTTTTTCTAGGTCATTAAAATAGTTTCTTGGGAGTCTGATTGGTATAGCACTAAATAAATAGATTAGTTTAGGGAGTATTGTCATCTTAATTATATTCCCTCGGCCTATCCAAGAGCTCTGAATGTCTTTCCAATTACTTAAATCTGACTTTATTTTTGTGGCAAGTGTTTTGTAATTTGAGCAAACTGGTTTTCAAAGAGGCAAAGGAACTAGAGACCAAATTATCAACATATAATAGATTATGGAGAAAACAAAGGAGTTCTAGAAAAAACAAAACAAAACATCTATTTCTGCTTTGTTGACTACACTAAAGCCTTTGATAATGTGGATCCTAACAAAATGTTGCAAGTCCTCAAAGAGATGGGAGTACCAGATCATCTTGTTTCCTGACCAACTTGTTTGCTGGCCTAGAAGCAACAGTTAAAATCAAACATGGAACAATAAATTATTTTAAGATTGGAAAATATATATGACAAATCTATATGTTGCCACTTTAAGTTATTTGCAGAGAAGCCATTCCCCAATTAATAAATGATCAAAGGATATGAACAAATGAAAAAATTAAAGCCATTTCTAGTCATATGAAAAAAAAATGCTCCAAATCACTATTGATTAGAGAAATACAAATTGTGACAACTCTGAGGTACCACTTCACACCTCTCAGATTGGCTGACAGGAAAAGATGATAAATATTGGAGGGATGTAGGGAAAACTAATGTATTGTTGGTGGAGTTGTGAAATGATCCAGCCATTCTGGAGAGCAATATGTAACTCTGCCCAAAGGGCTATCAAACTGTGCATATCCTTGTCTCTACTAGGTCTGCATCACAAAGAGATTACAAAAGAAGGAAAAGAACCCAAATGTGCAAAAATATTTGTAGGGAAATGGAGTGGATGCCCATCAGTTGGGGAATGATTGAATAAGTTATGGTATATGAATGTTGTAGAATATTATTGTTCTATAAGAAATGATGAATAGGCTGATTTCAGAAAAGCCTGGGAAGACTTAACATGAACTGATGCTGAGTGAAGTGAGCAAAATCAAGAGAACATTGTACACAGTAACAAGATTATATGATAACCAACTGTGATGGACTTGGATCTTTAAAACAATGTAGTGATTTAAGGCAATTTCAATAGATTTGTGATGTAAAGAAAGTACCATCTGCATACAGAAAGAATTCTGCACACTGAATATGGATCAAAGCACATAGTATTTTCACCTTTGTTGTTGCTTTTTTTTCTTTTTTTCTTCTTTGTGTTTTTTTTTCTCTTTTTGATTTTATTTTTTCTTGCATAGCACAATTAATATGGAAATGTTTAAGAGAATTATACATTTTTAACCTGTAACAACAGATTGCTTGCTCTCTTGGGGAGAAGAGAGGGAGAAAAATTTGGAACATAAGATTTTGCAAAGGTGAATGTTGAAAATTATCTTTGTATATATTTGGAAAAAAGAACTAAGGATAATTTAAGATTGGTTGAATCAAAAACTGGAATAAAGGTTGTGGGGAGTGGCAACTGTATGGAATCTAGCCTTTAACCTAAGAGTGGCTAGAGCTGAACAGAATTGACCAGAGACTGGTGTGTCAGGTATTAAAGTAGTTTAATTTCAGAGTGAGGAAAACACTTGTGGATGCCCTCCTCCCTCAGTCCCCCTTCTGAGGAGTAACATGGAGGGATAACAGCAGTACTTTATATAAGTGGGCTGATCCACGACATAAGCTCATTCTTTAGCACTTTCCACTGCAAGTCCATGTATGGACAATGCAGGCGCTTCTATGTCATATGGTAAGTCTCAAGTTCATTATCTCACAGCGGGTACAGACTCAAGAGGTAGTATGGTAGTACCTGGCTAGGTTCACTTAGTAGTTACAAGAAATAGGAATAGTTAGCATGTCAAGAGATATGATGGATTAATTGCTTCTGCCTCTCAAGTCCCTGAAAAACAGGGGGAACTCCCTCAATGAACACCTAGTGCTAGTCAAAGCAATACAATTTGCCAGTGTGTGAGATCATCTATCATGCAAAGAACTATTATGTTAAGCTGCGTCAAAGGTTATGTACATTTTAGTAACTCAAAAGAGCTTTTGAAAAATGTACCATAAACAATTTTTTCCCCTGAGGCAATTAGGGTTAAGTGACTTGCCCAGGGTCACACAGCTAGGAAATGTCACAAAATTATTTTCTAAGTCTTTCTGCAAAGAACAAACTTGTTGATACATGTGACAAACTGAATAGAATGAGATGATCAATTTGAAGGTAATGTGTTTATTAAGGGATGAACTGTGGCAGTTAGTGAATTGGTCTTGGAATATACTAGCTATATAATATGATATATTAAGACACTAAGGACAAAAAAGACTCAGCTCCTATAGAAAAAAGGTTCAACACAGCAGATGGAAGATGATCAGCCTGAGTAATATAATAAGTCCAGTACTTAAGAATCACCAGAACATGGGGGCAGCTAGGTGGCACAGTGGATAGGACACCAGCCCTGAATTCAGGAGGACCCGAGTTCAAATGTGGTCTCAGACACTTAACACTTCCTAGCTGTGTGACTCTGGGCAAGTCATTTAACCCCAGCCTCAGGAGAAAAAAAAAAAGAATCACCAGAACAGGTTTCAAGCCCCAAGTCCCCTAATTTAGCTATGCAAATTAGAACAAGTCAGTAAACCTTTCTAAGCCTGTTTCTTAGTAAAATGCTGTTACTTGCATTAGCTGCCTTACAAAGTGCTTTATAAACTATTGATTTTTCCTTTTTCCAAGGATCAGACTTAAAGCTAGAGGAATTTAGAAGTTACCTAATTTTATATACCTATAAAAGGTGTCGACCTTGACTCCTCTCATTTCACATATCCAATCTGTTGCTAAGGTGGATTCTACCTTCACGTCTCTTGTAATTGTCCTTCCTCTCTGCAGCCACCATACTAGTTCAGGCTCTTGTCCTTTAACTTAATTATTTCAAGAACCTTTTTAAAATTGATCTCTCAGCCTCAAGCTTCTCCCCATTCCCATTCATCTCGACTCAGCTGCCAAAGTAATTTTCCTAATTCACCATCTGACATCACTCCTACGGATTAACTCAATAAATTCCCATGGTTCCTCATTTCCTCTAGGATAAAGTCTACAATCCTGTTTGGCTAATCCTCTCAGCCAAATTCCTCTCTTGTATACTTTTTATACTTCCTTCCCTACTTGGAAGCTGGAATCTACAATCCAGCTATATTGGCTGATTTATTATTCTTTGTGTCTTTTCAATGGCTTTTCCCATACTAGAAAAATTCTTCCTTCTCACCTATTGGTTTTTAGCTCCAATTTCACTTTCTGTTAGGATTACTAAGTGAGAACTCGGGTTGTCTGGATAGTGACAAGGTGAGAATTCAGGTTGGACAATTACAAGGTGAGAACTCAGGTTGACTTAATGGAAGGAGCAGGCTCATTGGCTGAGGTGGTTCTTCCCAGAAGCCCTTGCATTATCCCACGCCCATTCTCTGGGAGAATAAAAGAGAGGACTCCCAGAGATAGAAGAAGACTCTGCATTGCATCAGGCTTGACGGGGCTCCCTGCAGGAAGGGAAGTCACTTCTCTGGACAAGAGTTAACAGCAACTGCCTGGAGACAACGGTTCGTTACAGGAAGAAGAATCTGTCGGAGAGATTTGAGTAGAAGACACAGCAGATCTCTTCCCAGAGAGTGATCCGGCAGCTTCTAGAGACGACAGCTCGCTACAACTTTCTGTAGACTTTTTCTGGTTTTCCCACCACGGATGCTTTCCCATCTACTCTGTATATATCTTACAGTATACATGTTATCTTCTCTCAAGAGTATGAGCTACTTGAGGTTAGGAGCTGTTTTTTGCCTTTCTTTATATTCTTAGTTTTTAGATCATGTCTGAAGTCGGATCCTCCTGACTCCAGGCCCAGCACAGGTCTCCCTCACTTAAATCCAATTCACTTGCATATCCTGGCATCTCCTCCTTGGTACCATGGTCCTCTTCAAATGAAGGACAAACTTCTGTGAGCAGAAGCTGCCCCACACTGAGAACCTAACTGGAACTGGCCAGTTAAGCAACCACAGCTCTTTTCTTTTTTCCTTTCCTTTCCGTCTGTTCATATAAGAATCATACCTTTATTTACTGGTTATCTGCCCAAAGAAATGTAAATTTTGATTATGGAAACCTCAAAAGATGTCTTAAGAGCTTCTGGCTAGGATTATGATTTAAACTCAAAATTTATTGGCCAACATTAGGTCCCAGGCCAAGTCCCACTTGGTCACTGAGCCCAGTCCATTCATATTTTATTCAGCAAATTATTGTACCAGAGGATCTCTGATTGGAAGGAATATAGCTTCCAATTTCAAATCCAGTGATTTTCCCTGGGGCACCACTCAATTACTGTTTGAGGGCATTTTGGAATAAAGTCGGGTCCATTTGAGGGGAGGCAAAAGCAACACAAAGGCCTGTTTTACAGTAGTTGCCTATTTTGTCAAAAACAAAGGAGAACAAAAACTCTAACCTGGAGCTACAGAGAATTCTGAGCTCTTACTACAAAAGCTGCTCTGAGATCTTAAAATTTCTAACCAAAAGGTATACTAGGCACCAGCACATCAAGTATACTATGACTATGATCCTTTTGTGGGTTTATTTTAGAATAGACCATGACAAAAAAGTGACCCAAAAGGCCTGTAAAGAATCAACGAAACCATCATATTTCAACCCTTGAGGTTTATTCAATACGATTTTATTCCATTCTACACAACAAAAGTACAAACACAACATTATCTAAAATACTACAAAGATACAAAACTCAACACAGAAATTTTCTAGTATTGACTGTACAATAAAAGCCAAGAATGCAATTTACATTTTGCAAAATTAACCTGTTAGTTTTTCAAGAGGCCACAGCCTCAAAGGGCTGGCTCCTTGATGAGGCAGCACCAGTGGGTTGGCCTATAATCTGTTTACCAATTTTTGAGAGAGGTGGTCACTGGTGTGTGTAAAGAACCACTTACAGCAATGAGTAAGGAGTGAAATGAAAAAAAATCTATACTTCCCAGGGTCTTCTGGACCTCAAAATCAGGAGAAAAAAAATTTCAAAGCAGCAGACTGATTGTTGGCCTCGCTTTAGCAGGAGATAAAGTGGACATCAGCCTGGCCAAAAAGCAAGCATCAAGTCTTCATATTTGCCAAAAATTTACTTAGGGAGGAGGGGGGAAAAAACACACACACACACAAAACACTGCCACTTTGGGGTGGGCAGGGCTTCAGCATCTTGATCTTTTCTTTGCTTGATCTGGCTCTGCTATTTTCCTGATTTTCTCAGAAGTTAACAGCTGAGCGTTCTGTTTGGGCCAGAAAAAAAGGTATTTAGATTGCAATTCAGAACCTTCAATATTCCTGTGAGCCAAAATCAGCCCTGAGAAATGAATTAAATTTGTTGTCCAGAAGCTTTCAAGGACAGGGAGACATCCAATGCATTAAACCTTTGCTAGTCAGTGCTTGGTTCCCATTTTTTCTCTCCCCTACCCTCAGTACAAATGTTCCAATATTGTTTGTATTGAATCAAATTTAAGTTACAAAGTGAGAGCTGCCCTGCTTTATCGGGAAGAATTGGAGCTAGAGCGGCTGCGGTGGCGCCGACGGCCTGGGGAGCGTGATCGTCGGCGGACAGGAGATCTGCGCCTAGGAGATCGGGACCTATTGGAAGGAGAAAACTGCATTAGACCAAACTTGAAAAAGGGTGTTCAAGGATATAAAACTGCTATATGGCTTCTTACATGGGACTTTAACTCTTATCTCTCAAGCTTGAGCCAATGAAGGAAATAATTTTTTTCTTTAAGGCCAGATCTTTCTGAAGATACACAAAGGTTAGCTCTGCCTCCACTACTTTTCTCTTAATCCTTTATTTACTCCTTCCCTTTTATCTTCGAATAGCTGTCCCTATTAATTTTTGTTTTGTGAGGAACCACCATTATTTTAAAAAACAAAATCTTGTGCTTAAACCTTTGAATTCTCTCCTAGCAAATACTCAGTGGGCCCCAAAGACAAGACCTGTTAAGCAAGATAAAAAGCAAGATTCTTAGTACTAGGTATGTATATATACCATAACAATATGGTAACCTGCCTTTGTTAGGTCACATTTGTAGTATTACGTGCACTTATGGATGATATATTTTTAAGAAATCTATTGAGGATCTATAGAGCATCCAGAAAAGGACAATTAAGATAGTAGAGAATCTAGAAATCATGCCCCGAAGACAGGCCAACACATAAGGACCAGAGATTCATGAAAACGTTTACCTTCTCCTCATTCGTGGCGGTGATCTACGCCACATTGGGGGTGGTGGCAACATCCTTCTGGGTGGGCTAAATCGTCTGGGTGGGGGCCTGGGCCAGGGGGCCAGCACTGCAGTGGCTGTTATCTCCTGACCATCAATCTGTCCTGTTAAGAAAGGATCCATACTAAATCAGAGAACGAAACCAAAGACAAGTTACAGAGATCTTCTCTGCTGTTAGGGCAGCTAGGTGGCACAATGAATACCACACTAAGCCTGCAGTTAGGAAAAACTGAGTTTGAATCCAGCTTCAGACATTTACTAGTTATGTGACCCTGGGCAAATCATTTGACCTAGTTTACCTCAATTTCCTCATCTTTAAAATGAGCCAAAGACAGGTCACAAAGACTTGGATAGATTGAAATAACAAAGCAATCTCTGCTTTTAAATCCTTGTTTCAGGACCTGTAGATCTATAGGCTTCAGGTGGAAGAAACAACCCCCCCCCCAATTTTTGCTTACATCCAGGTTAGAGACCTCACTGGATCTCCATCTGCCAGCCCAATGACAATATATAACTAGCATAGCAACTTTTTAAAGAAATAGCTCCAGAATGACAAAAATATCATAGTAGCAACTATGAAATCATCACCCATTTTACTTGAACAAATGGGGTATGGCTTTGAACTACTTTGGACTTTCCAAACAAATTCTCAGATCAAGATGATGATATTCTAACAAAATAAGAAAATTAAAAATTTTTTTCCCCTCACAATTCAATTAATATAAAACTAGGGCTTAGATTCAGAGAATACCAAGGGCAAAAGTTCCTAAACCAGAAGCAGAGAAGGAAATCAGTAGGCTTTCTCTTCTTCCTCTCTCCCTTTTTCAGTTTCCCTGTGGTGGTTCTTCACCACAATAAAAGAAGGCATGCTTCTGTAAATCCAGAATGAAGTCCCAAAAAGGCAGCAAATTTACTAGAAAGAAAAAGAACTTAGAAGACACCCAGCTCTTCTGCTAATTTGCCATAAGATTTGGGCTAAGTAAATTCCTGTTCCTTGGACCTTGTTTCAAGTGTAAAATAAAGGAATTGGACTAAATAGCTTTCTATATTGCTGGGCTACATAAGGCCCTGGAAAAAGATGCTTCGTGTACCTCCCCATCTTGTATGGTAGCCCTGCCTCCTTTCCTATGTACCCTCTTGGTTCTAGAATATATCCCTGGGCCTCCCATGCTATTTCCAAAATTTTTGACTTTTAGGTTAGATTTCTGTCAATAAGATGTATTGTTAGAACATAGCCTCTTAATAATAAAGATATTGCTTTATGCTTTTATCTGCTTTATCCTCTGGGGCTGTACTCTAGAAACTGCACTGGCTATTAGCATTATCCCAGAACTTGATATTCCTATTTCTAGCTGAATGAAACAGTTCATTTTATTTAACAAAAGTAGCCAAGATGTATTTGGCTGTACTCCAAGTTCTGGAAGGAAGTCTTCCTTCTCAGTGTGCAAAAGTTGTTTCATGTGGAAAAATAATCAGACCTGAGTGGACAATATAATCTTGTTTGGAGGTGTTTCCCAGGTTTCCTCCAGCCATTTTAGGTGCCTTCAGCAAACCCTGAACAATAAGGATCTGGAAAGGATGAGGAGAGGTGGACAAACAAGGTCACATATGATCCCTGTCTGCAATCCATAGGATAGGAAGGATTACAAAAACAAATTTACTTCGTGTAGACAGGTTGACTAAATGATTTTAAGTAAGGGGAATGAAGGGAGGAGTAAAGGCTAAGAGCAGTGAACTATGTATACCCAGGTAGGGCAGACAAAGTGGATGCCAGCTGGAGCATGTTGAAGAGAACACCAGAAAGTTTGAAGAGAAATGTAAGGGGCAGACTGCTCAGAATACAATATACAAGACTAATTCAAGGGGAGAGCTGGAGGAAGAGCTAAGAGGGGGCAGTTGGATCAACTTGCTCATAAGTAACTTGGGGCTGAATCAGGACAGCAGACCTGGAGTCAGGAAAGACTCAAGTTTAAATCTGACCCCAAACACTTACTAGCTACATGACTGGGCAGAAGCATCATTGAATCTCTGCCTGTCTTAGCTCCCTTTTAAATAAAATATTATCTTCCTCCTAGGACTGTGAGAACAAAATACTATTAGGGACACTTTAGAAACTATAAGAGAGTAAATTATTGCTAGCTGTCAGTAAATACAAGAAAAGGTAAGATGGTAGTGCTGTGAAAGCAGGACCATTAGAGCTTCCTGAAGTGAGAGAAGAGTCTGGAGTAAAGAGGTGATAGAGGAGTCATGTTTTATTATGATCTTTTCCAGGGAGGCAAAAATGAGAAGCTAGAAGCAAATTAAAGCCTATTCCCTAGCCTAAAGACTTACCTCCATCCATGTGCTTCAATGCCTTCTCAGCCTCATCTGGGTTTTCAAACTCCACATATGCATAGCCTTTAGATAAATGAGGATGCATCCTTTCTACAGGCATATCAATCATTTTAATTTTCCCATAAGTGGAAAATATTTCCATGATGTGATCCTAGGAGACATCACATAGAAATACAAGAGATACACACATAGATAACTATTACAAAGGCAGTGCAGATGCTTTCTGCAATTCCCATCAAATTCTCATGTGAATGTTTCCTATCTACAGGGGAATCACCTGGTATTTTACCAGGGGTTTGAAAATGTTATAATTCTTTTTTTTTTTTTTTTTTTTTCTTCCTGAGGCTGGGGTTAAGTGATTTGCCCAGGGTCACACAGCTAGGAAGTGTTAAGTGTCTGAGACCAGATTTGAACTCGGGTCCTCCTGAATTCAAGGCTGGTGCTCTATCCACTGAGCCACCTAGCTGCCCCAAGTGTTATCATTCTTAAAAGCAAAAGTCTAGAATAGATCCAGTCATACTTTTATAACTGACATAGAGATAACTCAGTTCCATCCTTCAAATAAGGGAGTAGGTCCTTGGAGGGAGGAGTAATTTACCAGGTTTAAAATGCCATGACTGTTATTTGGTGACATGCCAAAGGGCAGCATGATGCCATGGGAAAGGCACTAGGTTGGAAAAGAGGTTCTAGATTCAAATCCCAGTTCTGTCATTTACTCAAGCAAGCCATTTAATTTCTGATACTCAGTTTTCTCATTTGTAAAACTATAAGTGTGGATAGAATGTCTTACGTTTTCATTAATTTCTTCTACTACCATAGTTATCCCTCCATCTCTCTCTTAGAGAATCATGCTGTACAACAGCATGGAAGGAAAAAAATAATCATTGTAACTGAATGATACATTGAAAAAGTTGGAAGACACACTGTATGTAATACTTATGGATTTACTACCTCCAAGAAGGGGCAAGTTGGGAGTGTCCTTTCATAGTTCTTCATTCAAGTCCCATTTGACTGTTCTAATTTTGAGACCGTCATTTTTGATTTTTTAGTGTGGTGTTTTTTCTGTTTACATTGGCTTTGTATATATTACTTTCTTGGCTCTGTCTCAGCACTCTGAATCAGCTCATATCCATCTTTCCATACTTTTGTGTGCTCATATTTCTTTTCTTATAGCACAGTATTAATAATTGCATCAACAAAGCACAATTTGTTTAGCCTACTCCCTAACTGATAGGCTTCTACTTTGTTTCTAATTCTTAGCTATCACAAAAAAAGTTGCTACAAATATTTGATATGTGGGAACTTTTTTTATCAAAGGCTTCCTAGAGATCTACATTTAGTAATGAAATCTCTAGTCATAAGGGTACCAACATTTAGTCATTTTATCTGCATAATTCCAAAATGGTTATACAGACATCTCACTGCTCTATCAATGTTTATAATAACACTGACTACTGCCATTTTTATCATGTTTTACCAATATGCAGGGGGTGAGGTGAAACAAGAGTTATATTGATTTTCATTTCTCTATTAAAGATCAAGTATCTTTTAAAAAATGTGGTTGTGAATACTGTGCAGTTTTTCTTTTGAAAACTTCATATCCTTTGGTCATTTATCTCTTGGATGGTGGCTATTAATCTTATATTTGTTTTTATATCTTAAGATACCAAATTTTTAATCAAAGAAACTTGATAGATTTCCCTTCCCACCTGATCCTTTTTTATCCTAGGTTCATTAATATCACCTGTGTAGAAGCTTTTCAGTTTCATGTAATCAAAGGTATCTATTTTGCCTTTTGTGATTATTATTTCTCTCTTGTAAGAAGGTATCTCTTACCCATAACTGGGAGAGAGATGTTTTCTTTCTCTTCTAATTTTTGACAATACAGTATGATTTTTAATATTAAGATTTCATATCCATTTAGAATGTTTCATCAAGTATGGCATTAAAATCGGGTTTTAACACAGTGTTCAATAACTTGTTTTTAACAAAAGTTTAAGGTCCCTTGGGATAGAAGTTATTCACAGCTCTCTGGTTCTGTTTATGGTTCAATAATTACCAAGGGGATCAATCTAAATTTTAAAAATTGTTTATACTTCCTCTAATTGTTTATATTTAAAAGAAGCCCAATAAAGGGTCTATTTGTAAACATTCTAAAACAAATTAATTTAATTGAAAAAACTATACTCCAAATAGGACTTTTAGAAGAACAGGAGAAAGGCTGGAAATGAAAATAAACAAAAGTTCCTTCTTAAAAAAGATTATAAGGTTCATTAAAGGTTCAAAAAGTTCATTAGTTTGGAAATCCTTAGTTTCTGAATAAAGAATGTCCTGAATTACTTAACAATCTATCATATGTGAGACTAATCAATCATGGTTTACTTCACTGAGAGCACTATCTCTCCCCCTACCTTCTAAATCCAAAAGTTGTCCTGTGACTCACCAATGGAAATAACCAGGATATACTAGCTCTAATGTAAACTTTGCAGAGAGACAAGAATATGAAGTGGGTACTTAATAATTTCTTACCTTTGTCACATTTCTAGTAAGCCTTCCAATATGTACTTTGGTGGGTTTGGGTGAAGGACTTCGTCTCTTCCGTTCTTTTTCATCCCTTTTAGGTGGTTTTGATCTTATTCAAAAAATACCAGACATTCCATCAACTTCTCAATTATGTCACACAATTATTACAGTTTCCCTATATCTTTAAGATGATGCAGAATTTCAAAACACATGGTGACAGTTCCAATTTAGTTTACAGTTAGTGTTTTATTTTTTATATAAAATAATATATAATATAAAAATAAATTATTTATTTTTAATATAAAAAAAACACAAAACAAACAAACAAAAAAAAAAACAAGAGTTCCAAATTCTCTTCCTCCCTCCAACTCCTCCGCTACCCATCAAGAAGGAAAGCAATGTGACAATTATACAACGCAAAATTATGCAAAACATTCCCATGTTAGTTGTTCCATAAACAATCATCTAAACACATCCCCTCTCTTTATTTCTTATAGTATAGTAGAATGCAAATAATGTTTTCAAAAGAAGTCCTTTTCACTAGATAATAACGTAATTTCTGGTAATCCCAAAGAGATTGTACAATTTTACTGAATGTTAACTAGTCACCATAAAATCCTCATCAGACTTTTCCCCCTTTATTTAGATCATGAAGGCAACCACTCTTAGGATTGTGTTGTCTTTTTGTATTCCCAGTGTTATCACAGTGCCTGGGATATAGTGGATATTTAATAAATGAATGATTGATTTTAAAAAAATCTGATCACTTTCTAGCCTATTAGGCTGCTAAATAATAGTTGATATTACTTCAAACATTCTGACTATGGTAAAAAAAAAAAAAAAGTGTATGTATGTATATCTATCTATCTATCTATCTATCTATCTATCTATCTATCTATCTATCTATCTATCTCACCCACACTCAAATTTTAAAAAATAGAAGAAAAAAACTTGGTAACTTTTATCAGCTTACAAATCACCACATCACCGACCAATTTATAACAGAAGAGACAGGAGAAGATTTAGGCTAACACTCACTTGGAACGGGACCGCCTCCTATTGTCATGCCTTCTTCTAGAGGGACTTGGAGATCCAGAGGAACTGCTGGAACTGGAACTTCGGGAGGTGCTAGAACTTCCAGACCGGCTAGATGCAGAAGAAGAGCTGGAACCACTACTAGAGCCAGTGCTAGTACTAGAGCCAGAGCTGGAAGTGGAACTGGATCGAGACCTGCTGAGTAATGAGGTGGAGAGGAGTAAAAAGGCCACAGGCTGAATAGAAATGGGAAAAGAATAATTTTCAAATTGGAATTAGAAGATCTTAGGCTCAATGGTAATGCTCTTTTAAAGAGAGAAGTCCACAGTTTTATTTTACTACTCTTTAGGGAGTAATATTACTTCTAATACCAAAATGTCTCTATTAGTTAGGTTGATGAAGAAGAAATTTAAGTAGAAACATTTAAGGTGGAGCCAAACTCCTGAGCAATAACAGGAAATCAACCACATGTTCCAAAGAGAAATCTAAAGGTTAGTACTTAGTATGGAGAATGAGAACTATACTTAATTCTCCCCTCATATATAGAAATTGAACAGGTCTAATAGAATTTATATTACAGACTGATTAATAGCAATGTTTATCAAAATAAGTAGCCTGAGAAATCACACACCTTGCCACACTAACATGGAAGAAAAATAGCCCTAATTCTTTTAACTCCCTTTATTTAAAAGTTTTTCCAAGAGACAACAGACAACCAGAACACTGTTTATCTGTCATATGAAGAGGCTGCAGGCAAGAAATCACCCCTGTAATCTGACTATGCCTGCATTCAGTTCTCCCCAGCTCATGCAATAAATAAAAAAAAATAAACAAAAAACAATCCCCACCTGGAGGTGCTGCTACCACTGGAGGCACTGCGCCTCTTACGAGCTTTGTCTCTTCCACGATCCTTTTCACTTGATTCTTTAGTGGCCCCTTTATCTTTAGACCGATCCTTTGACTTGTCATCTGTTCTATCTTTACGTTTGGTGGAGAGGGAGCCCTAGAGAGGGGAAAAGTCTGTGAGAATCACGCCACTTCCAACCACAACTTGAAACAATATGCCACAGCTTAAAAGACAGGGCATCCAAAAGCTTGCAGGGATCCCAGTTAATTACAGGGCAAAATGGTCAGTTGTTTATGGAAGCTTTCACTAAGAACAAGCAAACAATTCCAACTTTTGCCCTTCCTGAGGGATCCCTAGCAATGGCTACCCCAAAATTAGCACTAGAAAAAGCTGACGGAAGGATTACCGAGTGCTGGACTTTTTATTATTTTCTTTGACTCCTAGCAAGCTCTTCTTTTTCATTCCTGATAAATCCATTCTCCCCTTCTGAGGTGGTTCAAAGCAGTACTGGATAAGTACTCACTTATCTGAGCTCTCACTTCTAACTCCTTGATTCTGAGAACCGATCCCTAATCGAATTTACTCCATAGAGCAGCCTAATAACAAGATAAAAGGATTTAAAAAGAATCAAAGGCAACAAATCTATTTTGCAGTAAAAAAAAAAAAAAAAAAAAAAAAAAAAAAAATCAGCAGTGTGGAGATAGGATAAAGAGGTGAGAGAAAGACCATGGATTTAACACCACATACAATAAATGTTCTAGCAGAATGCTGCAGAACAAATAGGCTGAGGAAGAAGCTGATCACAGGGATAATTCCATCTCACACAAGCTTTCTCTTGGCTCTAAAGGAGTTTTCACCTTACCCTGGCATTTTCTTATCAAAGCAGACTTGGAGGAAGGGGAGTGAGAGGAAAAGGAAGATATCCTTCATAGGTGGCAAGCTCCATTTCACCAAGGGAAGGTGAAAAGCTTCTTTACCTCCCCCTCCCTCCTTTGGAATACAATTTAGTCATCATATAGAAGACAAGAGCACAAACCACCAGGGCTCTCTTGATTACAGGAGATCTATTCTTGGTTAGATTCTTGCTAAGTTTATTGCTATACTTTAAACATAGAAAATCCTATTATAATATACTACTACCACTCCAAGGTTAAGAAATATTGATATCACAGCATTTAATATCAACCTAATGAAAGCTTTAAAATTTCTGTTTACATTAAAAGCTAATACAATTATCCCTTAAAATGCATATCTTCTTACCTTTCTTCCCTTTAAATATGTGAATGGATACTTTGTTTTTAATTTAATATCTGAATATATCCCTTCCCCAGACTCCCAAGGAGCCCTCTCTTTTAACAAAAATTAAAAAAAAAAATACTATCTTAAGACGCTATGACTTTATTCCATAGAGAACTACCAGATGAGGAAACTACCAATGCAGGCTGGCATCTTCTTTGAAACTTCTAATTTTAAAGAGTTGTCTAGAACACTTGAGGGAGAAATGACTTGCCCAGGATCAGAAAGTCAGCATCTGTCAGTCAAGATGCAGAGCTTGAAGGCAGTTCTTCCTGGCTTTGAGGACAGCTCTAGACCAAGTGCTCTTCACTGAAGAATCTTAAAATTCTTACAATTAGGTGCCACATGTTTTAAGTGAAATTCAGTAATTGAATTTATTTACATAGAACTGATACACCTGTCCCAACCTCCATTTCTCAAAATCGGAAGCCCGATCTAAGTTAGGGCAAGTACACTGACTACACCTGGCACTTGTATAGACCGGGTATTCTATCTGGGAAACGAAACACTATCTTGGTCCAGGGCCCAATTTTATACTTGCCATCCCTGGAATGACTGGCAAAAGCAGAAGCCTGCACCAAAGTGTAGAGAAGAACCCTTGACCTTTGCAGTCGGAGCCAAGCAGCTCTGGATATATGATTAGAGAGAAAAAGGCAGGAGGGCATCTGAATCGAGGGTCCTGTTTTAACAATTTTAACAGCTGGCAGGACAAACTGTAAGGTGTGAGGACATGACAAGAGTAAACAGGTTTGCTTCCATTCGCATCAAATTAGGAAAAGGGCCATTTCTCCACATTTGGGAGTTTTTCAAATGCAAATCCGTCCTCCACTTGGACAGTTTCTAGAAGAACCCACACCCAAATGCCAGCAATGAAAGGCCTCTGCCCTCTTTGAGACTGTGGAACTAGACTGACCAGTGCTCTATGCAGATAGTGACCACCCACCTAACAAACCCTTCGCTAAATTTGATCTCGCTTACATTCAGGTGCCCAAATGAAAGGACACAGGAGACTCCTGTCACGTAAAAAAATCTTCAAACCCAAGCTGAGTGACTTCCGTCTTCCCTGAAAGGGCTACCTTACAGTTTGTCCTCTCAAAGTCTAAGCCTTCAGAGACGCTCATTTTCAATTTTTCTTTTTTAAGTTCTGAAGCTTAAGCTAACTCGATTTTCACGTGAAATAATCACAAAAGGTTCTGGGAAAGAGCCAGGTTCGGTGGGGCAAGCTCCCTGCCCCCGCTCCCCCCTCCCCCGACATTACCCGTTTGCTCCGGCCCTTCCTCCTCCGGCATTACTGCTGACCTCTCGCTATCAAGCTTGCCTGGTCTCGGGCCTCTCGACCCCTCCCCGCGTCCCCCACGACCTCCAGCCAGGCCGCCACCCCGCCCCAGCATCCCCGGCTTCCTTCCCTCCGGCTTCGGGCCCCCTCCCTCCGTCCTTTGGCTCCTCCCCCTAGGGCCAGGCCGGGGCCCGCTTTCTCCCTCAAACCACGATCCCGCCGGGTCCATCCGGGACTCCTTCCGCCCGTGAGGCGCTGGTCCATGTCCGCCATCCACCTTCCAGGGGATGGCGGCCGGCCCCAGGCAAGCGCGGGGCGGACAGAGCCCCGGATGGGGCCGGATTCTTCTCCACACTTACATCTTCTCAAGTCCAGCGCCTCTGCTGCCCGTTCCTCCTCCCGCACTCTCCGGCGACCAGAAATGACGTTGCGCGCCAGGGCGGGAAGACAGAGCGCTGCGCAGGGTGTTGACGCAATTGGTTACGTCTTACGTGCTAGTTAAAGGGCCATTCGGCGAGTCGAGAGCTCGCGATCAGTTCGCTTGCAGGTCGAGCTCCCGTCTGGGTCTTACCTCTCCTTCTTCTGCTCGGTCAGAGCCGATTAAGGTGGGCCTGGGTGTCGCAGCTGATCGTGTACGATTCTTCCTGAGGTGCTCTACGGATTCGAACGATTTTGTCGTTAAGACGGGGCTGCGACGTTTCGCCTTCTCCGAGGCCGCTTCGAGGCCTTCTTCTGACGCCCACACGGAAACGTGGGACAAGGGAAAGAAGAAAGAGAGAGAGATTCTGGTGGGGAATGAGCCTCACGCGCCCCGACTCCGAGAGGGTTAAGGCCGTATCCTTCCCGGCATCCTCAGCGGGTTCGCTGGCACCCGCACAGGGCGGCGGGGGCGAGGACGGGGACGCGGGCGCGGGCCCGAGCTCGAGCCCGAGCCCGAGCCCGAGCCCGAGCCCGAGCCCCAGCTCGAGCTCGAGCGCGCTCTCCCCGCGGAGATCCGCTTCGTGGATAGAGAGGCGGCGCCGACGTCGGCGTCGGCTCCTGAATCGGGCTCGCGTAACTCCCAGCGGAGCGGCGTCCACTTCGGCGTCGGCGTCGACTTCGGCGTCTGCTTCGACCTCGGCGGCAGCCGCCAGGAAGAACAGACCGGTCACCACCGGGCAGAGGGCTCGGCAAAGTGATCCCGTTCCAGCTCAGAGCTACTCCGACTCGGACGAATTCGAAGATCCGGACGCTCCGGGAACCTCAAGCGGGAGGCCGCCGCTGAGGCCTCGTGTGAGACCCCCTCTAACTCTCCTGCGCTTCCCAGGTCCGCAGGCGCAGGTCTCGATCGAATTTAGGGTGAGTGACAAGCCCGTGTGCAGAACACCTGTGGAGGGCGGGAAGGGGGCCCCCCAGCTCCACCCCGCACCCTACTTAATTACGAGAAAGTGCTGCTCCTGGCGCCAGGGCGACATGCACTTCCTAAAAAGTGAAGCCCTGGAAGCCTTCCTGGAGGAGGCGGGGGAGGGGGGAGGGGTGTGTTTGGAGAACTGGTGACCCCAGGAAAGTTTGATCGCCACTTACTCGTTCACTAGCTCCCACCATTCGATCCAGTCGCACTAGATTCGGAGCTGGAAGTCCAGCTTCTCTTTTTACAGGGAAACAAAGTGACTGACTGGTGTCCCACACAGTGCTATAATCTTAGCTGGCTAATTCAACATCTTCCTGGCCCCTTGACACTAAATCCATCTCTTCCCACTGTTTCAAAAGGTGGTCAAAAAGCATGTTTATGAAGTGTCTGCTATATGCCAGTCACTGCCAAGTACACGGAGTAAAAAACAGGTACCTGCACTCACGGAGTTTACAGCGTACCGCAACGATGTTCATGTGGCATTCCCAACTGGAACATAAGGCTCATGATGTCTAAATGATCACGGAGCAAAGAATAGAATTTTCAGAAATTCTTAAGTAGTCTTTAGTTATATCATGGAACTTTAAGTGGGATTTTACAGGAGTTGAAAGGAAAAGTAGAAGTAAACTTGTAAGTGGCATAACAGGGAAGTAGAGAGGAAGATTTACATATCAAAAATAGCAAATGACAAATTGGTGAATTTGTAAGTTGATTCATAAATAGTAGGGCATCAAAATGCTTGTCATGAGTAAATAAAGCTGAGCCAGAACTTTTTATTATTGCTGGTTAAGTTTTTTGAGGTCTCAGCTAAATTTCACATTAAAAAAAAAAAAGAAAGCTTCAGTAGGTAGCCATAGAATTGGTTGTTTTAAGCAGTGGGGCATAGTATCTTTGACCAAATCATCTACTGGAAAGGAAATTGCCCAAGAAGTCATGGTTAAGTAGACAAATGAAATATGTTACTTTAACAATTTTTTTGTCCTTTTCTAAAGAGACTGGAGACTATTCTGGGTAGGCCTTGTGTGCTATATTTACCTTTGATATCAGTCAGGATGGGGCCACATGTAATTACACCTACTTGTGGCTCCATAAATTAAGTTTTGTATTTCTTCTGCTACTTAACCAGTAGGGATAAAGGCAACACTATCAAATCTTTTCAAGGAGTCAGACTGGATACCAGTCTATAATGTACCGAGATCAAGTCCTTTCCTCATGGTGAAGTGATAGGCCGTCTGCCCTTGTCTCAGTTTTTATTCCTTCGGGTTTTGCTATCATTGCTATTTATGAAAAAAGAAATAAAAAGGAAATGGAAGACAGGATGGAGGCAACAGTTTCCACTACATCCTGTGGTATTGATGAGGTTCTTGAAGTCAAGAATGCAATCTCTGTAATGAATTCAAACCCGCCTTCCATTCTAGGAGAATATAGCTATAATAGGAGGATGAAATTATTAATAAACCCTCAATTAACAAGAGGAAAGGGGAGTGAACTTCTTTTTGCAGAGGACTAGCACAGTATGCTAGCTACACTAGTTGACTAGAGTCAGAAAGTTATGCATGATAATAACCTTGGGGGTTGACATCTATAGCTTGGCCTCTTGGTTATATTAATGCCCCTTCCTATAGCCCATCTAGACATTAGGTTGCTAGCAAAGACATGGCCTTTTGCTGGGCTTTTACTCACCATCATTATGACAATTTTTTGGGCATTGGGTTCTGACTAGTGATAATAACTGAACTCTGAGGGGAGAACCTGAAGGGGAGTGTCATCCTGACACAACCACGGGAGTCCTCCTTTGCTGCTGGTGGAGTCCTGTGAGGGATGAGGAGAGGAAGTGTTGGGCCTTGTGGTAGCTACCTATTTTAACTAATTATTCTTGCTATTTTAGTGCTGGTTTCAGCTGTTTACACTACTAAAATAGGGCAAATGCTATTAGCATTTTCTTACAAATCAAGTCTCAATCAAATTCCTGATCTATTGGGCCCAGGGTTGGGCATTGTAATTTTAGTGGCTTCCAGGATGGCTCAGGAACTACTTTTTTAAAGCAAATGTATTTTCCACAAAAATTTTTACTATCTAAGATATAACCTGTTCACAGGTAAACACATCAACCTGTCACCCGAGACTTAAGTATATGTTAGGTGTAAAGGACTGTGTTAAGCTAGGGATACAAATTTTAAAAAAGATAGAAAAGAAACAACCTCTACTCTTGTTAAGCTTATGTTCTTTTCCTTTTACAAAAAATTTTGTATATTAACATTAAAAAAATACAAAGTAGTTGGGAGGGAAAACTTTATAAGAAAGTAGTGCTTCAATTGTGTCTTGAAGAGAGATTCTGTGAGGGCAAAGACGTAAATACAAGAAATGAATTATTGTGTGAGGAACATAAAGAAGGATAGTTGGCTGAGCCTTAAGAGTGCCTGCATGTGAATAATGTAGAACGAGGATGAAAAGAAAAAATGGAACTTCCTTTAAAAGTCAACAGGAATTAATATTTTATTATAGAGTCAATAGGGAGCCGATGTGGTTTGTGGAATAAGCAATGTGATGGTTATTTTGCTGTTAAGGAACAAATCTTTTGGCAACTGTGTGAAAGATGGATTGTCCAGGGGAGAAACTTGTGGAAAGGAGAGTAGGAGACTATTTTAACAGCCTAAAAAAGAGGTGATTTTGGGGGTGAACAGAAGGGATGAATGAGAAAGATGCTTTGGAGATAAAAGCAAAAAGACTGAGCAAACTGATTGTATGGGAGAGACTGGGAACTCAAGACTTAGGCTAGATTATGAATTTGGGAGACTGGAAAAATGATTATGCTTTTCATGGATATGGGGAAACTCAGGGGGTTTTTTGGGGAGGAAAAATGAGTTCTGTTTTGAACAGATTGAATTTGACATGTGTCTGGTATATCTAGTCTGGAATGTCCAATGAACAGTGTGGCGTGGGATGAAAGTTTAGGGGAGAGACTAGGGCTGGATATATAGATGAGTTAGTCATATGCATAAAGATCTAGTCATATGCATAAAGATCATCAACTCATGGAAAGCTGATGGAATCATGAGAAGAGAATAGCTAGAAAAAGATTGCTAGTGGTAAAAGAGCTTAATGAACCAACACAGGAGCCTGAGAACCCAGAAGAGAGTAGGGTCATGAAAACCAGGAAGGATAATTGTAGTGTCAGGTGCAGCAGGAATGACAAAAAGGAATGAAGATGTTTAAAAAAAAAAAAAAAAAAGTCAGTGGCAATTTTTGTTATGGTGAGGCCAGAAGCCAGATTGCAAAGAATTGAAGAGAGGAAATATGGAGGTGATGAATATAGATTTTTTTTTTTTTAAAGGAGTTAGCTGAAAAAGAGTTGGGAGAGATAGACCAGAGCTTGAGTGTATATGGTCAGGTGTAGTGAGTATTTTTTTAAGGATCTGGTAGAGTTGAAGGCAGAAGGAAAAGAACCAGTAGATACAAAGAGAATACAAAGAGATTGGAGGAGAACATTTTTGAACAAGCATTCTGCTAGGGATATTGAGAGGGAATGGGATTAAAAGCACATAAAGAGGGAGGTTGTTTTTGAGGAATTCAAATTGGTTTTGTGTAGGAAATTTGGATATGCGGGGCAAAGATGATGGGGGGAAAAGTTAACTTAGGCATTTATTGTGTATTAGGACTAGACTGTCATCTGGGGAAGGAGATAGTGAATCTGAACCATGATGGGGCTGATAACCAGTTGTGTTTGCTTTGCAGGACCAATTTGAAGATTGGGACCCTCTTAATGAATTCTGCCCTGGAAACTTCCTCTGTGCATCTCCAAAGTCTGTCTGTGTGCATGCATATGTCTCTACACGGGCTGCTCTCTTACATCACACTGCCTGAAAGTCATCAGCCAGGGCAAGGGACTCCTCAGGAGTGAGACCCTGGATGTACTTAAGTTCCAGCAGGCCAGGGTCATGGGTCGCCTAGATGACTATGCCAAGAAGAGAATTGTGGAGCTTCGGAAAGCAGGGCTGAGTTTTCGCAAAATCAAGAAGGTTCTGGAGCTTGACAATATCCGTGTGACCCCACAGGCTATTTATCTCTTCTTGAAGCGAAATAATGTGGAGCCCAGTCCCTTGCCTGGCAGCAACCATCCTCTCCCTCCCAGGGACCAAAACAGCCGTCGGCTGGCACTCAGTAGGGCTGGTTGGGAGGAAGAACAGCTCTGGGACTTGTTGCAGGAGGGTGAGGTGGAACCAAAAGAGTCATTGGAAGGCCAGCCAGTTGGCCCCCAGGGAGAGCCTGGAGTGGATCAGAACTGGGATGGCAAAGAGGGCATTAAGATCATCAGCGTGGCATCTCTGTGTCAGGACGGTGGAGCCCATCCCAAAGATTCTTGTTCTGGTGAGACTCCCCAGACATCTGTTAACAGTAACTTTTCCAGACCTTATGGTCCTGTCTTAGTGGTTATGTCCAGTAAGGGCCATACTGTGCCTAGCAGGAGAGTGTGTCCATTAGACTTCTTGACTTTCTGGAAGTGGGGAGCCCTCTCTCTAAGATTAAGCTACTCTAAGAACTCTGCTATATCTTTTGGAAAAAGTCACTGTGGTATTATCTTCCCCTTCTCCCTTTTCCACCCAGGGTTATGTGTTGGCTGTCTCCCTTACCTAGTATGTAGTAGTGGGGAGGGTATGACAAGTCAGGGAAATTTTCTTTGCCTGACACTGCTTAGGTTACAAGGCAATAAGTATAGGAGAAAACAGTGGCCTTTTGATACTGGGAGTCTGCTAAGCAGGCATCCTCTATTCTGCTCTGGGCCTCAGGCAGAGAGGTGTTCTTGAGTCATTGTCCTCTCTTCCAGGAAGGCATCTAGTGTTAGGCAGAACTTTGGTTTGGAGGTCAAGACCCAGGCTTGAGGACTGGCTGAGTTCCCCTTTGGGCAGATCACTTTCCCTCTTTGATCTTCAGTTTCCTTATCCAACCAGTAGAGTCGACTAGATGATCCTAGGGCACTTCTTCAGTTTAAGAGCTTATGGTTCTTGAGCTGCCCTGGGCTCCCTGTAATTTTATTTCTTAGGGTAGGTGGAAGGCAGGGGAAGAACTTGAATGTTATGGTGTTCTTTCTGTCATTCAACATCAGTGACAAGCAGTATTAATAGGGCTTTTTCCCTCCCTCCCCGCCTCCCCCTTCCCCTCATCTTAATCTTATTTCCTTCATGGATCACTATGCAGGACAGGGAGTTTTTTAATGTCATTACCTCTCCAGTTTTGCCATTGCTCATGGATTTCTAGGTAGTGTTCTAACCATTCTTGACTTATCTTTGAAGAATAGCTCCTGTTTTTTCTGGGGAAATAAACACTCATTCATTCCTTTACTTGGTTTGCCTGTTAGTTCTGGGAGGCTGGATTCCCAAAGTAGAAAGCATGGCATTAGATTCTGGAGATTGGGTTTCACCTGCCTCTATAGCTGCTCTTTTTGCTTTACTTACAGATGATGCTGGTATTGGACTAGGGGCTCCTGGTCCAGGGAGCCAGCCGGCTTCCTCTCATCCATTGAGTCGGGGGCGGAGCTCTGCCCTCATTGTCAAGAAGAAGATTGTGGACAGAGCCATCTTCCTCCACAAGAAAGTAAGGAATAGGGCATCTGAATATTGATTTGATGGGAGGGCAAAAAGGGGGGAAAGTGGCCATGACTTGTGCCTTAGCTTCATTTGTATAGAGTTGAAATAGTTACATAACCTTGCACAAATAATTTTGTAACTGGCTTTAGTTGCCTTGCCTGTGAAATGGGGGTAGAGAGGGTGGTAGAGATAAGACCCTTCCTCCCCTCCCCCCTCAGAAGGTTGTTCCAAGTCTAACTAAATTTATATGAGAAGAGGTAGTAGAGCCTTCATTACCTAAATCTTCAGTTAGACTCTAAGGCTTCCTCCCATCTGGGAAAGTAGAGAGGGAGAAGGGCTGGGGGAGGAAAAGTGCGTGGAAATCCTCTGCTTTGCCGAGTTGGTATGGGCCCTTTCAGCCAGGGGTTGTATTGTATTCTCCCCTCCCCCCCTCAGTTTTTTTTCCATCTCAAAGCAGGAAGGGACTCTAGGATGACTGATTGCTTCCTCTACAGGCCACTATCCAGAGCATGCAGAGGAGCACTAGCTCCTCTTCTCTCCCTCTCCTGGTAGGAGTACAGTCTCCTGGACCCAGCCCTGGCCTTCCAAATCTTAAGGACTCCAGCCCACATGTGAGTAGATACAGAAATGGAAGGGATAAAGAGGTAGGTGAAGCAACAAACATGGAAGAATCTTTTTTTTTTTTTTTTTTTTTTTAAATTTTTCAATTACATGTAAAGATAGTTTTCAACATTCCTTTTTCCAAGATTTGAGTTCCAGATTTTTCCCCCTCTCTCCCTTCTCCAAGATAGCAAGGTCAATAGGTTATATATTTACAATCATTTTAAACATGTTTGTTTCATGGATGAATTTCTTGAAAAGGTTGGCAGGTGAAAGGGAAAAGATGGGTTGCAGGGTGTAGGGAGAAAAGTTTGATAATAAGACACACGAGCATATTGGGCAAGGGAAAAGTTGCTATGGAGAAGTGGTTGAAAGAACTGAAAATGTTAGTTTGGAAGTTTACTTAGAACAGGGAATGATGATTGCCCTCAGGTATTGGAGAGCTAATTTGTGAAGGAAAGATTTGGTTTGTGTTGCTTGGTTCAAGAAGACAATTAAAGAATTTGAGAATTGGAAAGGACTTCCTTGAAGTCCAACCCATACATGATAGGCATCTCCAAGATAACATAACCAGCACAGATTCATTCAGCCTCTGCTGGAAAACCTTCAAAGTATGTAAAGTCCACCAATTCCTGAAGCAGTCTATTCCATGTTTGTTATTTAGTCATTTTTATGTTTATGGCTCTATTTGGCGTTTTGGGACATTTTTGACAAGCTCTAATTGGTAGGCAGTTTTTCCTGAATTTAGAGCTTGATAATTTCTCATTATTCCTGATTCTGTTAAGGCAGTTAAGACGTAAGAGGTGATTATACATAGGCAATTTTCTTCCTCATGTATTAAAGCTCTTTTGATAAGGTTTTTCACACTTGGCAGTTTTTCTTACAAGCAACTTTCATCTTTACATTTTAAACAATGGTCCAGAAATCCAAATCACAATCTCAGATTTCACCTTCTTAGTGTTAACTTCCCATATTAATCTTTCCTTGTGCATCCCTTGTGTTCAATTGTTTAACAATGAAGAAAACAGAACTAGTGCCCCTGTAGTCTTTTAGTTTCTTGCTCAAGACTAATCATTGTGGAGACTTTTGGGGTTTCTTACACCTTATTATTGTCTTAATGTCCCTTCACCCACACACTATTCTTTTATGATTCTTACTGGGTGATTTCTCCCTTAATTGCTTCTGAGGCTCTTTTTCTTTTCTTTCCTTTTCTTTTTTCTTTTTTTTTTTTGGGGGGGGGGAGACAAGTTTTCTTTTTAAAGCCTTTATTTCCTCTTTTTAGGGAAAGCCAAAACTCTTTTAGCTATAATTGCCCTTTTTTCTCTATGTAACATTTCCATTCTCCAACATCCAGACAAGGATTGACTCCTCTTTTACACACTGTTCTTCTCCTCCCTATTCCTCCACAAACTTCAATTCTGACTAAAGGGTAGAAGCTAGGCAGAAAGTAATTTAATCTAAGGGGGAAAAAAAAAAGACTTCCTAACCAGCTCTTTAAAAGTGAATGCTACCTAAAGAGTGATTAGATTCCCCTTTCTTAGAGGTCTTGAATAGAGTTTGGATGCCTCTTTGTTGGATAAGTTGTGGTGGATGTTTGTGTTTTAAATACAGGTTGAAGTAGAAAACCTCAGGAGTTTCACATACCCACATTTGGAGTTGCTTTCAGTCGATTTAGGAGTGTGGGAGAGATGGAGATCTCTCTTCATCTCTCTTGTACTGGAGCCTCACACCCAACTTTTCTTTCCACAGGTTCAGGACATGAGCACCCAGACCCGTCTGCCCTGGGCCAGTGCCCAGGGCCTGGCTGAGAAGCTGGATGCAGTGCAAGGGGCTGTTGAGCAGGTTTTGCAGGTGCTCCAAGTGCTGACCAATCAGCAGAGCCGGCTAGAACGGCAACAGGAGCAGCAGCAGCGCTGGCAGCAGCAAGTGCTGGGGACTTTGCAGCAGCTCAAGGGGCCTGCCCGGAGTCAGGGCCCTGGGATCAGGGAAAGCCAGGACTTTGGTAACCCTGGGATTCTTGAGGGACCTAATTTCCACCAATTTAAGATGGAACTTCTTTGACCCAATACCCTTATATAGGTGTGGCATTCCTTTAGCTTTGAGGAAGAAGAGATTTGTGTCCTGCTACTGTCTCAGCTGAAGACAGCCCTCACTGAAGTGGGGTGTAAGCAGGAAACACTTCTCTCCTTCCCCCAGCCCTTATGTCTTTGTGCACCACACAAGCTATATAGCCCCCACATCCTTTTCCTGTGTCAGCACCTTCCCCAACAAAGTTCTGCCTGGCTATGGAGGGTGATGGGAGTGGGGGTGGTTTCATTATAAATAAGCCTGGGATATGGGAGTAGATGACCCTTTATGACTTTTTTTCTTCCCTGGGGCTTAAACTCTGGGTTTCTTTTATCTTCATATGCTGTTCTAGAGAGAGTGAAGGACTCGGTGTTTCTTCAAAATAGGGGATGGTTCATGTGTTTTTCAGGTGACTGCTAAGCACATTCCAAGGCTTAGAGCACAGTGTGGGGCCAGGATTAAGAACATAGTTAGTCGTTGGGGAACAGTAGCTATATGATAGTAAGACCAGCAAGGATTATTGAAAGGGAGAAATGTCAGGCTTTTCCATCAGGCATTGACAGTTTTCATGTGACATAAATATACTCTATCTTGAACAAGTTTAATGGCTAAGTAGGATCTCATTCTAGACTTCTGCCTCCCTAAAGAGATTGTTATTTTTGGTTGGGAGAGGGGCAGACAGCTGGCTTTTATGCACATAAAACAGTCTGCCCAGTGGCCTAGACAGGAATAGGGTCCAGTAAGACTCAGGAAGTGCTTTGCTGTCGTAATGCATTTATCGTCATTATGAAAGTAGAAACTAGGAGACAAAAAAAAGACATTGTAGTCTCCCCAGGTTTTCAACTCTGGAAACCATATCTATGTCATTAAATAGTTAAGTGAGCACAGTCCTGTTGTGCGTTGTCTTCATTTTGCGTCCATGACATAACTATTTGATCACTAATAGGTCTGTGGTCTCACCCAATACTGTGGTTCAGTCCTGTAGGAAATGTCACCTGGGAACAGACTCATACAAACCAAACTGATTGGGGCCCAATTTGTCAGTGGGAGAGAGGGTGGGGCTTCAGCTTTTTCTACTCATGATCCCTTTTCACCTGAGAAATTTTTACATGACCCTGAAAGGAGTATATAAAATAGGTGTATCAATCAAACATTTACTGATAGTCATTTTGTGATCCTCACCTTCAACTACAAGAACTTATCTGGGGTTGCAAACCAGAATTTAAGAAACTGGGCCTAGTGAAAAATGCCACCTTGAATGTAGGAAGACCTCTGTTCAGATCTTGCCTCTTGACACACACACTGGTGATGATCCTGGGCAAGTCAGGGCTGTAAACGATATTTTAGGATTCTGAAGTTGCAGAGAAAGCACTGAACTGCATTGACAAGGATTTTCTCAATCATGAGTCCCTATGCCAATGCATTCACAGTCCCTAAGCCCAGGGTGTATCATGCCAGGAGGAAGAAGTTGCTTTTGCCATAGGCCATTTGGATGGTGCCTGGAAGCTGGCAAGCTTCTTTTTCACACGCAGAATAGAGTGGTTACCAGTTAGCTAGAGTGCCACATCAGTGCTCTATTCCTGGCTGAACTTCCATCAAAAGGTTTCTTGTAGCGTTTACTCCTTTACTTAGTTTTGCCCACCTGGCTTAGGGCTCATCAGACTGGTTCCTTTATTAATTAAAAAGGGTGACAGTTCTTAAAGAAAAAAGTGCAGCAGCAGCAAAGAGGGCACAGTCCTCAAGATTATTGATTGAGGTTTGTCTTTTTACTAAATATCCATGAATGAAATTTGTAGTGTTTTTTGTCCCAATTTGAAGCACAGAAAATTATATATATATATACATATATATATATTTTTTTTTAACCTAAGAAGGGGCTAAAAGCTTGGATTCTGCCCAATTCTACAAGGTTGACCTGTGTTTTACCCAATCGTGATCATGATGGCTAAGAATGGGAGGGGTACAGGTGGTATTATATGGAATGTGAAGGTCAGAAAAGGAAAAATCTGAGTTTAAGTAGATTAAATCCTTTCCTCTGAAATAGATTAGCTTTGTCTATTGGCTGTTTTGTTAGAGGTTCCCTCCCTTGATAGATTTTAGAACTTATTCACCATTCACGGCCTTTTTGATTGGGGAGGGAAAGAATTTGCATTTTACTTCTGCAGTTGAACAGTATAAACAAAAGGACTGGGGTAAAAAGTGCTAAAAGGGGAATGCCATTCCTCTACAGACTACTGTCACAGGAAAGCCTCAAAATCGGATGAACTTCGTGATGTCTGTATAGGGCCAAATTGCTCTGTTCAGTTAAACCCCAAAGGGATATTGATGACTTGTCGAAAGTGATTCAACCTTATAATCAGAGTTTGAAGGAACTTTTTAAAGATCCTACTTTCCATCCAGGGCTCATTACAATCCTACTGAGAGTCAACCAGCCTTTAAAGAACTTTGGGGAAGCTTACATTGTGGAATAGGTTTTATCTTACATTAAGCTGAAACTGGTTTCCTCATATTTTTTTACCCATTAGACTTGGTCTACTTTAAGAATAAAAAGAATAAGTTTAATCTCTACTAGAGGAACAAGTGGCCACAGCAACCCTTAAAATCTTTAGGTTCAACATTTCCCAATTTTTTCAACTAGTATACATTTGTAAAACTGGTATTAGACATAGGGGATATTATAGAAATATCCAAGACAAGACAAGTGGGGCACAAAAGAGCTCACAACATACTTTTTTTTTTTTTTTTAATAAATGCACATTTTTAATGTTTTTTGTGGCTTGTAGGTCTTTTAATAAGTTCAAGGCGCATGTGTTACATTGAAGGCTCAGAGCCTCTGGTAGGCAGTAGCACCTTTGCAGGAAAATAACAATAAAAGTAAACAGGGCTAATCAAGAATGCTCTTTCATTAGGGGACTGTGCAAATATAATTTTCAAACCATGCCTATGTTCATTTGCTTTTTTCCAAATCCCCCTCTCGACAAACTAGTTAGTTGTCATCCCACAGAAGTGGTACCACCCAGAACTGAACACTGACCTGAAGATGTGGGCATTATAGCATAAGGTTCTGACCACTCCCTGCACCTCCAATCAGTATGCTATGTTTATAAAGACTGAAATAGTTTGTTTACCATGATTAATGTGACACAGGGACAGCATCACACACGTGCACATGAACACACTGTGGGGACATGCAGGGATTGGTGATGAAAAAACCATGGAGGGGTAAGCACCATCTCCTGCCACAAATGGGCCCCCAATGCAATAAGTGAATTGTAAACTAATTCACCTAGGACATAAAGCAAGAATCAGAGGCCACCATCCTGGAAAAAGTGGTACATGTATGCCCAAATTTCGATTTTGTTTAATTGGAATCAGGGTCACAGTTTCGGGTCGTTTTGGAGAATGTCAAGCAGAATTCCCTGTTTTCACACCTTACTCCTAGACTCCAATGATGTATCAATTTCTTTAGGCTGGTGGTCACTGATTCCTAGAGAGGCAAATGATCTTGGGATATGCCAAATGACCAGTGTGAGGATTAGCACCGTCCTTTCCTTCCCTGAATCCTTTACTCCTTGATACAGTGCATAGAGGCCTTCTCTGCTGTGGATTTTGGCCTAGTGTGTAGGGCTAGGAGATGCCACAAACAACTACATTCAGAAGTAAATTCACCGTGAGCAAGGTCCTATTCTGTCCAGAACATGTTCATCATCTCTGGTTTGAGAGCAGTATTTAAAGTCTGTTATTATGGATACTGAGTTGTTATATCCATAACATAAAAAAGAACCAACTAAACATAAAGGTGCAGGATAAAGAGTGGCGGGAGGTCGTCACGTGTAACAGCCCTGTGATAAGTACTCCCGAAAACCAACTTCGTGGTGGGTGCCCCCATTCATCGTTCATCTTCCGCTGAAGACTGTAAATGGGCAAAGCTCATGAAGACTTGTTCCAGGGAGACTTGGCTGACGGAATAGTCGTCCAATCCGTACTTCTCTTTGGCCTTCTCCAAGATGCCAAAAACCTTTGGGAGAACACAGAGTCACTGCTGAAGCCTCCAGCCAGGGGAGAGAGGCCAAGGAAGGCCTCCTTACCACATCACCAGCACCACAATGGAAAACCAAGGGCTTTAGGAGGGAATGGTCCAACTTCTTAAACCCTGGGATTCTGGATAAGATGGGAATTCTCCCCCACCCAGACAGTTTTTAGGATTACCCGGGAAATAAATGCTTTTGAGTCAAGTAAGTGCTAAGCACAGAGCTGTGCTCTTAATTTTTAAAAGGAACCTGATCATCTGGGAGAATTCAGGCTAAGAAATTTCAATGGGTATCGCCATGGTAAGTTTGAGAGAGAGAACAAACTAAGTGCTCAGGAAAGGAGAAGGATTGAGCTTTACCACCTTTTCAGATTCCCAAAGACCAGGCCATTTGCCAGTGTCTCTTGCTGGAGGCAGCATCACTATAGCCTAACACTGGGAAGCTGTCCCAAACATACCTTTGCCCAGCTGAGGTCCTTACTGGGCAGGTGGTAATGGACCATTCCTTGGTGTTCATCCTTTAGAATGCTCCCTGCCAGGGGAAAAAGACAGTTCCCATGAGGGACACAGTGAGCTAAGGCTTTCTCATCAGGTGTTGTTTTCAACCCTGTGTTACCAACTCCAGCCAGTTCAATTATCCATATGACCAGAGTGCAGTTAAAAAAGCAGAGTATCCAAACACCCCCTTTTTTCTCTTTGGGTTTGGAAGACCCTAAGCAATTAAATTTCTGTAGCACTCATTTTTGTTCCTAAAGCTGCTCAACTTTTGCTGACAACAGTGAGTTTTAATTCTTTAGGGAGATGAAAGCAGGTGCTGGGTGGTGTGCAAAATAAGTTTGACTCCCCAAGAATCAGTTTGCAGATACCTGATATATAGAATATATGTGGGAAAATCTACATGGCCCGAAAAAAAACTAGTAAGAATCTCAGTGCCATCCTTGCTTTCTGAAAATCCCATGTCTGGCCAGGGGTTCTACCAGGAAGTTTTTGGTTACATTACCTGGGAAAGTCTGGTTGATAAACATCTTGAACAACTCCAGGGCCTCCATTTTCCCCTCTTGCCTGTCGCTTTTAACCTTGGCTAAGAGGGTGTAGCCACTCCCAAACTTGCTCTTGAGATGCTGTGGGCTGCCCAAGCACTTGAACTGTCCATTCACCATCATGGTCAATCGGGTGCACAAAGCATCACATTCTTCCATGCTGGAAAGTCAAGGGGTTAAAGGGACAAAGGACTAGAGAATCCTTTCTGAGAGTGACAGTTATGGTTCCTATCTCTACAGAGGGCAGGCCTGGTAATACAGGCCCTAGGTGAAGGCTAGGGAATCAGTGGAGGCAGAGAAGACAGTGTAAAATGGAAGGAATAATTGCCCAGATCCCCAAATCTGGTAGAAGTTCCTCCCATGGTTAAGCCATCCCATAGCACACATCCCTGTTAGGATTACTAAGTGAGAACTGAGGTTTTCTGGACAATTACAAGGTGAGAACTCAGGTTGACTTGATAGAAGGGGCAAGCTCATTTAATCTTTAACAAAGTTTCCTCGTTACTCACGGTTCTGGGTCAGAGAGACTGAGATCTAGATCTGAAGCTTTTCCACTGGAATCAGGACTGTGTCTGTCCCTGTTCGGGCGCCAAATTGAGAAGGTCTGGTCTAGCTCTTCTTGTCAGGATAAGCAAATGTCCTTGCCCCACGTTGGGCGCCAATTTTAACGAGCTATCGTCTCCAGAAGCTGCTGGATCGCTCTCTGGGAAGAGATCTGCTGTGTCTTCTACTCAAATCTCTTAGACAGATTCTTCTTCCTGTAGTGAACCGTTGTCTCCAGGCAGTTGCTGTTAACTCTTGTCCAAAGAAGTGACTTCCCTTCCTGCAGAGAGCCCCGTCAGGCCTGATGCAATTCAGAGTCTTCTTCTTTCTCTGAGAGTCCTCTCTTTTATTCTCCCAGAGAATGGGCGTGGGATAATGCAAGGGCTTCTGGGAAGAACCACCCCAGCCAATGAGCTTGCCCCTTCTATCAAGTCAACCTGAGTTCTCACCTTGTAATTGTCCAGAAAACCTCAGTTCTCACTTAGTAATCCTAACACATCCCTACATGCCTTTTCCCCGCCAGTGGAATCAGTTTCTTATAATCCTTCTTTACCTAACATGAAGGGTTCCATGAATACACAGGAGATCTGTACCAATCCACGTTCCCAGTCCTATCCTCACCCTTCACTGCACCCCTGGTGCAGAACAGAAGGCTGAAAGGAAGCCTTAGAAGACACTTAGTTCAAACTCCTCAGTTTGAAAAGAGGAACCAAGGACCAGCAAAGTGGAGGCTAAGTGTCCCACCCTTGGGATTTGAGACCATCTCCTACCTGGATCAGATAGTCTTTTTACTACCCCCTTCGGTTCCCCAAGACTTTCTCTACATGTATCAAAGTGAGAGCTCCACACCTGTGGGAGGTGATGACAATGGCCTTGCCAGATTCACGGGCCCGAGTCACCGTATCCCAGAGCAGGCGCCGAGCTACAGGGTCCATGCCAGTGGATGGCTCATCCAGGAAGACGACTGAAGGCTCTCCAATCAAGGCAATACCCGTGCTCAGTTTACGCTTGTTGCCACCACTATATCACAAAAGAAGAGAAGAAATAGTGTAACTGTAAAATAATACAAATGCTCAGTTTCTAGTCCAGAATACTGGGGAGCAGAGGGACAGGAAATGTAAATTTAACTACCTCCCAGCTAGACTTTTTTTTTAACCATAGTTAGCCACCTATAGGATATAAATAACTATCCAAATATGCATTCATTTAAATGACATTTCTTTTATTTAATTTTTAATTTTTTTTTTTTTCCTGAGGCAACTGGGGTTAAGTAGAGTCACAGGCTAGGAAGTGTGAAGTGTCTGAGACCAGATTTCAACTCAGGTCCTCCTGACTTCAGGGCTGGTGCTCTATCCACTGCGCCACCTAGCTGTCCCTGTTAAATGACATTTATTAAGACCTTACTGTATATAATTTTCTTCAAGAACTTTATGATATAAGGAAGATATATATATATATATATATATATATATATATATATATATATATATATATATATATGCCTTATCTTCCTTATGTCATAAAGTCCTTATATATTTTTGTACTTGTTATATTTTATATTTTATTTATATATATGTGTATGCATACATATATATAAAAATAAAATATAAAGTAAAATACTTAGATAAGAACAAAATATTAGGGGATCAGATGAGGGAGAGATCACTTCAACAATTTTTAAAACTGCCTGCTGCTGGATTAAAATATGTAAAAAATGCTTAGAAGAAAAGGGGTTGTGTAGATGAATATTCAAACTACTATAAGAGTTTAATATGTGACAACTCAACTAAAATGATGCAACAGAAAACAAACAATGAAATAAATGACATAGGGTAAACTGGATACCAAATACAGAGAAAAATAAAATTAGACCCATAATTAACATCATCTATCATAGTAAATTCCAAAGATGTTAAAGAATTGGACACTTAAAAATATTTTAAAGAAATGGAATAACATTTGTATTCCAATTATAGATGGGAAATAATTTCTTAATTATTTAAATGATAGAATGATAGAAGAAAGTAACAGTAATGAGATGATTATATGACTATAAAATATGTAATAACTGATGACATAAAAATAAACTAATACACAAAAGAAAAGTAAAACTATGATGATAAGGCAAACATTTTGGAAAAAAATTTCCAATTATCTCAAATACAGTTTTTAATATTTTTGTCCTATTTTTCCATATTAATTTTTACTCTAATTTTATAAAAATCTATTGAAATATACTCTTAGAATTTCAAATTATTCACACTATCAGATAAATGGGGGGAAGTACTATTAACTTCTTTTTTTTTCCTACTAAATTTTTAAAAATTCATTTTGAATTTAAATACAAAAAGACAAAAAAGGGGAACATTTCCATGTCTAAAACATAAAAAGAGGATTCAATGTAAAACCATGAATTTCAATTTTATAATGCTTTCTTTTTTAAAAAAAAAATTAAAACTTTTTATTTTCAAAAATAAAATTTTGCATGTACAATTTTTCAACACTGATCTTGTAAAATCTTGTGTTCCAATTCCCCCACCTCCTCCCCACCTCTTTTCCCAGGTGGCAAGTAATCCAATATATGCATATATATCTATATAATTATCTTGCTGCATAAGAAAAATCAGATCAAAAAGGAAAAAAAATGTGAAAGAAAACAATGCAAGCAAACAACAACAAAAAGGGTGAAAATGCTATGTTGTGGTCCACACTCAGTCCCCCCCAGTCCTCTCTTTGTGTGTAGATGGTTTTCTTCATCATTGAACAACTGTAACTGGCCTGAATCATCTCATTGTTGAAAAGAGCCATGTCCATAGAATTGAGCATCGTATAATCTTGCTGCTATGTACAATGATCTCCTGCTCATTTCTGCTTTGCATTAGTTCATGTAAGTTTCTCAAAGCTTCTCTAATATCATCCTGCTGATTATTTCTTATAGAACAATAATATTTCATAACATTCATAAATCTTAACTTATTCAGCCATGACCTGATGAGATCCACTCAGTTTCCTATTTCTTCCCAATACAAAAAGGGCTGCTACAAACATTTTTGAATATGTAGGTCCCTTTCCCTCTTTAAAATGTCTTTGGGATAAAAGCCCAAACACTGTTTTCTTAAAAACAAAAACAAAAACAAAACCAAAAAAACCCCCACACCAAAACTATTTAATAAATACTACATATCACTTTCAAAAGTACCTTGATGTTTTGTGTTTCCTTCTAAGCTTTCTTTTGTTCTCTGGTATTTCTATTATATTTCTATATATTTCTATTAGTTCTTTCTCTGGATGTGGATAATATCTTTCATGAGTTCTTTGTAGTTGATTTGAGCATTTAAAATACTCAAAATTTCTTCTCCACCAATAAATTTTTGATACTGTAATTACTGTAGTATATGTAATATACTGTAATATATGTAACAATTCCTTGTTAGGTTAAGTTTTCAATGATTTTGCTATTTTAAATAGGTTCAGAGAGGTATTTCATAAATATTTCTAGAATATATGAATCTGATTAATTTTGTGAGTTTATTTTACAAACTACATTTTTGTAAAATTCATTTATAATTTTTAAGGGCTATTCTGTTTTATTTACATTTTCTAGGCACATGATCATATAATCTGCAAATAGCAATTTATTTATTCTTCATCTATTATTATTTCTTGGATCTCTATTTTACTGGGATTTAGTGATGGTAATAGGATTATGAAATAAAGATCATCTTTTTATTTTCATTTCTAAGGTCTTCATTAATAATAGAAATTACTTTTTTTTCAATGCTTTTTAAATATTTATGCAGTACATGAAAATTTTATTACTAAATACCACACTAAGTTTGAATATTTGATACTTAATTACTTTTAGCTTGTCACAATATCTCAAAGACCATATAATCCAAACCACATATGAAAAAGAATCCTCTTAAAAAACATATTTCACTTATCACACAGCCTTCACTTGAAGTCTTCTAATGAGGAAGAAAGTATCTCATGAAGCAAATTTGTGCATAGCAGGATATTTTCCCTTGAATCAGTCTAAACTTGCCACTTATTTTTCCTAGGTATTCCATACAGAAAAAAAGGTCTCATCTCTTTTCAAAAGGAAAGTCCTTCAAAACCTTATAGACAACTCTTGATGCTCTTCCTTTCCTTCTGCTTCCTCTCCCTGCCTCTATTCCAATTTTTTACTCTAAAGGGTTTTAACCTTGCCCAGGGTCACACAGCTAGGAAGTATTAAGTCTCTGAGATCAGATTTGAACTTGGGTCCTCCTGAATTCAGGGCTGGTGCTCTATCCACTGCGCCACCTAGCTGCCCCCATAAAGGGTTTTAATTCTAATCTTCATTCTGCATGATACCAATAAATATATATTTCTTTACTATTTTGATTGTTTGTTACTGGCCTCCCTAAAATGTGGTGCCCAGAACTTAACACCATGCTACACATATGGTGTGATGGGAGAGAGCATGGAGCAGCTAGGTGGAATAGTGAATAGGGAACCCAAGCCGGAAGTCAAAAAGACCTGAATTCAAATTTGGCCCCATCAAAGGAAGTGAACAGACAATTTTCAGATGAAGGAATCAAAGCAATTTCTAATTATATGAAAAAATGCTCTAAATCACTATGGATTAGAGAAATGAAAATTAATATAACTCTGAGGTACCACCATACACCTCTCAGACTGGCTGAGGTGACAGGAAAAGATAATGACAATTGTTGGAGGGGATGTGGGAAAACTGGGACACTAATACATTGTTGGTGGAGTTGTGAACTGATCCAACCACTCTGGAAAGTAGTTAGGGACTGTGCCCAAAGGGCTATCAAACTGGGCATATCCTTTCACCCACTAGTGTTTCTACTGGGCTTGTATTCCAAAGAGATCTTAAAGGAGAGAAAGGGACCTGTATGTGCAAGAATGTTTGTGGCAGCCCTCTTTGTAGTGGCCAGAAACTGGAAACTAAGTGGATGCCCATCAATTGGAGAATGGCTGAATAAATTGTGGTATATGAATGTTGTGAAATATTATTGTTTTGTAAGAAATGACCAGCAGGATGATTTCAGAGAGGCCTGAAGAGACTTACATGAACTGATGCTGAGTGAAATGAGTAGAACCAGGAGATCATTATATAGAAACAGTAAGAATATATAATGATCAACTGTTATGGACTTGCTCTTTTCAGCAATTCAGGAGAAGATTCAACAATTCCAATAGCCTTGAAATGGAAAATGTTAATCACATCCAGAGGGAGAACTATGGAGACTGTATGGGGATTGAAGCATAGTATTTTCACCTTTTTTTTTTCCCCCTGAGGCTGGGGTTAAGTGACTTGCCCAGGGTCACACAGCTGGGAAGTGTTAAGTGTCTGAGATCAGATTTGAACTCGGTCCTCCTGAATTCAGGGCTGATGCTCTATCCACTGCACCACCTAGCTGCCCCCACCTTTTTTTCCCCTGTTTTTTATTTGTCATTGTTTTTTCCCTTTTGTTCTGATTTTTCTTGCACAACATGAAAAATATGGAAATATGTTTAGAAGGATTGCACATGTTTAACCTATTGCTTTCTGTCTGGAATACAAAATCTTACAAAAATAAATGTTACAAAAATGAATGTTGGAAACTATCTTTATGTGTATTTGGGAAAATAAAATACTAACAGAGGGGAGAAAGCAATTGTGGCCTCAGACACTTACTACCTGTGTGACTCTGAGCAAGTCACTCAATCCTGTTTGCTTCAGTTCCCTCATTTGTAAACTGGAGAAGAAATGGCATAACACTCCAGTATCTTTGCCAGAAATACTTCAAATGGGGTTATGAAGACCCTGATACAACCAAACAACAAAAGGAGACAGCACAATGGGACTATCACCCATCACCTGTGACTCATTAGCCCTAAACAACAGGACTTTATCATTGCAACCTAAAAAAGCACATTAGCTTTTTTGACTGCTACATCATACTGTTGATAAAATTGAGCTTTTGGCCATCCCTATGTCTTTTTTAGGTGATTGTCTAGACATTTCTTTCACATAATTTTTCTTGTGAAGCTGATTTTTGTGAATCCCAGATTTCCACATTATTTTTCTTGTGAAGCTGATTTTTGTGAATCCGAGGTTTAGACTATTCATTTATGCCTTATTAAATTTCTTACTAGATTTGGCCCAATGTTCTCTCTACACTGTAGATTTTTTAAAAATTTAAACTGTTACAACCAGTGTGAGACAGTCCTTTCTGTTTCATTTACAAATTTTATAAATGTATCATCTTTATCTAAATCACTGATAAAAATGTTAACGCAGAATCAAGACTAAGTCTTTGGAAAACACAACTAGAGGTCTGTTCCATGCTTATAACCATTAATGCTTTCTCTCTGGATCTTTGCACTCAATATTCTCTAATTCCCTCTTCCTAAAGGGGAAGTTGTATGGCATAAGGCTCTCCTCTAACCTTCTTCTCTTCTCTTAACATATCATTTCACTTGGTGATTTCAACAGCTCATATGGATTCAACTATCAATTCTATGAAGATTATTCTTAGACCTCAAAAGAGGGAATACACACACACACACACACACACAGAATTGAGTTCAGAAATACATTTCTCTTAGTAGGGAAATAAGAGGGGAAAAGGAAAATGGAGAAGAGGGAATTTAAAAGGAGGATAGTTTAAGGGACATACTAATGTCTAATAAGGGAAAGATTAATCCTCAATAAAAATTAATCCTAAGAATGTAAAAACATTTTTAGCTCTCTTTGAGGTGGCAGAGAATGGAAACCAGAGAATGGTGAATCCACCAATTGGTGTGTATAATTATAGTTATAGTATATAAATATGATAGAAAACTACTGTTAGAAATGATGAAGGGGATGGTTTCAGAGAAATCTGGAAAGACCTGTATGAAGTGATGTGGAAGGAAGAGAACAGAACCTGAAGACAATGTATATAATGACAACATTATGCTAAAGACTTACAACTTAAAAAAAATTAATGTAATGATCAATGAGGATTCCAGAGGACTAATGATAAAACATGCTACCCTACTTCCTGAGTAAGAGGTGAAGAATTCATAGTGCAGAATGAGACATAAATATATATTTTGGATATAGCCAATATGGAAATTTGTTTTGTTTTTCTCTGTTTTTATAAAAAGGGTTTTGTGTTTCTTTTGTTCTCAATTGGGAGGATTAGTTCATTTGGGAGGGAAACAAAGTAAGTTTTTGTTGAGTGAATAAATAAAATAATAACAACTCCATGTTTTTAGTATACTTTTAGATGCATAAAATAAAATTATATGAAAATAAATATGAAAAATGCTTAAAATAAATCAAATAGAATAAGAGCCTAGAAAAATATATCACATAGACAAAACAGAATATTTCCAATCTCCATTAAAGACCTATGATGATATATATCAAAGCTTATTTTTAAATAGCACATTAAGAGTTCAAGTGCTTGATATACATCTTATTTGATCTTGAGGCAGATGCTACTATTTTTTCTGTGTGATGAAGGAGGAAACAGACTCACAGGAGTACTTATAAGGGTAACATAGTGAGAAAATATGAAACAGGATTTGAATTCAGATGATCTTAAATATAAACAATGACTCATCAAGCTGGATGGGTTTCAAGTGTGGTATGGTCATGTCTATCATCTGAGGTTCAGCCTGAATTAAAGAAAACCCATCACCAGATCCAAACCTGAATAAGGGACTGCTGGCCACAGACTGGCTCCTAAGTTGTGGATTATGGCTTGTGTCAGAATTTTTCATACCTGCACTAACATGAGTTCATTAAATGTTTAAAAAATATGATTAAAATGGATAATTCCTATATTTAAAGTAAATATATTAAAATATCCCAAAACAATGCAGCAGGTAATAATGAGCAACTGAGAAACTGGTAAACACAGATAACTGACTATGTCCCTGGAAAAGAAGCAGAAAATCATTAAGAACAAATTTAAATCTGTAACAAAACAGAATTAATACAGACTTAAAAAACAGATTAAGAAAATCAGACTCTAAGGATTCCTTGAAGGAAAAGCACAAGAAAAAATCCTATATTTTAATGTAGTAGTGTTTACATAAAGATCCCTGCAGACCACATATTGATTTAGAAACCCACAAATATATGCTATCTATGTTCTATTGTATTTTTATTAGCTTAGTTAAGCATTTTCCAATTACCCTTTTAATCTGGCAGACCTCATTCCAGGAGGTTGCAGCTTCAGTGCACTTCTTATATGTGACCCCTCAGCTTTAATGGTTTTAAGAAATCATGATGAAGGCTTTCTCTCCATCATTTCAGCTCCTAACCTTCACATATACACACAACACCTTTTCTTATTTGTGTCCAGATTTTCTCCAGATCCTCTCTAAGGGTGGGGAACGTTTGCCTGGGCTGTCCAAGGCCAGAGGAATCAGTTGCTAAGGCAACGGCAGGGATGATGAGCTGAAAGCTAAGCACACCAATCTCCCACTGCTCATAAGCTGATCATTTTGTGTGGCCCGTGATTAATGTTATTCCAAATGGCTGCTGGCAGAAAAACTCTCCACACTGCCCTACACCAAAGGAAGCTGTGAGGTGCCCTGGCAGACAAGGGCCGGCTGCTGGATGGACAGCCCGACAGCAGGTGCCCGGGCCACAGTAGCGGGTCTCTGTTCCCTGGGGCCCCAGGTCTCTTGTCTATGAGGTTGCCATGCTGACAGTGGCTGGAAACAGTCATTCCCTTTCTGGAGGAGGAGCCGCCCATTGCAGAGCAGAAGCCATTTTGTAGCTGGCACCCTGTGGAGGAAGTGAAGGAAAAGGCCTACCTGTAGGTCTTGACAAGTCTGTCTGCGTGGGGTTCCAGCAGCAGCCCTTGGAGCACGTTCTTCACGGAGTTGCTAATATGACACTCAGGGATGCCCCGCAGCCGGGCGTACATGGTTAGAGTCTCTCGTCCAGTCATGTGTTCCAACAGAGCATCAAACTGAGGACAATAGCCTATTCTCTGCCGCACCTGAAACAATAATGAATCTCCAGGAGAGGGGGCAGGTAGAAAGGGGTGCTCCAGTGAGAAACATACATGTGCTATAGAATCTGTCAACAAGGACTTTCTATCCATGATCCTACCCAGGAGAGGTGTTTGTTCCAAACACTTCCCTTTTCTGGGATTTTCCCTGTTATCTAACACAAATCAATTACAATTAAAATAAATAAAAACAAAATAAAAGAGAATTCACTAGATTCCCTATAGATGGAACCAACTAGTTGCCTCCCTATCAGGATTATCCTGAAGTTTCCTCTATTAGCATGGGGCCAAGATAACCTATTAAACATCAGTCTCCATCTCTGCTAAATTCTAGATTCAGAAAAAAACACTGAGAGAAACTTAGAAGTAGAAAGTTACACTGGAGGATTTTGCCTGGCCCAATGATACCATCAACATCACTAGGTTCCTTGGATAGTGGCTCCACATCTCCAAATATGGGTTTATAATCAAACAGATATGGATGAGAAAGGCAGGGAATTATAGCCATGGGGCATAAAGGTACTCAAACTTGAAAATGGGCTCTAGAACAAGGCAGGTGTCCAGATGCAAAGAAGATTGTCCAAGAACATGAATTAGTCATGTCAATAATGGCATTTGGCAATCAATTAGCTTGTGAGATGGACAAGTTTTAGTTTTATATTTTAGTTTTAAGTTTTAATAGTACCTACATTTTGTGTATGTGTACAGCAGACAAATAGAATTTTCCCCTTTTCTCTCTCAAAGATATTTTTGCCAAAAAACTCTGAGACCTAGGAAAATCATATCTGGCTAGATGCTAAAGCATTTGTTGTTGGATTAAATGACTTAAATTTTTTTCTTTGTGGGTCTTCATAGCTCTAGTAACATGTCAGCACCTACACCAAGCTACCATCCTACTAGCATAAATAATCTGGTGATGGACAACAAAGCCAAGAAGGCTGTGGGCAAAAAAATTAAAGGTCTTATATATTCTCCCAAAATGGCAACCCAAATCTTCAGTTCAGACTATATCATTCGTGGTTTGCCATTCATATGGACCTCATGTGCTTATTCCTGAAGGAGGAAGCTGGGTAAGAACAGAAGATGTCTAGAATTCAAAGGAAAAGAGAAAACTAGTTTTTTCTCCAGGAAGCATTTCTGTGGACATAGTAGGAACACACTTATTGACAAATGAAATATCCATTTTCCAAAAGCAGTAGGTTGCCCCATTAGTAAATTAAATCCCAGTCAAGAACTCCCTATGGGAGATTAATTGTACATTATTTCAAAGTCTGATTCTTCTTATGCAGCAAAATAACTGTATGGAGATATATACATATACTGTATTTAATATATACTTTAACATATTTAGCATGTATTGGTCTACCTGCCATCTGGGGGAGGGGAAAAATTGGAACAAAAGGTTTAGCAATTGTCAATGCTGAAAAAACCACCCATGCATGTATCTTGTAAATAAAAAGATATATTAAAAAGAAAAAAAAGAACTCCCTGTGGATTGTGCATTAAACAAATAGCAAATTAGTCATGAAGCCCTTTTGGCTAACTAGCAAGAGGACAAAGAAACTGAGGATCTTTCTTTTAAACAATTATGGAGAACAAGGAAAAATCTGCAGTGACCTAAAAGGAATATGCTTTTTTTTGCCAATACTAAGTAACATCTTTTTTGATTTCTGGCCTAGAAAAGAAGGTCAAAAGGCTGAAAAAAACAAGTTAGCTTGTACCAGGATATCAAGGAAAATGAAGTGTCCTTGAAAGAATGACTTCAAGGAGGAAACAAAGAAGAACAATTGTGTGAAGAAGTATTTGGAATAGTTACCCTGTAACAAGAGAATACAAGAAAGAAGAATAAGACACAGAGAAAAGAGGAGGAAGGAGGTCCATTAAATATCTGGAGCTAAATAATAGATATGGAGAGGTAGCTGGATCTTTTTATAAGAAGATATACTTATACTATCTTCAGTTTTGTTTTTTGTGGCTTTTCCCTTTTGTTTGGTTTTCTTTTTTTTTTTTTTTTTACAACATGACTAATGTGGAAATATGTTTAATATGACTGCACATATATAACTTATATTGCCTGTCTTCTTGGAAAGGAGAAGTGGAAGGGAAGGAGAAAAATTTGGAACTCAAAATCTTATAAAAATTAAATTTGAAAACTATCTTTACATATAAGTGTAAAAATATTATTTACAAAAACATTTTAACTATAATAGATTGTGAAATTGAAAAAAAGAAAGAAAGCAGCTTCTTAGATTCCAAGGAGAGATGATTTAGAGCCATAAAAGCCATCAGATGAGAGATCATTAAGGAATAGAGAAAGAGGAGAAGAGCAGGGAAGACTGGTGGTTCCCTGTGGAGGGTCACACCAAGATGGCTCTCTGTTGACTTATTTGGTGAAAAATGGAACTACCAAAAATAGCATTATGAAATCTTGGGGAAAAAACTTAGGAAGACAAGTGTTTTTATTATTAGTGCCAAATGGAAGTTGGATATTCAGAACAGAGGAAAATTTGGGATCTAAACAACTGGCTAAAAAGAAATGGGTTTGGATTCCAGCTAATGACTTAAAAGTATGGGAATTAGGAGCTTTCAGTGAGGGGTGGGGTATAAATAAGAAGCTTTTCCCCTCTCTATACCTGGAGTATATCCTCCTTCTCTCTGCTTCTAAAAATCCTGTTTTCTACAGAGATCAGCTGGACTACTACCTTCTACACTACCCCTTTCCTAAACCCCTGGAGGCCAGTCCTTCTCCCAAAACTATCCTACATGTATTTTGTATCTACTCATCCAGGTACTGCTTCTCCTTCTCTGTTCCCTCTCTCTGGCCTAGACTACAGTACATCCTGTATCTGTTATACCAGTATCTAGTACAGTGTCCGGAACATTGCAGGTGCTTACTAAATGTTTACTGATTCATCAGTTGACTGGAAAAATCCATTTGCTTAAAAGACGGCTTAGAGACAGGGAATGAGAACATTGTGCACATAACCTATTAATGCCACAGAAAGCAGAAAATGAAAAGGGAACAATTTCTTCTGTTTCTTCTTTTTAATGAGAGTACATTCATCTCAGGTCACTATGTTTTTCTGGGAAAATTCTACCTTTTTGATGTCACTGATGATGCTGTAGCCATCAACAAAAGCATCTCCAAAGGTAATAGTATCCTCGCCAGTCAGCATTTTGAAGGTAGTGGTTTTTCCAGCTCCATTGAAACCCAGAAGTCCAAAGCACTCCCCTTTCTGGACTGTGAGAGAGATCCTGTCCACAGCTAGGAAGGGCACCCTCTGGCTGTACACCTAAGATGTACCCAACAGAGAACCCATAGATTGAGATACTGTGAAAATTGGGGGTGCAACCCTTAAAAATAAACATAAGCCCCACCTCCTGGGAATACAATACAAGTGTTGTTTCACTTCATCCTCCAGGTTACCACTCTACATATCTATATCTATCTATCTATACATATACATACATATATCTCTATATATAGAAATAGACATCTCTCTATATCTATATCTATATCTATACATAGAAAACACATATACATTTTAGAGACCAGGGGCTCCAAGTTAATGACACATCTATTATGCTGTAGGTGGGAAGAACTAGGACAACAATGACCAAAATGTGGCCTTACTTTTGTGAGGTCCTTAATAACCAGTGGGGTATTCAGCAACAACTCTGGTAGGGATTCCAAGACTTTCTTTTTTTCATCTTCCACATCTTGGTCTTTTGGAATTACTGATGATTGGAGATGTATCTGTGCCTGGGTTCCAGAGACAAGGATTAAAGATATAAATACCCTGAAGATGTCTGGCTCAACTGGATTGGAAGGAGCTTAGAAAAGCAGGGTCTGAGGGCAATAGGAATGTGTTAGGTCTTCAGAAACCTTAGAAAAAAATACAATATTCTTAGAAAAAATACATACAAAATCCCAGTGAACTCAATACTGAATCTCCCAGAATCCATTATCTCTGAAAACAGGTAAGCAAAACACAATAAAAAGTAATTAGGACTACTTTTTTTTCCCCCACTTTTCATTTCATTTTATATATTTTTATTCCCTTTATGATGTAGTACAGAGGAACAGGGCTCAGTCATTTCCATCCACTTAGCCATTTTACCAAACTCCAAAACCAGGCATTATTATACTACTGATAATGTCAACTATTCAGCAAAAGAGTTAAGTATGGGATCTCCTATGAATGAGTGAGCTTACTCTTCAAAGGGAGGAGGCAGATTCCTTTACTTCCTTTTCTGACAATGGATTCATTTGTCTGGTCTGCTGTACATTGTATTGTATTATATATTGTGTCTGTTTTTCTGGAATAGCACTTTGATGAGATTTAAAAATAAAATTTTGTGTCCCATTTCTTGGATCCTATAGATAGCTTATATATTTCAAATAGGACCATCATGGAAAATGAAGTCTGAAATCATGAACCTGATCAGTCCTTATTTTCAGATTGGCAGAAATTATACAATGTTCATAGCTATAGGGACAAACCTATGATGGGTTAGCTAAATCTGATTCAAATTTATTTTTTTTTCTTCAAGAAAGATGGCTATATTCATCTCCTTTAAAGCTGAGGAGAAGTGAAATCTCATATAGTTATTTTACTTACCCAGTTCTGTGTTCTGAAGATGTTACTGACCAAAGTTCTCAGTCTCCAGAGGAGATTAGTTTCAATGAGGAATAGAAGAATGAGGAAAACAAAGCCTGAAACAGCCATAGAAGTCATGTATTTTCCAATCCCGGGAGCTTTCCATGCAAAGAAATTCTCTTGGTATTTAATATCTGGAAATGGTAAAAGGATACGTGTTTACTTTAAAATGCTGAGGTATATGCTTCTCTCTTCCCTTTTTTTTACTGTGGAAAGACCTCCCTGTCACTCCCTTCAGATTACTCCCAAAAGGACCCAGGTATCTTTTGAGAGGTCCATGAAGGTCATACCATTCTTCCCACAATTTGGCTAATCCAGCTTCCTATTAACCTCCGATTCCCTACCCTGAAGCAAACTCAGTGTGGCCATGCTATAAAAGATTTGGGGAAGAGGTAAATGTTTAGAGAAAGGCCTCAACCTACCTGAACTGCAGCCAATGTTAACTAGGTTCCTGGGAAGGGAAGAAGCCCTGTGTTTCCTTTCCCTCTTCTCCACCATTACACTACTGGTTTCATTCATATCAAACTGCCTTCTGCTCTGTTGCTTCCAGGTATCCTAAAGTTATAAGTCTGAATTACAGATTTTCCGCCGTGTGTATATGGAGCCTAAGAACTTTATTAATGGGTCACTGTTTAGTGATACTCCAGAGGTGGGTCTCCAAGTCTCTTGGGGCCATGGCTTGTGGGTGTGGGTCTAGAATGTAGTTAGCTCAGTACCCTAACATTATCAAGTCATCCCCAGCAACAAGGATTCATTAACATTTTTATTCTCTTCCTTTACTTCTATTCCTCTAGGATGCTCTCGGCTTTACCTCTGAGCTATGGCTTGGGAAGACAGTGTTGTCACAGAAAAAGGAGAAACTTTAGAAAGACTATCTAAACCAAAAACTCTCATATTACAAATAAGGAAACTGAGGTCCAGAGAGGGATAATTTGTCCATGGTGACATAGTAAGTGGCAAAAAGAATTTTCCAACTCCAAATCTAGTGCTCTATCCACAATAGAGTATGTTGCTTTTCTTACTCAATGGCTTGCAAAGCTTATTGGAAAACAATAAATTCTCCTGGATCAGTTCAATTTATGTGCCATGGACTACTTTGGATTTTCTCCCAGGGACACTTCTCAAAACCTCCAAGTACTTTACAGACATTTTTCCATGTTTGAGAAATAACTTCTGTGTCTCCTGAGGATGCCTCAGCCTTTTTTCTTTCAAGGAAGATTATACTACCTCCAGTTTATCCTCTGTCTGCTTTAAGTAGGAAAGGTAGTAAGAAAAGGGCTGTTAAACCAGGGCCTGTGGGAATTCAAGATACTCACTAAATTTCTTGCAGTTATGAGCTGCAATCTCAGAGGATGTGCAGTATCTCTTGGTCTCAAAGTTTTCAAAAAAATTGCTGATAGACATTCCTAGGCTATGACTGGGCAATACCAGGAAAACCATATCCAAGGTTTTAGAAAGTTGCAACAATTTTAGCCCTGTAATGGAAATGTAATAGATTAGTTTACTTTGTAACAAACCAATTATTCACTAGGGAAGCCAAACTACGCTAGTGAGATAACCTGAAGTTACAGATATTCTCTGCACAATAATAATCTTTTCATTACTCCATGTGAAAATAGAAGTGTTACTTTGGGAATTTTCTCAAAATGGACAAGTGTTATCAAACTCAACTTTGTATCTTTCACTCATATTATCAGTGTACCTTACTTTAGGCCTGGATGTCAGAAATTATCTCTGGCCTAAAAGCCCTGGGTACATTCCCAAGTTCCCTTGAACATTTCTCCTCAAACTAGAGAAAACAGATTGTCAAGAAGGAAATTGCAACAATTCCTCCAAATACTCATTCAAAATGGTTTCCAGTTATGTGAAGAAGGGGTGATGAGGTAGCTCCACCCAAGCAGCCTATTTTCCTAACTCAATATCAGCATGTTGATTTAGCTCCAGCATTAGACTGAAAGATTTATGAAAACAGAGACTTTCATTGATATCTCAGGGATTGAGTACTTAATGATCATCCGCATTCAGGAGGCTACTTCTCAGATGCTCATTATCTGAAGAAGGGTAACGTGTCTGCCGGGGGATGATGGTGACGAATTCAATGTCCCCCACCTGGCATGCGCAAGATGCTGATGATGAGGAAGGTGGCAAGGCCCGAGAGGATGTTGAATATGCTAAGTCTGGTGTAGGCAGCTGCAGCTCCAGAAAAAAAGAAGCTCATCAGGTACATAAGGGGGATGATGGACCAGCCATAGAGCATTAAGATCATCAAAGCATCTGCAAGGTGGTTATCCTGGGTGAAAACTTCCACATCGAAGGCTCTGAACACCACCTAGGTCATAGTGATACGTGGGAGATGGGGAGAAAGGGAACACAAGCAACAAGAGATTAACTTATAACAATGTCAGAAGAAAAAACAATGAAATGCAATTTCAAAAATAGATACAGAACACCTTAATCTCCCGTGAAAAATGGACACATCAGGTGTTACTAAGGGAGTCTGAGGAAGACAGGTCTAAAGATGATCTTTATCCTGGTTATCCTAGTGAGAGGAGATTCCCTCTCTTCTCTCTGGAAAGAATCAGAGGAAAGATGCTCTAACTTGTGAAGATTTCTCCTACTAACAGCTTAATGGGTCCCAAATAGGGGGATTGAGGCCTAGAAAAGATTCCTCTTTCTGCAGAGCCAGGAAAGGGGGGCGAGAAGTTTCTAACATCACTTCCTCAGCAATCAGGTTCCTTGGACAGATTAGTTCCTGGGTACCAATGGCCAAAGGAGAAGAATTAAGAAGAAATGGGAAGACTGCGTAACCTTGGAACTCTGGTTAACACAACGTCCAGTCGTGATGTCAGAGGACTGATGGTGAGGCAAGTTTGCTACCCCATAGCAGAAAGGTGATGACAATAGGTGCAGACACTTGAACATGGTCAGTCTTGATTGAACATGGTTAGCTTATTCATTACAAGGAAAAGTTCTATTTGGGGGAATGGTCATTGGAAAGTAACAGCCATATTCAAAAAAGAAAAGAGCATCAAATAAAACGCTTAAAAGAAATTAAAAACAAAAACAAGTTGCTTATAATGTGTGAGAGATAGGGTTTCAACTGACACCTTATTCAGCACTCACCAGCAGCAGGGAACAGGAGACAAGGAAGGTAAGGAGATCCCATAGCAGGGCAGAAAGCCAAAAATGAATGACATAGACTCCACTGACAAACTGAATGTGCTTTGCCTTCATGTCTCTCTCAATGACTGCCAGGATTGAAAACGTACTGGCCAAGAAAGCCATGCTGAAGAGCAAATTAAGAGCTAGGTGAAATCCAGTGTGGCTCCTGCAGGAGACAGAACGGGTAGAGGAGAGCTTTCAGTGCATCTAGTTAGAAGAAAAGAGGATTTTTACTAATAGCTGCATTCTAGAACATGATCTACTAACAAAAAATTACAACCAGCCAGGCAGGGAAAACTGCTCATGGAATCAAAGCCTTGGATCTGGGTAAAACCCAGGTTCACATACTTACTCATCGGCTTGTTCTGATGTGGCCTGTCCAGCACCTCGGGGCTGAGGGTAGTTGGAGACAGTAATGGAGGCACTGGGGCCAGAAAGCAGCTTGAACAGAATATTGTCCACAACAGCCAGGGCAGTGGCAGGAGAATGGTAGGCTTGGTTGTTGAACAGAGCAGTGATAACTGTCTGGTCTCCGACATCTCTGAAGGAAGTTGCCACAAGGCATCGTTCATTAAAACCTTCGCCTTCCACCGAGGCCCTAAAAATCAGGAACTCTTCCAAGTCACCTTGTGTGGGGAAGCAACAATTAAATTCAATTAAATAGATATTTATCAAGTACCTACTAAATGCAAAGGCTTATATTAAGTATTCAAAGATATGTGAAAATTTCTGTACCCAAAGAGCTTACAAGTTACAAGTAGATGTATATGTGTGAGTGGAGGGAGGAGAGATGTACTCAAATGACTACAATATACAGAATATAGAATATACAAAGGGTATCAAGTGCTACTGGAGTTCTGAGGAAAGATACTTTTTGATGAGAGGAACTGGGGAAAGCTTCATGAAGGAGAATGCATTTGGACCAGGTTTTGAAATATCAGTAGATTTGTAATGGGTAACAGGGAAGAATGGCTAGGATGGGAGGGTATTTCAAGTCTAAGGAATAACACAAGCAAACTATAGGAGGATGGAGTACCCAAAAAGGGTAAAAATGTGAAATAAGGCTGCTGTTATTGGTTGGTTTTGTATTTTTGAGGTTATTGAATGCCAGACTCTGGCAATGAAACTTTATTTGATAGCTAATAGGATGCAGTGGCTCAGTGGATAGAGTGGCTAACCTGGAGCCAGGAAGACTCACCTTCCTGAGTTTAAATCTGACCTTAGACACTTATTAGCTGTGTGGTCCTGGGCAAATTACTCAATCCTATTTGGCTCAGTTTCCTCCTCTGTAAAATGAACTGTAAAAAAAAAACTATTCTAGCATCTTTGCCAAGAAAAGCTCAAATGGAGTCACAAAAGAGTGTGAAATAACTCAACCACCAAAATAGGATGTCACTGACATTCTGAGCAACACTGACATGATTAGACATGTACATGAGGATGGTTAGTCAGACATCAATGTGAAGGACAGATTGAAAGGGTTATGAGACTGGAAATGAAGAGTCTAATTAGAAGGCTACTGTGTAGTTATGGAAAAAGGCATTAAAAGCCTAATCAGAGATAATGGTAACATGAGAGAGGGAAGAAGAGCGAAGATGGGAGAGATCCTTTGAAAGGATAATAACAGAATGTGGCAGCTTGTGTACTACCATTTGGGAAAGACATTATTAAATTGGAGAAACATCTAGATCAGGGTAACCACTATGATCAAGAGCTGAGTTCATGGAAAAACATACCTGATTTCATAAGTGAGTTTAAGAACTCTTATAAAAAAAATGCTTGTTGAATTTAATTGAATGATGTCAACATGGAAGGAAGTAATTAGTAGCTTGTATAAGGCTCTGATCTTTGCACTATTCTATTCAATACTTTAATCAATAAAGATAAAAACATAGAATGTATGCCTATTAAAATTTGAAGTTATGTCAAAACTACTTTTAAAAATTATTCTTAATTTTTACTCATTAATAAATTATTCTTTTTATACATTACAAAAATGTAATTTATGGAATGTCTTGAGAATTAGATGCCATATTAGTTAGGGTTATGGCCAGTATGATGTCACAAGTATTTAAAGTATTTTTCCTTGTTAGCACACCATAGAAAGAATTTCATATGTATCTGACTGGCCTAATAATTCAATTCTTACACTAAAACTATGAGTTATAGAATCAGGATCCAAAATCATCTTCATAGACTGGAACTCAAGAGATTTAATAGGAATTTAAATTTTTAAAAAACTCACAAGTTATTATAAGCATGAACAAAGCTTACATTTTAAACTTAGGATTCCCAATCTTTTCCTGATGAGAAGTCTTTGACTTTCTCATATTTTTACAATCATCAAAATGGATGTGTGCATGTGTAGGCACACATGTTCATGCACTGTAAATATAAATTCGTGATGGAGCCATGACAATAAGTCTGAACAGGTAAGGTCCAGAGACCCTGCTGGATCTGTTGGGGATATTTATCCAAGGTCTATACTGGAGAGGCCAAAGCAAGCAGTTTGGTACCTTGAAAAGGATGCTGAATTGTTATCTTTCAAAATGTAAAATACCTATTGTCATTCGATGCTTCAAGTGATACCTCAAAGTCATGCCAAGGCATCTCATCCACTTTTCCCAGTAAAATACTAAAAAAAGAGAGTGTACTTTTGCTTTTAGCATTCTTTTTTATGGTTCTTTTTGATATTTTTTCTCATTTATTTTTCTACAGGAAACTTGTGATTTCATATGACTCTATTAAGTAGTCTATGGGCATTCTGACCTATACTGAGTTAAAGCTGTAGTTTGAGAAGCAATGACTTTTTTAAAAAAAATTTATTTGCTCAACTCACCATTGAAGAGGGAACGCTTAAGCCTTCTCTTGTTCAGCTCCTCCTGTCACAATCAGTTTGGAGATGTTTTCATATCATTTGCATGTCTTGCTAGATCAATGTCTAAATATTTGATGCTCAGTTTCTGATTTCCAGACTTCAAAACTATACCTTTGCTATTTCATCCTGAAATTTCCCTTAGGGCTTGGAGCCTTCTCACTCTAGAATATCCAACTACCTCTGCAGCCTTCTCAACCTGGATTATCCCTCTGCAATTTCTTCCTACAGTCTCCCACTCAGTGGAGAGGCCCAAACCAGTCTTCCAACCCCTCTTGGCTCTGTCCCCGACTAAAAGTCTATTTCCTGGATATAGACGCTTGTTTCATCTGGGTAATTCCTGCCTTCAATCCTTCCTTTTGTTATTTAAGGGGAAATTTTCTTTTTGTCAGTTTTCCTTATTTTCTATTGGGTTGACTATTTAACCCTCTCTTTAGAAATTAAGAAACCGAAGCTGGAAGCTGAATGACACAAGTAGTTAATGGTAGACTCAGGATCTTAACAATGATGACAAATTCAGCATTCTCTTTACTATGTCATGAAACCTTTTGAAATAGTCTTTAACTTTCCTCTTTTTATAACTAAATATTTTCTGGTATTAAATTATTCTAGTTATAAATTCTGCTTTGCTGTGATAAATTAAATTATATATTAAATTAAAATTAATTAAATTAAAAATCATATTGTATCATTTAGAAATATTTATAAATATTGTATTTAGTATTTTTGTATTGGTTTATTATTTATTTTGGCTGATTTTTTTTCTCCCAGTCATCTTTGTGTTTGGCATGGATATCAAAGTTATTCTTCCTTCACTTTTTATAGATAGGTGGCTCTGAAAAAGACTGTCCATTTTCTCTTTCTGAGATCTGATGTATTTTGGTTATCTACTTGTTTTATTTTATTCTTAATTCACTTAATTTTATTCTTTCACATTTTGAAAAATAAGTATTAATTTCTTTTAGATTCTCAAATTTATTAGCAAAGAGCCATCCTTTTAGCTTTCAAATGATTGTTAACACCACATTTCCAAACAGCATATGAAAACAATGTTTATAGTACCTGTAATGTACATCCTTGCACAAAGGGTACAAGATGTGATGCAAGGTTTAGGGCTTGCAGTCAGAGATCTGTCTTAAACCCTGACATTTTATAGCTATATAACCACAGAGAAGTCTGAAGTTCCATTTCCTCATCTACAAAATAAGGATAATTTTAATTGCATGATCTATCTCACAGGATTGTTGTGAGACAACTTCTTCACAAACCTTAAACCCTACAAAACATGAGTCAGTATTATCATTACTTGAACTTTCCTGGAATCAATCAATATGAAGGCTGTTTGTGTTCCCTGTTAATTCTAAATAACTTCTCTTGTGTGATGACACCACATCATAACTTTATTTTTTGGCCCCTGGTAGACGGGTCTCCTCATGCCAGCAGCACTTACCTAACACCTCCCGAGGAACCTGTTTCTCAGCCTGCAGCATATCTTTAAAGCGTTCCGAAAGTTGCTGGTCCAGCTTGGAGGTGCCATAGATGGAAAAGGGCACAACTGTCTGACCATACTGACCCAGGGTTAGCTGCAAGATGGGGTCATCCCGAATCGCTGAAGAGTAGTTGATGGCCATGAGGGCTAAGGTGATACAAGTCAGGGGCACCAGGATCTGCGCCACCAGGATCTTCCAGTTGCGCCAGCTGTACAAGACCTTCTTTGTGAACATGGCATAGAACTGTTGGCAGTGAAGGTAGAACTACAAGAAAGAAATGACAGATTTGGAGTTACAATGGCTAACAAGACCAAGCAGGTCAACCCAGTCCAGATTCTTTGAAACTTAAAATTAATGGCATCTTAGAAATAGGAAGAAAATCCAGGGGACAGAGGAGAATCTCTGACATGTCTCAGCAGGGTGACCTGCTCACGTTTGCCCAAGAGTATTTATCTACCAAAAGAAGAGAGGTTACCAGTAGGGATCTGGTAATAGGATAAGGAGAACACCGTCTTTTATCCATGGAACACCTTAATGTCCTCAAAATATTGGCAAACTGAGCATCACTCCTGCTCTGTGAGATAAGCAGAGCAGCTCTCACCACCAAAGATGAAGGAATTGTGGATCAGAGAGATTACATGGTGTTGCTCAAGGTGAACAAGCTGAGGTGACAGAATTAGAAATCAGTACCCCTTCCAGGATTTTCTTATCACACCCTATGGTAGGATGAGAATGGTCACTGCTCTTGGATATGTAAACAGCACTTACAAAATGGAAGAACACTCTCCGTCTCAGGCGGCACCACAGAGAAGCTAACATTTCAGATCTATTGATCTATTGATGGCCGCCAATGCTAATATTTCCTTGGACCCAAATAGTTCAGACCTAGTTGAGTCACTTACATCTATCCTGAATTTGCTGGCCTTGCAGTCCCAAGTAAGAATGCTCACCCTGGTGTTGAATTTGATGGCGGTACAATCTTCCTTGATTAAGGCTCCAATGCTGTCGGTGAGATCCATTATTCCACTGAGGTTATTGTCCATGGCCCAGTCACTTGCCCGTCTCTCATGCTGATACTGCAAGGCAGGAAGCTGTATGGCTTGGATATCCATGCTTGAATCTACAAGTTTACCAACTCTGAACCAAAGAAGTATAAGACATATTTTTATTATGAATGCTGATAACATTTGGTGTGTAGGAATTAAGTCAAATGAAATATGAAACTGAAAAGACTAATTCAGCTTTCCTGAACAAAAGGAATAAAAGAAAAAGAAGGAGAAGATTCTCAAACTCTTAGTGTGGTCTTCTTTCTATGATTCTCTAAACTATGTATTCAGTAATACATTTATTTAGTACCTAATAAACATTTATTAAGTACTTACAATAGTCCAGGCACTGTTCTAAGTGCTGAGAATAAAAAGAAAAGCAAAAGATAATCTGTATTCTTGAGGAGCTTATAGGATAAGGTGATGTAAACAACTAGGTACAAAGAAGCTATATACAAAATAAATTGTAAATAATTAATAGAGGGAAAAGCACCAGAATTAAGGGAGAAGGGAGGATCAAAACTGGGACTTGAAGAAGCCAGTAGATGAAGATGAAGAGGGAGAGTTTCACCAGTAAAACTGCTCAGAATTAGGAGATGGGGTGTCTTGTTCAAGGAATGGCAAAAAGGCTGCTGTCAGTGGATCAAAGAAGATATAGGAATGGAGGGAAACAGAGGGGAGGAGAGGTATAAAGTATGGGAAGAACTGAAAGTTGGAAGGAGCAGTTGGGTTATGAAGGCCTCTGAAAACCAGAGTGGCTTTTATATTTGATCACTGGAATTTACTGAGCGTTGGTTGCATCTGATCTTTAGAAAAATTACTTTAGTGACTGGGAAGAAGATAGACTGAAATGGGAGAGACTTGTGGCAAGCAGACTAACCGACAAGCTATTGTAATCGTCCTTGCATAAAGAGATGAGAGCCTTCACCAAAGTGGCAGCAGTACCACAGGAGATAACGGGATATATTTGAGAGACGTCACATAAGTAAAATTAAAAACAGTCAGCTCTATTTTCTTTATTTTCTTTCTGAGTGTGTGTAACATGAATTTGTTCATTTTAACCACATGATTTTTGTCAATGTGTATAATGTTCTTTTTGATTCTACTTTCTTTACTCCGCATCATCTCTTATGCATATTCTTGCATTTCTTTGAATTCTTCATACCTAACTTTTCTTATTGAATAATTATATTCAATTACACTTATATATTATAATTTGTTCAATAATTCCTCATCTAAGGCAACTAGGTGGTCCAGTGGAAAGAGCACTGGTCCTGAACTCACATTTAATTTTACACTTTTACTAGCTGCGTGTTTCTGGGCAGATCAGTTAACCTGACTCAGTTGCCTCAATTGTAAAGTGGAGATAATAATAGCACCTATCTCTCAGGGTTATTTTAAGAATAAAATGAGATAATACTTGTAAAATGCTTATATCTGTGGTCTTACATTACAAATTGCCTACTGTATATTTAAAATTAGATGTTTCCTTGATATCTCAAACTTAAAATGTCCAAATCAGTATGAAATATTTTTCTCTACCCCTAAACCTCTTCCTTCTCTGAATTTTGTTTCTAGTAGGGCTTCACTATCCTTCTAGTCTGCCAAGTTCAAAACCTTAGTATCATCCTCAATTCACTCATTCATCTCACTTACTAAGCCACTGCCAAATATTTTTGTTTCTATCTCCATCACATCCCTCACATACGTACCTTTGAAGCTCTGACCATCTTGGTTCTGGCACTTATTACATGTCATCTGAACTATTGCAAAAAACTCCTATTTGGTCTCTTTGACTTAAGTCTCCTTCTACTTTAATCCATTCCCAGTTTCTAAATTGATTTTCCTAAAGTGAAAATCCTTATTACCCTCCTCAAAAAAATCCTATTTTCTATAGGATCATGAATAAATATGCATTTATAAAATAATAAATACATTTATTCCATCCAAGGTTTTAGTCCTCTTTTCATTCATTAATGCAGAAAACTCAGTTTTGCATATATATATATATAGCATTTTATATTTATTTATGTATATTTATATATATAAATTTATCTATCTATCATTTAACATTTTTAGAAGAGAGGGACAAAGGAGTTATTCTTATTCCCATTTCACACAAGTTTGAAGAGTGCCTACAGTTACTAAGCAATAAAACTGATAATAGAACCTGGTTCTCCTGATTCCTGGAGTTTAGTGTATTTTGTATTATATCATGCTGCAGAGAAATGTCTGCAATCAGACATCAGAGAATCTTCAAATTATTGTATTTGATATAATAATTATTGTAGAACTGAATGCCAGTTATTAAATTATTAGTTCTGCCAAGTATTCATCTAGAGAAAAATCTGGACCGATGACATTCTTCATAAACTTTCTTCTGGCAAAATTTTCTAAATTAAAGGCTTGGCCAAATTATCTACTACATCATAATAATAGGCACAATAGTCTCTAGAATAAATCTAGGGGAAATTATACATATTTTAGTCCTAAGAATCAGTATTGGTACTGGACTCTCTATTTAATTTTTCTATCTCTGTTCTAGAAAGAGAAATTTTAGAACAAATTGAAAAGCAATAATTCTTCCTTCAATATTTTAACCAGCAATACTTCTAAACTTCAAATGATCACCACAACAAAGTTCAGAGTTATATACACACCTAAGGAAAACTTCTTCCATGGTGGTGACAGAAGCTCCATAGCTAGCAATGCCTAGTTCCTTTCGTTTCAGTTCCAGCTCGGTAAAGAGAGTTTCAAACCTAGAAAGAGGAAGGAGATGGAATGAAAATGATCAGTTTGGTGTTCTTTAAAAAATCCATTGAAAAGAATAGGTTTTGTTTGTGAAATAGATAAGAAATATGAGCACATAAATAAAATAAAACAAACCCAGGGCTATAAAATTTTTTCATTATTTAACAATTGTTGTCCACATACCAAAAAGTATATTAGTTTTAACATAGCAATATCTACATAACCTTTTTCACTTTTCAAATTTTCTGGGTGTGAATTTGTTCATTTTAACCACATGGTTATTATAAACGTGTATAATGTTCTTTTCAGTTCTACTCTCTTTGCGCTACATCATCTCTTATACGTATTCTTGTATTTCTTTGAATTCTTCATACCTAACTTTTTTATTGTATAGTTATATTCCATTACATTTACATAACACAATTTGTTCAGTAATTTCTCATCTAAGGTAACTAAGTGGTCCAGTGGAAAAAGCTCTGAACTCAAATTTAATTTTGCACTTTTACTAGCTGTATGTCCTGGGGCAGATCATTTAATCCATCTCAGTTTCCTCAGCTGTAAAATAGAGATAATAGCACCTATCTCTCAGGGTTATTTTGAGAATAAAATGAGATAATATTTGTAAAATTCTTAACATAGTAACTGGCACATAGAAGGTAGCTATATTAATGCTAGTTATTATTTTATATTATATATTATTTCATTTATATTTATATTATTTTATTTTGTCATTTTTATTATTATACCTAGAGTTACTAAGAATTTTTTTTGCAAAAGGCCTTATTTTTTCCCTTGTCAATAATCTTCTTAGAATGTAGTACCAGCAATAGGACTAGGTCAAAGTTTGTACATTTTTCTGACTCTTTTTATTCCATATAATTCCAGATTTATCTCCAAAAAAGGTGGACCCAGTCTCACAGTTCTACTAGCTATGTTGACAGTATGCCTATTTTATTATAGCTTAGCCTTGCCAGCACTGAATACTGTTGAATACCTTTGTCATTTTGATAGGGGTGGGATCTTAGAAGTGTTTTGATGTGAATTTCTTTAATTATTAGAGATTTTGAATTTTTTGGTAAGATTGTTGATAGTTTGTTTCTTATTCTGAGGATTATCTCTTTATATTTTTTGACAGCCTATCAAATGAAAAACAGCCTTTATTCTGATAGACTTGAATCAGATTCTTTATTCTAGAAGTTATAGTTTTATCTGAAATATTTGATAAAAAGGTCTTTTAAAATATAATCAAACCTATTTTATCTTTTAAAAATTTTTCCTAAGTCACCCAAAGCTTACGAATTTATCCTTCCTCCATATAATATAATTATCCTGTCTGTTCTAATTTTTTTGGTCCCTTAAAATTTTTGTATTGTTGGCAATGATGTCCTGGTAAAAGTTTAACAACTTTTAAAAAGTTTTAATATGGAAAAAATCTGCATTTTAAACAATTTCCCCATCTTTTCTTCAGTCTATAATGGTAATACGTGAAGAAATGCAGAAAACAGAATCAAAAAAGCCATCTGCATGTTGACAAGAACTATGTGGTTAAAATCAACAAAACAGTAAATTAGGCCTTGATTTGTAATATTTGCACATTTCCAAAATGTATATGCTCACCTGAAAATTTAACAATCAGATTTTGAGTGCTGGTTTTCATGTAGGCTTCAATACATATCTGGTTGAGTCATTTAAAATGGTAAGAAGTTTTCTTCTGGTTCCAATTTTATCAAAACAGTGTAGTTTTCTGTATAATTTGTGCTGAATAATGAAATGTCTTCCCTAATGTTTTGTGGCTCTGTGTCTATCAAAAAATATGAGCTACCTATATATGGTTTGGACTTGTTAGTATTTAACCCATTCCAAGATCAATTTTAAAATTTTGTAAAAATCAGTATCAAATAGTTTTGACTGTTTTGGTTTTATACTATAACATGAAATCTGGGAATATACATCTAGTCCCCTTTCCTCTTTTTGCATAAATTCCCTTGATTTTCTTTACCTTTTTTCTTCTGTACGAATTGTCATTTTGCTTAATTCTGAAAAGTATGCCACCAAATTAATGAGCAGTATTAGTATTAAACCTATTGATTAATTTGAGAAGCATTTTAATATTTACTATATTAATGTGCACTATTTCTCTAGTTGTTTAATTTTTTATTCCTATAAAAAGCTATGTCCGTAGGAGACTAAATCCTCCTTCACAGAATAGAAACCAGTAGTCATGTTGTTGTCATGGAAACAGGGAAGAGGCTGTGATAAGGTAGAAGAGGTACATATGCAGCTGTAACAATTTACCAGCAAGCCATATTCCATGCAATGCATTTACTGCAGCAATGGCAGGGACATTACACATAAATGTTGCCCTGAGCTGAATTGTTGTCAACATAAATATGGGTGACACTTCCATGTTTGTTAAATTCTTCAATTGCATCATCTTTAATTTCTGACTCCCAGCCAAGTTCATCTTCCATTTGAGGGTTAAACACACTGGAAAGCTGGAAACACTGTGTTGTTTATTGTTGACTTACATAAGTCCTGTGTAGTTCTTAATAGATTAATCTCAAGATAATGAATATATTTTTTAAAAATAAATTTTTATTGATATCTTTTATTTTTATATTACCTGAATTTCCTTTATAACTCCCTAGAGGGCTGCCATATATAACAAATAATTTAAAATTAATTTTTAATTAGCAAATTTCCTATCACTTTTTTTAAACCGATAAAATATAGATATGCTGATGATTTTTGTGGGTTAATTTTATACTTTGCTATTATGCTGATATGTTTTTGCTTGTTTACTTAGAAAATACAAGAAAACCACATTATCTACAAGTAGTGATATCTTAACTTCCTTTTTATCCTTGAGTATTCCTTTAGTTTCTTTTTCTTATCTTACTGAGATACCATGTTTAGGACTATGTTATAAATAATAAAATGATATCGTTTACAAAATTTCTCCATTACATATAATGCTTACTCTTGAGTTAAAATAAATTCATTCTATTATGTTAAAGAAAAATTCTTGTTTTTATTTTTGGTATCTTAAACATAAAATGAGCATGATGTTTTATCAAAGGCTTTTTCTACATCTATTGATAAATTCTTTTTACTGTCAGAGGTTATGTGAATTATTTTTCTAATATTAAACTATCAATTTGGTCCTAGTATAATTGCTATTTGATCATAATGAACCAGTTTTGGAGGGAAAATTTTGCTGTCTTCTCATTCACAAAGTAAAGACAAACTTGGGAAGGCACAGCTCTTGTAACTTTGACTTTGATAGAGAGACTTCAGGTGTGGTCCTGGCAATAACTATGTCTATTTTCCAAGGATCAGCTTTTGAAAAGCAGGAAGCTCATAGTCAGTACGATAAAGGTCCAGTTAGGAATTTTTTGCCCATTGTACTAGTGATAAGAAGAAAAATACAGCCCTGTAGGGCTCTTATTGGCTTCTTCAGTGGCAGGGACTGAACTGCAGAAAATGAAGCAAAAAATACTAAAAAATGCATAATTGTGAGACCATCTTTAAATATTACCTGTATTCTAAATGTCAGTTTGTTAGAAGCCATGTATGAATCTATGTATTATTAGAGGAAATTAATTATAGCAATCATGGTATTTGCTTTAAAAATAAAAGTCTAAGACCCAAAGAGAAGTTGGTATTAAATGGAAGGACAGTCAACATTTTTTTTAAAAGAATGGCTTGAGCTACATGCCATACATTTCAGTTTGATATAATGTTATTGTTATCACCTTTGATATAATTTTTTATTGTTTTTTAACTCGATCTTTCTGGCCAATTATATTTTCCTTTCCATTTAGGCCCATTTATTACACTGACTAATAAACAGAGAGTACAAGCTAAATACTTGTTGAATTTGGGTTGGTTCTTCAAGCTTATTGGTTGCTCTTTAGCCACTGATGACAAAACGATCTTTATGAGATCCAGGCCTTTCTCTATCCACATTAAATTAGATTCTATCAGAACCTCCTTCACTTAGTTATTATCCAATTTGATTTACTTTATGTTAGGGCTAACCAGTCTGTGAGCCATTCTTGAGGATGACTTGCTATTTCTCCCTTTTTGTAACATCTCCATAATAGATCAGAGGCATTTCTAATTTGCACATTTCCAAAATGTATATGCTCACCGAAAATTTAACAATCAGATTTTGAGTGCTGGTTTTCATGTAGGCTTCAATACATATCTGGTTGAGTCATTTAAAATGTTAAGAAGTTTTCTTCTGGTTTCAATTTTGTCAAACCACTGTAATTTTCTGTATAATTTGTGCTGAATAATGAAATGTTTTCCCTAATGTTTTGTGGCTCTGTGTCTATCAAAAAATATGAGCTACCTATATATGGTTTGGACTTGTTAGTATTTAACCCATTCCAAGATCAATTTTAAAATTTTGTAAAAATCAGTATCAAATAGTTTTGATTGTTTTGGTTTTATACTATAACATGAAATCTGGGAATATACATCTAGTCCCCTTTCCTTTTTTTACATAAATTCCCTTGATTTTCTTTACCTTTTTTCTTCTGTACGAATTGTCATTTTGCTTAATTCTGAAAAGTATGCCACCAAATTAATGAGCAGTATTAGTATTAAACCTATTGATTAATTTAAGAAGCATTTTAATATTTACTAATGTGGACTACTTCTCTAGTTGTTTAATTTTTTATTCCTATAAAAAGCTATGTACGTAGGAGACTAAATCCTCCTTCACAGAATAGAAACCAGTAGTCATGTTGTTGTCATGGAAACAGGGAAGAGGCTGTGATAAGATAGAAGAGGTACATATGCAGCTGTAACAATTTACCAGCAAGCCATATTCCATGCAATGCATTTACTGCAGCAATGGCTGTAGCAATCGAGGGACATTACACATAAATGTTGCCCTGAGCTGAATTATTGTCAACATAAATATGGATGATTCCTCCATGTTTGTTATATTTCTTACATACATACGAATATATTTTTTAAAAATAAATTTTTGCTGATATCTTTTACTTTTACATTAACTAAATTTCCTATAAAACTCCCTAGAGGGCTGCCATATAACAAATAATTTAAAATTAATTTTTAATTAGCAAATTTCCTATCACTTTTTTTTAAACCGATAAAATATAGATATGCTGATGATTTTTGTGGGTTAATTTTATACCTTGCTATTTTGCTGATATGTTTTTACTTGTTTTACTTAGAAAATACAAGAAAACCACATTATCTACAAGTAGTGATATCTTAACTTCCTTTTTATCCTTGAGTATTCCTTTAGTTTCTTTTTCTTATCTTACTGAGATACCATGTTTAGGACTATGTTATAAATAATAAAATGATATCGTTTACAAAATTTCTCCATTACATATAATGCTTACTCTTGAGTTAAAATAAATTCATTCTATTATGTTAAAGAAAAATTCTTGTTTTTACTTTTGGTATCTTAAACATAAAATGAGCATGATGTTTTATCAAAGGCTTTTTCTACATCTATTGATAAATTCTTTTTACTGTCAGAGGTCATGTGAATTATTTTTCTAATATTAAACTATCAATTTGGTCCTAGTATAATTGCTATTTGATCATAATGAATCAGTTTTGGAGGGAAAATTTTGCTGTCTTCTCATTCACAAAGTAAAGACAAACTTGGGAAGGCACAGCTCTTGTAACTTTGACTTTGATAGAGAGGCTTCAGGTGTGGTCCTGGCAATAACTATGTCTATTTTCCAAGGATCAGCTTTTGAAAAGCAGGAAGCTCATAGTCAGTACGATAAAGGTCCAGTTAGGAATTTTTTGCCCATTGTACTAGTGATAAGAAGAAAAATACAGCCCTGTAGGGCTCTTATTGGCTTCTTCAGTGGCAGGGACTGAACTGCAGAAAATGAAGCAAAAAATACTAAAAAATGCATAATTGTGAGACCATCTTTAAATATTACCTGTATTCTAAATGTCAGTTTGTTAGAAGCCATGTATGAATCTATGTATTATTAGAGGAAATTAATTATAGCAATCATGGTATTTGCTTTAAAAATAAAAGTCTAAGACCCAAAGAGAAGTTGGTATTAAATGGAAGGACAGTCAACATTTTTTTTAAAAGAATGGCTTGAGCTACATGCCATACATTTCAGTTTGATATAATGTTATTGTTATCACCTTTGATATAATTTTTTATTGTTTTTTAACTCGATCTTTCTGGCCAATTATATTTTCCTTTCCATTTAGGCCCATTTATTACACTGACTAATAAACAGAGAGTACAAGCTAAATACTTGTTGAATTTGGGTTGGTTCTTCAAGCTTATTGGTTGCTCTTTAGCCACTGATGACAAAACGATCTTTATGAGATCCAGGCCTTTCTCTATCCACATTAAATTAGATTCTATCAGAACCTCCTTCACTTAGTTATTATCCAATTTGATTTACTTTATGTTAGGGCTAACCAGTCTGTGAGCCATTCTTGAGGATGACTTGCTATTTCTCCCTTTTTGTAACATCTCCATAATGCCTAGACCAGAGGTATTTCATGTGTGGAAGATTTTTTTCCCCGCTATTTGTTCATTTTTTGTTCTTTTCTTTTTTTTACTTAAAGGCAATTCTTGTTTGATGCTCTTTAGTTGTTCTCCTTTAATCTTCCCATTTTTTAAATTTAATGTTTAGCTACTCATGGGGTAGATGGGGAGTTGGCAACCTTTTACTCCATCAATTTTCCAGAATTTAATTTATGTTCAGATATTGTCTTTGACATTTGATATCTCTACCTTTTTGTAAGACTGAGCATCCAAAGTTTCTATGGCATGATACTTAAATAGTCACTATAAATCCAAAGGTACTAATGAACAAATCATTAATAAAGAAATCCCCTTTGGGGATTTCAGATGTGGAGTAGATATGAAAATTTGTGGAAAAATTAACATTGTTTTGTGTAATTAGGAAGGAAATCAAATGTATTTTAAAAAATTACTCATCTGGAGCTGCCCTTTAAAAATGACTATGCTGACTAAATTAGAAGCAAAAGATCTAAGCTTTTTTCCTGAGGTGGTCAGTAAAATGCTGTTTATTTTATAAAAGATGTAAAAGTCCTCTGCCTCAAAGCCTGATGTCACCCACTGAGTTCTGGGATTGCAATAATATCATGATTCATCATATATTGATATAGGTGACAACTAAGCTTCTAAACAGTGAGCTAAATACTCCTTTGCGGGAACTTGATGGTATTTGTGTAAAAGTGATGTACTCATTACTCTTCTACAATTTCTCTAGGGGTATCTGTGTTCCCTTGGTTTAGTAAGGTGCTTTTCATGGTGTGCATTTCCTGACTGCTCATACTATGCATGTGATGGCAATGTAAGTAACCTAGAAAAGTGCTTGTCTATTGGAACTCATTTACTAAGGCTGAGGAATACAGAGAACTGCAGACACTAAGCAAATGAAAGACCTCAATCAGTGTAGAACTCTGATGCATACCGGTGTGCACTCTCTTTGGGGAGGATAAACGATAATTCAGCTCCAACGTTGCTCTCCAAAATGGCATTTGGTATATGACGATAAACCAGATGAGAAATGTCACTGGTATTACAATGAAGCTCCTTCACTATGATCATATGATACCCCGCACCTAAAAAAAGGCATTTAAAAGACTGGATGAAACCAAACAGGTTTTTATAGTTCTGTTCCCTAGGTTGTGCCTGGCCTTAAGTTGCTTTGATCATGTTAGCCTGATGGGAGATAAGAGAGGGAACCTCCTGCAGTTTGAATGCATGTATAAAGAGCTAATCTTAGAAGATCAATTATTACTCCTGAGAACCTTGTTTCTTATTTTTCATAAGAGGGCTTGGGAATATGAGTTTGAGGGTGATTGGCTTAATGAAGAAATATAAAGCAATAATTTAGGAAGAAGGCTGCCAAAATTCCATAGCTAACAATTACATCAATGTCTTGAGTGTGAAGAGTTGAGAATAAAATATCTATAGGGGAAAAAAATCTATTCTCTGGCCATTTACACTCTCTGAGATAGAATTCTATCAGACACTGAGCTGCCTTATCTGCACAAATATTCTACCTCAGTCTAGGATCTAGGATCTAAGAGTGAGAATTTCAGTGCAAGAAAGCCTTTCATCATAATTCAGGCACTATGTCTGAAGTGAAGCTACAAAGTATTTTACTCATTATGCTGGAAATTTGATAACTCAGCAATGAAGAAAAGGAATAGAGACACCCAGTTTTCTTCCCTTGTGCTTCTCACCATATTTGTGCTTGAGGAAAAGTGAAGAGCCACAACATTGCAGGTCCCCTTTGGCCATAATGGCAATTCGGTCCCCCAACAGGTCAGCCTCGTCCATAAAATGAGTAGTCAGCACAATGGTGCGGTCACTTTTCTGCTGCTGAAGGAGATCCCAGGTGGCTCTCCGTGAAACTGGGTCCATGCCCGAAGTTGGTTCATCTAGCATCACGACCTACAGACCAAAAAGGGACAGTTATAAGACGGGTCAAATGGTACTTTGCCACTTATCAAATCAGGGATTCTGTATATTCTTTTATTGGTGACAATGTTCTTGACACCATGATGCTCCACTCAAGGGAGTACAGTGAGTTTTACTTAGACACAGCAGCTGGTATGTGAGATAGATTATCTGTTATGCATTTATTTTTCTGGATGAGATGCGAGACAGTGGGGCAATGTCAGTTGTTTAAAGACAGACAGTAGGCCCAGGACTATACAAGAATTAGAGATCCCCTCACTACTATGACCACCCTAGACCAATGAAAGACCTGATTGCCCCTTGAACATATCTTAGTAGAGTCTGCTTAGGAGGAATGGTCCATACCAGCTCATTTAGTTCTGCATCAGTTAATGTTTTTGCCAGGCTGCAGAAGGGATGTGACTCCATCCATTAACATACCTTTGAACCTCCTATGAGTGCAATGCCCACAGAAACCTTGCGTTTCATTCCTCCACTCAGTGACTTTGAAAGTGAGTGGCGTTTAGTCTCAAGATCAAGAATGTTCAAAATATGATTGACTTCCTCTGGACATTTTTGCTCGGATAATCCTTTCATCTATGAGACCAAATGAAGGAGAGAACTTTATTTATTTTTTAAAAAATATTTATTTTTAATACACATTGCTTTATGAAGTATGTTAGGAGAGAAAAATCAGAGTAAAAGAGAAAAACCATGGGAGAGAGAAAAAATTCATTCTCCTTAGTCCTTTTTCTGGAGGCAGATGGAATTTTCTGTCCAAAATCTATTGGGATTGTTTTGGATCACTGAACCACTGAGAAGGACCAAGTCTTTCATAATTGATCACTGCACATTCTTGCTGTTATTATGTAGGAGAGAACTTTAGACTGGGGCTTTCTGAGAGGAACTGGACCCAGCATGAAGTGATAGACCACTGGAGTTAAAAGTCAGAAGCTGTGGGGACCTCTCCTGCTACCATGTGAAGATGCTCATCTATATTCTCTCATTTCTTTCCTCCTCATCCCATTTCTCTACCTCCTTCCCCCATCTCCATGGTTCTTTTAAACACATTTTGTGACTCTGTGAAGGTAGGAGTACTGATTACTTCAAGCATGTGAGCAAGGGAAAAAAAAAAAAAGATGTTCATTTCCGGCTCACCTGAGCATAGAAATAAAGGTGTTCAGCCACTGTCATGTAGTCAAAGAGAACATCATGCTGGGGACATAAGCCTAGACTCTTCCGGATCTGAACTATGTCACGTGAAATCTCATAGCCATTGATATATGCCCGTCCACTTGTAGGGGGAAACAGACCTAGGAGAAGCAGAAGATGATCCGGCATGGCTCTGGTAACAAGAGAGTTAAATTCACCTCCCTCTCCCCCCCAGAAATCAGAGATTAATGTGAGTGAAAAAGCTGACCCTTCTGATGTTCCTTGTTTGACATGGCATTCCTTACCCAACCCCAGGAATTGCCACTGGCTGTCTTTCAAGCCTGGAATTATGCTCTCTCCCAATCTTCATCTCTGGTTTCCTTGATACCTTTTAAGAGCCAGCTAAAATCCCACCTTTTGTAAGAGACTACTAGTGCCTTCCCTCCAAGATGATCTCTAGTTCATCTAGTCTATATTATTTGAAGTAGTTTTTTGAATTTTGTTTATCTACCTTAGACTGTGAGCTTCTTGAGGGCAAGATCTTTTTTTGCTTTTTGTCTATTTGTTTGTTTTACTTTTCTTTATACCCCTCAGAACTTGCCTGGCACCATGGCAGGTAGTTAATAAATGCTTATTGACTTAACTTGACTTGAACCCTACCCTTCTGGCTTATTCACAACAATTAACTGAAGTCCCTTTTCCAGAAGGAATATATTAGAGCCTGAGAGAAATGTAACAGAAATTAGAAGAACAATCCCCAATTTTTATGGAGACAAAACACAAAATTGGTCAATAATTTTTTAAAAAATAACAAGTACATTTTCTTATTAAATGTGTTAAATATTAAAGAAAAGTAGAATAAAAACAAAAATAGAAGGATTAATCAGGTAACACTAGAAGAGAAGTTTTGAGTTAGTTTTGAAGGATGTGAGAAAAACAATATAATATAAAACTCTACCATAATAAGAAATATGGCTTATGCAATTAATCTCATTAATATTAGTTGCACTTTATAAATTGCGCATATGAAGTATGAGGAGTAACAATCACAGCGGTTTGGTGGAATGAACTTCCTAGTCATGGAGAAGGGACTTTAAGCAAAGTGATTTAGCTACATAAAAGGCCTTGGAAGAGAGGTACCTTTATCATTACCTTAGGGAGGCTATATCTCAAAATATTATTTTGGAATCATAGTTCCAGCAAACAAAAATTGTTAATTCATCCAACAAGACTTTAGGGAAAAAACCCAACCCTTCAAATAAGATGAACTAATTAATCACTATAGCATGGAGATAAGGTTTTTTTTTTTATCTTTTATCCTATTGCTGTCTTAAGCTTTCTGATCCATCCTCTTCCACAGCTGACAAAATGATTGTCTTAAAATGTAAGTTTGACTCTGTCATTCCTCAACTCCACTCCAATGGTTCTCCTTGCCTCTTTGAATAAACTGCCTTTCCAGTCTATTTAAGTTACATACTCATATACCTTATATCTCACTATCACTCATAATAGTAACAATTTCATGATTAAGAACTTTGAAATTCCATTCTCTGACCACAACTCTCTCTTTACTCACAATAAATTCAAGCTTCACAATTATAATTCCTAGAACCATTTTTATTCTTTCAGTCCATATTCCTGTATGTGGTCTTACTTAATTCCATATCAACTCTGATCCCAGGGTCAGCTGTTTTATTAGTCCAATAGCCATTACTCTAGAATCCCCTGTTCCCTTTCTCTTCTGCCACACCTGTCCAACAGAGCTTCACCTTTGGATAATCCTTATCAAGCCAATTTTTTTGCTTTTGCTCCAGAGCTGAGTGTCACTAATGAAAAACCACAGAATCAAGTTGATTTCACTCACTTCAAATTCATGGCACAAAATCAGGAGAAATAACATTACTTTTCAACAATCCTTGTATTCTATTCTTCTTGACTTCCTGTATATCTTTAAAGTAATGGTAATATTTTCTTATTTCTTTCCTCCCTCAACTGGCCTCTTAACAACTCCATTACCTCCTATAGATAACAAAAAAAACAGGCTAACTAAAATCATCTCTTTAAGTCCCCTATTTCATTTCTCACTATCATCTGCTGGTTTTTTTCCTTATTCCTTCTTGTCATAAAAAACGACACTTCCTTACTTTTTTCTAATATATTTCTAAATTTAATATTCAACAATATCATTCTTTCAAGAAGAAACAAACTCAAAACATATTAAACATTTTCTTAAATTAACACAATAATTGATTTTTTTTATCCTTCCATAATTTTGGTATCAGCTTATTCCTAGGTACTAGGAAAACAGTAAGGTAAAACATATTGAATGCTTTTATAATACAATCACCTTTTATTCTGAACTTAAAATGGGCATTTCTAAATAGAAAAAAACAGAGGATTACAAATGAAAGTGAGAATCTGTAATATACAGTTTGCCTGAGTACATGATAAATTAAACATGTAATTTTCTTCTTTTTTATTAAAGCTTTTAGATTTCAAAACATATGCATGGATAATTTTTCAACACTGACCCTTGCAAAATCTTGGGTTACAACTTCCTGCCTCTTCCCCCCACCTCTCCCTTAAATGGCAAGTAATCCAAAATATCAACATATAATTTTCAAAGCTATCTGCTTATCTGTAATTCTTTCTGTTCTTTTTTATGCATTCAAAATGTTTCTATAATCATCTTTTCTTTCTTCAGTGAAGGGTTATCACATTCCTAAATTCCCTTCTTCCTACCACCAAATTAAAACAAAAACAAAAGACTTGTAGCAAATAAGAATAGAGGAGCAAAACAAATTTCCACATTGTATCTGAATAAATTCTTGAGTCTATCACCTCTTTATCAGGATGTGGGTGATATGCTCTATCACTGGTCCTCTGGGAATTATGATTGGTTATATCACATCAGAGTTCTCAAGTCTTTCAAAGTTTCTGTATTTATTGTCATTAAATAAACTTTCTGGTTCACTTTGTATCAGTTTATATAAGTCTTCCAAGTTTCTTTGAAACTTTCCCTTTAATTTCTTAAAGTATAATAATAATCCATTACATTCATTTACTATATATGGGTTCCCACCCCCTTGTTTTGTTTTGGGCCCTTTTCTTTTTTCCTTGATCACACTGTGATGTAGACTTAGTAGAAGTTTTTGAACTCTTGATATTTTTCCTTTTTTCCCTATTTTCTCCAAGACTTAGCGTTAGCAGTCAATCTCATCAATCTTCAATATCTTTCTGTCTCTTTCCACCAACTGCTCTATTCTCTGTAATCCTTAAAGTCTTCTACCTAATTTTTCTAGCCAATCCAACTTCTACCCTCTCATTCCTCTCCTCCCACTCACTGAAAACTTCTTGAAAAGGCCATCTACAATCAGTGCTTCCTAGTTCCTTACTTCATACTCCTTCAAATGTCTGATCCCTGGTTTCTCCATCCACCACTCTACTGAAACAGTAGTCTCAAAGATCACCTGTGGTCTTATTGGCAAACAGCAGTCTTTTCTCTTTAATCATAGATGATCATGAAGAGATATTTCATAAACAAGATAATAAAGAAGAAGGCCTAGCACAGAGCCTTGAGGTGCAACCATATTTAGGAGGCAAAAGAAAGATGATGATCCTTCAAAGGATGCTGAAGGAGAGAGAGAAGAAAGGGGAGAAAGAGATAGAGAGGGACAGAACAGGAGAGGTAGAGACATTTACTCCCACAGAAAGATACAGAGACACAAGACAGAGAGAGACAGAGACACAGAGAAAAAGAGAGAGATAGAGAGAGCAAGAGCAAGAGTGAGAATCATAATCACAGAAAACAGAATTTCAGGAAGGGACCTTGAGGACCATGTAGTTCAATGCACTCCTGAATAAGAATCTCTTAACAGCATCGTAGGCAAGTAGTCATCCAGCTTTAAAAAAAAACAAAACTTAAAACACTTTTGGTCAAGAGCAGCTAGAGGAGCTCCTTTGGACCAGGGATTTTTTTTTTTTAAACCTATCTTGTGTTATGGATCTCTTTGGTAGTCTGATGAAACCCATGGATCCCTTCTCAAAATGTTTTTAAATGCATAAAATAAGAAACATAGGACAAAAAAGTAAACCAATTATACTGAAATACAATTATCAAAAAATTTAAAAAACCAAACAATTTAGAGTAAAATTTAAGAACTTTTGCATTGAGGATTGTCTAGTAGGGGCAGTTGTTTGGTGTAATGAACAGAATATCAGGTCTAGAGTTAGAAAGACTTGAGTTCCAGATATCCAAGTGGCACAAACACTAGCTGTGTGGCCCTGGGGCAAACTTTCTGTTTGTTTCAGTTTCCTTAGCTATAAAACAAGGGCAAATAATAGTACTTACTTCCCACATTTACTTGGACCATGGCAGAAAGAAAAACATTGTACTTTCTCTGAAAGTCACTACAGGATTCTCCCTGAGCTCTGTGCTTTCTAAAAGTTCTATAAAGCCTATATTATACACACACACACACACACACACACACACACACACACACACACACACGTATGTATATATGTTATATAATCCGACAAAGGAGAACATATTCAGATTGAGTGAGTGTAGAAGTCATCAGCTAGATTATAGCAAATAGGGTGCTACAAGGAGTGGTGAGAAAACAGAATCTAGATAATATTTCTTAGGATTTTAGCAGTAAAAGCTTGATGAGACATAGGATGAGACTCTGAACAAGTGGCAGGGTTGGGTGAAGATTTTTTTTTGAGAGAAGGGAGCCAATCTTAGGGCAGGAGCTGGCAGACAGGGAGAAATTGAAGGAAGGCACAATTAATGGGTCAAGTTTCTAGAATAAACAGGAGGAGATAGGATCAAGAACACAAGAAGTGTTAGCTTTAGCAAAGAGAAATACTCCCATCTCTTCCTCCAAAATCAAATCAAAGGAAGAAAAGATGGTAAGCCAGCACAACAGCATTTATTAAATATTTGCTATGTGCCAGGAGCCAGGCACTGGGAACACAAATACAAGCAAAGAACAACCACAACACTTGCTCTTTAGGTCCTTAAATTCTAATGGGGAAAAACAACACTTCAGGGTAAGATGAAAAGATGAGTTGAAGGAAAGGGAGCTACAGGTTAACTAGTCTTCAGAATGAGGCAACAGAGGAAAAAAGAGGAGATGACGTTGATGGTATCTAGAATTTCCTAAATAAGCTCTATGATTTAAAAACCTCTAGACCATTGTTCATGTTTATATGTGTGTGTATGAATGTGAGAGTGTGTATGTGTATGCTGGGAATCTTACTGCTTCCTAAATGCATCTGTTAAAATTCCTACCTATCCTTTAAAATCCAACTCAAATGTTACCTCCTCCAAAGAACTTTCCCTGACTGCTCTTTCCCCTTCTAATTTCAAAAAAAAGTTTGTATTAACCTTCCTTTATTTCTTTAATATTCAATGGATCGTGATTACATAAATATGGGTACTCCCTCTCCTGATCCACTTTTGTCTTCTTGTCCTTCATGGTTCTTGTCTAGGTTTTTCCATGGCTCATTTATGCAGGGTTCACCCAATAAATGCCTTCTTCTAAGGGTTTTTACATTTTTGGTAAACCTATGGAGCAAGCATCTAAGCTATTCATTTGTTATCACTTGTTTGAGACTCCTTACATTTTCCTTAATAAAAATCTTACATAATTTTTTAAACACTGATAATTCCTGGAAATATGTTAGAGCTTATTTGTCCACAGCTGAGAGCTCTTTATTGCTCTCAAGTTCACTTGGTAGGTTAATTCCTCAGAGAACAGGATGTTCCAGGATTCACAGTCATAAACAACGGCTGGAAAAACAATTATGTTTCAAAGATGGGCTTTTGAACCAAGGCCCTGATTAGTAATATAAAGTTTCCTAAATGTAATCCATCTCCAATTCAAGGTCCAATTCATTGTCCATCTGCAATGTACATTCCAAATAAATAGACCACCTCAATAAACCAACTATAAGGGTGCATGTTATGCTCTGAATAGTAGATTTTTTTTTCCCCATAAATTTAGTGTTTTTTTTTCTGAACAGATTGTTAGACTGACCATGCTTAAAAATCATGTAACTCATTGTGGAGGCTTGTAATATCATGGCATTGGATATAAATAGTACAACATCATCCACAAACTGGAGATATTATAGGCTGTCATCATTAATAGGCAATCCCTCATTCACTGTGGACCTTGCACTAAGACATCCTTTTTAAATCTTTTTTCCCTGAGGTGTTAAGTGACTTGTCCAGGGTCACACAGATAGAACATGTTAAGTGTCTGAGGCCAGATTTGAACTCAGCTCCTCCTGACTTCAGGGCTGGCACTGTACCCATTGCACCACCTAGCTTCCCCAAGACATCTTTTTCTGATAGTGGCAGACACCTGGGTAAGTGTGCATTGTCCTGGTGCACAGCCTCACGTAACACTGATAAACAGAAACTTGTGAAGAGTTATAACTGTGATGGCATTTGTTAGAGAATCTTGTGTTATTTTAACTTGTGCTCAAGAGCTTCCATTTTGGAACAAAGTTTTTAAAACAATATATTTTTTACCTATTGTATCAAATGTTTGCTTGCTATCAACAAAGCAGAGTCAATGGATTTCATCATCCCATTGTCAATTTTGTGACCAACAAGATATGATCTAGTAGGGAGAAATATCCAGTAAAACCTGCTTGCTTGCTTCTCATTTTTTTAAATCAAATATTCCTTTGATTCACATATAAATAATTTCCATAAAATTTTATAAAGATGAAAGAGTAGGCATATGAGTCAGAGTTAGAGATGTTTTCTTGATTCCCTTTTTCAGGGTACTGATTTTTAAATTGTTTTGTTTTATTCTCCTGCCTGAGATATCTTGTGAATCAATCTCTCAATGCTGCAAAGATTGTATTGTTACCGACATAGATTTCCTTGTTATGTAACTGGCCTGATACTGTTGCTTTTTCTGACACTGTCTTCCTAAATGCCTTTTAAATGTTAAGCTTCCAATTTTGGTAGTTCCTCTGTTACCTATGATAATGATAGATAATTATAGAAACATTAAAAATTTGCTACATTCAAATATATTTGTTTTCTTGCCATTTTCATCTGTGAACAAACTTGGAATGATGTAGTTCATTTTGGTTTCATGCCAGAATTTCTTTAGACTTGTTTTTGCTTCTATTTTTTCTGTTGTTTTATAAGATGATATTGCTTATAAATTACCATCCTTTATGATGTTTTATACATTTGCATTCAAAATTGATGATGCCCTTGGGCTACCATCTCCATTTTGTAAGGAGATCAAATGTTTGTTGAGTGAAGTGATTTCTAGGCTCTTTTGGCCTCTTCCTTAGGGTTCAACTTTTCTAGGAAATGTTGATCATCAAAGTCTTTAATCTTTGTCTTTTTATATTTTTATTTTTCCACATTGGCACTCTACTTATACAGTTGAATTTGAAACTCTTGCAACTGTTCAAGTGTCTCTCATCTTTAACTTTCAAATCTGATGTTGAATTTGAACTGATTTTGATGACTTCCAAATCAGTAACAGTGTGACTCTATAAATATTAACATACAATATATATATTTATATAAATTTGTACTTATTTTTGTTGTATTTGTGCATTATCTTCTTGTTTTATAATAAGCTTCATAAGAATAGGGATCTTTTCTCACTTAAATTTGGTATCTCTTCCAGTGCCTAACCTTGGTGGTCTGTATATAGTTATGTGTTTAATAAATGTTTGTTAAATGAATAAGAATGGAAAATACTGAAATAGAAACAACTCAATCTAGGCAGGAAAGGAATCTTTAGATTCAAGAAACATGAAGGGTTGTCCAGAATTATTCCCCTTGCCCCTCAGCTGGGCTGATCCTGACCTGTGAGGATGGACAAGGTAGTGGTCTTCCCTGCTCCATTATGTCCTAGGAGAACAGTGATCTGCCCCTCGTACATATTCAGAGTCAGGTCTCTTATTGCTTCTTTTCTCTTATTCCTCACCATAAACATCTGTGGAAAAGGTAAAGAAAGTAAATTTATATAAAACTCAAGGACTTGTGAAGGGGTTTACAGTAAGTTAAACATTAACCAATAGCTACTAGTTATAAATTCAATACTTTTTTCTCCTTTGTTAGTATCTACCTCATTTAAAAATTAATCTCTGAACTGTAATAAAATTCTGGCCCAAAAACCAAGCTCAGAGAGTAACAAGAGATGTTAAACTGGATAAGAGTCTAGGGGAGTGTGAAGTGTTTGTTTCTATTACCCTAATCTGTTTAACATTTTTATCTATGCCTTTGAAGAAGATAGAGATGGAATACTTATGAAAATCTGAAGCTGACATAAAAGCTTGGAAGGATATTATATCAGATAATAAAGCTAAGATCTAAAGATAACCTGATAGTTTGAACCATGATGAAACTTAAGAGGGACAAAGAGACCTACACAGGATAAAAAACTCAACTGCACATGTACAGGACAGGTGAAAATTGCTATACCACTAATAATTTCTTCTCAGGAGCAGTGAGGAGAGGGACAAAAAGTTGAGTCATTATCTAAAAGTAAACCAAAACCCCAGGCTAATCTAGAGTCTTTGATCTCTTCAAAGGTATTTCTTTAAGTGGCAGTCTCCTATCTCAAGCAAAAATCTAATGTACATCATTGAATGCATTAACTGAAGTCTGTTAATGACAGAAATGACAATCCAACTCTATTCTTTCCTGGACAGACCACAGCTAGAGTACTGAGTCCAGTTTTGACTGCTATATTTTAGGAATATTAGTGAAAAATTGGAGTATTTCCAGAGGTGGCCAAGACATTAAAAGGATTCAAAACTATACTTCAAAAGAAATGGTTGAAGAACTTTAAATGTTTAATTTAGAGAAGAGAAAACTTAGGGAGTGATTTGATTATAGTGTTCAAATATTTGAAGGGCTCCCATGTGGACAAAGGATTAGATTTATTCTGCTTGGTCCAATAAAATGGAACTCAATTCATTGAATGGAAGTTATTGAGAGGAAGAGTTCAGTTTGATAGGAAGAAAAACTTTCTACCATTTTAGAATTGTCTAGAAATGGACTATGTTGCTCCAGGAGAGAGATATCTTTCACTAATGGTCTTAAAGAAAAGGTCGGATTACACTTTTTTGAGATATTATAGAATATTTTCATACTCCAAGTTGAGCTAGATAACCTGTAGGATTCCTTTTAATGTTGAATGACTAATAAATAACAAACCAGAAGAGAAGGTTCAAAAAGACAGATATTTTTACTTCTTAGTATAAAAGAGTATGAAAGTTTCATAGGAAACTAATTTGGAAGTATTTTATATACAAGAAATTATATGCCCTAGTTCTACTACTACAAAACCCATATTTGTAAGGAAGGAGAAAAACGAGGATGAAGAGTCGAAAAACTCTGACAGATAAAAAAGAACCAGTGTTAATTCTTTTTGACAAATATTCATCTCCTTCAAGGCTATGAATCTCTAGAATCATGCTTTAACCCTTCCCAGAGGGAATTAAGGTCAAATATTGAAATGCACAATTCTTCTCACCAATCCATTATACTTGTGGGTTTTAGCATCAAATGAGACAAAGAAATGAAAGCTTTTGAAAAGACAGAAATCAATCCTCGCATACAAACTGACATAGCTACTCCCAGGACAGATTCTCAAACTCAATTTTACTTCTCAAAGACAAAATTCTACATAATTCATCATTACAGTCTCCATAAAACTTATTACATTTCTGGAAAACTGAAAGAAATGTGTTGGTAATTGGGTGAAGAAATAATGATTTCTTGGAAGACATACTCCTTCAACTATACATTGATAAAACATTTTGGTCTTAACAATTACCTTGGACAAATGCTTGATCTTTATTCCAGCTACTAAATCTTCAGGTTCAGCCTCAATGTACTCAGTTTTTAGAACTTTTTCAGGATCATCCTCTTCCTCCTCTTTTCCCATCATAGATCTTTGATTCCCACACCAATAGGAAGGCTAAGGAAGAAATCACAACTAGATCTTCAATTATTTGACAATGATGTCAAATTTTATTGAGATCAGAAAAAATATCAGTCAATGTAACAATATGAACTTTGAAGTAAATAATCTTGAATTTGGCAATCTATTTAAGAAAATCAAACTTTACTCGACAGTGTTATTATTGGTTAAGGAAGAGGGAATCTAGAATACTAAAGTCAAGGCCAAAATCATAAAATAGGAAGATTTCTATTAAATTCTATTGTAGCTAGATTTCTTTCTCTAGAATGTCCCTTAGTAAATAATAAAGCAGAAGGGAAAGGGATAGCTGTTTCCTATCCTTCTATAGTCATGATTGTGGCCTAAGTAAGCAGTGGAAGGAATAAGTTGGTTAGGAGTAGTTTCTATCTTCAAAAGATCAAATAGTAACATCAGAACTCACCATCAAGAAAAAATACCAGGGCTGGGGCATACCATATTCTCCTGGAAAGACAGCTTCCACATACCAGGTCACCAAACCATAGAAGGCAGAATCAAATAGCAGCATTATCAGCACATGCCCAAAAGTGAAGTTATCATCAACATTAACTGATTTCATGAGGTATTTCCATTGAATTCCTATTCCTGAAGCACAAAAGGGAAGAGAATTATAATTACAGATAGAATACTACTGGATCAAAGCTGTCCTGAAGCTTCTTGATATCAAAAGAGTAGCCACATGACTGAAAAAATATGTAAGCCCATTATTTACCATATTGCTATGAATCATTTACTTCATGAAGCATTCAGTAATATTTTTTCTTGCTTTAGTTTCTATTTTTTGATTAAATTTTATTTTATAGTATTGTATTGACAATCTTGAATTATCCTTCATTCACTTCCCCTACCCCACCTATCAAAAAAGCAAAAAGAACAAAAAACAAAAAACCCAAACGCTAATTTATGTAAAGCCAACCAAAACAAATACCCAAATTAGTCATGTCAAAAAATAGTATGTTTCATCATGAGTCCTCTGCAACTGTGATTGATCAGAGTTCTTGACTTTTAGAGTTAAATGTCTTTGTAATAATATTGTTTTTGTACAAATTGTTCTAGTTCTGTTTTTTCAACTCTGCATTGTTCATCTAAGTCCTCTCAGGTTTTTCTGAAACCATCTCCTTCATCATTTCTTATAGCACAGAAATTTTGTCACATTTATATATTATAACTTGTTCAGCTATTTTCCAACTGATGAGTAGTCCCACAGTTTACAATTCTTTGCCATCATTAAAAGAATTGCCATAAATTTTTTTGTGGAGATATTCTTTTTCTTTGCTCAGAATGACTAGCTCAAGTTTACAGACCCACCAATAGTATATGCATTAATGTAACTTTTTTTTCCCCAATAGCTCTTCCAGCAATATTAACCTATTTTTTTTTGCCAGTCTGAGGGGTGTGAGGTGGTACCTCAAGACTTCTTTTAATTTAAATTTCTCTAATTATAATGATTTAGATAATTTTTTCACATGGCTATTGAGAACTCAGATTTATATTCTACCACTAAAGTTACTTTAGTCTTTAATACGAGTTTGCTTTGAAATTATCAAGATCAACCTAAGCTCATTAACTGACAATAGTATCTTTACATTAGTTTTATAGTATGTGTTTGTGTGGGCCCTTTTTGGATATGGTATTAAAGTTCAATGCTTGGCTCTTTTCTACTTTCCCTGTCTACATTTACTCCACTTTATTATATTATGAAATTGCTATTTGAATGTTCCTAATAATGAACCCAACAGAAATTTTCATGGTATATTAAAATCAATCTTTGTACATAAAGTGCTCAGCTATCTATGGTGAATGAATACTTTGAGGACTACAATTGGTGCTAACTTTAAAAAAGGTCAAGACAAAATTTGAAAAAAATTAGATTAATTCTTATTTACAATTGATTTGCATGGAAATGACATGAATTTTAGTGTTATTGTATCATTGCAAATACAGTAACCTATGAAACAAACAGAGAGGCAGGGACACAAGAGTGTCCAGTGTATGACTATGAGTAACCAAGTGCTGCAATGATTCTTAAAGAGCATGCCATGGATACCATATTTCAACCTGTATGCTATGAATTATATAGTATTGATACTTGAAATCATGGGTACATGCATGAATCTCCCAAGCCTTATAAAGTATGCTATGTATTATTTCTAACAGCAAAGAATCATAATGTGAAGTGAACAAAAAAAGAAAGAAAGAAAGAAAGAAAGAAAGAAAGAAAGAAAGAAAGAAAGAAAGAAAGAAAGAAAGAAAGAAAAGAAGAAAGGAAGAAAATTACTGTTATTGATTCCAGAAAAAAAAGATGAAAAAAGAAGAGAAAGCATCACCAAAGAGTCCTTTGTTCCTTTAATCTACAGTGGACAATAGCCACGAGGGGATAACTTTTGGAAACTACAACTAGGAACTGTTCAACTGTAGTCCTCAAAGTATATAATTCATCAACAAAAGATTCTTTAACCTTTGATTCCAGGTGACAAATTGTCCAAATTTATACTGTCTTAATATACATAGTACATATATTTATTTAAGACAAAGTTAATCAGGTGCAGAACATTTCAGATGAGAGAAACATCACTGGCAAGAGGTCTTTGCAATTTAAAGATTAAAGACTAAATCACTTCCTGGCTTTCCTGAAGTCCAGATCTGTTATTGCTATGTGGACTGATTAAGAATGAAGGTAAAATCTGATCATAAGTTTTATCTTTGCCTTTTGAGAGAAAGTGGTATAAGTAATGGATTATAATTTATGTTTTGATTATCTGTTGATATGTGCCTATAAATCTTTTGTGCTTTGGGCATTTCCTCTGTGATAGAGTAATTGAGTGACTGTTGTATACCTGATATCTACACTTTGTGCAATTAATATTTTCCTTGAGGGGACTCTATTAATCCTTTTGGGAGAGAATCTGGATGCAAAACATGCCTAGGCTTTAAGAGATTTATTATTATTATTATTGGATATTTTATATACATTTAATATAATTGCCCTAAAAATTGAATATCACATTGCCATCCCCTTTATTCAAATATAATCAGACATCTCTGAGTCAAGGCAGGCTAAAGCTCAAACTTCAGAGTAAACCTATATCGCTAATTACTTAATATAGTGCCTGGCACAGAGTAAATGCTTAATAAGTCTGTTGATCAAATGAAGATCAGCCTCTTTCCACCTGGTTCAGGTCAATAAAGAAAGCACTAAGTGTTATCAACACAAATTATTTCTTAATTCCAGAGTAAAAACTATATTTCAAAAAGTATTTCATTGACTCCAGCAGAGGATAAATTTCTTTATTATATCTTTTTCAACTGGATTCAGCAAACATTTATTAAGTACCTAACATACGCATAATACTATTTAAAGTGCTGGAAGAGAGACAAAATTTATATTAAATCCCATCCTTGCTATGAAAACCTTTAATGATCTGGTTTCACTTAACTAGGCAAGACAGTTGGCCAAGTTATTTATGGAAGTGAAGGATTAACAGAAAACTAAGGATCACTAAACTCCCACTCTTTTTGTAACTAAAAACCTGCCAGCGTGGGTTTCTTTTTAAGCAATGGGGAAAAAAAATCAAACTATTATGGAAAATGTTTAAACTAAGTATAGGTTGGTCTCACTTTAAGGAAGATTGTTTCCTGAATAGTTTGTGTGGCAAGTGAACACAGCTATATTAGTGCATTTCCTCTCCCCAAAGCTTAATTTTGTTGTTTATCAGTCTCTTCTCCTAACTTAAGGCTTGTAAATTAAATAGAATTGATAAGAGTTCTCTAAGATGCTGTTTCTTGAGTTGGGCTAGATGAACTTTTTTTCTTCTTTTCATCCACTTCTCATTTTTATGTGGCCATTTTGTTGTCTTTAGACTATCCCTCTCAAGTAAATGTATACTTTCTGTATACCTGTAAACATATTCAGGTTTCCCTCCATTTCTTTCTTTCTTTTTTCTTTTTCTTCTTCTTCTTTTTTTTTTTTTCTGAGGCATTTGGGGTTAAATGACTTGCCCAGGGTCACATAGCTAGTAAGTATTAAGTGTCTGAGACCAGATTTGAACTCAGGTCCTCCTGACTTCAGGGCTCTATCCACTGCATCACCTAGATGCCCCATAAAAGATTATTTTCTAGTTATTAAATCCAATAACTTCTTTTAAAGTCTTCATCTGCTTGAATTTTCTGCAGACTAAACTAAATACTGTTGACCAATTCTTATTGGATACTACTCCTTCCCTTGGCTTCAAAGAAAGCACCTTCTTTTTGGTTCTTCTTCCTAATCTAAAATTTCATGGATCATCTTTCTCTCTAAACAGGTTGGTCCCTCTTAAGTCCTCTGTCACTATTAAGAGTAACACCGTAATTCTAGTCATCTAGGCTGTCAACTCAGGTATCACCTTCTATTCCTGATTCTTTCTCATCCCCACTCCCCCACATCCCATCCAATCATTTCTCAAGTTTGTAATTTCCATCTTGGTACCATGTCTCATATATATCCCTTTTATTCTGACACTGCAATCACCCTAGTACAAGACCTCATTACTTCATACCTGCACTACTATAATGGCCTGCTGGTTAGTCTCAGTGCTTCAAGTTCTTCTTCTTTTTTTTTGCATCCATTTTGCATTCACTTGAGCTTCTGAAATGCATATATGGCTATGCTTTCCCCCAGATCGCATGGTTTCCTAATGCCTTTGGGATGAAACATTCTGTTTGGCTTTAAAGCCCTTCATAACTTGGCCCCTTCCTATCTTTCCAGTCCTTGCACCTTACTCTTCCTCCACTCATTCTGCAATCCAGAACACCAGACTCTAAATTCCAGTTGTTTTCATAGGATGTACGCTGTGCCAGATGTTCTCTCTTGCCTCCTGACTTCCTTCTAGTCTCAGCTTAAGTCCCACTGTCTGCAAGAAGCCTTTCCTCATCTAAGACTGGCACAGAGAAGATGCTTAATAAATGCTAACTGAATGAATGATCCTTTTCAAGTCTTCTTTGCTGGCATCTTGTCTGTGTGCTTGTTCCCCAAAGCTCATCTTAGACTTTTTTTTCCCCTTCTCTTACAATTTCTTTCTTGACAAATGAATTAACTTCCATGGCTATGATCTCTATGAAGATAACTTTCAAATTTGTCTTCCAGCCCCGATTTCTTGTGAACTTTGGCTTCACAAATTCAAATACTTATACAGGATGTCTCTACCTGAATGTCCACTGTATGAAAAGAGAATTTCTTGCTCAACTTTATTACTGATATTTATTTAAAATCAGCAGGTCTGTTTGTAAAATCAAGCTATCGCCTGGTTATTATATGGTTAGTTTCTGACTTATGTGCAAAATTCCAGCTTGAGATAATTGATTATAGCTCTGGCATTTATCTTGTTTTACCTGATATAGATCTTCCCCTTCTTTGCCTTTGCCCCTTCTGTTATTTGGTTTGCAAATCATCATCTCTCTTCATTTTCTCTTTAAAATTCCATTGTACCCATCCTACTATGTAACCATATAACATAGGCTAAACCTGTTGCTCAGAGTTTAGGGATTTTTGTATATAGTGATGTCTACATTCTGAGTGTAATAAATTGCTTCCTTTACATCTCTATTTCACTGATTATTCTGTTTGTTAATAGTAGCTATAAGTCAGGTTATTTTTGTCACAACTAGAATTTCAAATATGACATATCCCAAAATGAGTTTATCATTTTGTTCTTTAAACTTGCTTCTCCTCCTCTGATATCATTATTTTTTAATATGGTAGAATTTTCTCCACCAAGTTAAAAATCTTTCACTCTTCTATTTCCTTCACTTTTCATAATCAGATAGTTACTAAGTACTGCCAATTCTACTTCTGCAGCTTCTCTCACAACTGTTTTCCCATTTCCACTGCCATAAAGCCAAAATAACAGTATGGTGATTTGGTTGCTTGGGATGGGGATGAGGATGGTGGGCAATTTTCTACTCTAGTTTTAGTCTGGTCTTGCTCCCAAGGTGATTTGCATATTATCTCAAGAATAAAAGAAGTTAAATGTAAAAATTTCACCAAAGTTCTACCTTGCTCCTTTTCATTTTTCATAAAGTGAAATTCTCAGCATGCTCATAGGTTTCTCCAAGAGTATTTATATGGGTTAAAAATACTTTTTTGACCATAACTCAAGTTAAAATTTTTTATTTAAGTATTTTACTAGCAGGCTGGATGGGTGTGAATAGAAGGGACCTGAAATCATAAAAGAGAAAAATACTACTTGGAATTATGATGGTTTAAAAGATCTAACAAAGCCCTTTATGGAAAAGATGACACATAACAAGTAAAGACCAGAAGATGGCCACAGAGAGCATTCAGCTGAGCTACCAGTTTGCAGCCCAATGACATCACCCAGGACAATTTCCTACGGGTTTTTAAAGGAAGTAAGCCACAGTGTTGGAGGCAGAAGTGTTCCAGAAAGGTGGCTGCTTTAGAAATATGAGTTGTCCAGGCTATCCCCCTCCTTACAAGTTCACCAGTCACTCATGTAATTTCTTTTGTCATATGCTTATTTAAAGGTATTTTACTTTGAATTAACTAATTTGCTAGATTAAGAAATGTGCCCCTGTGCCAAGATAAAGTCAAAATGGGTTATTATTTAGGTATAAGGGATAATACTATAAGCAAATTAGAAGAAATAGTCTACCTGTTGGTTCTGTGGAGAAGGGAGGAATTTATAGTCAAAGAAGAACTAGAGAACATTATGAATGCATAATTTTAATAACATGAAATTAAACAGTTTTTGTACAAACAAAGCCAGTACAGCCAAGATTAGAAGGGAAGCAGAAATCTGGGGAAAATTTTTTACAACCAGTGTTTCTGATACAGGCCTCATTTCTCAAATATTGAGAGATGACTCAAATTTATAACAATGCAAGTCATTCCTCAACTGATAAATGGTTGAAGAATATGAATAGACAATTTTAGATGAAGAAATTAAAGCCATTTCTAGTCATATGAAAAAATGCTCTTAATCACTATTAATTAGAAAAATGCAAATTAAAATAACTCTGAGGTACCATCTCAGACTTCTCAGATTGGCTCAGATGACAGGAAAAGATAATAATAAAAGTTGAAGGGAATGTGGGAAAACTGAAAGACTAATGCATTATGGGTAGATTTGTGAAATAATCCAATCATTCTGGAAAGCAATTTGAAATTATTCTCAAAGGACATAGAAACTATGCATGCCCTTTGATCCAGCAGTGTTTCTGGGTCTATATTCCAATGAAATAATAAAAAGGGGGAAAAGACCTATAGATGCAAAAATGTTTATAGCAGCTCTTTTTTGTAGTAGTAAGGAACTAAAAATTGGGTGGATGCCCATCAGTTGGGGAATGGTTAAATTATGGTATATGAAGATAATGGAACAATAATATAAGAAATGATAAGTAAACTGATTTCAGAAAAGTCTGGAAAGAGTTACATGAACTAAGGCTGAGTGAAGTAAGCAGAGTCAAGGAAAACATTGTACACAATAACAACAAAATTATGAGATGATGAACTTGGCTCTTCTCAATAATGTGGTGATTCAAGGCAATTCCAATCACTTGGGATAGAAAATGCCAATTTGTATCCAAAGAAGGAATTGTGGAGACTGAATGTAGTTCGAAGCATAATATTTTCACTTTTTTGTTTGTATTCTTTCTTGTAGTTTTTCCCCTTTTTTTGGTCTGATTTTTCTTGCACAACATGACAAAATTGAAAATATGTTTAAAAGGACTGTATATATAGAACCTTGTTGTCCTGGGATGAAGAGAGGTAAGGGAGAAAAATGTAGAATACAAAGTCTTATAAAAATGAATGTTGAACATAAAGAAGATCCAATTCACTTCCAGTTGATCAATGATGGACAGAAACAGCTATACCCAGAGAAGGAACACTGGGAATTGAATGTAAACCGTTAGCACTACTGTCTTTCTACCCAGGTTACTTATACCTTCAGAATCCAATTCTTACCATGCAACAAGAAAATTGGATTTACACACATATATTGTATCTAGGTTATATTGTAACACATGTAAGATGTATGGGATTGCCTGTCATCTAGGGGAGGGAGTAAAGGGACGGAGGGGAAAATTTGGAAAAATGAATACAAGGGATAATGTAAAAAAATTACTCATGCATATATACTGTCAAAAAATTATAATTATAAAATTAATAAAAAAATAACTGAACAAAAATGAATATTGAAAACTATCTTTACATATATTTGGAAAAATAAAATACTATTGGAAAAAAGAAATATATCATTAGACAATTATAAGCTGTGACTTTGATAGATGCTGGCCTCCAATGGGTTTTGAACCTGAGATAGCTTTCAGAGGACCTACATGTCAAACAGGTCCCATATGATGCATTTGTGGTACGCTTTTACTATCTACCTAGATTGATATCTACTTATTTTGCTCTAATATATACTTTATACTGTTATTTGAATAATCTTCCTTATGCATAGTCACATTTCTCATTGCCCAGTCAGAAACCTTCAAAAGTTCCTTAATTTTACCAAGAAAAGTTCGACTACCCTTGACAACTTTCAAAACTATTGCACAATACAAAGAAATTGGAATGTTATCTTCCTCATTTTCCATGCTCTCAATATGTTCTGTTTCCCCCCCCCCCACTTCCATGCATTTATTCATTAGTTTCAGCTACTGTAATGGCACTTGTTGCCTGATGTATTACTAAATTATTCTTTTAAGCTCAAATCAAATGCTACTTTCTCTGTAAAGATAGTTGGTCTGTATCTAATCCTCTTCTCTATATTTACATACTCAGTACCATTGTTTGCCATTGCAGAATATTAGACAGAACTTAAAAATAATAGTTTATAAATGACTGAATAAAATAATTCTATAATGTTATAAGTAACATAAAGCATGCAAAGAAATTTGTAAAGTTTTATAAATAGTGCAATTTGATGAAAACAGAACCAGAAAACAGTATGCTTACTTATTTAAAATGAAAAAATGTAAATATGGATACAGAATAGACAAAAACAACGAAAAGGAAGAATGACTATGGAAATACTGTATATTGAAATTAGTTTTAAAGTGTAAATTTCATGACTACTACTGAAATGTAAACAGAAATTAATTTTAAGTGTAAATAAAATATAGTAATTATGCTTAATTAGTTTAGTTTTTTTTAAGTCAAGACTATGATAAATATACTTCTCTGTTAGGTTCTTACAAAGTGCTAATGAGATAATGAGATATTTGGTTTTTACTAAGTGCTAAGTCAGTACTTAACAATTTTCTAGGTCCGGCCTTTCCTGGGAGTTTGACTTGTGAATTCCTGGGGAAGAGCTTGCATGCTTAGGAGGAGCAAGTCCATTGGTTGAAGTAATTTTTCCCAGAAGCCCTTGCATTATCCCACGCCCATTCTCTGGAAGGATAAAAGAGGGCAGCTCTGGAGGAAAAGGGAGTCTCTCCTCTAGACCAGAGAGTGATCGGCAGTCTCTGGAGACAATAGCACGTTACATATTGGCGCCCAACGTGGGGCAAGGACTTTTGCTTATCCTGACAAGGACTTATTCTGAGCCCTTCAGAGGAGCTAGCCCAGACCTTTGCATTTAAGGACTTATTCAGAGCCCTTTATGGACTGGACCAGCGCAATTTGTGCCCAACATGGGGCAGACACGATCCTGATTCCAGTGGAAAAGCCTCCTATCCAGATCTCAGTCTCTCTGACCCAGAACCCAAAGTAACAAGGAAACTTTGTTAAAGATTAAGTGAGTGTTCTAATAGACAAATAAGGAACTTGACTTGTTAAGGGCTAAACTAGCAATCTCTTATAGTGAAATAGGGCAAACACCTTCTGTTCAAGGAAAATGTTTAGAAAGCATCATCAAGGTTATGAAAAGCCAAGGATTGATTATAATTTTGGAGGATATTACTGAACTTTTAAAAACTGTGAAGGTCATATGTCCTTGTTTTTCTCTGGAAGAAGAATCGGATCCAGATGAATGGGAATTAGTAGGAAAGCAATTACGTGAACACTACAATTGCCCTTGTGACATTTTGCCCTTTGGTTCCAGACCAAACTCAATTTCCAAAGATACACTTCATACCTACAATTTAATCCAAATGGCTTTAAAAATGTTATTCTAAAGGAAGAGAAGAAGGAGCAAAATGGGGAGGTGTCAACTAAACTAGATGAAAAGGATGAATCAGATAGCAATGAAGTTAAATACAATTCTGAGCAACAGGAGCATTTCCCATCTCCTCCCTCAATTAACCCTTCATGGGTGGAGCAAGAAGGAGGAAGGGAAGAGGCAGAAACACAAACAGAATCGCCTGTGAAGCAGCCTAAGCCTATGACAAGATTAGAAAAAGCATTGGTTAAAGCTAAGAGAGAAGGACAGAATATAAGTGATTTTATACAGGCATATCCTGTGATTGAAGATATTGACTCTGTAGGTCAAAAAAGGAAAAGATATGCACCTTTAGATTTGAATAAAATTAAAGATTTGAAAAAAGGTTGTACCCTTTATGGGGCTACATCAGCTTATGTTAAAATGTTACTAGATGGTTTGTCTTATGAAGTCCTAACCCCGAATAATTGGAAATCCATAGCAAGGACATGCCTAGAACCTGGAGAAAATTTGTTATGGCTTGCGGAGTTTCACGAATTATGTAAAATCCAAGTCAGATACAATTTGGAAATAGGAGTTAACACACAATTCACTTTTGAGCACTTAGCTGGTGAAGGTCGGTATGGAGAGAATTCAGAACAGATTAATTATACCATGACAATATATGAACAAATTGCTAAGGCTGCAATAAAAGCTTGGGGTTCCCTCCCTGGACAGAAAGATCGGGGAGAGGTTTTCACTAAAATAGAGCAAGGTCCCAATGAACCTTTTGCAGATTTTGTGGGATGTTTGCAAACTGCTGTCAAAAGAACTATTGGAGAAAATGCAGCTACAGAAATAATGACCAGACATCTGGCTAAGGAAAATGCCAATGAGATTTGCAAAAGAATTATATGGGGACTAGACAAAGATGCTCCTTTAGAGGAGATCATAAAACGCTGTGCTACAGTGGGAACAAATGCTTTTTACACCCGGATGATGATGAACGTGGACAGACAGGGTCCCTCCTGGCAAAGGCCTTCTAGAGAAACTCGGCGATGTTTTCAATGTGGAAAAATTGGACATCTAAGAGCTCAGTGTAGGTATGGAGATAGAGTGAGAAGACAGGGTGAGAGAAGACCTAAAACCCCATGTCCAAAATGCAACAGAGGACTCCATTGGGCATCAGAGTGTAGAATAATTCTGGGAAATGGGATGAGGGGCCCAGGTCCAGGGCCCCAGGCAAAAAAGACTTGGGGCATGATGGCAGCTGATGTTACACCCAAAGAGCCTTTAGAAGGTCAGGACTCTGATGTGATCAACCAGCAGAAATGCAATCACATGGAGAAAGGGATTAGCTGATAAGTCAGCCAGAAGGCAATCAGATTGCAAAAATGGATTACACTTGGGGAGAATACAGGCCTTTTAAACCAACAGGGCTGTGTCCAGTGCAAACAACTCCAATGTAATTGTCAGATGATGAGAAAAGATTTAGAAAGTGGTAAATAGAAGGGAATTAGATAGGTTAACTGCCTGGGGGAGAGGGTTTGCTTGTATTTCTTCAGATGGAGAAGGAATCAGATGGGTGCCAACGAGTCATATTCGCCTTGTCCATCGGAGAGAGACAGAAAAAGAGAAAGACCTCAAAACAAAGGAGAAAATCTAAGAAACATCTGACACTGAAAGAGCATGGCTAATAAGAAGACTGTTAAAGAACTTTAAAACCAGCAGGAATCATTGGATTTCCTAACACAAGATGAGACTAATGGACAATGGACTTATGGACATTTATAAATTCTCAATTTATGATTATTTGATCATGTTATTTGTTACATACTTCTAGTATGTACAATGTTACTATGTTATTATGTTACTATGTGTTTATGTAATCTATGTAATTATGTGTAATGCCTCCCATATTGATGGATTTATGTTTCAAGGTCATGAACACCCTATGTTCTAAATCAAAAGAAAGGAGGAGATGTTAGGTTCTTACTAAGTGCTAATGAGATAATGAGATATTAGGTTTTTTACTAAGTGCTAAGTTGGTACTTAACAATTCTCTAGTTCTGGCCCTTCCTGGGGAAGAGCTTGCATGCTTAAGAGGAGCAAGTTCATTGGTTGAAGTAATTTTTCTCAGAAGCCCTTGCATTATCCCACGCCCATTCTCTGGGAGGATAAAAGAGGGCAGCTCTGGAGGAAAAGGGAGTCTCTCCTCTAGACCAGAGAGTGATTGGCAGTCTCTGGAGACAATAGCACGTTACACTTCTCAGCATCCAGTAGAATATCAGGCCTGAAGTCAGGAAAATATGAGTTTTCATCTAGTCTAAGACACTTACCGAACTATGTGACCTCTGACAAGTCACTTTATCTGTTTGACTCAGTTTTTTTTATCTGCAAAATGGGGATCATAATAGCACCTATCTCTTAGTGTTATTATGAGGATCAAATGAGATTAACAATTATAAAGTGCTTGACACAGTTCTAAATGTTACATAAATGTTAGCTATTATTATTATTAAATTTGATTAAAACCTATAAACAAAGTGTTGGAAGAGATATTAGGAAGTATTGGTGCAATGCCTTCATTCATAGATGAGAGAAGGGTTATGATTTGTTTAAAGACAAATAGTGAGATAGGCAACAGCAGAGCTAGGATAACATAGAATTGTGTATAGATCAAGAACTGGAAGTAATTTCAGAAGTCATCTAATCTAAATTTCTTATTTTATAGAAAAGGAAACCAAGGCCAAGGAGAATTAAATGACTGACCCAAGATCACAAGGAAGTAAATGTCAGAGGCAAGATCTGTTTGTTGTTTTTGTTTTTTTGATGTCTTAATATTTTTATTTTCTAGGACCTACATGTGCAGTAATATTTGTAGCAGTTCTTTTTGTAATGGCAAGAAATGGAAATGGAGTGGATGCTCATCAGTTGGAGAATGGCTGAATAAGTTATGATATATGAATGTTATGGAATATTATTGTTGTATAAGAAATGATCAGCAGGATGAATACAGAGAGGCTTGGAGAGACTTATATGAACTGATGCTGAATGAAATGAGCAGGGCCAGGAGATCATTATATACTTTAACAACAATACTATATGATGATCAATTCTGATGGATGTGCCCCTGTTCAACAATGAGATGATTCAAACCAGTTCTAATTGTTCAGTGATGAAGAGAACCATCTACACCCAGAGAAAGAGCTATGGGAAATAAGTGTGGACCATATCATAGCATTTCCACTCCTTCTGTTATTGTCTGCTTCCATTTTTGTTTTCCTTCTCAGGTTATTTTTACCTTATTTCTAAATCCGATTTTTCTTGTGCAGCAAGATAACTGTATAAATATGTATACATAAATTGGATTTAACATATACTTTAATATATTTAACATGTATTAGACTACCTGCCATCTAGGGGAGGGGTGGGAGGAAGGAGGAGAAAAGTCAGAACAGAAGGTTTTGCAAGAGTCAATGCTGAAAAATTACCCATGCATATGTTTTGTAAATAAAAAGCTATAATAATAAAAAATAAAAAAAGAAACAATCAGGAGGATGATTTCAGAGAGATCTGGAGAGACTTACATGAACTGATATTAAGTAAAATGAGCAGAACCAAGAGAACCTTTTACATAGTAACAAGATTATGTGGTGATCAATTGTAATGGTCTTGGCTTTTTTCAAAAATGAGGTTATTCAAGACAATTTTAATATATTTGTGATGGAAAGAGCCATCCATATCCAGAGAGAACTATGGAGATTGCATAGTATTTTTACCTTTTGTTATTACTATTTGCTTGTTTTTTTGTTGCTTGTGTTTCTTTTTTTTACCCTTTTGATCTAATTTTTTTGGGGGCAACATAAAGAATACGGAAATATGTTTAGAAGAATTGCACCTGTTTAATCTACATTGGATTATTTGCTATCTAGAGGACAGGGGAAAGGGAGAAGAAGAGAGAAAAAAATTGGAACACAAGATTTTACAGAGGTGAATGTTTAAAACTATCTTTGTATGTATTTGGAAAAATAAAAAGCTGATAATATTTTTATTTTCCTCAGTTACATATTTTCCTCAGTTACATATAAAGCCATTTTTTACATTTGTTTTTAAACTTTGAGCTCCCTTCCTCTCCACCCTTCCCCCACATTGAGAAGGCCCATGTGAAGTTGTGCAAAACATTTACATAAAAATCATGTCTTAAAAGAAAACATAGATCTCTACCCTTCCCCAAAATAATTCTCAAGAAAAAAATAATAAAAAGAAAAGTATGCTTCAGTCTGTATTGAGACACAATAAATTCTCTTTCTATGGGTAAGTCTTCAGAGTAGTCTTGAATCACTGAGAATAGTAAAGTCATTCACACCTGATCATCCCACAACATTGCTATTTTACTTTATCCATAGTATATTTTACTTCAGAGGCAAGATGTGAACCTAGAACTTATGGCTCCAGTGTTCTTTCTATTATGCCCACTTCTGGCAGGGGCTCTCCCTTGAAAGATATTTGTTGGCAACATTGTAAAGTAGGAGGCTTTGAGGACCACTCAAATGGCACTCCTAAGGGGAATCTTTACATATTGCAGTTGTGAAGGGTCACTCACACTTTATTAAATGTGTTTATCCTAAGTATCAACAAATAAAAATTAGTTGAATGAGCTTAACTCATGTTGGAAACTTCATACTATCATTTTCTGCCATTGGCCTAAATGATACCTAAAGTTGCAAAGGCAGCAGTTACAAAATAAAATAAAATACTCACCTTTTGCTTCAAACTTGCCTATGAGCTGGGCCCCCAATGCCATGGCAACATTTGAGAAGAGACAGGAAGATAACTTCTGGTTGAGGGTCATCCAGTTATATCGAGGACCAATGAAGAAGTAAGGAATATATGTAAAGAAATAGAGGAAACCTCCGATGGCAGCTGCCAAATTGGCTGCAAATGGGGAAAGAAAGAGAAAAAGATTAAGCAATATTTCAAGAACAGAAATATAAATACTTCATAATAACAAGAGCTGTGTACATCTATCAAGATTTTTAGAAAGAATCCAATCTTTCACTTAAGAAGCAAAGTGAACCTTTTTTGGAAGTTAATTTCCTATAATGGAACAATCAAGGAAATTTATAATACAATAAAAAAGAAGCAAAACACTTCTGTTTAAGAAAGTTGTCTCATGATCTCTTGTTGATTAAATTCAACACATATTACTTATATACCAGAAGAACATACTGGCAAATTCCCATCTTACCTTGGACAATACTTAGAAATCTTATTATTCACCTCTCATATGTGCCCCCAGTCATTAAACTCTGCATCCTCACTTGTCTCAGAGATGCTCATACACAAAAATATTCATAGTAGTTTTTTTTTTTGGTTTTAGCAAAGAAGTGGAAACAAAGTTGGGGGGGGTGCCCATTACTTGAACAATGGATAAACAAATTAGGGTATGTGACTATAATGAAGTATTATTGTACCACAAAAAATGATAAGAGGGATAGTTTCAGAGAAAGCTGGCAAAATCTGTATTGAACAGATGTAGAATGAACTAAGAACATACAGTATTAAAATACTATAAAAGATAAAATAATATCATTTATTTATACTTTAAATTAAAGATTTTATTAAAAACTGAATAGTCCATATGTGTATAAGCAATTCAGTTTTCATAGTGATTTTATATGTTTTAATTTCAATACATAAGATGTAAACACTTTTCCAGTTACTCCTCTCAATCCTGCTCTCAGGACTCTCAGAAGAATTTTTAAAAAATCATTTTCATGATATGAAGTTCCAAACTTTTTCAACATATAAAATCAGCATAGCTTATATAAAGAAGGAAACTGCCAATTGAAAAAAATCTCTTTACGAATCTGATGTCCAATACATAAAGAGAATTATCATAAATATATGAGATCAAGAGTTAATCCCCAAAAGATAAATGTTCAAATTATATGAACAATTCACAAAAGAATAGCAAACTATTAATAGCAAAGTGAACAACTGCTCTGAATCCTCATGATAAGAGAAATGTAAATCCAAACAATTCAGAGGTTTCACCTCACACCCATAAAACTGGTAAAAATGAAAACAGAAATAGTCAGTTCTGCAGCAGTTGTAATAAAATAGGCTGTGAATTGTTCAACTATTCTGGAAAACAATTTGAAGTTATAAAAAAGAAGATTAAAATGTTCATACTCTTTGATCCAGAGATCCCTATGCTAAATACCCCAAACAGGTCAAAGAAAGAAAGGTTTCATATACAGTAGCAATTTTGTTGTAATGAATTGGAAACAAAGTAGGTACCCATCAACTGAGGAATGGCGACATAAATTATTGTACTTAAATGCAATGGAATATTACTGTGCTATAAGAAACAATAGTACATATGAAGAATTCAGAGAAACTTGGGAAGACAAATTACTAATGTAAGATGAAGTAAGCAGAACCAGGAAAACAATGCACAATGACTTCAAAAATGTAAACAGAAAGAATAAAAAAAATGCTGAATATTGTGTAATGTCATAACAGCCAAGCTTAGTCTTTACAAGAAGATTTGAGAAAATGTACCTCTTTCCTTTCACTAGGAGGACTATGGATATGGAAAGTTCCGTGTGATATTCAACTCAGGTGATGCTAGATTTGTTTTCTTTTGTTTTTTTAACTTTTATTACAAAGGAAGACTCACTGTGTAGTGAAAGTAGGAAGGATTATGTCTGAGAGAAGAATATATAAAAACAAGAGACCCATTTTTAACAAAAGAACAATTGCGTCAACTTGACCTCATTTCCTTTCACAGTGTTATCAGACTAACAGATTGAGAAAGTATTATGGGTAATGCTTTTGCTAAATTTTAACCTAAGCATTTGACAAATTCCCATGGAAAATATAGAAAGATGTTGGCTAGATGACTGCATAAATAAAGTATATTTGGAACTGGATGAATAGCCCAACACAATGAAACTCGTTAATGGTTTGATGTTGACATGGAAACAAGGCTCCAGTGGACTGCCCCCCAGAGATTATGTATGTGCTTGATTCCATGCTGCTTCAAAGGTTTATAAATGAATCAGATAAAGGCATAAATGGACTGGTGAATAACAAGGATCCATAAAGATCCTGATAGACTAGATTGTTGAACTAGATCTAAAAAGATGAATTTTAAATAAATGACAGACATATAGCTGGTCTTAAACATGGGTTTGGAAAAAAACAAAACAAAACAAAACAAAACAAAAAAACTAAACCACGTAACAATTTAACCCAGTATAAAATATGGCTTGAGAACAGTTTGAAAAATCCCAGAAGGTTTAGTGCAAGCTTCAATGTGTCAGAAATATGCTATGGTAGCCAAGAATAGGCTGCATTATGAATAATGAAGTGATAGTCACACTGAATTATGTTTTGGTTAATTAACAAATTAATAAGCATTTATGAAGCACCTAGTATGTGCTAGGTATTAGGTTGAGGATAGAAATAAAAAAGAAATGAAACAATCCCACTCCCAAGGAGTTTACATTCTATCACATGCTGTATACCACCTTTTGGAAAGGACACTGATAAACTGGAGACAAGGCCAAGAATGGCAATCACAATGGAAATCATTTGAATTGACACTCTAAGAATTGGCTCAAAGAGCTATGGATGCTTAGTCTGAAGAGGAGAAGCCACAGGGGATATGAGAGATTTCAGGTGTCTGAAGATGTGTAATGTTCAAAGGGAATTAATCCCAAAGGGTAAAATTAGGAATAATGGGTAGAAGTTGAAGAGAAGCAAATTTAAACTTCTTTTAAGGAAAAAAAAACCTAATCATTGGGCTCTACTTCATTGGAGGTCTTCAATAAAAGTTTAAATCACTGCTTGTTGGGCATGTTATAGAAATGATTTTTCTTCAGTTATGGGGTAATGAATCCCCAACTCTGCAATTCCAAGATCCTATAAATAAATTAACTCCAAGTTCCTTTTTGGCTTTCAATCTATGATCCTCTGATCAAGAGAATATGATTATTTTTCTCCAACTTTTGAGATAAGTTAACATATTCATAACCACATACAAATGAAAATTTTGCTCTAGAAGAACTGAATGATCCTTGACCATCTCAGCTTTTTTGTATATGAATACCTCAAGCCACAGGGATTCTGTAGAGAAGGAGGCCCTCACAAACTCATTTTCACTATATCTCTGGGAAATACGACTTTGATGGATTGGGGTCCCCAGGCGCATTTTACCTTTATTGAAGAAGGTGCTGACCATAAAACTGAAGGAGATGGAAGAAATGGCGAAACACGTCAAAAAGACAAACACCAAAGATGGGTCACTGTTGGTGATCACTGCAATGTCCTCTTCTATCTATAAAACATTCATTATACCTGTTTAGTCATATGAGCAGCAGTATACCAATTTTATATAATCAAAATTCTCTATTTTCCCTTTTATGATCCCTTCTGTGTCTTATTTAGCCATAGGTGTAAAGGAACCCATCCCTTTATTCTCATGAAAATTTTTAGTGTTGTGAATTTTTATATTTAGACCATGTATTCATTTGTAGCTTGTGTTATAGAGTATACATTGATGGTTGTTGGTGTGTACCTAATTCCTACCAAATTTCTTTCCAGTTTTCCTAAAAGTTTTTGTCAAATAAGGAGTTCCTGGGCTTATCCTAAGATATAGCTTAATTCAATACTACACTATTGTGTCTGTTGGGGGTCTTTCCTCTTTTTTAAGCAGGACTAAATAGTTTTGATGATCTCTGCTTTATAGTATAGTTTGAGATCAGGTATTAATAGCCTCTCATTCATTCCTACTTTCTTACTACCACTTCATTTTGTTATTTCTTTGTCTCATTCTATGAAACAGAACTTGGTAGTTTGATTGGCAAGACACCAAATCTAGAAATTAATTTAGGTATATCACCAATTTTATCTATGGTCCAACCATGGACAATTAATATCTTTTCAAGTATCTAAGTTTTTCTTTATTCCTTTATAGAGTATTTTATAGTTATAATTATCATCTTGGTAGTTTAGGTTCCAGATATTTTCTGTATTTTACAGTCATTCTGAATGTAAATTTTTTGCTATCACCTCCTGCTGGGTTTTGGTAGCATTATGTAAAAATATTGATGATTTTATGAGTTTTATTTTATATTCTATTACTTTAATGAAGCTACTCATTATCTTAAAGAACTTTTTTTGGTTCTGTTACTAAAATTCCAGTCACATGTACAAATAATGAAAAAAGGGGATGGGATAGAAAGCATAACATATCATTTAACATTACAGTACCATTATTGCAACTTCAGTAATTGTTTCATAAGAGACATAACAAATTATAAGAATAAATGCTTATTCAACACCTCCTAGGCACTGTGTCAGGTGCTGAAGATTCAAATACAATAGTGAGGAAGTTTCTTAAGAAACTTCACCTCAAGAAGCTTATAGTCTATAAGGGGGAGAAACATTCACAGATAAATACAAGATATACATAAAATATATAATGATTGCAGTGGGAAGAGGGAAGGGATAAACCATTGTTAAAATTAAGAAAGGCCTCTTGAAGTAAGTGGTATTGGAGTTAAGTCTTGAAAGGAACTGGTGGTTCCAAGAGGCAATTGTGAGTACAGAGGGTACTTTAGGCAGAGATAAGGTACAGAAGAGAGGAAATGTCCTTAGGAGAAGAATAAGTAGTCTTATTTGGGGGGAGCATAGCATGCATGAGGGAGAATCATGCACAATCAGATCAGAAAGACAGGCTGGTACTAGCTGTGAGGACCAAATCTTTTATTTTATCTCAAAGGCAATAAGGAACGCTAAAACTCCTTGGACAGAGGTTAGATCACACGGTAAGATCTGAACTTAAGGGATATCAATTTGGCAGCTGTGTGTGGAAGGTGGATTAGAAAGGGTACAGATTACATGAGGTAAGATTAAGAGGCTATTGCTTGAGAATAATGTTCTGGAGAATTCTCATGATATCCTAGGAGAAGCTAGCTACTAGTTACTTTAAAAAAATCACCTTAAAAAGGAAAATAAAAAATAAGACCATATTTGAACATGTCACAGGAAAATATTATAAACAGGAATTTATCAAAACTCTACTATGTATTTTTTAAAAGGTTATTGTAATAATCCAGGCAAAAAATGATGAGGGTATGTATTGAGATAGCAGAGATAAGGGACAGATGCAAAAGATGTTGAAAAGGTAGAATTAAAAAAAGACTTGTCAACTAATTTAATATTAGGGATGTAGTGAGTGAGAAAAGTCAAGGAGGACTTTTAGAATGCTACCCTGAGTGACTGGAAGAATTATGACATATATATATATATATATATATATATATATATATATATATATATATATATATATATATATATATGTATACACACACACACATGCCCCATGCCTTATATTTTCAATCAACTATCCCCTTCATCACCACTGGGTCCAAATGAAAATTTCCTGATAAGCAGATTCAAAAAAATTGGAGAAAACCAAATACTTGCCTTGACACAGAAAAGCACAGTCATAAAAAAGACAGTGAAAAGTAGAAGCAGGAAGAATGTGAGGAACCAAGCACTCCAGTGAAGCCAGTTGCTGAGTCCCATGATGCGCATGTACTCCTATGAAGGATGAAAAAGAAACCGAACATTACAATTTGCTATTTGGTTAATATGGAAGAAAATGATTCCCTTAATCCTGGGAAGGCTAAGATGAAGGTCTCTATGATGCTTCTTTCTATCTTTTGTTTTAGAGGGCAATTAGAGTTTAGTGACTTGCTCAGGATCATATAGCTGGTAAGTGTCAAGTGTCTAAGGCTGGATTTGAATCCAGGTTTTCCTGATTTGAGGGTCTGTTCTCTAACCATTGTGACACTTAGCTGCCCTGGTGCTTCTTTATATTTAAAATCTAGAATGGGAGGGGGAGGAAGAAGCAATTTTACTTTAATGTTTATATGTAATTATGTCTGGAATTAGGAGAGAAAAAAGAAAAATGAAAACCATTAATGGCTATATGACTTTTAAGCATACAGGTAGGTTCACCTCTTTTTAAAATTTTAATTTTTTTTCTTAAAGCTTTTTATTTTCAAAACCTGTATATAGATAATTTTCAACATTCACTTTTGCAAAACCTTGTGTTCCAAAATTTTTCCTCCCTCCCTCTACCCCTTCCCTAGTTGGCAAGTAATTGCACATATTAAACATGTGCAATTTTTCTATACATATTTCCACAATTATCACACTGCATAAGAAAAATCATATCCAAAAGGAAAAAAATTGAGAAAAATGTAAGTAAACAATAAAAAAGTGAAAATATTGTATTGTAATCCTCCTTGGACAGAGGTCAGATCACATGGTAAGATCTGAACTTAGTTCCTCTGGGTGCAGATGGTTCTCTCCATCACAAGACCATTGGAATTGGCCTGAATCACCGTCAGTATTGAAAAGAGCCACATCCATTAGAATTGATCATCTTATAATCTTGTTGTTGCTGTGTATAATGTTCTCTTGGTTCTACTCACTTCATTTAGTTAAATCATCCTGCTGATCCTTTCTTATAGAACAATAATATTCACATGGTAGGTTCACCTCTTAAAGTAATTCACTTTTTTAAAATAGGAAAAAACCCCTCCAAAATCAATGACATTATATAATGATTTTAGTACCTTTTGCTTCTTAAAGATGTTAACATCTGCCCTTTTACTTTGCTCTGTAAAACAGAGCATAGATCATATCAATTTAATTGAAAAGAGGCACAGAGAAGAGAGAGAAAGAGAGAGAGAGAAAGAGAGAGAGAGAGAGAGAGAGAGAGAGAGAGAGAGAGAGAGAGAGAGAGAGAGAGAGAAAGAGAGAGAGAGAGAGAGAGAGAGAGAGAGAGAGAGAGAGAGTAAGTAAAAACTAGGGCTTCTTGAGGAAACAGTTGATGTACCAAAAAATTCTGAAAACTTTTCTTTCAGGCCATGCTATGAAACATGAATTTCCCCAAATGAGCATATTTTTGACATTTCAAGCATAGAAAGGGAATGTCTGGGGTTTCCACCGTTTCTCAAACCACAGAGCAGTAAAGAAACAGGAAGTAGGTTTATGGAATCCAAAGAGTCAGAAGGTAGCTTAGGGGTCGTATGATTTAACCTTCTACTCAGTGTAAGAAGCCTTTCTACTATATCACAGGCAAGTAGTTCGACAGCAACCACATAAAGAGCATCCCAGTTTGTTTCTGGATAACTTTTAAATAGGCTTAATTCAATTCAATATTAAGTACCTCCTATTACATAGTAAATATAAATGATACTATACCAGCATATAAAGAAGTGCCTCACAAATGTTTAAAGTCTAATGTCAGGAGTGAAGACAGATACACTAAAATATGAATTATAAAATGCTATATGCATTGAAAAGGCATAAAATACTAAGACAGATTCTTAGGAAATTCTGCCTTTCTAATAGCTCAACCCATTGCTCCTAATTCTTGCCTTCTGAAGCTACACAAAACAAATCTAATATCTATTTCATATAACTAACTTTCAAATAATTTAAATATCAGATACCCTATCCAGTATGCCATCTTGAAATCTTTTTTTTTTTCAAGCTTAAACTTCTGCAGTTTCTTCTGAATTTTTTAAATTAAAATTATTTTTAATAACAAAAACCTTTTTTTCTCTCTCCCTTTTTTCTCTTCTTATCCCAATGGGAAAAAACCTAACAACCTTATAACAAATTTGCAGGGTCAAGCAAAACAAATTCCCACACAACCATATCTGAAAAATATGTCTCAATTCTTCTCTATGAAATCATTACTTCCCTATCGGGAAGTAGATATCATACTTTGGGATCATGGCTGATCATTGCAATAATCAGAGTCCTTACGTCCTTTTTTATATTTTGAACACATATTTGGGGAATGGCTTTTGATCTAAAATATTTTTGTTAGTTGTCTATGTATCTTGGATACCAAATTTTAAATCTGAGAAATTTGATACAAAGATTTTTTGTATTAGTTATTAGATTACAATAAGTTTACATATTTTTTCTTTTTTATAATAGCTTTTCATTTTTCAAAACACATGCAAAGACAATTTTCAGCATTCACCCTTCCAAAACTTTGTATTCTATATTTTTCTCCCTCCCCCTACTCTAGATAGAAAGTAATCCAATATAGGTTAAACACATGCAATTGTTTTATCATGCTGCACAAGAAAAATCAGATCAAAAAGGAAAAAAAAATGAGGGAAAAAATGAGAGAAAAAAAACAAGCAAACAATAACAACAACAAAAAGAAGAAAATACTATTTCCACATTCAGTCCCCATAGTCCTTTCTCTGAATGCAGATGGCTCTATCACAAGTCAGTGGGAATTGGCCTGAATCATCTCATTGTTGAAAAAAGCCACGCATCCTTAATTCTTCCCAAGTTATTTAACTTTACAATGTTTTTTACTGTTTAAGTTATTTTCTGGTTCTGCTCACTTCACTTTGCACCAATTCATACAAATCTTCCCAGCTTTCTCTAAAACTGACCCTTTCATCTTTCCTTATGTTCTATAGTATCTCACTACATTCATATACCATCATTTGTTTAGATATTCTCCAATTGTTGGGCATCCCCTTAGTTTCTAGTTCTTTGTCACCACAAAAAGAGATGCTATAAATATTTTTGTATACTTTTGTCCAGTGATCGCTTTGGGGATCCATCAGTAGTTACTTTGATAGGGTAACATGGCAATTTGCAACCCTTTATCTTCTTGGTCTGCCCTCTGTGCATGTACTTCTTGTTTATCAATATCCCTATTAAAAATGATACTTAGAAATTATGTAGTTTGATAAAGAAAATATCTTTTAACTGATTAATCATCAATCATTTTTTTCCAAGTCCATACTATTTACAAGACACTATTATTATTCATTGGTCTTAAAAGAAGCAGCAAAACATATATCTACACAGGTGTATAAAAATGTACCAAGCAGAGATAACAAGATGAGTTTAGGTGCATGGAGGATACTGATGTAGAGTAAGTCTGGGCAGGGAGGATGGGGCCAGGTTACAAAGACTTTTAAATGCCAAACAGAGGAGTTTATAGAGTAATCAGAAGTTACTAATATTTATCAAGTAGAGGAATGATAAGCAGAACCACGCTTTGGGGGGAAAACATCTCTTCAAAGGAGAACTATTGCCATTTACCATATATTTTTATGTTAATGTAACCACTATAATTTTTATTAATGCAAAATAAAATCACATTAGCTTTTGAGCCTGTCATATCATAGTTCTTTATATTGAACTTCTGGAAGATTTATATAGTAATGGAAATAGGGACTAAACCTACGATTTCATTGGCATAGAAAACTCCCCAGGTAGGAAATTCCTATTATCAATGCAGTCTTAGAGGGTTATCTAAAACCCAGAGTTAATAATTTGCTCAGAATCACATAGTAAGTATATATTTCTGATATATCCCTGATATCAGATACTTATCAGAGACATCTGATGCAATTGGTAATGCAGTAGATAGAGCTCTGGGCCTGGAGGAAGGGAGACCTGAGTTCAAATTTTGTTTCAGTTAATAACTGTGTGATCCTGGGCTGTCACTTAACCTCTGTCCATCTCAGTTTTCTCAATTGTAAAACAGGAATGATAATAACAACTATTTCACAGGATTGTTGGAAAGATCAAATGAGATAATAATTGTAAAGCACTTAGCACAGTGCCTGGCATAGTAGGTACTTAATAAACGTTTTTTCCCTTCCCTTCACGTTCCCTTTGATACAAAGGTTTCTTTGCTATCTACTTCCATTCTGGTCCATTTTTTTGTTCTTGTTCATACAAGAGCTTTTCAATTTCATTTCATCAAATTATCTCCTTTGCCTTTTGTTATTGACTCTATTACCCTCTTGTTTGATTAAATTTTTCTACACCTATGAAAGGTAGTATCTATACCTACCTTATTTTAAGATATGACCTTTAATATTCAGATTATGTATCCATTTTAAGCTTATTGTGCTACATGCTTTAAGCTGTTGGTCCAAAACTAATTACTTTCAAATCACTTTTCAGTTTTTTCAGCAATTTTTGTCAGGTAAAGAGTTCTTCCATGAGCAATTTATATTCTTGGGTTTACTAAACACTGAGTTACTGAAATAATTTCTGATTCATACTGATTTAGTTTGTCATAAAAAGATTTCAAAAGAACTACAAATTACTACATATGGAAACATGTTCCAAATTATTAATATAGAAATATGAATTAAAGTGACCTCAGATGGGCAGTTAAGTGGTACAGTGGCTAGAGCATGGGCCCTGTTGTCAGGAGAACCTGAGTTTAAACCCAGCCTCAAATGCTTGACACTTAATAAGCTGTGTGACCCTGAGCAAATCACTTAATTCCTATTTACTGGCTAGAAAACCCAAAATTGACCTCAAGGTCATGACCTACAAATTGGGAGATAAAAAAATTGAACTAGACAATTAATATTCAAAGGGTTGACTAACACAGTCTTGATAATGTTATGAATTGTTTTAACTGTTCTAGGTTTCAATTTCATAATTATGCAAGAAAAACAACTAATCTCTTTACATTGTATGGCCCAGTGGCCTCATAACTGAGCATAAAAACCCCAAGAAGGTAAAAGATAGGAACAGAGATCTAGTATATGTTAATATATTGCCGAATATTTCAGTGGTAGTTCAAGTCTGGAAGGGCAGGACTATTTTTCTTTCTACTTGTATTTGCATTCCTGGCACTCAGCACTATGCCTGGGACATAGTAAATGCTTAATACATGCCTTCTGACTTGACCTGGCTGCCCATTAGCTGGGAAATGATTGAATAACCTATGACATATTGAATTTAATGGAATATTACTGTGCAGAAATGGCAAATAAGAATTCAGAGAAACCTGAGAGAAATATATGAAATGATACAGAGTAAAATAAGCAAAACCAAAGTCTGAACTATAAACACAATGACTATGACAAAATAAATGGGGAGATAAGCAAAATGAAATCAAACTCTGAGTAAGTGATAATAATAACCCAGAACAATAATCCTATAATGATTAAAGCTATCACTTCCTCTTAGCAGAGCTGGGGGATTGACAACTAGTAGAAAAGATAATTTACTCTGTCATATAGTGTCACCATATTGGAAGTTTTGGGTAGGCTGTTTTTCTTTATTAAAAGGTGAGCCAAACCAGAAACTACAAACTGAGTGGATGCCCATCAATTGGAGAATGGCTGAATAAATTGTGGTATATGAATGTTATGGAATATTATTGTTCTGTAAGAAACGACCAGCAGGATGATTTTAGAAAGGCCTGGAGAGACCTACATGAACTGATGCTGAGAGAAGTGAGCAGAACCAGGAGATCATTATACACTTCAACAACAATACTGTATGATGATCAATTCTGATGGACAAGGCCCTCTTCAACAATGAGATGAACCAAATCAGTCCCAATAGAGCAGTAATGAACTGAACCAGTTATGACCAGCGAAAGAACTCTGGGAGATGACTATGAACCACTACATAGAATTCCCAGTTCCTCTATTTTTGTCCGCTTGCATTTTGGATTTCCTTCACAGGCTAATTGTACACTATTTCAAATTCCGATTCTTTTTGTACAGTAAAATAACTGTTTGGACATATATACATATATTGTATTTAATTTATACTTTAACATATTTAATATGTATTGGTCAACGTGCCATCTGGGGGAAAGGGTGGGGGGAAGGAGGGGAAAAGTTGGAACAAAAGGTTTTGCAATTGTCCATGCTGAAAAATTACCCAATGTAAATAAAAAGCTATAATAATTAAAAAAAAAAAGGTGCGCCAAAAATAAATAAAAGGTGAGATGCCTCATATGGCACAATTTCTAGGTCCTTCACTACTCTGCTTATTTTTTAATGAATTTCTGTTTATGCTCTTCCTGGAAAATGCTGCACAGAAATGAACAAAGTTCTTAATATGTGATGTAACCAGGATAGAAAGAGTATAGCAGGATTCTCACCTCTCCTGTTATGAACACTTTCTCTTATTTCTGCCTAAGTCAGATCAGCTTTATTAGCTGCCATTTCATTCTCTTGATTGATAATGAACTTGTAAGCCACTAAAACACCAATATCTTTTTCACAAGACAGGCTGTCAAGGCCATTTGTCCCCTATACTATACTTAAGTTGATTTTTTGAATCCAAGTATTAGAACTTCATATTTATTCTTATTATTGTGGACACATTCATAAAAGAATAAAAATTTAGAGCTGGAAGGGGCATTAGATGTTCCGTAAGAAGTTTGGGTTGAGTCTTAAGGAACAGTGGGGTCAAACTCAAATAGAAATGGATTTTCAGGGGCTGCATGTTGACTTGTAAAACAAGAAATTAACATCATCTATGTTTTATTTTTATTTATTGTGTTAAGCATTTCCCATTGACATGTGAATCTGGTTGGCTGTACTGAGTTGTGTCTACTGGCCAGAAATTTTACACATCTGCCATAAATAAAAGATAAAGGCATACAAGAGAACATTTTACATAGTAACATTATGTAATGGTCAATTGTGATGGACTTGGCTCTTTTCAACAATGAGGTGATTCAAGGCAATTCCAATAGACTTGGGATAGAAAGTACCATCTGCATGTAGAGAGAACTATGGATACTGAATATGGATCAAAACATAGTATTTTCACCTTTTTTGTTATTCTTGTTGTTACTTTTTTCCCTTTTGATCTGATTTTTTTTTTTTTTGCACAGCATGACAAATATGGAAACATGTTTAGAAGAATTGCACTTATTTAACCTATATCAAATTGCTTGCTGTCTTGGGAAGAAAGATGGTGGGGGAGGGAGGGAGAAAAATTTAGAACACAAGATTTTGCAAAAATGAATGTTGAAAACTATATTTGCATGTATTTGGAAAAATGAAGTAGTATTTTAAAAAGGGATAAAGGTAAAAAGAAGGATGAGAACAAGGAATGGAAAACAGTCTATTTTAAGAACAGTAAAATGAGATAAGACTAGATAGGCATGTTAGGGGATCTTGAATGAATGCCAACATCAGAAATTTAAATTCTCTTTATTAGGCAATGGAGAGCTACTGAAGGTTTTTTAAATAGAGAAGAAATGTAATAATGGTGGTATATTAGGAAGATTCGTTGGGCAGTAGTTTGGCAGATGGATTGAAAAGAGAATCAATTGGAAATAAATCAATTAGAAGTCTGTTATAATGGTCTAATCAAGAAGAGATGGAGGCCTAAATTAAGGTCATTGAAATAAAAAATAGCTAGCATTTATAAAACACTTTAAAGTCTGCAAACCACTTTACAAATATTATTTCAGTTGATCCTTAAAATGGCCTTGGAAGGTAGTTAAGTGCAAATGAGTTTTTTGGGGGAGTATTTGGTTATTTTTGTTATTGTTTTTAAGTGACTAGCCCAGCATCCCACATCAAGCAAGTATCTCAGTCAGGATTTGAACTCGTGTATTCTTGACCTTAAATGCAGCGCTCCATCCCTATATCACATAGCAACCTCTGAAGTAGAAATGAAGAAGGGCCAGATGCTAGAAAGATTGTGGAAGGTAACTAAATGGACATATGAGAATCAAAGATAATGCTAAGATTTAAGCTTGGGTGATAGTGATTCTACTAATACAGATGAAAAATGTCATCCTTCTCTTATTCATTTGTAGCTACTGTCCAAGTACACATATTTACTGAGTAATTCAATAAAAGCCTAAAGTGTCAAACATATGGCCTGTGAGCTTCCAACTTAGATTAAAATATAAATAGGAAATATGTAACCAAAAAAATGCAATAGAACATAGTTAAAGTTAATATGTAGTTTTCTAAGTCAATATTCAGCATTAGGGATCCTCAGGTCCAGTTTAGTGGTCTGGTTTTCCTTTGGATTTGACACTAATGGTCTGGGCAAGCCATTGTTTCATCTATTTTGTGCTTCTCCTGTGGACAGTCAGACTAGTTTCTTTTGCAATCATAAGCCTTATTAAAATTCATCTTTTTAATTTTAACCCTTTGGTTCAACATGGTGAGTAAAATTTGTGTGATATATTAGCTTTTCTTCAGAGTTTTGTATCCTATGCATATTTGATAAGCAGGATTTCAGTATCCTTCACCCAAGTTAAACAAGACAAAGTGCATTCATCCAAGTGATGGCAAGAGCAAGAGCGTCAAGTTTAGAGCCCTACATATGCCATTAAAAACTTCCTTCTGTTTAACAAACCAATCGGATCATTATTCTTTGGGTTGCTGCTGTTGTTTGTCCTTTGTTCTTGAAAACAATCATGACACAAAGGAAGGTATTACCATGACATGCCCTGGAATTGGATTTCAATGAGGAAAAATAACCTGCCTTACTTCCCCATCCAGAGCCCTCTGGGTCCTGTGATCAGATATAGGTCAGGATGACTGGAGAGAGCCCTGGATTTAGTGGGAGACCTTAGCCTTTCTGGGTTAAGGTCTTTTAACAGTTTGACTGAGGCAACCAACCATTCGCTGATTAGAATTAGGTAAGAAAGAAATGAGTCAAAGAATGGCCTTTTTTTGCCTAGTCTAAAATAAATAAATAAAAAGAAATCCGTTTGGGAGGGGAAGACCTTCAGGGTTTCTGGCTAAAACCCTGAGGCAATTCTGAGGCAATCAGGGCCAAACACAGACATTATGAATCAACATAAATTTTTTTTCATCTAATTCTCCTTTCTTCATTTTATTGCAATAATATGAAAAATTTGGTCAAATGTGTTACTGAATTAAGGTATTTGAAATCAAGGTCTACAGTATTATCTTACTCTGCCTAATTATACAATAGTAGATGAAGCGGGTTGGGGTCCCTTTAAAAAACTGTATTTCCTATTGATATGTGATTCCTTTCAGATTCCCAGCCCCTCCTGGCTGAGGCATATTCTCCCCAGACAAAGTTGTCTTTCCTGGATGCCAGAGTCTTTGATTCACAAATCCTGGTCAAAAGCATCCTTTTGAATTCCAAAAGGAGATCCAGGCTTGTCCCAGCCCCCACTGGTTCTGATCTGCTTGGATTTCCCAACCTCCACTAAGACAACCAATATAATGAGCTTCCATCAACTAAGATCTTTGCAGATGGATCTTGGCAGCCATTTTTGCTGCCAGGACCTTCTGTCCACTGAGAACTGCATTCTCAGTGCAAAACTCCATTTTCCATAGATCTGCCCGCTGGAATAATGTTCTTTTTCAGTGTTATGCTTTCTTTAATCTCACCTATTTCCCTAACAAGACTTTATGCGCTCTGTCAAGATTTATAATCTTACTTCCAATCCCCATAATAAACCTCTTTTATCAATTTAGGTTTCCGGGTCTGTAAATTCCTTTACAGAGAACCTCTGTGCCACCAGAAGGGAGTCCCCAAAACTCCCTACCCTTGTGCCGAATCTCAAGGGGGTGTAGGGGAGTCAAACCTCTCCATTTGCTTCCCTGAACCTCAAACCTGCCATTAGACCTTATCATTTAGCTCCCTGACCACTAGAAACCCTAATTTCATTTTGGTTCCTTAAATCTAAACCTCATCAGTAGATACTTCATATATAGAGCTCATAAGCCATATTCCCTTGCCAGAAATATCAGGGGAGTAAACCAAAGTTTGTGCAGCCAGAAGATGCAGCCCTTTAGAGACTTGATCATGCTGGGATCTACTTTAAAGAATTAGCAGAATCAAACTGCTCAACCTATCCCCTTTGGTCATTTGAATGAATGAACTCACAACATTCCACATTCTGAACCTTCTCAAATGTAGTGTAAAATGTCTTGAGTGACTTTCCTCATTCAACTTTCTAAAACTTTTCACTCAAATCATTTAAAATGCTCCTATAATTCCTTCAAGGTTTGTGCCCATTTGAGATTTTCAGAACAATGGGTCACTAGCTTGAAGATAATTCTAAAAAAAGAAAAAAATCCCCAAAGTGTTTTTGAGCAATAGTATTATTATTAAAGTATTATTAGAATAAGATTAACCTCCTTAAGAGACTATTTTGAGCAGAAAAACATTACTTTGAATGCATAAAATTCTAGTCTGTTAGAAAATCAATCACGTTACTTTAGAATTATATCTCATTAACTACCTAATACTATCTTAAAATATTAATATCAATATCTATATCAATCAACCTAGTGCAGCTAGAAGGCACAGGGGATACAGAGACCAGAAGACTCATCTTTCTGAATTCAAATCTGGCCTCAGACACTTACTAAAGGCCTGCATCTAGGCAAATAATTTAATCCTTTTTGTCTCAGTTTCCTCATTTGTAAAATGAGCTAGAGAAGAAAATAGTAAGCCATGTCAGTATCTTTGCCAAGAAAATCCCAAACGGGGGTCACAAAGAGTTGGACACAACTGATCTGATGAAGCAACAAAATGAAACCACACATCTATATATAATAAAACCCACATTACTTTAATTATATTCTAATGTTTTTGTTCTTCTATTGGTATTGTATGTATTTACAATGTAATCTCTAACTGCTGATCCTGAACAATAGAGACAATATCCACCAATGCATAGCATTTTGCATAGTGCTACATCTAAGTATAAATACTTTATACATGTTTTCTGGCTTTTGATTTTGAAGGCTATATTTTGGGGTAAATGAACAATATAATATAATGTAATATGACATGATATGATGTAATAATCTCTGGCTGCTGTGGAAGCTCTGCCTGAATAAGGCTGCTGGCGAGCTTCATCATAACTCTACTAGCTCTGAAGTAACAGTTTCATGACAACTTTTATTTACTGAAGTTAGCTAGGTTCAACTTGTTAGTTAAAAAATCCAAACAAAAAATGTGTTTACCTTCAGTTTTCTTTCCTTTTCTTGTACGATAGCACGAGTGATGGTGAGTGTGGAATAAGTAAAGCTCAGCATGAGCAGCAAGGGAAGCTGGTATTGGATGGCTACTAGAAAGGAGTCTGAAATGAATGGTGGATATGGGAACCTCTTGGCAATAATGGTGATCTTCTCAAACAGTCTGGCTGTGGCAGCGCCTGCATGGTATTGCATAATGGCTTTATCCACAGCATGCTGAACAGCCAGGAATCCTTCTTGGATGTACCCTAAACAAGAAAGGAAAGGACACCAAGCCCTGTGAGTAGAAGAGCAGGGGTACCAAGCTGTTGGCTCTCAGAGCGCTGCCTGTCAGAAGTATGAAGGACAGCCCCACAATTCTCATACTGAGGGATGGAGGAAAAGAGTCACTTCTCTGGCCCTTTACTGCTGGTAAATCCTACAAAGCAAATGTACACACAAAGAGTGGAACAGGAGCGAGCAGTAATATTTTCATTTCTACTTCTCTCCTTTATGTGAATACTGTTTGACATGAACAGAACAGATATGACAGAACAGTGTAGATATAGAATATATCCATAGATATATATCTATAGATATATAAATATAAGATAGGCAAGATTATACCATAAAAAATGAATGTGATGGTTCCCTTAAACTCAACAAGCATTGATTAAGAGCTTTTCGTGTGCAGGGTGCTATAAGAGATAATGGGGATGCAAAGACAAATGGAAAACATTCCCTGCCCCCAAGGAATAAACTTACTCCGGGGTAATATGTGTGCTTCATTTAAGTAAATGTGTTCTCATTCGAGGTGGGACAGAGCACTAACACCTAAGGGATCCTAACAACTAGAAAACCTTTCCTACACAAGGTGGCACATAAAAGGGCCTTAAGTGTCAGCATGAGGAAGCATGGTGGTCAGCCTGTGCATAACGGTGGGCTGCTAGGCTTGGGGAATGGCAGGCAGACTGGGACACAGAGTGCATAAGGGGGGACAATGTAAAACAAGTCTGGAAAGCTTGCTACAAAGGGCTTTAAGTGTCATGGCGAAGAGGTTATATAGTAGAATAGGGAGCCACGGAAGCTTCTTAAACAAGATTAGATTTCTGCTTCTGGGAAGTGGACTGGACACGGTGAGTCTAGAAATAGGAAGACCAGTGAGGAGGCTATGAAATAACACAGTAAGAGATGAGATAAGGGCTGACCTAAGGTAGTGGCTGGATAAGGAGAGAGAAGGAACAAGATTGCAAGATGTCGTAGAAATAGATCAGAAAACATGTAGCAATCTAATGCATAGGGGCTGGGGAGGTGAGCAAGTTAAGGAAAGTGGGCAAATCAAAATAAAATCCCTGAAATTCAAGATGAAGTAGACATCTGGAACATTTCTTATCTTATAACACTGTATCTTTTTATATGTACCCACATGAGTACACATCTTCCCTGCTAAGACAGAACTTCTCTTGGGTAGTTCCTAGTTTAATTTCTCCTATACTTTTAGTGAATGTGATATGTCCTCATTCTAGATTGTGAGTTCTACAAAGGCAGGAATTAGATCTTATCTGAATTTTGAATGTCTCTCATATCTTGTATTACTTCCCCCACACTGGTTTCTTAATCAATGTTATTGAACTTTGAACTGAGTTAGGCGGCTGAAAAAACTGCTATTTTAAAAACAAACAAAAACTATGCACATAGAATTCTCCTCACCGGGTTCTCCTCCATCAGGGAATGAAGGTTCCCTGGGTCCTGGGTTTGGGAAAAGTGGAAAGAGAGAAGTCGTGTGCCATCCTTCAATCTCTTTTGGAAAAAAGAGAGACATCCCAGCCCACATATCATTCTTTCTAAAGTAACTGAAGCGCAGGTGGTACTTAACCTACAAATAGCAAATAAGAAACAAAATGTATTCCATGGCAACAAACATTTTTTCATCTGAAACCTGAGAATAGATAGGTAAAAAGACATTTTTATGAGAAACCAGATATGAGTAAGCTCATATATAATATGATCCCACATACAATAAATGTTCAAGTGAGTAATGACTGAGTCAGAGAATGACAGCAATCTTGACCTGAACCAAGTAGCAAATCCCCATATTAAGCTATTTAAGCCAGTCTCTCCATTGATCAGCAACACAAATGATCCCTTCTAGAAGCAGTGAATCACTGAGGCATCATGAATCATAATTTAAATGGAATAAATGGATGGTCCCAGCTTAAGAATACATGTATTACAAGGCTTTCAATGGCCAGCTACACAAAAATGTCCCCATTACCTCCTAAAAAAATACTGCATTTAATATGCTGAAAAATCACACTTAATTTCATCCTGAAATGCCAGCTCATGAATGGAAACATGCCATCCTGTGCCAGTACAGAGGCCTAGGAACCGATATACCTTTTAGCAACCTTACAGAGCTAAAAAGGGCCCTAGCCTCATAGCATTAGACAAGAAACCGGTTAATTCATTCTGTATTGACAATTGTTTCTTCAGAAGAATTTCACAAAAATCAAGGATGTTAGCTACAAAGACCATTGGAAGCAAGACAAAGATCTATCTGACTGAACTAAATGAAGGCAGAAAAATGAATGATGAGATAGAGGCTCTTTAGCTGAAAGCTTTTTTAAAATCACTGAAACCAACTACAACCATAACAATAATGATAATAAATAAATTCTTTCTTACCTCAAGTGGTAGGGGTTCCTTGTAATAATCAAAGTTGTGCTCAAACACAATACCAGCCAGTACATTATATGAGTGATTATTAAACTTAATGTAATCTTCAAAATCCTTTTCTGAGGGAAGGCCACGAACTGTAGAGAAAACAAAGCCCAAAGGTGACTATTCTGCATAAGATATTAATGTTCAGTCATCCAAGGATTGGCCCATTTCATCCATAGCCAAGGGTGGCCAAACTTGTACACTTCTCTCTATTTTTATAAAAAGACCTCCCTTGGGACACAAGTCCCCTTTTCTCCTCAAGGGAAGATGAAATATAGTAGTGTCTGGGAAAGCAACCCAATTTACTAGATTGTAAACTGAGACTATTTTGCTATTTCTTGCACAGCCAAATATAGTAGCTTGTACATAGTAGGATGCTAAAAGTCTGTTGAATTAAGCAAAATCAGGACTTGAATGCATTACACTAAATCAAGAATTTTAAAGGACATTCCAGGTCATCTTGTGCAATCCATATGTGAAGCATGAATCACCTCTACAGCACATTCTGCTAGAAGATGTTCAAAATTAGGTAATTCATTTCTTCTGAAGGAAGTCCATTTTATTTCTGAACAGCCTGAATTATTAGAGATTTTCTTTTCATTTTTAATTGAAATTTGCCTCTCTGTATCTTCCATCAAAAATTGAGGTTCTGCCTTCTGGGGCTGGACAAAACAAGGCTATCCCTTCTTGCACATGGAATGGAATTTCAGCTCACGTTCTAATGTAAGAGATCACTCTTAGAGCAAGGATTTCCTTCCAATAAAGAAATAAAATGAACATATCAGGTTCTGTGAACTATAGCTACAATTTCCTTTTGTGCATAGTAGTAGTCTTACAGAATACAGAATTGGAATAGATATTAGGAGCATCTAATTCACCCTCCACCCCAATTATGAATCCTATTTATAATATCCTTACTAAATATTTACCTAATCTCTGCCTGATGGTCTCTAGGAAAAGGAACATATATTGGTTCTTACACTGTATTCTATTAGTGAAAAACACAGTTCCTAAATATCACCAGTGGTCACTCTTTAAGCACGTGAGTTCTCTCCTCCTGCCTTCCTTATGCTTTCCCCTCACTTAAAAAATCTGGTATAAGTAGATTATATTACTGGACTTATTTCCCAAAGAAAGTGAGGACATTTCCTGCTTTTGAAATGCCATACCAAATGCCTTCATGAGGAAGCCTGTCCTACAAGCAAGGATTTGGAAGCACTGGTGAGGGTCAAGACCATTCAAAGATTCCTAATGCACTCAATTCTAGAGCAATGCCTCAGAAGGCCCATTCTAAGGAAGTCCTTTGAACAAACTACAAATAGAACCTTGGTTTTGCCAAAAAAGATGTTCTGTGTTTGTCACCTTATTGTCTTATTGCTACTTCTACTATTAAAAATCCTAGCATGTATTTATTGATCATTTTCTATGTACAAATAATAATTGCCTGGTTAACTGAGGAGCTTTATACTCTTCAGAAAACTTTCATGAACCTTATCTCATTTGTTTTTTTCTGTGAGGTTGAAAAGTTAGCTATGAACTACTACTTCCATTTAACAGATTAGGAAATTGAAATAGAATAAATGACTGGCCCAAGACTATACAAATTAGAGGCACAGCTACTATATTGTGATTTTTAAAGTCCTAATTTTCTAAAACACATCAATCTATAGAGATCATCACTAAAAGGGCCAAGTACAAAGAGCTGAATCTGAAGAGCTCTGATAAAACCATCTGATAATAAATTTACAAACTCATCTTCCCCACACCATCTAACCTTTCATATCGATGACCAAAGTCTTTTTCACCATCTCTGTGATAGTCTTCACAGCTTCACTGTTAGAAGGAACATAAACCAGCTCCCATGTATCTTCTGGGGGAGGGAAGTTGAAAAACAAGGGCAGGTCATTGATGGACTGGCCAGGGTATATGGTAGCATTGGGAATGTTTTCTGAGTGAATATTCTGGCGAAGCCAAATTAGTATCCCAGAAAATAGCAAGGGCAGGAGAATTTCCAAGACTGTTACTACAATCTTCCGTTTCTAAAAGAGAAATGAAATTCTGTATTAATCTAAAATAGAACACATATACAAAGCACATACAAAGCACTCTCTTGAAAATAACTTCCTCTTCTTGCCCCATGACTACCAGAAACACAGTCTGAACTGTCTAAAGAGATACAATCAAAACTGAATGAAAGGGACCTGGAATAATTTTTTCCCCTTTGTGCTATGTCCTGCACTCCATTTCTTACCATATGTATTTACCTTTAAGGTGTAATTCTTCCAGAGAAGAAGTGTAAACTGCCTGAACACAGCCATTCTTCTGTCCAAATGGGAAGCTCAGTGCTATTCAGGATCAGAAAGAAAGAGAAAGAGGGTTCAGAATAAACATTTTAGTAGCAAATCTTTTGATGGATATGCTGAAAGGGAAAAATAACAGGGAAGAGAAAATCAGTTTAATATAAATTACCCCTTCTCCCTGCATGGCTCCTCTTTTGCTCAATTCTTCACAAAAACAATAATACATACACACAGGGAAAAATGCTTAAGATCACAAATTTTCTTGTGTAGCCTAAGAGAATCTCTGGAATATAATGTTCCTTCTATGTCATCAGTACACAAATCTGTCAGGGTAAGTGATTATTATTATTATTTTTTTCTAAGAAATATGTGCCTGAATGAAAAGAGAACCACTGTCTCACAGATTTCTCTATGTGGTTTTTTTTTTTTTTTTTTTTTTTTTTTTTTTTTTTTTTTTTTTTTTTTTTTTTGGTAATGAGAGAGAATAGTTCACATCTGATTTGGTGTAAGAAATCCCTAATGTGGAAACTCCCTTCCTGTATGCAGATTTTCTATATATAGTCTCTCTCTCTGTGTCTCTCTGTGTCTCTGTGTCTCTGTGTCTCTCTCTCTCTCTCTCTCTCTCTCTCTCTCTCTCTCTCTCTCTCTCTCTCTCTCTCTCTCTCTCTCTCTCTCCCCCCCCCCTACTGAAAGACTGAATGATTTGCCCCCAAGTCACAGAGCTAGTAGGCAGAGCTTGCAGGCAGGACTTGAACCCATGTTTTCTTGACTTCTCGATCTACTTTGGCATTTAGTCCAATAACATACTTGATATATGAACTTTCTCAACATGACATTAATTAGAGAATAAATTTGTTTCATATACTCAATCAATAAACAAGCATTTATTAAGGACCTACTACATGTAGATTTGGCAGTAGTTTGGGATAGAAGGTTTGCCCTGAAATCAGAAAGACCAGAGTTTAAATGTGGCCTAAGAGACTTATTAGCTGTGTGACTTTGGATAAGTCACCTATCTATTTGCCTGAGTTTCTTCATCTGCAAATTGAGATGGGCAAAGAAATGGCAAACCACTCCATTATCATTATAGAGAAAAACCCAAATAGGGTCACAAGGAGTAAAGCATGAATGAAAATGACTGAATAATAATATAACATGCAGGGTATGTAAATACAAATACAAAAGTGGGACACAGTTCCTAGTCCTCAAACAATCAGGAAAAAAATTCAGGTTTCTGGAATTTTATCAATCTTCCTTTTTCTTTCTTTTTTTTTTTTTTTTTTTTTTTTTTTTTTTTTTTTTTTTTTGGGCTCTATCACCAGGCTGACAGAATATAGGATCAGTAAAGTAATTGTGACTCTTCAAAATCTGATTTTTGTGTAAGGAGTTGGGACAGAGGTGGAGAGGGAAGATCTCCGAGTCAAGACTGCCTACCATATTATAAAGCTTTTCCTTGCTTTTTTTAAAGATAAAGATTGGTCAGATGCTTCAAATCTTGATATCTAATTTCACATCTATTTTTTATATTTACTTATTTGTTCGATTATTTTGAGGCATTTAAGGTTAAATTACTTACCCCAGAGTAATAGAACTGTTTAAGACTGTTTTTGAATTCGGGTCCTTCTGACTCCAGGCTTGGAACTTAGCTATTTAGCTCCCTCCAAATCTATTTTTAAGACAAGTATTCATTGTTTATTTTATATCTAAGCCTTTTTTCTACTCACACAGCTAATATCTTACTACAGGTCCTCATTTTTTGAAATGACTCCTAATTGATCTCCCTTCCTTAAAGCTTCTCCTCACTCCAAACCACACTGTAGCCAATGGGATTTTCCTTAAGTACAAGTCTAACATGACTATTCTAACTCATTAACTTCAGTGATGGCCTAATGCTTCTAGAAGAAAATGTAAAACTCCTGTCGGACTTTTAAAGCCCTTCATAATCTAGCTTCATCCTATCTTTTGAGCCTCATTATATTTACATCAGCCCCCTTCCCACACATATAGTCCAATCAAACTGGCCTTCTCTGCTCCTCAATATCTTACCATATCTTGCCCTTGTCTTTGCCCTGAGCAGTCCCCAAGGCATGGAATGAATCCCTTCACCTGGAATTCATACAATCTCTCTTCCATTATGAAGCAATTTAAGTACCACTTTCTCCATGAAGTCTTTCTTGATTCCCCCAAAATAATGGCATCTTTCTTCCCATCTACTTTACATTTCTTTCTTTTCAAGGGAATCAAGGTCACACAGCCATAAATGAGGTCACATTTGAACTCTAATTCTCCCGACTTCTGGGCAGGTGCTCTATTTATTGCACTACCTAGCTGTCCCACTTTGTATTTCTTTTGCAATTATTCCATATGTACTTCTATCTGTACATTTTGCCTCCCCACCAGAATGCAGGCTCCTTGAGGGTAACTATTGTTTTATTTTCTGTATCTGGATTCTTCATCTATAAAATTAGGGAAGGGTGGGCAGAAGAACTTTAAGAGCCCTTGTGGCCATCTGTGTGGCAAATAACCAATCAGTAGCAACAACAGGGATTGGCCATTTTAGTCCATTCATTTCTGACTAGTCAAAAAAACTATTAGCAAAGCCTAAATAAGACCTAGCATGTATAACTTGGCAGATTTAGTCTTTTTTCTTTGCATCTTCAGAAAAAAAGATGCTCAGGCAAATTTCAAATTAAAAATTGGGCACAGCAATTTGTTTTCATTGAGCTTGAAGTCATCAGTTAGAGTACATTGTGTTAGGTGGGAATACCTGTTAGAAAACGTATGATATTACAGCAGAAAAGGAAGGGAGGGAACTAAGTTCTATGTGCTTAGGGTATAGAGTCAGATGACGAGAAGGCTTTTGAAAATTTCTATGTGGGCAAGAGAGAGAGCCTGAGGTTCCTCTGTTCATTTCCTGTCAAGATTTCACAACTCTGGAATTTTAAAATATGAACTGAAGTATATGATATCTTAAGCTTTCAATAAAGAAGGCAATATAAATGAACCCAGACAATCACGATAGTTGCAAATCAAAGTCAATTGCATTCTTTTGGCTAGGTATATAGGGACTAAATGCAAACACAATGAAAAGTTCATTTATTTATTTATTTTTAATTTTATTTATAAATTTTTTTTGAAAGTATATATGCATGAGTAACTTTTTAAAAATAACATTATCCCTTGTATTCATTTTTCCACATTATCCCCTCCCTCCCTCTACTCCCTCTCCTTGATGACAGGCAATCCCATACACAATGAAAAGTGTATTTTGAGGCACTGTGCTAGGTAATAAAAACATAAAGATGAAATCTGAGTTGTCATTAGGTAGTTATTTATTATTACTAAGGCATATAACTCATCAGAAGAACATAATTAGTAAATCCTCCTGAAACATACTTCAGAATATTTCAAAATGCCTTTTTTCTTAAAATAAGACATGACTATTGATTTTCTTTGGAAAATAAATGATATTCTCATAATCAACATACAAAAAAGTTAATGTCCACATAGAAGTCATGCTGGTTCTTTTCTCTAGTATGTTCCTTAAGTTTATGCTTCTTAAAATATTTTTTGCTCAAAGTAGATCATTGCTAATAGCAGTATAAAAAACAGCCACAATAAATTATGTACATGATAACTTAAAATATGGCTTATTATAAATTATGAAAAAGTATACATTTAAAGGAAACTATAATAATATGCGCAAAATGGTCAATATGTAGCTTCTAAATAAGTTGTTCTTATCACTAAATTACACACTTGATGCACAAAATTAAAGAAAAGTCTATTTATTATAATTAGTATTATAATTGATTAACATTATAATTAAGACTAGGATAAAGAGATGATTTAATTACAATAGAGAACACCCAAAGTGAAGGACTTCCTCTGCTCTTACAAATTGGCACCTCCTCTGTAATTTACAGTTTTAGAAGCTTCCTGGAGTACTGAGAAATCAAGTATTTCCCCAAGGTCATCTAATCAATATGTGTCAAATGTGGGACTTGACCCCAGTTCTTCCTGGCTTTGAGGGCAGTTCTTTATCCATGTTGCTAGACTAGTGATTAGTAAATGTTTTCTCAATTCTAAGGAACTACATAGTACAAAAGGCAGCAAAATAAGTGTTTTTAATATAGATAAGGGAAAAAAAACAAGCTAGAATCAAAAGAGTAAGCAAAGTGTGCTCAGTTGGGGCAAGAGATTTCATATGGGAACCTGATGAATTGAAATGGGCTTTTAGCTCTGTTAAATTTAAACTGTTATCTCCACACGTGGGGGTCAGTGTTAAAGGCAGTGAGTTAAACAGAACACCCAGGAGGCAGCTAAACGGTGCAATGGATAGAGCGTTGGACACGAAGTCAGAAAGTCTTGAGTTCATATCCAATTTCAGACACTGACTGCCTGTGTGACTCTGGGAAAGTCATTTAATCTGTTTGTCTCAGTTTCCTTATCTGTAAAATGGGGATAATAAAAGCATCTACTGCTTATTATTGTTGTAAGGATCAAATGAGATATTTGTAAAATTAGCATATAGTAGGCATTATATAAATGTCAGCTACCATAATTAAACAGGAAAAAGAGAGCAGAACTGCTACTTATTCTGTTTTCATTGTCCCAAATTAAATACTTCTTTTTAAGGGGATGGGGACAAAATAATTGGGAATCAAAGAAAAGACTCCTCCAATGGCTCCAATGATCTCAGGATCATAAGATTTAGAGTTAAAAAGAATTGTGATTGTCATCTGTTTTAACCCGTCTCACCCATTTCCCCCCCTCCCAACATATACACTTAAAAATGGGAAAGCTGAGGTTCATGACAATTTATTGATTTGTCCAAAATTATTCATGTAGTAAGCAGCAAAATTAAAAATGGAACTCAAGAGTCAGTTCAGATTCCAAATCTACTGTTTCTGTCCCTATATTACACAAAATCTCTCTTGAGAAAACAGCAGTAGATTTCTCTGCAGGTAAGCGAGATACTTCTGTGTGGAGTTATTGCCATCTGCAGATTATCTATCTATCTATAGATATACATATGTGTGTGTTTGTGTGTATCTATATATAAAATCTTTAGGCTCAAGAAAGGAACAGTCATTCTTACTTCTTAACTAAGATAGAGAAGCCACTGACCTGGGATCCTAGGGAGAAGCTCATGGTATTCTTCCTCCTCCTGGGAACAGGAAAAGAATGGAAAGGACACAGGTATCTTAGGGTGGAGTTAACAATCCTCTTGAGCTTGACTAGGAACTCCCTAACAAGGCAGCCCTGAAATTTGGCAACACTGACCACTCTGAGAGGTAACAGGAAAAACATTTGATGATTTAACATCATTTCCAGGCACCTTTTGAGCACACCTAGATAAAATTTGGAAAATGCTAATAAAATAATAACTCAGAAATAGCTCTTCCACAACTCAGAACAGGGTCAAAAGGTATAAATACATTTTAACTTTAAGCAAAACAGATCTGACATATGCAAATTTGTATACGAAGAGATCAGTTAGGTATGCATGGCAAAACCTTACAATATTATATAAATATGAGCCGTTAGGCAGTGATTCTTTACTTTTCCTCAGTGAATTTAAATATAACTCAGATATCACCACCAAAATGATTTACACACTATTTGCAAGCACTTCTATTGTTTAAAGTGTACTTATATTTCATATAGACATTTATGTTTATTTCATTTTACTTATAAACATAAAAAGCTAATGTTCAACAAGGGTCTCCATTTGTATTTTGTTAGATGCAAAATAAACAGAACTTCAGCTTTGGGGGGACTTCCTTGGGAAGGATTTTAACTGCTAGGAATTTTAAAGCACTTTGCTCAATGGAGGTTAAAATCTCCTATAATATGGATGTGCTTCCTTGATAGTACTTAAGCTTAATATAGTCAAAAAATTACATTTCCTTTTCTGAGAACCCAGATGTTCTTAAAAAAAAAAGCTAATTCTCTGATAGTAATAAGTACCTTTATTTAGGGGAAAGAACACTGGGTTTGGAGGCAGGGCACCTTGGTTCAAGACCTGGCCTTGCTGTATGACCCTACCCTGAATCTCCTTTTCCCTCTTCTATAATATGAGAAGGGTATGTTAGATGCTGTCTGAATATCTAGCTAGTCCTGCATCCCATTTAACTCAAGAGGGGTTGCCATAGTTGTCAAGAGCTTCAGCCTTCAGTCATGAAGAAACCAGTTATCATTAAAAATTTAGAAACTCAAGCAGAGACTTAAAGAATCCCAAAAAGTTCTAGGTAGCTAATTTCTGGATTTGGAAACTCTAGCACGACTTTTGGAGTAGCAAGAGCAGTTGTTACAAGGAAAAGCACAAAATTAAGTCCATAAAATAAGAAAATCAATCATTTGTAGCACAGACTATCGTTACTTTACAGATTAAAGACCAGGGAGCCACCACTCGACTCACAGAGATTATTATTCAGTAATTGCAATAAAATATGAGATCAAAATATTCTTTATTTAGGGTCTAATTTTCTACAAGATCATAAACAGGATGCTGGCAAATATGATTTATTTTTAATTTTAAAAAAATCACCACTTCTTTTCTGCTCCATGTCAACCTATCAATCTTAGACCACTCAAATTATTTTTCATTATGTGAAATTAAATCACTACATTTCAACATAAGTCTGTATTATAAATCTAAGTTTTCAAAATTAGACAAACACACCTCAAGGATACTACAAAACTTAAGAGCAGCTTGGATGTTTAATTACTATGTCAGCAACTAGATTGTACTCTTTTAAACTGGATGCCAACAAAGCTTTCTTTGTTCACCTTGTGTGGAACTGTGGGGAAGCCTGTGTAGTTCCCAAATCAGGGATTTACTTAAGGCAGGAAGTTAAAAAGAAACTGCCTCCTTCAATATCAACTAAACGGATAAATTACTAAATTCGACAGGTGGAAGAATTTTTTTTGTCTTGCTTTTAATAGCAAATACATGCAAAGATAGTTTTCAACATTTACTTCTGCAAATCCTTGTGTTCCAAATTTCTTCCCCCCCCCCCAAAAAAAAAAGAAATAGCAAACAATCCAATATAGGTTAAACAGGAGGAAGGAATTAAAGGAATTACTGATTGATGTGAAAGGCAAGAATTCCAACGGAAGGAACATAATCTCCTGTCATAATTATGAAACTCCTCCTGGTTTACTAGTCACTGCTACCAAGGGTGGCCTTTAATAATCTGTTCCAAGATCACAGGCTGTGTCTTCCTATGCTTTGTAGGGTAATAAAGGTAATGAAAAGCCAAGAAAACAAAGCTAGTATTTTTCACTTAAACCCTACTCTCAGTAATTCTAAATCTTAGTTATAGACAGTTTTAGGCCCTAGGACTGTACTAATACTGGATAAACTGAAACAGTGAATTAAAAAATGAACCTGCCTCTGAGTCAGAGAAGTCTAGAATCAATCAATTAATCCATAAGTATATATTAAGTGTCCACTGCTAGATGCTTGGAATATAAACAGCAAGTACATATATAAACAAGAACAGAATGTACAGAGAATACATAAAATACCAGGTAGACTGGAAGGGAAAAACTAACAGTTGCAGGAATCACAAAAGGCTAATTCATGTAGAAGATGGTAAATAAACTATGTCTTGAAGGAAAAGGGAGATTCTATGTTAAAAGGATTACTGTGAGGACAAGAGTGAGGGAATATAACCATACTGATGTGACTATGGGCAAACCTGAATATAGCATATACACTAAAACATAAGTCATATATACTAATCAAATTTCATATAACCTCAATTTATGTAGAAATAATGGTCTAGACAGAGACTCAAAAATTTTTATATTAAAATATTGGGATTGAAATTAAATAATTGAAATTAAAAAGAACTTTAAAACTATTTTTAGTTGAAAAATGCAATAAAAAATAAAAGATGTAATTTAAGATGAATTTTGACACAGCTCTCATATTTGAAAAAACCAAAACAAAAAACAAAACCCAAAACCTAACTCCTGTGTATCAGTTTCTTTGGTAAATTGTGGATAATAATCCTTGTACTACCTAGGTTACAGGGCTATTATGAAGTAAGTTTTTTGGTCCTTAATGTCCTAAATGAGATTATTTGCAGCACCCAGGTCCTCCTTCCCCACTTCACACCATCACTGAAAGTTATCCCAGGTTCAAGACACATTGTGGATCAAATGTCCACTCAAAACCATATAGTTTATGAGCTCCAACCAGTGTTTCTTTTACCACTCAACCAGAAGGCATATTAGTTCAAAGCAAAAGACATTCCTCTGCTTCTGACTCTCCATCCCCTATTCCCTCACAGCCTTCTACTTTGAAAGCTCCTTCTAACCTGGGAAAGTAGTCCCAGAAAGAAATGACAAACTGCTCCAGTATCTTTGCCAAGAATAATCCAAAGGGGATCAGAAAGAGTCAGATACAACTTAAAACAACTAAACACACTTGCCCAGGTCAGCCATACTCTCTCCTTCACTCCTTTCCCAGTATCCCTCCAAATCTTCTTCCCCTGCTCGCTCCCTCTCCACTCAGGTGACCAGCTATTTTCTTTTCTGTTCTTCCTTCATTCACATGTAAGCTCCCTCAGGGCAGGAACTGATTTTTTTTTTCTTTTTTTTTTGCTTATATTTATATTCCTACCACTTAGAAGCAAGCTTGGCATATGGCAAGTGCTTATTGACTTAAGATAGCATAGAAAATAAATGAAAAGAAAGTCCTGCCCCACCCCAGCTAAAGACAAGAGTATATTCTCCCATATAAGCCATGCAAGAAGGAGCCCTTAGTTTGTGATGCTTAGAAATCATACTCTTAAGTTACCTTTCATCTTATTTTCCCCCATTCTCTTCTGTTTTCTTGTTTAGTGAAATGCCTTTGTGTCCTGCTGTGTTTATATTCTGTCCTCTGACCAGTTCAGAGAGTGAGGTTCAAGTGTGAGTAGCTCTCCTTATTCTATCCTTGTTTGTATAGATTACCAGCAATCTGATTATGTAACATACTTTTCTCTAGCCTTTCTATCTCTTTTCTTCCACTAGTGTATTCTTCTTCTACTCTCTTACCACTCTTCTTTTAAGATCATCAAAACATAATGGAACCACTCCCCAAGTACAGTGTCTAATAGATTCCCACTATGATCCCTGATGATGATAGAATTCTGAGGGGACTTTTGAATCATCTCCTTATATACAATAAGCAGTGTGCCCCCTTAAAGTCCCTTAAGATTGTTCATGCTTATCTTTTTATATTTCTCCTAAGTCCTGTATTTGAGTTTTAGAGATTCCATGCATTTTGGATTGTTTTTCATCAGAAATATTTGGAAATCTTCAAAAGATCCATCTCCCCCCTTGTAGGAGGTTATATTCTATTCATCTTTTCTCAGTTATTTTTGGCTTCAAGCTGTTTTGCCTTTTAGAATACCATTTTCCAAATTTTCCACTCTTTTTTATTACTGGCTGCTAAATTGTGAATGATATTGTGACTCTTTCTGGTTGCTTCCAATTTTTTTTTTTGTTCTTTAATTTGGAAACTTTGATTTTGAATAAAACACTCCCAGAAAGTTTTTATTTTATGGTTTCTTCAAGAACTGACCAAACCACAAAATGCTTTCCAGTTCTACTCTCTTTTCTAGTTAGAAATCCAAGCAGTTTTATAAAATGATTTCTTGAAACACATTCTCTTTTTAGACCTTTTTTTTTTTTTTTTGGTCATGAAGTTTAATAGTTCAACAATTCTTAAATTCTCTTTCCTTGATCTGTTTTCTAAGTCTTTTTTTTTTGCTTTAATATTTCTTGTCATTTCATCAAGTCATTAGCTTTTATTTAGTGCATTCTAATTTTCAGAGTTTATTGCATGAACTGTTTTGTGCCTCTTATGCAAAACTATCAATTCCCTTTCCAATTTTTTCTTCCAGTTTTTTCCCCCTCTAGCACTCTCTTCCATATATAAAAGCATTTTACACTCCCTTTAAAAAACTTTTGCTTTACTTCTTTCAGGAATTCTAGTTGTAAATGTTATGGTTTGTGTCTTGAGCAGCCTTATCATCACAATAACTGTTTATGGTAAGGTGCTTTGTGGTTTGCTCATTCTTCCAGTTTTAGTTGAACTTTGTGTTGGGGCCAGCCTCTGTGTACTTCTAGAGGCAATGTTTGGACTGGTTCTTGGGTTATTGAGTACTAATTTTATCAAGCATTGAAGGCTGGGTTCTTAGGGAGAGTGGATGCTATTTCAGGGCTCCCAAAGTGTTATAATAACAGTCCGATTACTTCTTCTTGGTCTGAGCTCCACAAGATTTTGACCTGGGTCTGAGTTTGGGCACACTCCTGTGGACTTGGTAGATAGCTACCGGACTCAGCCACTATCAGATACTTGGAAGACTGCTGGTTTAGATAACAGAATTGGAAGCTTCCTTTTGGTCTAGGATTCCTGCCCCGATTGTTCCTCTGCAGGTTTCAGACTGGATTAAAAATTGGAACTGGGATCTAAGACATATAACTGTTGCTTGATCTTGAACTTGCTTTTAGCTCAGTGTGTAGCCTAAGGCCCACATAGCACCCTAGAGCAGTTTCCCAAACTTTTGACATATGTGTACCCCTTCTATAATTTTCATAATGCTGAGTATCCCTCATCAAAAAAATTGGATGTATTTTAATAACAATCAAAATATATTTATTCTTTCTTTTTTGGTACATACACAAAATAATAATAAATGAAAAATAAAATTATTCATAATAAGATACAAATCCTTGTCAGAAAGTTTGTCGCATGCAGAAGAAGAACAATTGTTGGAATTGGCTTCATATGGATTCTTGAAAAATAAACATAAGGAGTGTACTTTAACATCATTCTGGTTACAAACGCAACATGTGTATCCTGTTTTAACAGAAAAAGTTCTGAAATACATCTTGCCTTTTCCAACTTTATATTTATGTGAAGTTGCTTTTTCAGCATTTGTAGACATTAAGTTGAAAAAAAGGCACAGATTATTGGACATGGACCTACATCTCAGATTAAAATTAACAACCAGGGAACCAAATTATGATGTTATCTCAGCACAATTTCATCCTTTTATAAAAAAAAATCAAAATCAGTGGGACTTGCAAAAGCAAATAACAAACCTTTCCTATAAGGAAAAGCACAAAAGCTAAAAATACACAGGCACCTGGAGAAGCCACTATTAACTAAGCAAGTTGTCTCTGTAATGAAGTGCAGTATATTCATGCCACGTCACACCGGACCATCTCACACCTCACAAGATTATTTTGATTTGATTCATGAGAATGTAGAATTAGGTACAGCTAAGCACAGTGCAGTGCATATCCCCACCAAACTCTTCCTGTACCCCTGGGGGTACATGCACCACACTGGGAAATACTGCCCTAGAGTGACACTAGAGCTAACAATACCTGCACCCTGCACAAGTTTAGGCCCCCCTGTGTTAGATTCAGAATTTCTTCTTTCCCTCATGTAGAGCCTGTCCTTGTGCTCTGAGGATCTATATGGTCATTCTTTGCAAGACCTCATCTCCTCATGTTGATCTGGACTTTAAAAATGAGCATCTTAGAGATTTTTTTCCTTACAATTCCCAATCATGACTCGGCATTATTTTCTAGATTTTTTTTAATAGGAGGTGTGTGTGTGTGTGTGTGTGTGTGAGAGAGAGAGAGAGAGAGAGAGAGAGAGAGAGAGAGAGAGAGAGAGAGAGAGAGAGAGAGAGAGAGAGAGAGAAAGGGAGAGAGGAGAGAGAGAAAGAGGAGAGAGAGAGAGAGAGAGAGAGAGAGAGAGAGAGAGAGAGAGAGAGAGAGAGAGAGAGAATATGAAAATGAGTGAGTTCAGCTGTACTTCTTATTACTCTACCACCCTGGATCCCACCTCTGAAGTTAAGGAACATGTATGGTTGAAGACCATGCATAGAGGAGTACACAATTAGCTGGGAAACAGACCTAGTCCCTAAGGCAGCATTCCTGCTAGTGTTCTAGCACTTGCTGATGTTCTTTTGTGACGACATTGGCTGTAAGTTGATTTCTCCATTGAGAAGGTAGCCATTGCTAAACTGTTCTCTGATGGTCTTTCCCTACTATGCTGACTCTTCCCTTATAGAGGGAGGTCTGTTCAGCAATCTCTCTGCTACTGCTATTCTCAGTCCCATACATTCTTTTAATTCCTATAAAACTCATGATCCCTTTGTCCTTTTGGGTCCTTTTTTGGGTCCTTTCAAATCAAAAGAAGGGCACTACTTGGCAAAAATGCAGAGGAAGTACACTGAGAAAAGTCTTTTCAATCCCATAATTTTCATGGTAAAACCCCCCTCCCCACCCAAATCACTGTATTTACTTCCTGTATATTTTTATTATCATATGAAAGGGAAGGTTTATTAATAGAGAAACATAAAAAAGTTGAATGCAAAATTATAGTATGGTAAATTCCCACAAAATTCTAGAATTCATATTCCTCAGTAATCCTGTAGTGAAGCGCAATATAGCATGGTAGACAGCTGCTCACAAAGTAAAGAAGACTTGCACTCATGCCTCCTCTGTGACACACACATTGGTTGTGTGACCATGGGCCCTGGGCCAATCACTCAGTGCTTACGCTCTCTAGGACTCTAAGCTGCTGCAGAGAGGAAGTTTCCTTATCCAGGAATCCCTAATATCAAATTAAACTACTAATTCAGTACTCATCCTTATCTGTGCCGTGGCAAGTTGCTGAAACCTCAGAAACAGTGTCCGTTGCTCTCCTCTGCAGTGCTTTTTAAAAAAATGACCACTCCAATAACTCTCAGATCTCAGTTTTGGGTGATCTTGCACCAGCTGTTCACAGACCTTTTTGCAGATATCTTCTGGCTCTTATTAGGAGATCCATTACTGTCCCAGAGAACTCTTGACATTCTTAGAAGTGAGCTATAAAAGGATCCTGCCCTGGTCTCTCTCTGGAGTTATAACTCTTGGCAGAAGAGCTTATAACAACAGTACATTAGACCAGGAATAATCCCTTGTTAGCTCAATCAAAAAGACTCCAGTGTCCCATTTGAAGAGTAACTCGCTCTCTCCTAGGGCCTTTGATTTTCCCATATAGCTCATGATGATTACCAGCAGGAAAATGGAGGGAGACTATCAACTCGAGAAGCCCTTCTTATTTCTGTCTTCCACTCTCATTTCAGGGGGAACATTTCCCATTGGTTCGCAAGCTAACAATTATTCCCAAATTTGCTCTCTAAGCATTTGAGTAAAAGTAATCAAATCACTGAAAGTAATTGTTAGTACTAGTTATAAGTTCTACCAATTCTGCATGGCTTACCTATTATCCACCTAAGTTAAAAGGGAAAGTTAGAAGCCCTGGTCCAAGGTCTTAGTCTCAGAAGATATCAAGAAATGCTTTTTTCTTTTTCTTTTTCTTTTTTTTTTTTTTTTTTTGCTATAATCAAGAATACTTATTATTCATAAAAATGGAAAGAAATGTTTGAAGGTTATTTCTGGGACTTCTAGAATGTTTCTTCATTCATTCCCAATTCCCAATGTTATTTTCCCTCCAAAAATTTCAATGTTTTCTTTGGTATGTTCTTTAATATGATTTGTACATATATAGTAGATACTTTCTTAGTCATTCAAAAGTTTTTGTCACATTGAAAAGAATTGCTCATTACCCTTTAGCTTGCCTTATTTAAGTGCCTTCCCTCATTTGTCTCTGGTTAACATCTATGTCCATTAATGTGATGTTGCCATTGTTAATTTTTAAAGCTCTATTTGTGAAAATACAGGCTTTAATTTAAAAAAAAATTATCTTGCTTATGTCATTTTTATTTCTAGTTTCTTTAGCCATTTGACTTCTGAGATCCCTAGTTACCATAGCCTTTTTAGATCTTACAGTGATTCTGTAAGGATAAAGTATAGAGCCAAAAAAAGTTTCTTATATGATTTAGAAAAACAGAGACCCTATCAGGAAAAAAACACATATATTTATTTTGAAATATCTCTGGATAAAAATACACACAAAGGTTTCAACAACCAATGATATTAATGGTAATTTAAGTTACTAGAATTAGATTTTACTAATATTAAAAGTTTGAAGGACTCCCCTTATAGTTTTTTAGTGTAAATAAAGATTTTTTAAAAAAATTATATCATTCTAAAATAAAATATATTTATTGTTTTATTTAAAAACTATTTCAACACTAATTTTAGTTTTAATATAAAAATAAGCCATTAACATGTCTCAATTTTTATTTCTAAAATATAAGAACTTATAAAGTTGTAAAAGAAAAAATGGATTAACATAAAATTATACAATGAATACAAATTGAATAAAATTAACAAATAGAATCCAAGAATAAAAAGCTAACAATTATTAAAAGAATGAAAAAACATGGAAAAATAATGTATTTTCCTCCAAAATATATTTAAAGGAGTTATAATTTTATCAGGATGAGTAGTCCCTCCACTGACCAGACTGTAATCACTCCTTGCCCTTGAATCTTGTGAGATTTTCATGTTTTCCACAAATTCTTCATAGATTTTCTAAATAACAAAAGAATAATAATTTCATGGATTAATTACAAAAGCTAAAAAAATGAAGAGAAAAGAAAAAAATATGTAAAATTATTTTGATAGCCCACTATATGGTAAAAATAGTAATAACATTTGGCTCTACTTATGTGTCATCAAATGATGGTAGCTACATGTATAAAATTTCATAAAATCATCATTTATTGGCATGTAGGTGCTATTTATATTTTCTTGTGAAAATTTCAAGCAGGGATAAACCTTTTTTTCTACTTATCTTTTGGAACAAAAGTTTTTCCCCAAAACCTGATCCTGGAAGAGGGGCTAGGTTAGAGAATCTTAGAGAATCACAGATTTATAGCTGGACAGGGAAAGAGAAGCATTCAATACAACCCCTTCACCTTGCCAATAACTGCTGGGGCACTGAGAAATAACACTGTTGTAACAAGAGATGGTACTTGAATCGAGATCTTTTGACTCCAAACTCAGCACTTTTTCTACCATACTATACTGACAATGAATTTAGTATTTAAAATTAACTCCAGAGGGAGAAGTTTCAGTCAAGTGATCAAACCAGAGTTCAGAACCAGATGATAAGGAATTGAGAAATGAGTGACAAGTGAAGAAGTAAAGCAGAGGCAACAAGCATAGGAAAAGAGATATGGCACCACGCTGATGAGGATAATAGGGTCAAGTGAAGGTTTAAGTTAAATGCAAGAGTTATTGCTAAGAGTTATTCTTATTAAGATGGTTCTTATCTAACCATAGGTGTCACCCAGGCACTGTCCTGGGCCAGCCTTTATGCTTTGCATACTCTTTATTGATGATCTCAACGTGAATTCAGTTATCTCTATGCAGATCAGTACTATACATATACATCCAACCTTAACTTTCCTAAATTCTAGTCTTAAATCTCTAGTTACCTCTTAGACATCTCAAATTGTCTTGAAGCCATCTCAAATTCAATATGTTCAAAACAGAAATTTTTTCCCCCTCAAATTGTCCTCCCATCCAAACTTCCCTATTATTGTCCAAGGCACTACCACTCTCTAAGTCACTTAGGTTCACAAACTTGTTATGATCAATTCCTCATTTTCACTCACTTCCCATACGCAATCTATTCCAAATATTGTTTCTATTCTCAAAAGACTTATTATATACCATCACTTCTCTCCATTCACAAAGCCTCATCCTTAGTTCTTATTCCTGCTTTTCCCTCAGTTAGCTATCTCCCTTCTAACTCAGAGCTTCACCAACAATGAATTATTATACCTGTTTTCACACACTATTGTGTGAGATAGAACCTTAGTTCTTATAATTTGTATTTCTCTAATTATTAGTGAGATGGGACACTTTTTCATGTAGTTATTTATAGCCTAGATTTAAAAAACTGTTTAAATCATTTGATCATTGATCAATTAGAGAAATGATTCTTATTCTTTTTTTTTCCCTTTCCCGCTGAGGCATTTGGAGTTAAATGACTTGCCCAAGGTCACACAGCGAGGAAGTATTAAGTGTTTGAATTAATATTTGAACTCACGTCCTCCTGACTTCAGGGTTGGTGCTTAATCCACTGCGCCACCAAGCTGACTCTATGATGGATCTTATTCTTATAAATCTGAATCATTTCCTTAAAGATCTTGGAAACTTTCATCAAGGAAACTAGCTGCAAAGATTTTTTTTATCCTAGTTATCTGTTTCTCTCCTAATTTTAGCTTCATCAGTTTTGTTTGCACAAAATCTTTTTTTAATATAATCCAAACTGTCCAATTTATCTTTTGTGATCTTCTCTATCACTTGCTTAATCATGAACTCTTCCTTTTTGACAACTGTAGATGTGAAAGATAATTTTTTTCTTGCTCCTCTAATTTGTTTATGATGTTACTTCTTAATATTTAAGTAATATCATTTGAAGCTGATCTTGGTAGAGTAGGAGATGGTAATCTGTGCCTAATTTCTGCCAGACTGCTTCCCAGTTTTCCCAACAGTTTTTATTGACTAGTTAGTTCTCATCTCATAGGTGGGGTTTTTATGTTTGTCAAACATTAGGCATGTATGCACATGCTATGTACCCCCAATCTATTCCACTATTTTAAAATTAGTACCAAATCATTTTGATAATTAATCCTTTCTAGGAAATTTTGAAATCTGGTACTGCCAGGCCCCCTTTATTCCCACATTTTCCTCCATTTTCTCTTGGGATCTTTAAACTTTTTGTTTTTTTAGATAAATTCTGGTATTTTTTCAGGTCTATAATGTAATATTGAGTTGTTTGGTATGCACTAAACAAATAAATTGAGTGGTATTATCATTTTTACTATATCAAATTAGCCTATCTATGAGCAATTGAATTTTGTAATTGTAGTAATTTAGTTTCTTTGAGTGTATTGGTAGATAGACTTCCAAGTATTTGATATATTCTGTAGTTCTTTTAAATAGATTTTTTCTATCTTTTCCTGATAGGTTTTCATGATAACAGAAATACAAATGATTTGTGTGGTTTTATTTTATATTGTGCAACTGTCCTGAAATTATTTGTATATTTCTTAAAATGTTCTTTGAAAAATCAATTACTATTGATAACAGCTCTCTTTTCTGGCAATTAAAAACTGAAAAAATTAAACAAATATATACAGTGGCCATATCCAAAACTATATGCCTCTTTTTGCAACTTAACTCTATTCTCTCTGCCAGGAAGTGGGTAATATGCTTCACCACAGATTCTCTGGGGATCAGTTTTGTTTAGAGTTTCCTTTCTGGTCTTTCAAAACTATTATTCTTTATAATTTTTTGGTCATTATATAAATTGTTCTCCCAGTTCTACCTTTTTTTTACTTTTCATCATTTTCTACTTCCTAGGATTTTCTGAAAGTCTTTTTGATAATGGTATAATAATATTCTGTCACATAAACTACCATTTGTTTACCCATTCCCCAATTGATGGACAGCCCCTTAAGAGTCCAATTATTTGCTCCCCCATACTTTTTTTTTTAATCTCCCCTCTTCAAGTTTAAAAAGTTCTTTTGGCCTGGTATACTATATCTTCACTAATATCTATCTTTTAAACTATTCCTATCTCTATTGGCTTATTTTCCTATTGAGTTTGATATATTTCTTCACCGAACTCTCTCTCTCTCTCTCTCTCTCTCTCTCTCTCTCTCTCTCTCTCTCTCTCTCTCTCTCTCTCTCTCTGTGTGTGTGTGTGTGTGTGTGTGTGTGTGTGTGTGTGTGTGTTCAAACTCTCTTTTGGTTCAGATAAGAATGAGATTCATCAGATATTGGTTCTCACCACTTCTTTCACACACACACATTATCAGTTTCAGGTTTATTGCTTAATCTTCTAACCTATATTTCACACTTTACATAAGTAGACCTTTCCACAGATGTGGAGAAGGAAGGGGTTGGGTATCTGTGGATGGAGATGGAGATGGATTTGCACATGGTTCAAAGAGAAGTACAAACAGGAGAAGGAACAGACCTAGCTAGGACTAGCCACACTGAGATCTGGCCAGAACTGAAAGGAGAGTTGAAACTTAGGGGCTAAAGATTGACATACAGTACCCAAGTATGGAGGACAGAAGATAGTTATGGGGTGGATATGTGGGAAAGTGGGTAGAGTAGGACAAAGGTCTCCTCTCTCTGGACTAGAGCTCATAAAACAAGCCTCCTATCTGGGCAATCTCTACACATACCTAAAGTTGGTTTTGTTTTCATTTTAGGGGGAAGGGATTAGAGTCACATACCAAGGGAAAGGATCAAAGAGCACAGTAAGTGTACAGTAAAAGATTTTTTTGAATGCAAATTTCTTTCAGAATTCTTTATATAAAGTCAAATTTGTTCAATGTGAATCTACATAAAGTGAGAACTGTCTGTATTCCATTCTTTCTTCCAGAGCTATTATTTCTTGCTTCATTTCTCAATATTGATGTTGTTCTTGTAGAAAATATTTTTTCTTTGAGTCTCTGCAGTTGTTAGTATTTCTCCTTTTCACTGGATTTTAAAGTATCTGCATCACAAATAATATTTATAATGATTGACATCTTTATGTTTAGTATCTATTATCATTTGATTAATCTCTAAAGAGATATAAAATTTGAAATTAGAAGAAAGCTCCTGAGGGCTAAATTTGAGAGATATCCACACAGAGATGATAGATAAAGCCACAGGAGTATGAGAACTTTTAGGGAGAAGTCCCAGGATTGAAGGTGCTAAAGGAAAGTAGGCAATATTGAAGAGGAAAAATGGGTACAGACCACTGATTCCAACTTGACAGTTGGAGTAAGGAGAAAAATTTAGCAGAGGCTTAGAGGGAAACAAGAGCATCAAGATAATGCTTCATCTTCAAGATGACTAAGCTCTGTGCATATCTGAAGGCACAGAAAGGTCATACCAGGAACCTACATATAAAGAAAATTACTATCTGCAGCACAGATAATCTTACCTGACAGAAATAATATAATTAAAAAGCCAATCATATCAGTCTGATAGAAGTTTTTCATTTGGCATATATTGTTCTTCCAGGGATTTTTCCCTTTAAAAAGATGAACAGACTGCTTATAGCTACTAGTCCGACCGAAAATCTGGAAAAATAGTACTATTTCTCATTTAGGTAATAATCACTTCAGTACACTTAATACATTTATACTATTTCAGATGAACATTTTTAATTATGAGAAATCTCTGATTCCTAGTTTGGTGCTTTCTTTGACAACTCTGTGAAATTTAGCTGGTAGGCTAGAGATGACATACTGAAGAAAATAAATTCACCATTTTTAAAGCCCAGAGACAAAATAAATAATTTATTTCCAAGCTTTCCTAGATATTTCTTTTTCATTATTTTTCTCCATTTTCATAAGAGGACAATCTGTGAATCTGACAATCTAGATGTCACTCCTGCATTTTTTCTAAAGTTTAAACATATGTCCCCTCTATTATAAGCATGATTGTATTAGAGACATGCAACAATGCTAAAGACAATTGTTTAATAACCAAAGTGGTATGGAAAGAGGAAAGATGTATACAGGTTTTCCAGGGTCAATTCACAAAAGGCCTCTGATCCCCAAATTTTTTATTCCTTATAAAATAAGGAGAAACTGATTGAAAAGTCTTCAGCACTACTACTACCTTCAGTTTATCAATAAACATTGATTAAATACAAACTATATGCCAAGCACTAGGGATACAAGGAAAGGCAAAAGATACTATGCAAAGAACTAAGTCTAATCTTCAAATTTTGGAAGTAAAAGGAAACAATTTATGAAGCCTCATTAATATAATGGCTCTGTTGTGAATATTGCTCTATACAAGCTAAAGCTGAAGCTTTAACTCGAGTTAGTAAGCCAGATATTTAAGCTTAACAGGATTTTACCTCATCTCAATTGATCAATATTTTTTTAAAAAAAGATACTAGATGAAGGACCTGCACAAAGCTTGATGGAATATGATTAAAAGCACTGTTATCATTATTATTTATGTGCTTAGTTACATCCACAATTCTTTAAAACAGAACTCTTTAAATTGAAATTTCAATATCCAATTATTTTGTTTAAATTGCTATAAACAAAATAAGTGGTCCCCCCCCAAAGCCTTTTCGTAAAGTCTAGAGTTTTCTCAAAGAACCTCTAGCTACTACTATAAATTGACATTATTTCTATTCTGGGATTTCAATTAAGTCCAAAACAAAATTTTGATTGTAAATAATATATTTTCTGGGCAGTCAGTGCCACTTCTGATAATCAATAATGATGAATAATTGCTATATCTCAAGTGATTGGTGTGCTGTAAAACTTGGTGTGGAAAGACAACTTTCCCATTTCCCATAATACTATAAAATACTGTTTGAAAACAATGTCCTTAACATTAGAAAGCCTGAGATTTTACCTCAAAAGACTAAGCTAGTTTAAATGGAAGCAGTATATATTTTTAAAAATTCATAATAAATAAAATAGAGAATAAGATGAAAATTTCTATTTCAAAAAAGAATTTTAATATATATGGGTCAATTTATGTTCCTAGTTTTTCTAGTAAACAGATAACACAATCAGATATTTGTAACTTTTTTCAGAGTAAGGGAAGCTTGCAGTACGAGACTAGCAGAATTACAAAAGTTAGAAAGTATATTAGAATTGCAAAAGAAAATACCTATAAGGAAAAGGAAGTTAGAATTCCTTAAAATACTTGACATTTCAGTACCAAGAGCCCTCAAAAACAATAATGGCCAGAATCCAAAAAAGGTTCTTGAAATCAGAGTCCCCTAAGTCAAAGGTCCAAACTTAATTACTCAGCTCTAGTCAAACACTTAGTTATTTCACTACCACTTTTGACACCACCTTACCCTCTGCTCTCTTAAAAGAGCCCACTCCAAGAACCCTTTAAAGAGACTCATTTCATTCTGTTTAGGAGTAGGAAGAATAGGAGAAAGAATTTTGTACTGAAAAATCCATTTGCTTACTGTTAAAATATTGATCATTACAATAAATCCACTTCAGGAAAAGTTCACTGTTTACTTTTTTTTAAAGTAAGCAGTTAAACTGCCAATAGTTAGCACATACCATTTAGAGCTCACTTCCAAGAGCTATTGGTGTAGGGTATAGTATTTCTCCATATAATACTTTTGTTTCAAATAACAGGTAGTGTTCACAAGATTGGCCAGCTCAGTTCACAAACATCTATACTGCTTCAATGCCATTCTTGCAATAGTATTTTTAAACAGTAGATTAGAGTTCTAAAAATTCTAGTCTTGTTACTATTTACTTGATGACTTTGAAAAGTTTTTAATTTCTCTGTGCTTTGGCTTCTCAAATTCTTAAATGACTATATTTATTTCATACATCATTATTTATAGAATTTGTATCACTGCATATTTTGAAAAATTATATAAACAGTGTTCTGAAATCATTAAATGATATGTAAATATAAACTATTATGGCAACCAAGAGAGCAATGAAAGACTTGAGATCAATACAGTTAGATTCTCAATTTGGCAGAGGCTATGAAAAGAATATTTTGTTCTATCAGTGATTTTTACTGGAAATAAAATTTTGATTTAACCTAGTCATTAAAGCTATCTATGAAGGACTAAATTGAAACTAATATTGAACTCATAGAAGGAATTCAGTTAAAAAAAAAAAAAAGAACAATCTCACCTGGAAGGAATGGCTTACCAAATCAAGATGGGAAGCAACTATGGTACTGCTCAATGCAGATATACCTATGGTAACCAAAAATGTCTTTATCCATTTCAGTTGGACAACACAGACACATGTTCTTTGAGTGAAGAACCTATAATCTTTCTCAGTTGGATGAAGCAAAGTAAACTTCAGTTTATGACTTTTGTAGATGAGGTCTTCAAACACTGGTGGACTGAATGTTTTACTAGATGACGTAAGAATAGTAGGCAATTTAAATCCAGAGTACCCAGTAGAGGAAGAAAAGAACCTTTAGAATATGCTCCTTATTCTTTTTTTTAACATTTGAAAATAAGAAACTATACTTAAAAATACCAATGAGATAAATCATATGGTAGTTAATTTACTAGAGAAAAATACATTTACACTATAGAATATAAAAACTATTTTGTACTGCAAAAGGATTACAAAGTGATTTCTAAAGGTTTGCTTCCTAAAGATTTTGTCACAGATACAGGTTCCACACCTCAAGAGACTCCTTATAGAAAGAAATCATGGAATTAAAAAAAACCTTCCTTTCTTTTAGAAATTAGGAAATCTTAGAAAAGGAGAAACAAGGAGATGTTGAAATAAGGGTGCCTGAGTGCTCAGCCTTGGCCCTATGACCAGTTGACAATGCATTAATTACATCCCCAGATAACTGATACCCTAAAAAGAGATGAACACTTTTTTTTACTTAAGGATAAGCACATTTTAATGGCACCAGAGTTGCTCTTCCTGGCATCTCTGTTCCATCCTCAAATTCCTCCTTAAGATCATTAGAAAGGAATAAACTTAGTTGAAAGATAGGTTGATGGCACAAGACTCCAATGAATTTAATGTAGGAGTAGCAGTTTCCCTGCCAACCCACATTTTCTCCAAATGTTTAAAAAAGACAGTAAAATGGTAAATTAACAACAACAACAAAACCAGATACAGATTAAAACAGTGGATATTATAAATGACAAAAGAGGTATAAGCAAGAATGCACTCTGCTCTGTGCCATTCCCTTCAATACTACTTATTAAAATCTATCCAGCCTTCAAAATGGAACAAGAGGTTGAGAAAGTATTTTTTATTCATTGTGAACTTAAACACAAAAAATAAAAAGAACATTTCCAATTATACAGCACAACATAATGGGAGGATTAAATATAAAACCATGAAATAAATATTACCTATTGTTTTCGGTTACACTGCTTTTCTGTACTTTCTTCTAAGTTTTATTTTCTGCTGCGTATTTTTTCTCTCAGGTTATTATTTTTTAAAAATAAAATGTATTAATATTTTTTGCTTTTACATAAATTAAATCTCCTTCTGTACCCTTCTTCTCCCTTCTCCAAAAACCATATCTTAATACAAAGAAATTTTTAAAAGAAGAAAAATAATCAGCAAAACTGATCAATACCACAAAAAATCTTGACAATACATGCAATGTTCCACACTTATCAACTGAGAAATATTAATCAAAAAAACATCAGAGCAGTTAAACCTTTTTCTGATTGTGAGCTTGACAAATATCAACAAATATGAACATTTCTCATACAAATAGAAATAAAAAGGAATTGATATGAAAGCATGAATCTCCACTATATTCAGCTTACTTTTTTTCCCCTATTTCAAATTTAACATGATAGTAATAGTTCTGCTCATTTGTGTCCCTGAAATTTTTCTTCTGTGTATTTTTAAATTACTTAATTGATGCTTTTTCTTTTCTAGTTTCACTTATTACCATACCTCAGTTATTTAACCTTCCTTCCAATAAAATTCGCTCTTTGTTACAACAGAGTCACACAAAATAAATCCATACTTTGGCTATGCCTGTAAAGATATGCCATTTATAATCATAACGTCTCTCCAAGAGTTGGCAAACATGATTCAGGTTTCTGAAGTCATGATCTGTTACAATCTTTTAAAAGTGATCACATTAATATGAACATTGTATAATTTGTTCTCCTAAGTCTACTCATTTCAGTTTGCAGGGTTCCTACAAATCTAATGTTTTTCTGAACTTATCATACACATTACTTCATATAGGACAATAACATTCCATTACTATAGCAGCAGTTTTTCTCAAAGCAAAGAAATGGAAGCCAAGAGAAGGCCCATCAACTGGATAATGGCTGAACAAATTACTCAATCTTATAAAGGACTATAAGAAATGAAAAAGTTGAGGGAGTCAGAGAATCCTTGTAAGAGTTATAAGTGCTCGGTAAGAAATGACCAGCAGGAGGAATATAGAGAGGCCTGGAGAGACTTAAATCAACTGATGCTGAGTGAAATGAGCAGAACCAGAAGATCACTGTACACTTCAACAACAATACTGTATGAGGATGTATTCTGATGGAAGTGGAAATCTTCAACATAAAGAAGATCCAACTCACTTCCAGTTGATCAATGATGGACAGAGGTAGCTACACCCAGAGAAGAAACACTGGGAGGGGAATGAAAATTGTTAGCACTAATATCTGTCTGCCCAGGTTGCATGTACCTTCGGATTCTAATGTTTATTGTGCAACAAGAAAATGATATTCGCACACATGTATTGTACCTAGACTATATTGTAACACATGTAAAATGTATGGTATTGCCTGTCGTCGGGGGGAGGGAATAGAGGGAGGGGGGGTAATTTGGAAAAATGAATACAAGGGATAATATTATAATATATATATATATATATAATAAAAAAAAATAAAAAAAAAAGAGTTATAAGTACTAAAGTATAGTGAAGAAAGCAGAATCAGGAAAAATGTGTAAAGAGAAAACTATGGAAGAAAACAACTTTTAAAGACTTAACAACTCTGATATACAAAGTAAGTATAAGATATTTGCTGCATTAGCAGTGAAGGGGATCAGGAAAGGTCTCATGTAGGAGGTGATGTCTCACGAGTTCTGAAGGAAGACAGACATTCTAAGAGGCACAGGTAAGGAAGGAATGTATTCCAGGCAAAGAGGATGGACTACAGAACTACAGAAAGGACAAATGATAGAATGTCACGCATGAAGAATACCAGAGACCACTTTGGTTGAATTGGGATACAATATTAATATAGGGTAAACTTGGGAAGATCAACTGGAGTTATTTGATCCTAGAGGCAATAAGTCACAAAAATTTAATTATTTCAATGAACAAATATTATATACAAATCATTACATATGTCAAAAAGATAAAACTAAAATTAAAAATATAGACCATGCCATCAAGGAGTTTACACTCATCTACAATAGAATAAAAAGCTACTCAAGTACTTAAAAAATGAAAGAAATACAAATTAAGATGACCTCAAAATATCTTATACCTAACATATATATATATATGAAAGACTTATTGGCATAAAAGTGTTCATAGTTGTTTTATATGTAAATAGCAAAGACCTAAAACATTTATGTCTAGTAACTTGTCAAATAAATGCTATTTTACTAAAATGGAATATTAGAGTGCCACAAGATAATAAATATGAAAGAATATAAGGACAAATGTTAGAAAATCTATATGAAAATATATGAAGCAAAACCAGTATGATCAGAACTATATACATATTGCTTATTGCTATAATTGGAGAGAAAAGCCCAAAGAAATGAAACTTCAGGAAGTTTCAAAAGAAGACAAAGATTAAACCCACTAATTGTCATTTCTCCACTCCTTTCTGGATGTCTGTATATTATTTTTAAAAAAACCCTTTTTTTTCCATGCACCTCAGTTGTAACAAATATTAAATTTTCTTCCTTTCTATAATTTCACATACTTTTTACACTCCCTTATCTTCCCTATTTCTAATCTTCAGAAAAGAAACAATCCATCCTCTTCTTGTCAATTCAATACTCTTAATGCCCTTTGAAGACATCAAAGTTCTTTTTTGAAAGGCCACTTTTCCTCCCTCTTTTTCATCTTTTGGAATGTTAGCATTTTATCATCATATAGTCTTTATCATTTTAGTTTTCTAGCTTTCTCTTGACCTTTGTATTTGTATTTCAGAGTTCTTTTTCAGCTTTGTTCTTTTCACTAGACATGTTTAAAAGTCCTCTATTCCATTACAAATCCATTTCCTTCCTTCACCATATCCCATTATGATTCAAGGTAACTTTGAAAAGTAAATTAATCTTGGTGATAAGCCTACTTTTTAAAGTTTGGGATGCTGTATTTAAAGATTTCCTCTTATAGTGGAAGTCTGCAGGGTTTTATATAAATCTGGCTGTGTTTCCTCAGTTCTTAAAATCCATTTTTTTTTTGCTTCTTGGAGTATTTTTTTCTCTTCTCGATTGTTATTAGTACATTATTGGGGATTTTTGTTTCAGTTTTTTTCTTTTTTTTTCCCCAAGGAGTAGATTCCTTCCATTTCCACCATTTTCCTAGCTACTAACAGATTTTGGTTGTTCTTATATTTCTTGAAACATATTTTATAGGCTTTCAAAAAAACATGGCTTTCCAAGAGTTTGAAGTTTCATTAAAAATCTTGCCCTCTCATGTTTTCCAAGTATCAGGTGTTTTTCCTTTAATATAAGACATCTTACATATTCTATTTTTTCAAATTTTAAATTTTGTTCTAATGTTTCTTGTTTCAAGGTATCTTTGGTTTTAGGGAATTCATTACTTGATGGAGATCTACCACTTCTAGTTAAAGCATTTATTCTTTTTCATTAGCCCCCTTTAACTCCATCCAAGTATTTTTTCAGAACTTTTATTTTTATGTTTCATTCCTTGTACATATTTATGTAGACTTTGTGAAAAATGCATTTTTCCTTCCTTTGAGTGTCTTCCTACAAGTGTTATATTAATCTTTGTATTTTTTTTCCTTTCTCTGGCTCTATAACTCTTTTGTAGTGGTCAGTGTCTTCTGTTCACTTACTTCTACAGAGTTACCTCCCATAGATAGCAATCAATATGCTGTGCCTGTGAGTAGGGTACTTGATGTTTCCTGATCACTCTAGGTTACTATGATTCCCATGCTACCTCTGGTGTGTCCCTATGCTAAAAGCACTAGCAGGTGTCAGCTCTCCTTGTCTTTCTGGATTTTCAGGGTCCTCTTTAACTATTCAGAATTGGATGCTAAGGAGCTCGGAGATCCCGGCCCTGGGATATCCAATCTGAATGTGTCTCTTCCAGGATATATGCTGTGAAATTCCAACCATCCCAGAGCTTCCTGTAGAATCCTCTGATCTTGCAGCCTCTCAATAGAGAGTCTGCCTTGTAGATTACAGATACAGCTGGCTTAATTCTGGTTAGCCTGTTTTCTTTGCCTGTGATGACAATAGCTTCTAGTCAAGCCTTCTTTCCCATTGCTCATGGACTTCTGCCTTTTTGTTCACTTCCAGATGAAGTCATTTACTGTAATTTCTCATGAGATTTCTTGGTCGTTAATCAGTCTGGTGTTATTTTTTATTTTTTTGCTAGAGTAGGTGTGTGGGGATTGGGCTGCCTGCCTCCCTACAGAAAGCTCTTGGCTGCAAGTCAATGCTTACATTTTACTCTTGATTTTACATGTTTATTTGATTATTTTTATCTTGACATTTCAGTTATAATGAAAAAAAAATCAAGTCATTTAGGAGTTTGAACTAGATGATCGCTAAAGTCCTTGGCAGTTTTAACATTTTATGACTATGAAGCAATGACTTCATCAGCATGAATCAGTCGACAACATTGATTAAACTCTATGCCAAGCTTTATGCTTAGCACTAGGAATACAAAGAAAAGCAAAAGAAACTCCCAAGGTAGAAATTTCTTCCACTGGAGTAAACTCTATGTGGCTTAAAAACAATTACAATATATGTATGGCTTAGTAGAGAAGTTCTAGGGTATTGATTATGGCACAAACATTAAATGACTTGCCCAGGATCACAAAGCTACTAATTACCAGAGGAAGGACTTGAACCTATTCTAAACAGGAACAGTAAAGGAAGGGAAAAGAATAAGCATTACATAGCAAATACTATGTGCCAGGCGCTGTGTTAAGTACTTTTTTGCAAAAATTATCTTATTTGATTCTCATGATAAATCAGAAAATAGATGTTATTCTTATCTCCATTTTACAGTTAAAGAAACTAAGGCAAAGAAGAGCTTAAGTGACTTGCCTAGAGTCACAGGCTACTAAGTGTTTGAGGTTGAATTTGAACTCATGTCTTCCAGACTCCAAACCCATCAACTACTAGATTCATTAGGTCACCAGCTGCCCCTACACAGATTCTATTCTGTAGATGGTATATGTCCTATTTTAGTGCCCAACTTAAAGTCTTCTCGTTTCCTCAGTAAGGAATCTTCTTTCTCTACCTTCTCCTCAAAATATGGACAGCATTTTATTTATTTATTTAACCATTCAAATGATAGTTATTATAATACAGTAGCTGACATAGTATTTGTGTGCATGTATCAACCTTTCTATGAGTACAAAAGCTCCTTGTGGGCCAAAAATATGTAGGTAGTTTTAAAAAAATTAATTTTAACTTAATTTTACTCTCAATTACATATAAACAAAAATATTTACATCTTCTTAAAATTCCATATTCTCTCCATCCTTCCCTTTTTCCCCCTCCTTGAGGAGGCAATTTGATATATTTTATTTTTATATTTTTAAATTTGATATGTATTTTATTTATGTGTAATCATGCAAAACAAATTTTCATATTAGCTATGTTTCAAAAGAAAACACAGACCAAAAATAAAATTAAAAAAAGGATGCTTCAATTTGCATTCAAACTCCATTAGGTTTTTCTCTGGAGGTAGATATCATTTTTCCTCATAAGAATTGTCTTAGATCATTGTATCTAAGAACAGCTAAATCATTCACAGTTGACCATTGTATAATGTCATCATTATTATTTACAATGTTCTCCTGGTTCTGCTCACTTCACTTTGTATCAGTTTATATAAATCTTTCTAGGTTTTTCTGAAAGCAGCCTGTTTATTTCTTGTAGCACAACAGCATTCTAAAACAATCATATACTAAAACTTGTTCAGCTATTCTCCAAATGATGGGCATTTCTTCAATTTCCAATTCTTTGCCCCACAAAAAGAGGTGTTATAAACATTTTTGTACTTAAGTTCTTGTCCCTTTTCTTTGATCTCTTTGGGATATAGATCTAATGATATTGCTAAGTCAAAGGGCATGCAGTTTTATAGCTATTTGGACACAATTACAAATTGTTCTCCAGAATGGTGGATCACTTCACAACTCCACCAACAATGCATTAATATCCCTAATTTTTCATATCATGTGAAATTTTCACAGGTCATTTTATATTTTCTATATATTTTATTGTCACTACTCATATATGAGTATATTGTCATCTCATTAAGATGCAAGCTTCTTGAAATAAAGTACTATTTCATATTTTTGACTTTGTATCCTCAATCTAGCACAGTGACTGGTACAGAGTAGAAGGCATAAAAATGCTTGTTAAATTGATTTACTGTTTTTGACAAAACAAGCACAAATTTCCTGTAGGCAGCATGGTACAGTGGAAAGAGCAATTGTTTTAGAATCAGAGAACCAGAACTGGAATACCATCTATGGCAAAGATGTTGGCAAATCAGCTTCTAGACTCAATGTTTTCATTTGCAAAAATGAGGGGTCTGAACTCAATGAACCAGAATGTCCTTTTTAGCTGTAAGCCTAGGCTCTGTGAAATATGTTCCACACTTGCTCTTGCTTTTCTAGTCTATTCATCTTCCATAGACAAACTGTGGATTTCGCTTTCCTCTCTAGTTATTTAATTCCTTTTCCCTTCCCCATAGTCTATAGAAGTCCTGAAACTTAAAGCCTAAGACATAAACCTGAATTTCAAGAATTTACCCTGCCAAAGCACTGTTTTATAACAGTTGGATTATTCAAGGATTTACAGTAAGATTTCAGTTAATACTTTTTTTCAATAAAACACCAACATTCTCATGTTTAGATGACATTTTCACTGGCCTACCATCACTTTGAACTTAAGATATAAAAATTAAATTCATTTTCCTCCCAAAATTAACTTCTCCCTCCAATCTAGGGAACATGTCTTATTAGCTTATCTAGCACAGTGACCTGTACATGATGTACACTCAAACACTGTGATAAATAAAATGAATCTTCTCTGAGTTAAGACTTCAGGGACCTTAACTTGGCAGAAGAGCTAATTGTACCACAGGGACAAGCTATGAGGCAGAAGAGAAAGCCCAACCCAGAAATCTTACCAATGATTTCTTATTTGGGACCAAATCCACAAGTCTCAGTATGCCTTAAATGTTTTGTAAAGCCAATAACTGTTTTAAATTAGAAGTTGAACTATTTTCATATTCAAAAACTGTATTTTTCTTCTCAAGATAATGATACGGCACTTCAGACATGTCAGCAAGTCATACTTTTCCCATTTGATATTGTAAGATAAGTAAATTAAAGAAGCAAGGCTTTTTATAAAAGCTTCTTTTTGCACACATTTTAACCATTTGATATTTTTCTTAAATTTCCCCAAGTATAATCTTTCGAATCATAAATATCCAATTCAACTAAAGTATTTCTTTTAGTTCTTTCATGTGACACTACTTTGAGGTAGATAGTGTTGATCAGGTCCCTGTTCTCAAATCAACCCAATCAGACACTATGCCTGGTACTGGATATACAAAGACAAAAAACTTAACAGCTCCTGCTCTAAGAAAATTACTCTTGGGAGCCGAGTTTGATGAAACCATTTAATGAACATTTTGTAGCATCAACAATATCTTGAATTAAATATAAATAAGTTGTTCCCCCCCAAATTAAAAACCATACAAAAGAATTTTCCAAATATCTAAAAAAAGAAGTGCAAATCAAATGAGCTCTGAGGTTTCACCTCATACCCACGTATTGCCAGAGATGACAAAAGCTACAAATAGTGCTAAGGTGTTGTGGATAAATGAGTAACTAATGCAGTGTAAATTAGTCTGACCATTCCGAAATTTTGAATTAAGTTTAAAAAAAAAGAATTGAATATCCATATCTTTTGACTCAGAGACCCCTTTGCTAGGCCTATGACCCAAGGAGGTTAATAATAAAAAGGAAATCCTATGTATATGTAAACATATTTATATATGTACACATATAAACATATATTTATAGCTTTTCATTTTGTAGTAGAAAAGAACTGAAAACAAAATGATGCCCATTAGTTGAGGAATAGCTAAATGTGGTATGTGAATATAGTGGAAAATTACCATGTTGTCAGAAACGAATATGATGAACATAGTACAGAGAAATAAAGAAAAGCTCATATAAAGTGTACAGAACCAAATTCTGTTGAATCTGGAACCCAATGACTATAACAACACAAATAGGAAAAAACAATAATAATAAATCAAATTAAATTGAATGCTAAACATATTATGATGATCATGTCAGCCACAAAGAAGAGATATAAGAAAGCACTTCCCTCCCTTAAATGTAGAGAAGAGGGGTTCTAAGTGGGAACACTAGATATGAATACTCTTATCCAACTGCACCACATATTAACTAATCACCTAATAGAGTTAGGGATAGGCTAGGAACTAAGAGATCAAGATTTAGATAAGGTGTATCCTTAATAGAACCTAGAGTCTATTATATGGACATATGTCACAAATAACTATAATACAATATAATATAGGAGAGGCAAAATATGAAGTGCTAAGTGAAAAGGACATCAACGACTTTAAAGATTACAGATCTAGAGCTGGAAGTAATCTCAAATCTTCTAGTTCAACCCTTCTTCCGCTCCCCCCCCCTTTTTTTTTTTAACAATGGAAGAACAGAGACCCAGAAAGATTAAGTGATTTTTTCCCCAATGTTACACAGGTAATAAAGGTTAAAGATTAATTTGAATCCAGGCTTTTTGACTCCAGAGCCAGTGCTATTTTAACTGCACCACCAGAATTTGAGTAAGAAAACTATAGTAGAAATGTAAATGGGGTGGTATTCCAAGCTTATGGAAATAAGCACAAAGCACAGAAGCAAAAAAGTACAAAGTGTGCATAACAAGGAAGTAGTTTGTTTTTTTAAATGTATTGGGGGGGATTATGAGATCTGGCTGGAAAAGTACTTTTAAATGATAAAGCATTATATAAATATGAGCTGACACCATTATATTGTGGATGGCTTTATATACAGGTTAAGGAATCTAAACTTTTTTCAGTAGGCAATAAGAAACCAATGACTTGCTCTGAGCAGACAAATCTAATGAAACTCTGTATAAAGATTTGTTCAACTATAGTGCATAGGATACAGTGGAGCCAGAAGAGAACAGAATTTATAAAACCTGCTAAAAAGAGTACTGCAATAGCCCAGACAGATGACTGTCTTGTTTGATGAGGTTTTCAAAATAGAAAGGAAGGAACCAATGCAAGCAGCAATACAGGGCCGGTAGATTCAACAGAATTTGGTAATGGTTTCTTCCCACTCCCTTATTTCTCATATCTAATCAAATTTAACATCTAGGTTTTGAACAAGAGGGAATGAGTCAAATCAGAAAAGCAAGAAATAAAATTTTCAGAAAAGGAAATTGTCCTGTTCTACATCTATTGAGTTTGGGGAGCTGGCATGATAAGTGAAGAGATTTAAATCTATTGCATAGCTCTGAGATCATTTCTACAAACATAATAACTGAATTGAGTGAATGTGTTTGGGGAGAGAGAGACAGACAGACAAACAAAGTGTAGATGAGAAGGGAAGACAAGCACAAAATCTTGGGATACCTTAACCTGACATGAAAATGATAAGGTGCACGGGAAGGTGACATTAAAACATGATTATGGAGAAGCAGGAAGAAAGCCAAGAGAGACTGTATTCAGAAAGAGGGAGGTGGTCCAAAATGTCAAAAGCTGAAGAACGAAAGAGAATCCGAGGGGGGAAACAGTCACTGGATCTGGTGATCCCCCTTTGACAGAGCAATTTCTGTATCCTGATGGGGGTGGGAAGGTAGAAACCAAATTGCAAGGAGTTGAGATTAAAATACCAAATGCTCCAACTAACTCGAAAGGGTCCAGAACTCGATTAGGCCCTCCTGCCATTTTGCAGCTTAATCTTAGTACTGAGGATATCAGATAGCCTTCATTTGGAAGCCAGTTTCCTCATCTGCCCAGCCCAGCGTTTCACATAAATTCCAGATTCTAGACAGAAGTTTTTCAGCGCAGAGCTAGCTAGAGAGGTAGAGTTGGGTTAGTAATAAGACCGCAGCTATTCTAAAGGGACAGACAGCCACGGGGTGCGGCTGGTGGGGGCGGGGTGAGGGTGGGGTGTAGCGGCAGGACCTAAAGAGGGAATCTGCTAGGGAAGGGGGAGGAGGGGGCGGCGGCGGCTTCTGCCGGCCCCCAGGGGGCAAACTGGAAGTGGGGAAGGAGACAGAAGGAAGCAAAAGCCTGAAGGCGGTCCAGTGGAGCTGTCCCGCTAGTGCGGCTGCAGCTGGGACGAGGGCGCGGGATGGCCGGGAGTGCTGGCTGCAGGGATGGATGGATGGGCGGATGGAGGAATGCAGGGATGCAGAAGGGAGGGACCAGAGAAGGGAAGGAGCTAGGGATGCCCTAGGGAGTGGGGGCAGACGGGAGCGGTGATCAGCAGCACTCACCAGGCCCCTCAGCACTCTGCTCTGCTCGCAGCCTCGGGAGGCTTGCCCCTCTTCCCCGCGACTCAGTCTCCCAGCACCTGTCGGAAGGGCAGAGACCCAGACTCCTCACAGCGGCGGAGCCGACATAGCGAGGGAGGGGGAGCGGAGGCCGGGAGAGCCGCCCGCAAAAGCCGCCGCAGCGCTCAGCCAGCCAGCGCCGGCTCCTCGGCGCGTCACGTGACCGGCGCACGGGGCGCGCGGGGGCGCACGTGACCGGCCCCGCCGCCTCGCCAGATTCGACGCCCTTGACCCCTCCCGGGCTGTCTGGTCTCAGTCCCCGGAGACCCGCGGGTGGGCCAGGCGGGGACCTGCGGCGGTTCCGCCATTGCAGAGGCGCTTGGCCTGTGGTGGACCATTCCCCGTGCCGGGATTGCCGCTCCCTTTAGTTTTTCTTTCACTCGTAGCCCCAGCCTGTTGATAGGTGCTAACTCACTGTTGGCGATAGTCGAACTCGTGGCTTCGTCCTTAAAAGGCCCCCGGCCCCGGTTGTTTCACAGAAGGTGGGCAGCAGCCCCGCACTTGGGCACAGCCCTGTTACCTGCAGCTTTCCTGCTCATACTGAAACCGAAGCGCAGCGCTCGCCCACCTGCGGCCAATGGTTAATAACCGCTCCAAAATGGAACATTTAAAGTTTACCTGGCATTAACATTGTATCTATTTCTTTCTAAGTGTAGACAATCTACAAACCACAAGGGGAGCTCTCATTTACGTGTAGCTTTTGCCAGGGCCACTTCCCACTTTCATTTCCTGCCCGTGGCTCCAAGAGTTATCGGTCAGTTTCAGAACTTCCGCTAAAATCCATTTCTCCTGGCTGTGTGTAATTGTAACAACGCCTCCCCTTCCCTCCCCCATTTCCCCTCCCCCCCCATAACGGGGTACTAGAGACTATTGGAATTGCCTTGAATCACCTCATTGTAGGAAAAAACAAATCCATCACAACTGGTCATCATATAATCTTACTGTTGCTGTGTACAATGTTCTGTTGGTTCTAGTCACTTCACTCAGCATCAGTTCATGTAAATGTTTCCAGGCTTTTCTGAAATCAGCCTGCTCATCATTTCATATAGAACAATAACATTCTATTACATTCATATATCATAATTTATTCAGCCATTCTCCAGTTGATGGGCATCCACTCAGTTTCCAGTTCCTTCTAGGCATGGTTTTATAGCCCATTGGGTTTAATTCCAAATTGCTTCATAGAATGGTTAAATCAGTATCCAACTTCACCAATAACATGTTAATGTTTTAATTTTCTCATATGCCTTCCATATCCTTTTTTCTGTCACATTAGCTTGTGGGACCAGATTAGCTCTCTGGAGTTTCTCCAGACCAGCTTTGGTCTTAGTGGAGGAGTGAAGTGAGATAATAGCTCAGAGTTGTTTTAATTTTTATTTCATTGATAGAGATTTAGAGCATTTTTTATATGACTATAGTTAGCTTTGAGTACTTTGTCTGAAAATTGTCTGTTCATATTGTGAGGGATAGAAAATCCTATCCAAAAATGACTTCTCAGAGACCTCTCGAAGTAAAAAGCAGAAAAGTTGTTTATTTAACAAATTCTCATGAGAATGAGCAATTCCACCGTGAGGAGGGAAATAAAGAAAGCTCACGGTAGAAGGGCTAAAGAACTAAGGGAAGATATACAGTTTTTATAGGTTTAATTGCAAAAGGATTACATCATGAGTTTGGGGAACATTAAGGGATAGGTGCCCCCCCTTTCCCCACCAGTTAATTGAATGTCATCATATATCTCAAAAACTAAACAATTAGCCTAAACATCGATAGCCTGGACAGACATAAATGTCATCAAAAAATCTAAGCAATTAGTAGCCTAAACATTGAACATACCTATGCAGGTCACAGAGACCTAGAGAAGATAGAATACAGAAAAGGAATTTAACATTGCTGTAAATTCTTTACCATATCCTTACTTCATACTTGCTCCACACAATATCCTTAGACCATTTTCCAATTCCAATTTCAATTTATGGCTCTTATTTCTTTAAATTTGACTTAATTTTCTATATTTTTGAGGGATGAAGTTTTTTATCAGAGAAACTCTCTTTAAATTTTTTTTTTTTTCATAATGGGATGAACTCTCCCATAAAATGGAAGCAGATAGCAGACTGGATTAAAAGCCAGAATCCTACAATATGTTGTTTACAAGAAACACATTTAAAGCACAGTGATACATACAGAGTAAAGGTAAAGAACTGGAGCAGAATATATTATGCTTCAGGTGAAGAAAAAAACCAGGAATAGCAATCCTTATCTCAGATTAAGTCAAAGCAAAGATACAGCTAATTAAAATATATAAGGAAGGAAACTATATCTTACTAAAGGGTACCATAATGAAGTAATATCAATTCTAGAAGAGAATTTAAGAGAGATGAATGGGGGATCTCAACCTTACTGCCTTAAAACTCAATAAATTGAACCACAAAATAAATAAGAAAGAAGTTAAGAAGGTAAACAAAATGTTAGAAAAGTTAGGTATGCTAGATCTTTGGAGAAAATTGAATGGAGACAGAAAGGAGTCTACTTTTTTGCTCGGCGGTTCGTGGAACTTATACAAAAACTGACCATGTGTTAGGGCATAAAAATTTCAAAATCAAATGCAAAAAGGCAGAAATAGTAAATGCATTATTTTCAGATCATGATGCAATAAAAATCACAAGGTCAGGAGAAAACAGACCAAAAAGTAATTGGAAATGAAATAATCTCATCCTAAAGAATGAATGGGTGAAACAGCAAATCATAGATACAATTAATAATTTCATCCAAGAGAATGACAATAATGAGACAATATACCAGAATTTGTGGGATGCAGTCAGAGTAGTAATAAGGGGAAATTTTTTATCTCTAGATGCTTACTTGCATAAAATAAAGAAAGAGAAAACTCAATGAATTGGACTTGCAACTAAAAAAAGCTTGAAAAGGAACAATTAACAATCTCCAATCAAATACCAAACTTGAAATTCTAAAAATAAAAGGAGAGATTAATAAAATTAAAAGTAAAATAATTATTGAATTAATAAATAAAACTAAAAGTTGGTTTTATGAAAAAAACCCAACAAAATAAATAAACATTTAGTTAATTTGATTTAAAAAAAGAAAGAGAAAAATAAAATTGTTAGTCTCAAAAATGAAAAGGGAGAACTTTCCACTAATAAAGAGGATATTAGAGCAATAATTAGGAGTTACTCTGCTCAACTTTATGCCAATAAATTTGATAACCTAAGTGAAATGGAGGAATACCTACAAAAATGTAGATTGCCCAGATTAACAAAAGAGGAAATAAATTACTTAAATAGTCCCATTTTAGAAAAAGAAATAGAACAAGCTATTAATCAATTTCCTAAGAAAAAATCCCCAGATGGATTTACATGTGAATTCTACCAAAAATTTAAAGAACAATTAACTCCAATATTATATAAACTATTTGAAAAAATAGGGAATGAAGGACTCCTACCAAATTCCTTTTATGACAGACATGGTACTGATACCTAAACCAGGTAGGATGAAAAAAGCAAGAAAATTATAGACCAATCTCTCTAATGAATATTAATGCAAAAATCCTAAATAAAAGATTAGCAAAGAGATTACAGAAAAACATCCCCAGGAAAATGATCAAGTAGGATTTATACCAGGAATGCAGGGCTGCTTTAATATTAGGAAAACTATTAACATAATTGACTATATCAAAAACCAAATTAATAAAAAAAATATCTCAATAGATGCAAAAAAATTGATGCATTACTATTGCATTTTTTACTATTAAAAACACTGGAGAGTATAGGAATAAATGGACTTTTCCTTAAAATAGTCAGTAACATCTATTTAAACATCAGCAAGCATCAAATGTAATGGAGATAAACTGGAACCATTCCCAATAAGATCAGGGTGAAACAAGGTTACCTACTATCACCATAACTTGTGAAGTCCAAGTTAGCTTTCTCTCTCTCTCTCTCTCTCTCTCTCTCTCTCTCTCTCTCTCTCTCTCTCTCTCTCTCTTTCTCTCCTTTTACCCTGTCTATTCTCAAAAATATTTTACTTGTGACTTTTACCTATCCCAAACTACCTTCCTTTAAAAAAAATCAGCTCTCTCCGTGTCTTATTGTCTTCCCTTCTTATTTTCTTGGATAGTAAGATATATTTCTATATCCAGCTGATTGTATATATTATTCCACCTTTGAGCCAATTCCACTGTGAAAATGGTTCTCCTCCCAATTCTCCTCATTTTCCCTTCCACTCTAATATTTCTTTCAGGCCTCTTTTATGTCAGTCAGTTTATCCCACTCCACCTCTCCATTTTCCCCCCTCCTCCAATGCATTCTTCTTTCTCAACTTTCAATTTTATTTTTTAGATAAAATTACATTCAATTGACACCTCTGCTCTCTGTCTATGTATACTTCTTCTAACTGCCCTAATAATGAGAAAGTTTTTAGGAGCTATAAATGTAACTTTTTCATATAGGAATAGAAACAATTTAAACTTATTGAATCCATTGTGATTTCTCTTTCCTGTTTACATTTTGTGCTTCTTTTGAATTTTATATTTCAAAGTCAAATTTTCTATTCAGCTATGATTTTTTCATCAAGAATGCTTGAAAGTCCTCTATTTCATTGAATATCCATTGATAGGATGATTGTATTCCTTGAAGGATTGTACTCAGTTTTTCTGGGTAGATGATTCTTGGTGTAATCTTAGCTCTTTTGCCCTCTGGAATATCATATTACAAGTTCTCTGATTCTTTAATGTAGAAGTTGCTAAATCTTTTGCTATCCTGACTGTGACTACACAGTATTTGAATTGGTTTTTTTTTTAAATTTTTTTTAGTTGCTTGCAACACTTTTTCTTTGATCTGGGAGGTCTGGAATTTGACTATAATATTCCTGGGAATTTTCATTTTGGAATCTCATTCAGGAAGTGATTGGTGGATTCTTTAAATTTCTATTTTGCCTTCTGGTTCTAGAATATCAGGGCAATTTTCCTTGACAATTTCTTGAAAAATGATGACTAAGGGCTTTTTTTGGACATATTTCTCAGGAATTTCAATAATTTAAAAATTAATTCTTCTTGATCTATTTCCCAGATAAGTTGTTTTTTTTTTTTTTTCAAAGTGCTGCACTTGGGACCAGAAAATGGAATGTCGTAAATCTCCTTATGACTTGTTGTCTGATTCCCTTGGTGTTTGTGGACTGAGAGGTCTGAAAACCACCACTACTGTCATTGATTCAGTCTCTTCAAGGTTTGCTATGGTTTGCTGGGACTTCTTTTGTGCTAGCAAAACCTATGCTGGACTGAGCTCCTCTCTCACTCAACAGAGCTTTCCTGCCAATCTTCTAAGTTGTCTTAAGCTGGAAATTCCACCTTTTTTGTGGTTCTTATTGCTCTAGAATTAATTTAGAATCATTACTTAGATATTTGAAAAAGTCTGGAGAAAAGCTCAGGTAAATCCCTACTTTTACTGTCATCTTGGCTTTGACCCTTCTAAATTCTTAACATATTAACTACAACACTAGAAGATGATGAAATAAAAGTTGACAAGGGAACCTATATCTTCTCAATGTTATTCCTATTAACACTAATAAGTATATCAGAAGAAAGCAAAACTATGATGGGATAGGCTCAACAGGACAACCTTCCACCCCAAAAACCCAAACCATTTAGATAAATGAAGCTAACCAAAGAAGTGCTTCAACAATTTTTAAATTTAAAAGAAGCTGAGACTTCTTAGGTATGTATATATATGTACTTTAAGAATATATATGCATATACTGAAATATCACTAGTTCCAGATGAAATGTTAGAATTTTCTCAAGATACAATTAATTGGATAATAAATACAGTAATATTTATTAAGAAATAAATTGACAAATGATTACCAGATGAAATAATAAGGAACTAAGAGCAATGGAGAAATTCTAGGATAAGAATCTCATAAGCACTCTTTGTTCCAGCTAAACTTGGCTACTCACTCTCTCTTGAATTTTATATTCCATTTTCCATTTTCAGTAGGCTACTTTTGGCAGACTATCTGAAATGCTTATAATACCTTTCCTCTTCAGCATTACCTGGACTCTCTCCAGCTAGTTCCTCCTCCTCACCTGCCCTTTTATCATTCTGCTACCCCCTTCCTGGCCACCCTATACATTTTCTCTTCCTTCCATTAGAATATAATCTTCTTGAAGATCTTACTTGTTTACATTATTTACATGCTAGCCTACAGCATAGTCCCCATGAATTACAAATTCTCACTTACTCTGTCTCTACATCTCTCAGAATTCCTAATTTCCTTCAAAGTTCAAATCAGTTCTACCTTCCTTGGGAAAGCATTCATGATCTCTACCTCTTTCTTCCCTCTCCCCACTTCTTTGTTAATGTCTTTTTCTTCCTCAAATTAACATATCTTTCTATCTGTGTACAACTTGTATTCCCTTAAACAGGATGCCAGCTCTTTAAAGCAGATGCTGTTTTATGTTGATGATTGTAGTCCTAGTTTCTTGTGAAGAAATGGGTTTTAATAAATGTTTGTCGACTTAAGTGAAACTTTTGAGCTTAGAAATTATCTGTGGAAAATATAAACAAAACAAATAGAGTAAAAAATAATAATTTTTCTGAAAGATATTGTAGTGAGAGGATTAGAGGTAGTAAAGTAGAAAGAATGCTCAAATTGGAGTCAGAACATAAGGATTTGAATACGTTCAGCAACTTACTGATATGACCAGGGAAAATAGCTGGAAGGGAACTCAGAAATCATCTTGTTGGATTTCCTCACATTACAGAGTAAGTGACTGAAGTTCAGGGGAGTTAAAGGGATTTTCATAGAGTTAGCAAACATTAAGAGTGATATTTGAACGTAAGTTTCTGACTTCAAGCACAGTATTCTTTCCCCTGCAATACACTGGCCCTATTTGACTCCTCTAGTCTAGGGCTTTAAAAATTTTTTCCTCTCACAACTCTTTTTGCCCAAGAAATTTTTTTTACCAGACTCTGAGTATATAAGTATATAAAATAGGTATACAAATGAAACATTTACTGATTAACAAATCACAGTTTTGCAACCCCTTCATTCAATTACACAACCCCATATGGGTATTTTTAAGAGGCCCCAGAAGCTCAGCCAAATCTTTATTTCTCACCAATTATTCAATATCAAATTAATAATATTATGTCCTTAGTCCTTCAGCTTTTCAACTTTCTTTTGTTATCTTAGCCATTAAATTGTAAACTCCTTTGGGCAGGGACTATCTTTCTTGTTCTTATTTGTATCCCCAGCATTTAGTATTGTGCCTGGCACATAGTTGATGCTTAATGAATATTGTCTTGTACTGATGAAGCAGGATATGTAAGTGTTAAACTTGCAAGTAAAGTCAAATTAAAGGGACTTGAAACTCTAGTTCAATGAACTAGGCCTCTAATCTTAGTATTGATGGGGGCTGTAGCCCCTTGATATTCCTTGTTTGATCTCCAACTCCATTTGGGACTTGGACTTTGATGTGGTCAAACCAGTTTGGGCTATCTGAGCTGGTTGGAGTTTTACAACCCCCCATTCTAATCTGCTCAAACAGACCAAATGTCACAGCAGGGGAAGAGACTTCTGTCTCTACTCAAAAGATTACAAGAGAATCCTTATCTTATCTACATCACTCTCCTGAACCTCCTTAGATCAATGCATTTGAATAATTATGCTTTGTATAAAATAGGGAACCCAAAAATCTATTCTTTGCAAACTGGCCTTGTACCTTGCAGCCATTTTGCCCACCGGCTCTCCGGTGTTTCTATTCTAATCAATAAAGACTTTGTTTCTACACAGCCTTGAGTAGCAAAATTCCTGTTGGGACTTTGGGAAGGAGAAAGAGATTATTAGACCTCCTGAAAGGAACTGACCCATCTCGGTTTAGACCCTCAGTTTACTCCTCATCAGTATTACCTGTTTATCAATATTAATTTGCCTTTGTGCCAATAGTGCCATATGTTACAAAGTCCAAGAATATATAATCTTTGGAATATGACTGAAGAGGGGACCCCAAAACTCTAAAAATCCTTAAAGGAGAAAATCTCCTTCAACTCTGCCTCAGTGAGGGACCCCACCCCAGGGACAAACAGTTTCATCCTTGTTATCTAGGTGGGGTAGGCTCAGTCCTGAAACTCTTTGAATTCAAATTAAATTCTAGCTCAATGAAAAACCCAGCAAAGAACCAACTCGGAACTTCACCCATGAGTTCCCTTCAGCTAACTCCCATTATAAAAGAGCCAAACTAAAACCCTCTCTTTGCAGAGGTTCTAAACATGACAGCTATGCCATGCTTGGGATGCCAAGGGCCTCTGGCCACTGGAATATTCTTTCCAGTGCCATCCTCTCTTTACTCTCACCTATTTCCCTAACTAGGCTTTATGCCTCTCTGTCAGGATTTCTAACCTTACTTCCAATCCCCATTATAAACCCTTTTATCAATCTAGGTTTTCAGGTCTGTAAATTCTTTTACAGATAATCTCTGCGCTGCCAGAAGGGCGTTCCTCAAAACTCCCTACTCTTGTGCCAAATCCCAAGGGGTTGCAGGGGAGCCAAACCTCTCCATTTGGTTCCCTGAACCCCAAACCTGCTACTAGACCTTATCATTTAACTCCCAAACAACCAGAAATCCTAATCTCATTTGGTTCCCTAAATCTAAACCTTATCATGACCAGTTACTTTTAGATTTGTTTTAATAATTTACTCTTGCTTAAAATCTCTAGAATCTTTGAAGCTATATATTGCTGATTTTTCATGATTGTGTACTATCAATGTATCTTTGGCTTATTTTATATTTGTTAGCTAAATACTTTGTTCTTGAGTTTGTAATAATAATGCAAGCTTTATTCTCTGAGAGAATTACTTAGAATTCTTTGGCAGCCCCTTTGATAGATATTTCTTTCTTTATTTTTGTTTTGTTTTGTTTTTTTAAATTAATTTTATAATTATAACATTTTTTGACAGTACATATGCATAGGTAATTTTTTTACAACATTATCCCTTGTACTCCCTTCTGCTCCGAATTTTTTCCCTCCTTCTCTCCACCCCCTCCCCTAGATGGCAGGCATTCCCATACATATTAAATATCTTATAGTATATCCTAGGTACAATATATATGTGCAGAACAGAATTTTGTTGTTGTTATTGCAAAGGAAGAATTGGATTTCCCAGAGTTCCTTTTCTGGGTGTAGCTGATTCTGTCCATCATTGATCAATTGGAATTGGATTAGCTCTTCTTTGTGTTGAAGATATCCACTTCCATCAGAATACATCCTCATACAGTATCATTGTTCTGCTCATTTCACTTAGCATCAGTTGATGTAAGTCTCTCCAAGCCTCTCTGTATTCATCCTGTTGGTCATTTCTTACAGAACAATAATATTCCATAACATTCATATACCATAGTTTACCCAACCATTCTCCAATTGATGGGCATCCATTCATTTTCCAGTTTCTAGCCACTACAAAAAAGGCTGCCACAAACATTTTGGCACATACAGGTCCCTTTCCCTTTCCCTTCTTTAGTATTTCCTTGGGATATAAGCCCAGCACTGCTGGATCAAAGGGTATGCACAGTTTGATAACTTTTTGGGCATAATTCCAGATTGCTCTCCAGAATGGTTGGATTCTCTCACAACTCCACCAACAATGGATCAGTGTCCCAGTTTTCCCACATCCCCTCCAACATTCATCATTATTTGTTCCTGTCATCTTAGCCAATCTGACAGGTGTGTAGTGGTATCTCAGAGTTGTCTTAATTTGCATTTCTCTGATCAATAGTGATTTGGAACACTCTTTCATATGAGTGGAAATAGTTTCAATTTCATCATATGAAAATTGTCTGTTCATGTCCTTTGACCATTTATTTGATAGATATTTAAATCCTAAACTTTCTCTTAAAAATTAGAAATTTTGGCTTTTAGGGTAGATCCTTATAATATAATTCTCCAAATAATTACTTGATAAATTAATATGTAAATTATTCTCCCATGTTATTGGGACAGTTTGTTTGATTGAAAGGAGTAAAAACAAAGAAACAAACATATTTTTATAGCCCCCCCCCCCGAAAAAGTCATTTATTGAGAAAAAAAATTTACATTTTACTGACATGAGAACTTTAAGATGAAAAGATGGGATGCGTTGTTACCCAGAACTAGTTGGTTACAGGTAAAGTTAGGTAAAGAAGAGCTTTAAATACTAAATAGAAGATTTTATATTTATTCCTGGAGGTATTATAGAGTTGCTGAAGTTTATCCAGTAGAGGATGATATAGAAAGACTTGCACTTTAGGAAAATCACATGGGGGGTTGAAATGCATTAGAGTAGAGAGTTGAGGCAGGCGACTCATCTTCAATAGTTCAAGTATCAGTTGAAGAGTGCCTGTACAAGGGTGATGGGAATACCAGAGGGAAAAGGGACTTAAGACTGGTTGCAAGGATGAAATAGTCAGATCTTGGCAAGAGATTGGATATGGGGAATGACAGCAAAAAATCCAGAATAACACCAAATTGTAAGCCTTGGAGACCAAGAGGATAATAATGCCCTTGACAGGAAGAGAGAATTTTGGAAGGGAAGAGGATTTAGTTTTATTTCTTCATTGCCTTTTCTAATTTCTTCACTTTCTTTTTCTTCTCTTAATGCTGAAGTTAATATTTCTTACACTATATTTAATAATAATGGTGATAATGATATCTTATTTCATCCCTGATTTTATGTATATCCCCATTATATATAACATTTACTGATGATTTTAGATAGATACTGCTTATTCTTTTAAAGAAAACTCCATTTATTTCTATATTCTCTAGTGTTTTAAATAAGAATGAGTGATGCAATTTGTCAAAGGCTTTTAAAAATCTATCTATTGAGATAATCATATTTCTGTTAGTTTTGTTATCGATATGTCCATTATGCTTATAGTTTTCCTAATATTAAATTATCCTGGTAATAAATTGCTGTAATCTCTTTGCTAACACTTTATTTAAAAATGTTGCAGCAATATTATTTAGGGAGATCAGTCTGAAATTTTTTTTCTCACTTTTAGCTATTCCTGGTTTAGGTATTAGCACCATATTTGTGTCATAAAAAACATTTGGTACAACTCCTTCTTCATCCTTTTTTCCAAACAGTTTGTATAGTATTAGAATTAATTGTTCTTCAAGTATTTGTTAGAATTCACTTATAAATCTGTCTGGCCCTGAAGATTTTTTTCTTATGAAGTTCATTGATCTCTCGTTCAACTTGTTTTTCTAAAATGGGGCTATTAGCAAGGTGATTCAGGCCAGTTTAAAAGATCTTATGAGGGAAAGAGCCCTCTGCACCCAGTGAAAGAACTGTAGGTCTGTGTGGATCATGACATAGTATTTTCACTCCTTTTTTGTTGCTGTTTGCTTGCATTTTGTTTTCTTTGTAATTTTTTTTTTCTTTTTTGATCCGACTTTTGTTGTGCAGCATGATAATTGTGGAAATATGTATAGAAGAATTGTCCATGTTTAACATATTTTGGATTACTTGCCATCTAGGGAAAGGGTGGAGGGAAAGGAGAAAGAAAAAAAAATTAGAACACAAGATTTTGCTAAGGTGAATGTTGAAAACTATGCATGTGTTTTTGAAAATCAAAAAGCTTTATTAAAATAAAATGGTATTATTATTTAATAAGCATTTTGTTTCCTCTTTTGTTAGTCTGAGCAATTAATATTTTTGTAAATATTCCTCCATTTCACTTAGATTGTCAGATTTATTATCTAGAATTGAGCAAAATTAAAACAAGAGTTATTATTTTAATTTTCTCTTCATTGATCATGAATTCCTTTTTTCATTTTTGATATTGGTAATTTGGTTTTCTTTTTTTTAAATCAAATTAACCAAAGGTTTATTTATTATATTGCTTTTTTTTTTTTTTAGCTTTTTAAGCTGCATGTCCAATTCATGGATCCCTTCTTTCTCTATTTTATTCATGTAAGCATTTAGAGATATTAAGTTTCCTCCAAGAATTGCTTTAGCTGTATCCCATAAATTTTGGTATGTTGTCTCATTATCATCATTATCTTGGATGAAATTGTTGATTGTTTCTATGATTTGTTGTTTGGCCCACTTGTTCTTTGGGATTCGATTGTTTAAATTCTGAAGTTTTAAATCTATTTTCCCATGTTCTTTAATGCATGTAATTTTTGTTGCATTGTGATCTGAAAAGGATACATTTAATATTTCTGCCTTTCACTGTATAAAAACCCTAAATCAGAATCAATTTTTGTGTAGGGGACATGTATTGTTGAGGAAAAGGTATTCAATTTTATCCAAAAGTCTTTCATTTGTAACTTTTCTAAAATTCTATTCACCTCCTTAACTTCTTATTTATATTATGGTTAGTTTTAACTAGTTCTGAGAGAGGAAGGTTGAGGTCCTCCACTAGTAGAGTTTTGCTGTTTATATTTCTTGCTATTACTAACAACTTTTCCTCTAGGAATTTGGATGCTATACCACCAGTTGCATACATATTTAGTATTTATATTATTTCATTGTTTATGATACCTTTTAACCAGATATAGTTTTCTTCCTTATCTCTTTTAATTAGACCCATTTTTGTTTTTGCTTTGTCTGAGATCAGGATTGTTCTCCTGTCATTTTTTTTTTAAACTTCAGCTGAAGCACAATATATTTTATTCCAGCCTTTCACATTCCTTCTGTGTATAAATTTCTGCTTCAAATGTGATTTTGTAAACAAGATATTGTAGGATTCTATTTTTTAATCCACTCTGCTATATGCTTCTATTTTATGGAAAGAGTTAATCTTATTCACATTCATAGTTATGGTTACTGTGTATTTCCCTCTATCCTATTTTCTTCCCTATCTCATTTTACCCTATCCCTCCTCACTAATATTTAGCTTCTGACCACTACCTCTCTCAATTTGCTCTTCCTCCTCTTACTCCTCCCTTTTCTTCCCTTTTCTTTTACTACTTCTGTTTTCCCTTCTATCTACCCCCTCCCTTTTCTTTCCCCTTTCTCCTCCTACTTCCCCATAGGGTAAGATAAATTTCCATATCAACGTAGTATGTATGTTATTCACTCTTTGAGTCAAATATGAGGTTCAAGTTCAGAAAAATGTTCATTTCCCTCCCTACTCTTCCTCCACTGTAATAGATCTTTTGTGTCTCTTCTTGTGATGTAATTTACGACATTTTGATTCCCCCTTCTTCATCTCTCAGTACAATTCTTTTTCCATTCCTTAATTTATTTTTTATATCATCACATCAAAGTCAACTTATATCCACATCCTCTGTTTATGTATACCCCTTTTACTTCTCTAATAAAGCTACTGTTCTCTAGAGTTACAAGTATCATCTTCCCATATAGGAATGCAAACAATTTAACCTTTGAATAATATTTATTCTTTCCTGTTTATATTTTTTATGCTTCTCTTGTAACTGCTATTTGAAGATCAAATCTTCTGTTTGCTTTTGGTCTTTTGATCAGAAATGATTGAAAGCTCCCTATTTTGTTGAATATACATTTCCCTCCTAAAAGATTATATAATTTTTTTTTTCTGGTTAGTTGATTCTTGATTGTAATCCAAACTTCTTTGTGTTCTGGAATACTATATTTCAGGATTTCTGATCCTTTAACATAGAAGCTGCTAAGTCCACTGTAATTCTGACTGTGACTCATCAATATTTGAATTCTTCTTTCTGGATGCTTGTGATATTTTCCTCTTGACATGATAATTCTGGAATTTGGCTACAATGTTCTTTAATTTTCATTTTGGGATTTCTTTCAGGAAGTGATTGGTAGATTCTATCACTGACCATTTTGCCTTCTACTTCTAGGAGATCGGAGAAGTTTTCTTTCTTGATTTCTTGAAAGGCCCTTTTTTTGATCATGGCTTTCAGGTAGCCCAATAATTCTTAAATTATCTCCCCTGGATCTATTTTATAGGTCAATTGGTTTTCCAAGTAATTTTACATTTTCTTCTATTTTTTCATTCTCATTAATTTATTAGCTTCCATTTGCCCAATTCTACTTTTTAAGGAAAGATTTCCTTCAGTTAGCTTTTATACCTACTTCTAAACATTTGGCTAATTCTACTTTTAAAGGAGATGTTTCCTCCAAATGATTTTTTTCCTCCATTTGGCCAATTGTATTTTTAAGGAATTGTTTTCTTCAATCAATTTTTGTCCTTTTTTCCAAACTATTTATTCTCTCTTGCATATTTCTCAATTTCTTTTCCCAATTTTTTTACTTCTCTTTTTTGACTTTAAAATCCTTTTTTAATTCTTCCAAGAAGGCATTTTGGTCTAGAGCCTAGTCCATATCCTACTTTGAAATTTCATATCTTAAAGATAAGCTCTGCTCCCGGGGTACAGGAGGCCCTGTCTCAAGTTTCCCATATTTTGGAACATGGTTGGGGTCACTGACTTTGAGCACTGGGGCCTTGGGTTTTGGTGGCTTTCTAATTGCATTGGGGTAACCGTCCTAGTCATTCCTGTTGTTGCCTGGTTTCCAGGGCTAATAATATGTCTTCTGTGCTGGGGTTGGAAATTCTACCACTAACTTGTTGGCTGTTGATTTGTTGATCCAGGACAAAGAGGTTTTGGTTGCTGATGTGTGCTGTGGCTAAGAGCCTGCTGCTGACCTAGACACCATCTGCATCTGTGCTGGGTTGTGCTCCTTTTTTACCCAAGTGAGATTGACTTTTCCTGAAATCCTTCCAAACTATCTTAAGCTGGAAGATATTTTCCCTCCATCTTTTTGTAGGTTCTGTTACTCCAGAATCTCTTCAGAGGCTTGATTTAAAGTTGTTTCTGAGGGAAATTGGGGAGAGCAAGAGGAACTTCGTGGCTTCTCTCCCCCCCTCTTGGCTCCAACTCCCCCATCCTGGCTCCAACTCCCCCACCCAATCCAGTTTGTTTTAACTGACCTCTTTCACCTCATTAAGAAGCTTCTTAAATCTTCACTTTCTTCCAACAGAATGATATCATTTGCATATCTGAGTTTATTATTTCTCCGGGCAATCTTAATTCTGGCTTTTGATTCATCTGGTATTTCACATGCAACACTCTGCATATAAGTTAAATAAATAAGGTGACAATATACAGTTTTGCCATACTCTTTTTCCCAATTTAAAACCAATCAATTGTTCTATGTTCTATCCTAACTGTTGCTTCTTGATCTGCATATAGGTTCCTTAGGAGACCAGATTATTTGGTACTTCTATCTCCTTGAGGACTTAACTCATTTTATTGTGAACCACACAAAGACTTTAGTGTAATTAATAAAGTAGAAGAATTTGTTTTTCTGAAACTTCTTTGCTTTCTCCAAAATTTGATAAATGTTGACAATTTGGTCTCTAGTTCCTCTGCCTCTGAAGACTAGCCTGCTTTTCTGGTAATTCTTAGTCTACATATTGCTTAAACTTATCTTGCAGAATCTTAAGCTGCACATGTTTCACATGCTGTCATGTGAAATGAATGCAATTGTTCAGTCATTTAAACATTCTTTGACGTTACCCTTCTTTAGGATTAGGATGTAAAGTGATCTTTTTTAATCCAGTGGCTACTGTTTTATTTTTCAGATTAGCTGGAATATTGAGTGCAGCACTTTAATAGCAGCATCTTTTAGGATTTAAAATAACTTGCCCAGAATCCCATCACTTCCATTAGCCTTATTGTTAGCAATGCTTCCTAAGGCCTGCTTGATTTATTCTCTAACAAAGTCCAACATCAAGAGATGCAAAGAGAAATTCCATTTAAAATAACTGTTGATAATATAAAATATTTGGGAGTCTATCTGCCAACACAAAATCAGGAATTATATCAACATAATTATAAAACACTTTCCACACAAATAAAGTTAGAGCTAAACAACTGTGAAGAATATCAAGTTCTTATAGATAGGGCCAAGCTAACATAATAAAAATGATAATTCTACCTTGTTGGGGTTTCGGCCCTAATTCCTGAGTGAAATAGGCCTTATGTGACCAGCACTGCCTGTCCACTTGAATAGCAAAGACTGTGAGCAATGAGGGGCGAGAGCCAGGGTGGTGTGAGACTCCGATTTATTACAAAGACTGCAAGTCCTTTTATCTCCTCAGTGCCTGCTTCTAGTTCCTACATCATAATGTAAGCACATCCTAACCTATACAGGATACATAATTCTCTACAGGAAGCTGCACATAGATACAGAGTGAGTGTTCCTTTCCTAATAGGGTATGGTCATTGTACTCCCCTCCAAGGTCTAGCACTCCTCCCCTGGGAACTGCCACGTTTCTTCTTCGGGTAGGACCCCTTCCTCCCAATACCAACTTGTTCATCCTTACAAGGCTACTACCCTCAGTTTACCTGAGCCGCTCCCTGTGCGATGTCCAAGACTGGCAGGAGGTTGGCAAGTCCTCTTATGCTACCTAAGTTAATCTGCTTATTCAGTGTCATACTAATCAAACTGCTTAGAAATTACTTTATAGAGCTAGAAAAAAAATAACAAAATTCATTTGGAAGAACAAAAGGTCAAGAATTTCAAAGGATTAATGAAAAAAAAATGCAAATGACCTTGCTCTACCAGATCTAACATTATATTTATAAAGCAGCAGTCATCAAAATCATTTAGTATTGGCTAAGAAATAGAGTAGTTGATCAGTGGAGTGGGTTAGGTTCACAAGACACAATAGTTAATGACTATAGTAATTTAGTGTTTAATAAACCCAAAGACTCCAGCTTCTGGGATAAGAATTCACTATTTGACAAAAATTGCTGGGAAATTGGAAATTTGTTTGGAAATACAATTGGAATTGTATGGCAGATTGGAAAATAGTATGGCAGAAACTAGGCACTGACCAACACCTAATACTCTATATCAGCATAAGGTTGAAATAGATTCATGATTTAGATATAAAGAGCGATACCATAAGCAAATCAGCAGAACAAGGGCTAGATAGTCTACCTCTCAGATCTATGGAGAAGAAAGGAATTTAGGGCCAAAGAAGAACTCAAGTACATTATTGAATGCAAAATGAATAATTTTGATTATATTAAATTAAAAAGTTCTTATATAAACAAAACCAATGCAGTAAAGATTAGAAGGGAAGCAGAAAATTGGGAATTTTTTTTTTAACCTCTAACGGTTCTGATAAAGGCCTCATTTCTAAAATATAGAGAGAATTGATTCAAATTTATAAGAATAAAAGCCATTCTTCAATTGATAAATAATCAAAGTCTATGAACAATTTTCAGATGAAGAAATTAAAGCATTTTTATATGTAAAAATTACTCTAAATCATTATTGATTAGAAAAATGCAAATTAAGATAAATTTGGAAAAAAAGGTTTTGCAAGGGTGAATGTTGAAAACTATCTTTGCATGTATTTTGAAAATAAAACAGCTACTATTGAAAAAAAAAAAGTAGAGATGGATGGGGTAAGGTCCTTTGAGTCCTTGGCATCCTTTGTGTTTGCAGTGCCTTTTTGCTTAAGTGGAGGTGCTGCCTAAGTTTGGAGGCAAATGGCACTTGACCATCTTGGCCCTTCTGTATGATGGTTTGGGCATCTCTTGAGCTTTGGTTTTGAGGATCTGTAGCCATTGACTGGCATTTATCCAGAGGTAGCAGCAGAGCTGGGGTTGGGGCTAGGTCCTGGGCCCCTAATCTTAGCCTTGTTTGTCACTTTCTTGGCTAACCCAGGTCCTTATCGAGATTTAGCAGACTTGGCCTTCCTTTCTAGCCCAGGCACATGTGCAGACCCCTCCAGCTGATACCCAGACTGGTATTAGTATTTGGTATTAACTTGACCTCAGTTCTTGAAGATTATGTCTTTGGAACAAACCTGGCAAGTCAAGTTATGCAATCATAAGTTTAGATCTGGAAGGGACCTTAGAGGTCATATATTACTTAAGAAAAGACAGAGAGGAAGAGAAGTTAAAGGACTTGCCCAGACTCTAAAAGATATTGGTAAAGATAGAGCTGAACCCCAGTCCCTTTTTAGACACTATGCTAAATGCTTAAGATATAAATACAGGCAAGTAAGACAGTCCCTACCCCCAAGTCTATCTGTAAGGGGCTTATATTCTAATGGGGGAAGGTAGCACAAAGCAAGAAATGCAACTAGTTGGCTCAACAGATAGAGTGCTGACCCAGATTTGGGGGAACCTGAATTCAAATCCAGGCTCAAACACTGTTTGTGTGATTCTGGGCAAGTCAAACAATCCTCTGTCTCACTTTTTTCATTTGTATAATGAGCTGGAGAAGGAAATGGCAAACCACTCCAATATCTTTGCCAAGAAAACCTCAGATGGGATCAAGATGAGTCAGAAATGATTAAACAATATATAAAAGGGGAGTGTAACATGGTATGTGGATAGCCAGGAAGTGGTAAGGAGACCTGGCTCTAGGCAAGATGAAGCAAAAGCTTTATCAATTAGAGAGAGAGCTTGATCTATGACTGTGGTAGGCTGAGGATGAAATTCATAATAAGACATATAATATGTTATTATTCATAAAACTCATGAATAATAACAGTGAAAGAGGGCTGAATGTGAAGATGCTCACTTCTTCCTATTATATTGGACAAAGTCCAAACATGGAAGAACTGTGACTGTCAATCTTAAAAAAGAAAAAAATCAGGCAAGACAGTAAATACCTCCTCACCAATGTACCACAGAAAAAGCACCAAAAGAACACTCACAGAATCCAGATTTAGATAGACCCTACAGAAATAACATGGATTTCTACAAATAAACAGGAGAGAAAGGGGTGCTAATGCTACCAGTGCTGAGCTTGTGGTTTGAACAGCTTTTTAAGTAAAGAAAGCATCTTTTTATTTTCCAAGGAATGCATTATATCTTTTTTAACAATAATTTATTCCTAGAGAGTGAAGAAAATGAAGTCATGGAAATGTCATGTAATGGATAGAGGGAAGGTCTGGAGTTAGAAAGACTCATCTTCCTGAGTTGAAATCCAGCCTTAGACACTTACTAGCTATGTGACCCCTAGACAAATCATTTAATTCTGTTTGCCTCAGCTTCCTTATCTATACATGAACTGAAGAAGGAAATGGCAAATCACTCTAATATCTGCCAAGAAAACCTCAATTGGGGTCATGAAGGATCACACACAAATGAAAGGATTGAATAAGAAGCAAGTGACCAAGTCAGATCTGACCACCAGCCCTAAGTCTTTTCTGATTGCTTTTCAGAGGCTACAGGTTAATAATGGAAAAAATTAGTTATGGAATGATTCAGAATTATTATTGTGTGTTCACCTGCATTTGGTACTACCACTCTGGGTTAGTATCTGACAGAATCTTTGTGTACTGTTGTGTGTTAGGAAAAAGAGGGAAAGAAACAAGCATTTATCTAGCACCTATTATATACCAGACATTGTGTTAAGCATTGTTTTCAAATGTCTCATTTGATCCTTGTAATAATCTGTGGGTTAGGTGCTATTATTATCCCTATTATATGATAGAGGAAACTGAGGCAAACAGAAACCCCTGTGACATGCCCAGGGCCGTACAACCAGTTTGCACCTAGGGTCAAATTTGAATTCAGGTCTTCCTGACTGTAGACCTGGTGTTTTAATCCACTGTGTGAGTTACCTTAGAATAGGATGGACTTTCTCTCAAGCCTTTGTCCCACTTACCTCCATCAAGATCTTTTGAGGCTTCCTGGGAAATTTAGCCACTACATACATGCTGTCACTGAATTGTGCAAGAAAAATAACAGTGTAGTGTGTAACTTTAAGAAGGCCACAAAACCTCTCCACTAATATGGGGATAGTTTCTCTATCTATTTTATGGGATTTTTGTGAGGATAACAAGATAATACACTTGAAAGTGTTTTGTCAAATGGAAAGCACTATACAAATGTAAGGGAATTTCATCATTATAATTACTGTTATTTTCAAGCAATTCCCTGTAAAGAACTTGAAGCTGATGACAGCTGTGTTTTTGGGATAAAAAAGTTGGTTTGGAAAAGCTCAAATAGGGTTTCAAGCAAACTATAAGACTAAATTGGCCTGACTTCTCAGGCCAAATGATTTTGTTGAAACTGGATGTTAAGGAAAATAATAACAATAAAAGGTTTATTCAGTGACCTCTTTGACCAAATATTAAAGCTCAGAACTAGGGCAGCTAGGTGGTGCAGTGGACAGAGCAACAGCCCTGAAGTCAGGAGAACCTGAGTTCAAATCTGGTCTCAGACACTTAACACTTCCTGGCTGTGTGACCCTGGGCAAGTCACTTAACCCCAATTGCCTCAGCAAAAACAAACAACAACAACAAAAAAAACTAAGGACTTCAGAGAGATATAGTATGTGGCTTTGAAGTCAGGGCTTTGAATTTGGATGTTGGTTCTACTTCCTATAGCCTGAATGACTTCAGATGAGGTTTTACTTCATCTGGGCTTTATTTGTCAAATAAGAGGGTTCAAATAGATGGCCTCTGAAGTCTCTTTCATCTGTAGGTCTGTAATCCTGTGGTTAGCATCTTTGGATCTCTATTTAAAATCAGATACTATGTGATTTCATCTCATTTGGGAAATCATTTGAACAGCCTCTAATCAAAGTTTCTTAAACTGTGAATTGCAACCCCATATGGGATTAAGTAACTAAATATGGGGGTGTTGTGAAAAATTTGACAACAATAAAAGATAGCAATTATTCCACCAAGATTTAATTATGCAAATATAAATAAGCACATCCACCACATTAGTATGCAAATTTGCTTTTGTCTTTAATAAGTGGGAAAATTATATGTATACCAAAAATCATTTAAAAATAAATTTCTTTATAATTCATTATCAATAATTGTTTTATTTGTATACCTACTTTATATACCTATATACTTGGAGTCATGTAAAATGTCTCAGGCAAGAAAGGGTCTCAAGTAGAAAAAAGTTTAAGAAGTCCTGTTCTATATCAGCTACCCCTTCTTGATGAGGGTTGGGGTCCCTTTAAGATTCCTAATTGCCCAACCCATGACTGACCTTGATTCACAAATCCTGGTCAAAGGCACACTTTGAATATCCGGGCCCAGCTCCCATCAGCTCAGCTTCTCCCAGCTCTCACCTGATCTGGGCTAACTGAAAAGCCCGACAGAACTGGGTACTGCCCATCATTTAGGTATAAAAGAAACAAGCTGGAACGCCCTCATTGCAGGAGATCTCCCAGCCAACACATGGTATCCTTCCAGCCATGTAAGAGTCCCTGCCCGCCAACGGCCACCTTTGGCCCTGGCGTCTTTGTAACTGATCTTTACTTCCAAATTCCTACAATAAACCTTTTATTTATCAATCTAGGTTTTCGGGCCTGTAAATTCATTTTACAGGGGACACTGCGCCTCATGGAATCATCTATGCGCTGAGAAATGGGGTTCCCCCTTTCCTTTCCCTCATTATTCTCAATTGACAGGGGTAAATTTTTACTTTTAATTTATGCATGAATGATATATTTTTGTTGGGGAGGGGCCAGGAGGAAGGAAGTAATAGAAAAAACTTTCCTACTGCTGCCTGTGATAGAGTGACTTATCTAGGGAATATTAATATTTTTAAAGACCCAATATTTTAATACTGTGAAATTAATGGCACAAATGAAAATGAATTGATATGGTGAAATGGCAGGAGTTTGTCAAGCTGGTAGAAGAAATATTTTCAATCAGGGAAATTCTTCTGAATCCTCAAATGTCCTCAAAGGTCCTCAAATGGTCACATAGGCAACAACTTTTATCTCAGAGGGTCCTGCTCCAGTCTCTGTTTGTCTTTCTCTGAATCTCTGTCTCTATCTGTCTTTCTGTCTTTCTCTCTCTCACACACACAGTTACATATGCACACCCACACGTTATGTGATGGAGTCTTGTTCTTGAACTCTTGCTACAACGAATATAGGAATGGCCTCCAGGGGTGGCAGAAGAAAGGGAATTGATTGTGGCTCCCTGATTTTCCTGGTGCAACTGGCTCTGGTGGACTCAGAGATTCTTGCTCATCTTTGCTGGGAGTGTGGTTGCGGTGGTGATTGTGGCTTCTGCTGTAGCCTTATTTGGCTGTTGCTTTGTGATGTAGAATAGAATAAAAAAGAGACAATGGAATCTCATCTTTCTGATTCTTCTAGAGGAACAAAAAGGAAAGAAGACACGGACCTTTCCATTAGGGAGATTACAATCTAGAAGGGAAGACAAAAAAGGGGCATAAATGATCTGTTCATGCATCAGTTCCCAAATATTCTCCAAAAAACAAATCATTAACTCAGCGTCACTTGCTTAAGAGATAGCATAAAAGGGCCATCTTTTGGTGGAAAAAATAACTGCAGGATTTCTAATCTTTATAGCTCTAAGAGCATGACTGTACTGGGCAGCAGTCACATACTGGATTGTATGTACTGGATGTGGCTACATGCCTTGGAAAAATGGACATTTTTCTTCTGCTGTTTTTAGGTTTGTATTTTAAAGTAGAAGTTAGTTTGTAATTTTCAAAAATTAAGTTTATTCATGTTTAGTTTCTTTAGCTGGATAAATAAAAATAAAATATTTTATAGTTGAAAACTGATCATTAAAAAAAATAAAATTCTATGTGTTCTCAGTGAAATGTGCTGTGTGTATATATATCCACATAGACTTTTTGGGCAGATTTTTCTTCCTCTTAGACATAATCTTTGTAGGAACTAATTGCCTTTACTCTTTCTCCTCAATTAGTCTAGGTACATTTGACCATAGTCTCATTCCCTTTCTCTTTCTTGTTTGGGAGATGTCTAAGGAATTTAATTTTATTGCCTGGAGGGTTGTTTTCTTAAATTGTCTGTTGGGTTTTTACAAGTTAAAAAGTCTTTAGGGGATCTTTTTTTTTTCATTTCAAGATATATGACTTTAGTCTTTTTCTTAGAAGAGTTCTAGTCTCCCTTCATCAGAATATTAAATGTTGCTACGTATATATGTCATTTTGTAATCATTCACCACACTACAAATGTAAGGAGTTAGTATAGTTAATATGTTAGAAGATCTAACTAGACTCTTTTCTGGATGTGAATTTGGGGAAATTTTTAGGAATCAAGATCACTTAGATGCCATTGAAATGGAGATTTCTGGTTTTTTGTTTGTTCATTTTTAATTTCTGGGGCTGTTGTGGGGAAATGACAGAATCCTGGATAATTATATAACTATTCATAGGTTATTTGCAGTTCCATCATTAGAAATTTCAGCACCCAGGACAAGCTTCATACAAGTCACCCAGGGCAAACAGCATACAATATAACCTTAAACCAACTTTTTTCCCTCAATATTTTATTTTTCCAAATACATATAAAGATAGTTTTCAATATTCATTTTTGTAAGATTTTTTTTCCTCCTCCTCCTTCCCTTTCCCCAGGCAGCAAGCAAAGTAATATAGGTTATACATGTACAATCCTTTAAAAAAATATTTCCATATTTGTCATCCTGTGCAAGAAAAATAAGACCAAAAGAAAAAAAAATTTGAGGAAAAGTAAAAGCAAAAAATTAAAAAATAAGAAGTTAAAATACAGTGCTTTTACATTTAATATCCATAGCTCTGTTTCTGGATGTGGATGGCATTTTCCATCCCAAGTCTATTAGAATTGTCTTGGATCACTGCATTGCTGAGAAGAGTTAAGTCTATCATAGCTGAACAGCACATAATTTTGCTGTTACTGTGTGCAATGTTCTCCTGCTGAACCAATTCTTTAAGACAAATTAAATCAGGGAGAGAGAAACTTGGGAACACAATGTCCCTTTAGAAGAAAAACCCTGACTATTGCCAAGTGGAGAGAAGACAATGACCCTGGGACACAAGCTACTATTGGTGGAAAATCTATGCTGATGGGAGGATTACCAATAGGAATATTTGAAAGGACCTCACCTGGTTGCAGCTTGGGGGTGGAAAAGAAAAAGAATACATTTTTATATAGTGCCATAATGCCATGTGCTAGGCACTTTTCAAATATCATTTCATTTTGATTTTCACAATAACGCTAAGAGATAGATGCTACTATCCCCATTTTATATTTGAGGAAACTGAGATTTAAGTGACAGGTCACATAGTAAGTATCTAATGCCATATCTGAACTCAGGTCTCCCTGACTCTAGGTGCAGTACTCTATTCTCCACCTAGCTGGCAACTTATAGGGGACTTTGGGGGGAGGGAGATTAAATATGCATTTGGTAGCTTTTTGGATTAACCAGGTATTAAATTTAGGTGTTGCTATATTAGTGTCATGTGACAAAGACTAGTTACATTACCTTAATTAAGAATCTGATTATGTTCCAGATTTAGGGGATAGTAGGTTGTTGATAGAGGATTTGGAGGAGCAAAGGATAAAGGGATACAGGGAAGAGAAAAGGGCAAAAGGTCTTTGGAGACTTGGAATCTAACTCCTCATTCCTAATGAGTGCAAGACAATCTTTGAGCCTCCCTTCTTAGTACTCCTCAAAATCTTTTTTTCTTTTCTTTGCTTAAAACTGAGAATCATAGAAGGGCAGAACACAAGGCTAGGATAAACACCTTATTCCTTAAATTCTAGGCATTAGACTTATATTACATAGCCAGAGTGAGTTTGTGGATGGAAATGGGGACTGTGATCTCAACCTCAGTGGGGAGAGGAGGAAATACCATTCTTCCCCCTCCTTCTTGCTCCAATATATGCCTATTATAAATTATTGACGACATATTGAAGTCAAGGTTTTAAAAATCGAATCATCTGCATTGTCTAATGCTCATTTCCTTATGTTCCATCCACTGATGGACCATCTTACCTTCCATATCCTTTCAAATGGTCCAGTGGTGTAGCAGAGAAGATGGTTTTCGTCTCTGATTTACCTAAAAGTAACTTCCTTTATTCTAGAATAGAAGCTATGTAATTGTAATACCTTAGATGGATTAGTGAATGTGAGAATGTGCCCCACAATAAAGACTTTTCTAGGCCACCATCTTTCTTTGTTTTTATGCTATCCTTCGTAGCATATGATGGGATGGGAACATCTATTGGCATTTCATAATGCCATAATAGTTTTGGCACCTACAAAAAGAGGGCATGGTTCTCTCTTTCTGCCAATGTCCCTGACTAACTGAACTATCAATCAATATAGAACCAGCCTGCTATGGTCTTAATTAGTTGTTATAAGGTCCCACATAACTGGGGACATTAATATGGGAAGTGTGTGGACTAACATTTTTGGGGTATGAGTCCAATAGCTTATTTAGCTGACTTTACTAGGATGTGGTTTAAAGGGAGCACAAAGAGTTTTGAGTTCTTGGATATAGGTTTGAGTCCTATTGTCCTAGATTGGTTGGTCTTACAGAGGTAAAAGATCAGGAAAGCAGGAAGATCTTAAGTATGTCTTCCTTCACATGTACTTAAATAGGGCTCCTTATTTATATGCTTCTCTCTCTCTGTCTCTGTCTCTCTGTCTCTCTCTTTCTCTCTGTCTCTCTCTCTGTCTCTGTCTCTCTGCTTCTCTCTCTCTCTCTCTGTCTCTGTCTCTCTCTCTGTCTCTGTCTCTCTGCTTCTCTCTCTCTCTCTCTGTCTCTGTCTCTCTCTGTCTGTCTCTCTGTCTCTCTGTCTGTCTCTCTGTCTCTGTCTCTGTCTCTCTGTCTCTGTCTCTGTCTCTCTGTCTCTCTCTCTCTCTCTCTCTCTCTCTCTCTCTGTCTCTCTGTCTCTGTCTCTCTCTCTCTCTCTCTCTCTCTCTCTCTCTGTCTCTGTCTCTCTCTGTCTCTGTCTCTCTCTCTCTCTCTCTCTCTGTCTCTCTCTCTCTCTGTCTCTCTCTGTCTCTCTCTCTCTGTGTCTCTCTGTCTCTCTCTCTTATTTATAAATGTCTTTAAAAGATTGCCAAATACTTTATGTACATTATTTTATCTGAGTCCTATGGAAATCTTGGGATGGAGATCCAGCAAATATCTCCATTTTGCAAATGAGGAAACTAAAGCTATGAGAAGTTAATTGTCTTACTGATGCTTATACAGTTAGTAGAGTGTCAGAGGAAATGGGATTAAATTCCAGGTCCTCCTGATTCCAAGGTTAGTAATCTTGAGCACAAGAGAAGTTTGCAGGGCAGGATCTGAGAATGCAAAAAATGTGTATTTGCCCCTCTGGCAACACCAACACCTCCATGACAGCAGAGACAATTCAGTCCAGAGACCAATACTTTAGATTTGAAAGTCAAGGAAAAGGATGGGAGAGGGAAGAGTTGCATAAATTGGTCTAGTTGCCCATAGCTGTATACGCGTATATTTATACCAGCCTGTTGAGAAGCTAGAGTAACGTAGAAAACTCTTGAATTTTTTGGCTTGTCTCTTCTAACATGTTCCTCACTCTCTGTCCATGCTTCCTCCTCTTTTCTCCTCTGATTCTTTTCTGAAATCCTCTGAATCTGGATACCCTTCCCACAGTATATTTACTTATTTGTATGTATATTTTTCCTCAAAAATGTCAGTTCCTTGAATAAAGGTAAGTGGGGATTCCTCTTTGAATCCCCAACATGTAACACAATACCTGGCACTTCTTATTGGAATTATCTTGGTCGCTCCATTGCTAAGAAGAGCTAAGTCTATTACAGATGATCATCACATAATCTTGCTGTTAATGTGTGTATTGTTTTCCTGTTGTTCTCAACAAATTAAATCAGGAGAGATAGAAACCCTTCAAACTGCTAAGTGGAAGGGAAGGAAGACAGTGACCTTGGAACACAATTCAGTATAGATAGAGAATCTATGCTGATGGGAAGGTTATCACTAGGGATGGTTGGAAGGATCTCACCTGATTGAGGTTTATGAGTTGAAGGGGAAAGGAATAAACATCTGTAGAGTGCTATAATACTATGTGTTAGGTATTCTACAAATATTATCTCATTTCATCTTCACAATAATCCTAAGAAGTAGAATGAATGAAGAGGAAGCTGACCAGCTGTGGCCCAAATGTCTAGAAATGAGGTGGTGGTCCTTCTAACACGGTACTCCCTAGACACTTAAAGAAATGAGATAGAATCTGTTGACTGAGAAAAATGGCCCATTCCTTTGGGACATCTTTGCAAAGGAGATACTGCTTTTTGCACCTTGGGTAAATAGTGAAAGGTGATGTTTAAAGTTTTGATTTATTCTTTATTTCAGTTGTTTTTGCTAATTCATTGTGTTAACAAATCAAATAAATAGCCATTAATAGAGAATTATAGAATCCTGTAAGCTTTTTTGGGGGGGGTGCAGGGGAGAGGTGTAGTAGCTGACAGAGTACTCTAGGGAAGTAAGACCCAAATGAGTTAAGGAGATATTTCTATTTTTAGTCATTTTGACAATATTTTCTAGATTTCTTTTGAACTGGGAGGCAACTTGATCAAAGCCTGGTCAAAAGCACTAGAGTAGTGAAGAATAGGAACAGTATTTACAGGTAGCTAGAGTATCATCTGGGGACCAAACAGGTATGCTGCACCCTGATAAATAGGCTAAGTAATCTTTTAAAATAAAAAAATAGCTTTTTATTTTCAAAATATCTGCAAAGATAATTTTTAACATTCACCTTTGCAAAACTTTGTGGTCCAAATTTTTCCTCTCTCCCTTCCCCTTACTCCTTTCCTAGACATTAAGTAAATCAATATATGTTAAACATGTGTAATTCTTCTATACATATTTCCATAATTATCGTGCTACACTAGAAAAATCGGATCAAAGAAGGAAAAATGAGAAAGAAACAAAAAGCAAACAACAACAAAAAAGATGAAAATACTATGTTGTGATCCATATTTAGTCCTCACAGTCCTCTTTCTGGATTTGGCTCAGTAATCTTGAGCCCAAGAAGTAATTATATAATAATCTTACAATCTCTTCAATAATAGGAAGCAAAGAATAAACTAGGGGTATTTGCAGATCCTATAAAATGTATTTTTTTTAAAAAAGAATAACTTAAAATTATATTTACAAAGTATATTCATTACCTTAGTTCTTTGACTTTGTATAGAAAATGCTACCCCTATTTTACATGTTAAGAAACTAAGGCTCAGAAGTTGTCACTTATTTGCAGATACATAGCTTGTGTCAGAACCAGGATTCATTGCCTGTAAAACATAAAGCACCAAATAAACTCTTGTTTATTGGCTGACTCAAACCTAGACTTTTTGATTCCAAATTAAATATACTTTCTATCACACAAAGAGAATTTATACATTATCTTAAACAATCATTGCATATATTGATTAAGAAAAGTTAAGTGACTTCTCTGAAGTCATTCTTTTCTTATAGAGCCAAGATAAAGTTTTAGGTCATGTGATTCAGTACCATTTTCTTTCTATTACAAGATAGTGTCTGAAACTGTGCTGATCAGCTTTCAGGAATATTGAAAAAAATATCAGCATTAGGTGAGGAAATTAACTAGAGGATAATGACTTTACAATGATACATGAAATGAAAAACAATATTTTTTGTATGGCAGAAGAAGAAGATGTTTCTTTTTTGCATCTTCCTATCAACATTGAATATAAAGGGTTTGGTAGGAAAAAAGTGATGTCATTATTTTGGGAGACTTTTTGGAGGGAATGAACTTGTGGTTTAATTAGCACAGGAAATTCCTTGTAAGAAAATTGTGACAAAGTCGATATGTGTCAGAATCAGGACTCATGTTTTCCTGTGAAGCTAGTGTTCTACCCTCTATAAAAACTGTATCTCATTTTTTCAGGGGAAAAAGCAAGAAAATGATGTAAATTAGCTGTCTCCAGTTTTTCTTAAAGAGATATTTCAATTTGAGAAGTATATCGAATTCTTTACTTCCACACTTCACAGAGATTTTAAAGGTTAAACGTATGCAAAAGGACTGTTAAAACTCACACTATTGCTTTATAAATTATATCTCTTTTAATCAGTAAAATGGATCTTTCAGAAACCAGTGGTAAACTATTTTGAACTGAATATAAGATGGGCACAGAGATGTTGGCATTATGCAGAAACACTTAGGCATGATACATACACATATACACACAGAGTCTTTCCAGAGAAAATATTACACGTTTTCTAGGCACACAGGATGTATTTTTGGGTAGTATACCCTTGAATACTGTTGATGAATACATTGAATGGTAAATTTTTAGGTGAGCTATTTTGTTTGACTTATAAAAATGAAAGGGATTGAATTATTGTTCTAAGAGCAGTTCATTCTGAATCAAAGATTTTCAGAATCAGAAGTAATCTCACAAATTGACTAGTCCAGGTCCTACCCGAACACACATTGCTTTTATAATATTCTCACAAGTAGTTATCTAAGCTTTCTAATCACTGGAAATTGATCGGAATTTTACTTCCTGAATTAGCCTTTTGTATCTGGGGAGAGTTCTAATTGTTAGAGTTTCCATTTTGTTTCTATTTTCTAATATAATCTACCTCTCTGAAATTTCTACCCATCGTTCCTAATTTTAAGTCCCATTAAAACAAATATAAGCCTTCTTATTCATAGCAATATCTTACCTACTGAGAGGATACCCCACCCTAAGCACCACAAATTTCTCCAGAGCTAAACATCCCCAATCCATAAATAAAATATTATATGGCACATTCTCCTGTCATTTCAAAATTCTGATTGTCCTCTACTGATTCATAGTAGTTTCTTGATTTTCTTGATACGGAGTTGAACAAAATCATGCAGATCAGCTCTGACCATGAAGGAACATAGTAGACCTGTTAGGACTTCAATGCAAAATGTTCTTTTTAGCACTGAGATCATCATTCATCAAGGACTCCCCTATCACATCTGTAAATACAAAATGTAGACAAAATAGATATTGTTTTCATTTGATTGTTAAGACTTTAACCAAGAATAACCAAGAACAGAGATTTGCCTTGACAGAGTAGGACAATATTTTTGGTCTCATCAAGACAAAAACCATAGAAAGCAAATGAAATTAAATTGAGCCATCTATTGGAAACAATAAGGAACTACAACGGCCAAGGGAGAATGACTCCAGAGTCCATCAGAGAAGAGAATAAAGAACAAGTGAAATGAAGTGAACAGAACCAGGACATCATTGTACACAGTAACAAGATAATGTGATGATCAACTGCGATGGACTTCACTCTTTTCAATAATGAAATGATTCAAGGAAATTCTAATATAATTGGGATGGAAAATGCCATCTCCAGCCAGAGAGAGAACTATGGAGACTGAATATGGATTGAAGAGTAGTATTTTCAGTCTTTTTGTTTTGTTTTGTTTTTCTTTCTCATGATTTTTTCTTATCTGCTTTGATTTTTCTTGCACATATAGAAATATGTTAAAAGGATTGCACATATTTAACCTATATCATATTTCTTGCTGTCTTGGGGAGGGAGAGGTAAGGGAAGAAGGGAGAAAAATTTGGAACACAAGAATTTGCAGAAATGAATGTTAAAAACTATTTTTACATGTATTTGGAAAAATAAAATACTATTGAGGGGGGGAAAGGACATTAAGCTCTGGACTGGTACTATTTGGGAATTGTAGTGAATTAGAAGCGTTCACATAAATTATTAAGAATTTTACTTTGACCTTATGGGAGATAGTTGCTGCTTTGAGGTTTTTAATGTTTTCCTATGCATTTTAATACAACTTCTTGTAATACTATGTGTTCATAAGTGGACAGTTGGTCTCATTATACTGGATAACATCTTCTGTAGATTTTCTTTCCTGCATTTCTTGTATGGAAGAAGAAAATCCTCTCTCTGTGCCTTATATAAATCAAGTATTGGCAGGGAAAGAACTGTCTCTGATGGGCAGACTGGTTCAGATCTTAATGTGTAATGAGAGAGAGCTGAGCAGAAGATGTGATCTGATAGTTTTTATATATTCTTAAGAATAATAGAAAGGAGGAATATTTCTGACTTACTATTGACCTATGAAATGTTGCAGAGAAACAAACTCTAAAATGCAACTGGAGTATAAACAAGACAGGACCTAACATACTCTCCAGGGATCTCCCAAGGAAAGATTTTAAAGATTTGCAAAATCTCTATACAAATAGCTATTAGGTTTGATTATTTGTTTTTTTATTTTTATTTTTTTGCTGTTACATTCTCAGAACCAAAAACTTTCAGATTCTTGTTTATTTTTTTAAACTCCTTGCTAGATCATAGGCAATGGAATTTTAATCTACATTTTGAATATCTTTGCTTCTACTTACTTAGGAGGAGGAATTTTCACCAGAAAAAGTCTATTGGGGTCTTTCAGGTCATCTATATCATGATACTGCAGGAGAGCACTTGGCTGGGAGTCAGAGGGAGAACATTCCCACAGGATCCTCTTTAAGTCAAAGCTCTATTTTGCCAAAGGTGTTAGGCCAAAGCATGGATAACTAATGGGCAATTGTTAGGAATTAGGAATATTCGAACTGCGAAAAACAGAATCTTTTTCAACCAGAGTATGTTCAAAACTGAATTTAAACCCCCCCCCCCCATCAACTTAGTTGACTTGTCAAGAAACAGTTTGTTAGGCAAGTGTTCCTTTTGTAGCCCTAGCGAGTTGAAACATACTTATGTTAGTGATTTTAGAAAATGTTTATGTTAGTAATTTCCATAAGTTAGTTTGGGGCCCAGGATTAGGGTCCATGTCCTCTACAATGAGAGCCTCTGACATAAGAGTTATATTCATGCTTCCATTGTCATAGAATGGAAATGCCTGGCATTCTGAGGCTGATTTCTTACGTAGTCAGCTAGGTAATATTTTTAATATTAAATTCTACTTCCATGAATCCTTCCTAGACCTCTTGTACAGAAGGTAGGTAGGAATGACCAGTTTCTCCTCTGATTCCTGAAACATTTGGGTTGGTTTTTTGGAGCAGAAATGGTATTGGATTAGCAGTTAGGAGTTGGGGTTTTAGATGTAGCTCTGCTCCTTAGTGCCTGTAGTCTTAGGTCACTGATTCTCTCTAGTCTGTTAATTTGTGATATGAAAATGATAAATTGTATTACATTGATGAAGTTCTGTGTAACTAGATGGGGATTGGCCAAGAAAACCTGAAGTACTGATAAGATTACTTTCTGTGGCAAGTATGGAAGAACACTGATGGATTTCAGTTCAACCTTACAGTCCCATTCCTGTGGAGCTCTTTGGAAACCCCATCTTACTGTATCAGATCAGAAATCCAATTTATGATGTCAGGCCCCCAGGTTAAATTTCCCTGATAAATATGTCCCTGACTTGTACCATCTTTGTTGAATCCCTTGTGGGTTAGCCTACCACTGGCTTTCTGCTACATGATGTCCTTCTTCCTATTTCCCTTTCCCCATGCCTCCTTACCCTATCCTTCCACCTTCCTCTTGGTGTTTTTTTCCCCATCCTTCCTCTTCCAAGCTTCATAATGTCTTTCCCCTTGTTATAGCTAACTCTTTTAGAGCTAAACTCCTCTATAGTTTTAGCCTGCCAGTTAATGGCATACTCCCACCTTATGGTGTATTCCCTTTTCCCTGTTCAATCATGAGTTCTACTAGGGAGCTTGTTTTTTACCTTGTTAATTGTTAAAACCCCTTTCCTTGCTAATTACATGGTCTCCCAAATGTATTTCATATTTACTACTTCTGGTATCTATTTTACCTCTTCATTTTGTCTGTAACCTCTTTTCATAAATAAATATACCTTTTGGCAAAAAGAAAGGTCATTGTGAATTATTCACATGTAAATTGCTACCGAACCCCATCATTTGGTGTATCTACACAAATCTCATCATTTCGTGTCAAACACCGACATTTGGCACCAATTACTATCCTGAATCTCATCATTTGGTTCTTGTATTAATATCATCATTTGGTGCGCTGAAGCTCAATCTCATCAATATTGTAAATGGAATTCCATTTTAAATTGTAATTATGTTGTTCTTTGAATAGAGTCCTTTCTACTTGGGGAACTAATGAGCTTTTTCACTGGGGAACCTTTATGGGGACTAGGTCTCCTGACCTGGTTTGGTTGGTCTATCTAGAGAAGTAGTCTGGAATTGGAACATAGCTCATGAGTATAGAGTAACAATTCAAAACAGTACTTTCTCTGCCCCAATCTCTACTCCCAGCCAGCAACTTGTGGTACATATGAGTAAAGGATTGTTTTAAGGGAAGGGTTAAAATATAGGCAACTAAGCTCAAGTTCTTTGAGCTATTTCATGGCTCACCTGATGTTTCCTCATATAGATATCTTTGTGGATAAGGGATCACTTAAATTTTGGTATGTATATGTAACACATGGGAAAATGACTGTATTTTACAAGAAATTGTCAATCCTATTTATCCAACATTCACAATTTAGGAATATATAGAAAAACTAAAACTGCATATGACAGTCATTAGGCACAGAACTGGATCTGAAAATTGCAGAACCAGTCTTTTGTGACAAAAAAAAGGTCATAGAACACACTTTAAAATTTACTCTATATTTCTTAAGTCTAGGCAATTTACAAAACAATAAATCAAGCCCTGATTTGTTAGCATTTACAGAATTCTGAGGTGTGAATGTTCATACTGAACATTTCACAATTGACTTTCAAGACATTTCAGACTAGCTTCAGCACACCCCTGGGTACAAGTAAGAAAATGATTTGAGAAAGACAATTTATAATTTAAAAAATCCTTTGCTATTTAAGAGATCTAAGAGGAATAGTTACAATCTCATAGATGGGAGGCTTTCCTAATTCAAAGGGTAAAAGCAAAGAGGTAGGGGAATAACTTGATCTGGTATTGCCATTATTTTCATGGCAATAACTTTAGTCATCCCAGAAATATGCAGCTACATGGAATTAATTTTATTCTTAGGTAAAGTTAAGCCTCATACCCTGTAGGTGCAGTTAGCATTTCCTTTTGCATTATAGAATACTAATATGTGAGCAGAAAACTTTTAACTTGATCAAAGTGAATGCAGAGGCCAAATTTTCCTAAAAAATTCCAACTCCACACAGTTCACTACTTGTGATTCAGAGAGGGAGGGTAGTTGTTTAACATTAACAACACAAGGTTTTGATACTATTTTGCAGTTATAACATAATACATGACCTTACCACAATATAACACCTCATGTATCCCCTGAGCTCATAAAACATAATGTAAACACATTTTTCTCTTTCATACTACTGCTGCTACTGCTGCTAGCACTTTGCTAAACTTGGGTCACATACAACATTCCATTCACAATGCATTTCAGAGTAAAAATTGATTTTAAAAATTAATTATCACAAAAATATTTTAATGCAATTTAGAGATTTCACACAGAAATAATAGGATTCACTCAAAACCAGAAAGGTACTGAGTTAGAAGAGCATTAGGTAGCACAGTGGATAGAGAACTGGGCCTGAAGACAGAAAGACTCATCTTCCTGAGTTTAAATTTGGCCTCAGATATTCACTAGTTGTGTGACCCTGGGCAAATCACTTAATCCTGCTTGCCTCAGTTTCTTCATCTGTAAAATGAGTTGGAGAAGGAAATAGTAAACTATTCCATTGTATTTTCCAAGAAACCCTCAAATGGGGTTATGAAGAGTTGAACCTTAATGAACAATAACAGGTGGCAAAGTAGCTCAATACTATTGAGATTTTAATGATTCCATTATTTTTGTTATTATTAGTACAAACATCTAGCCACTCAGTTATAATATTAATCCCTGGAGATAAAAATCTTTTGGATAGGATCTATGGATTTGAAGTTGAAGGTCCTAATACTCATATTCTAAGCTTTCTCAACAAACCTTCAGGGAATTTCCCTCTATGAAAACTGGGATACAGATTGCAATCTTTTAACACACAATATCAATATCTTCCACTAACTGAAAAGGTTATTATGCACAAAAGTATAAATGTGATCTGCTGCCCCATTATTTTCCCTTATTTTCAAAAATTATGTAGCTAGTAAATGAGGGAAATAAGAGCCTTCTGAATATGATGATCAGTTTACAATATGTAGGACAAAGAGATAATTTTAAAAAACATCAATCAAGAATCCATTAATCAGTTATTATCCAAAGATGCACAAATTCTACTCAACTTTTCCTTGTCATGTGTTTCATTTAACAATGTATGTGAGTAAATGAGGGGGTGGTTGCCAAGTAGTCACAGAAGCATCAAGTTCCTGACTGATTCTTTTTCACTCTCTCATATTCTCTGATAGCATAGAGCAGTGGTTCTCAGAATGTAGTCTAGTGAATCCTATAGATGTTATAAAAGGTTTTTAGGGAATCTACAAATTCAAAATTAGTTTTTATTTTTAATATGGTAAATATCCATAAACATAATCCACATAAACAAAAACTTCTCGGGCAGATCCTCAATAATTTTTAATAGAATAAAGGATACTGAGAACAAAAGTTTGAGAACCACTGACCTAGAGGAGGTAGCATTATTCAATTCTCATTCCCATTCAAATTTCAGGCAAGAGTTTGATTTCCAGGGGAAGAAGGCAAAGAAAGAATTTGGAAGGTAGGCAAGATAGCTTAGAGGTGGCCAAGAAGTTTCTATAGTGTTATTCACATATTGAAATAGATTACAGTTTATAACTAGAAAATGAGATTGTTTTAAAATCTTAATAAAACAGTAGGAATAAATTTGTCAATTTAGCATAACTGACTTCATTTGACGTCTCAATAGGTTATCTTTCATTGATAAGGTAAGCATTTGAGTGGTATGTTATAGTAAACAACATATGTGTGTTCATAAACAATCGATAAATATATATGGATCCTTTGATAGAACAGACCACTATTTGAAATATAAATGACTTTGTCAATAGTTTATTAATAGACTACCAATCAAATTATGAGATAAGCAAAGTAGGAACTTCTATAGCTAAAATTATAAGAATCTCATCACAAATCCTTGACTTCAGCTGGATCCTAAGTCAAGGCTAGAATGGATTTTTGTGTTTGCACTTGAAATTTCAACAGCCACTGTTCACTTGAAGGCAGCACTGATTCAAGACTGTTAGCTTTTCATTTTAAAATTTAAATAACTCAAACCACAATATTCAAGATTTTTTTCCAAAGCCATATGTACAGTTTACATTTTTATACATGTAGAAAAACTTTAAACAAACCCCCTTCTTCCACATATATCTTTTAAAAGGAAAAGATTGACTTCATAGCTTCTAGTTCTGGCAACAAATCAATAGGAACATATTTTTTGCTTCACAAACCAATAAAAAGTGAATGACAAAACACATCTTTCAAAATTATCAAAATCAAAATCGATTACTAAACTGATTATAACAAACACCTAGGTTTTTCTCTCAAATTAATTCATATAGAAAATAATTCTCTTTCTCTTCTATACCAGATTTTGAGATTTCCCCATTTACTTCTGCACTGTAATCTAACTAGCAGGTTTTCCCACCTCTTCTCTTTCCTCATTTTAAATGGGCTGAAGAAAACTTGTTTGTTTTGAAATTTCAACTTGTTTTAATTGCTCTTAGGGGTGTCTCAATGTGGGGTCAAGATTATAAATGTTTATACAGCAAGAAAAAAGAAACAAAAGAACATTATGAGAAGGGAGCAGGATGTTTATGTATTACACTTTCCTGAATACAGAAAAGTGGCATAACATGAGGTCACAGCAGAAAGGAAAAAAATTGCCATTAATGAATCAAGGAATTAAAATTAGGATATGTGTTTCTTTGATTCAGGACAAGTAGAGGATAGTTTTATTTAAAAAAAGATCAAAGAGTTTATGCTAAGATATATTCCATTGTAAGAGTGCCTTTTCATCCTCATTCTAATTAATATCATTACAGAAGGGTCAAATAGCTTATCATACCAGTCAAAAGTATAAATGAAATATGAATAAGTCTTTAATCAATCTGAAAGGAATGTAGGATTCTAGCCATTTAATGAAAGGCAGATGATACCACATAGGAAACATCTTGTGATTGACTGAGAATAGAGTACATCTTTTGAGCCATATATAAAAACGGCAAGCTATTCCAGAATAAACCAGTTTAGTAGAGGAATAATTTCAGTTTAGAAGATTCTAATTTGATGGTTGGAATCCAATTCCTGAGTGGGTATTAGTCTTGAGAAAAAAAGGAGATACCTTTGGTTCTATTTTCTCTTTCTTTTTTTCCTTCCTTCTTTACTTTTCCCCTCATTGATCATCTAATCTTGTCCCTAGAGAGACTAAACCCACAACAATGCATCCAGTGGGACTAGATAGGTCAGTTCAGTAGAAGACAATATAATATGGCAGGAAGGATAGTCACCTAGGAAAGGCAGCTTCAGGGAATGATGGAGATAAGTGTAGTCTGTGGGTTTCAAAAAGGCACCAACCACAGGAGCCCACCAGAGACCTACACCTAAGGAAAACTTCATAAGAATGATGTGAAGGGATGAAAGAACTTCCACTTTGTCAGATGTGCTCTCTACACATGTGACTTAACCATTTTATATTTTCAGTTTGTACCCAATCTCCCCACAGAAAAATGTTTTTGTAATGACTATTCTTGTTATGCTATCTCAGTAAAACTCCTCAGTTACCTGCTCATTTCCCTCCAGCTGCACTGCTTGTTTCAACTGTACCATTTTTATGCCTCATTACTGGGTACCCTCCCCTTTCTATACTCCTTTCAACTTGCTTTTCTGTTCATTTTCTTCTCCCATTAGATTGTAATCTGCTTGAGGGCAGGGACTATCTTTTTCTTATTTATATCCCCAGCACTACTACTTAATAAATGTTTATTATATCATAGCAAATCTTTTTGGTTAAAATCTGATTAGGTCTGAATGATTACTAGTGGGAAGCACATTGGTTGAAGCTCATGAACAATGAGATCTAGCTCCTCAGCATAACTACTTCTATAATCTGAGAAATTGAAGTAGTAGCCCGGCTTTCCATTATTAGGAGTATAGGTTGAGAGTAACTCCAAAGATGTGTTACTCTGAGAGTTTTCAATTCATATGTGTGTGTATGTATACACACATGCATGCATATATACATAACACATACATATTTCAATATCAAATATGTGTTATAACTACATTTGTTAACTACTCTCAGTTTTTGTTAGCACATAATCTGAATACTTTACATTACTAATGTTATTAGAACTCTGATTTTACTTGATATTATATATGTTTATGTGGGGTAGCTAGATGTTGGGGCCTGGAGTTAGGAAAGCCTGAGTTCAAATCTTGACTCCGACAGTTAATAGCTATGTGACTTTAGGCAAGTCACCTAACTCTGCTTTAGAGAAGAAAATGGCAAATCATATCTTTACTAAGAAAACACCAAAAGGGGTCACAAAGAGTTGGACATGATTGAAATGACTCAGCAACAAAATGATAGCATGCATATTTATATTATACAGATACACATTTACTAATGTCCTGAATATAATTTAGACAGTCACTGAAGCAGGTTTGCCAAATGATGCTCTATATTGCTCTATGTTTATTATGTGTACTGTTGATATAGGAAATTTGTAAATGTACCCTAAGGGAATCGCTATCAATTTACCTGAAAAAATTCTACAAGATAGAGAAGAAAGTGCTGGCTTGAGGGCTGTATAATATTACCTTTAGGTTGAAAGTGAGCTAACTATTGTTAATAGCAGGGACTCAAACTTTTTCTATTCAAGACCCCTTTTCAACCAAGAAATTTTTATAAGACCGTGGGTATATAGGTACATGAAATAGGTATGCAAATAAAATATTTACTGATAATAAATCATTAATTTGTGATCCTCACATTCAATTACTTGGTCCCATATGGGATCTTGACTCAGGGTTAGGAACCTTTAGTTAACTTCTTTCAGGAGAAAAAAGAGGAAGAAGAGGAATATAGAGACAGGTGAAGACTAGGTAAGATATAGCTCCATCTGAAGTGTCAAACAGCACCAGTAAAGTCCATACTTGACTGGATTATAATGAAATTGGAAAATTTATAACAAAATAAATAAAAATATAATAGAACATGGATAATGTTAACTTGTGGTTTTCTAACCTAATATTCAACCTGCAGGGATCTTTATGTATGGTTTAATGACCCTTGTTTCTATTTGAATTTGCCTCAGTCTTCTGCAGTATAACCTATTAGCATTACATGTTCGTGATACTATCTACATCATATATCTCTCTTGAAGAATTGTTGTGAAGGAAATAATTCTGCAGACAAAATGCTTGTTCCAAATGTGATTATTCCCACACCTCTTATTTATTCCTTTTAATGGTACGAGTTCAAGTCTGAGAACATTATAGTTGTCTATAACTTTGGTTTCCTGCCTGTGCCAAGCTGATTGACTTACATATATAATAGGTATTCAAAAAATAGCTGAATAAATAAATATAAAATTATGTATGCATTGTCCCCAGTAAAGTTCCCATTCTCTAAGAGGGAAATGATTGAAAATATGAGACAAAGAGCAAGGCCAAAGGAGGATTGAATAGTTTGGGAGAAAAGCAGACTACATAGTTAAATAGAGAGAGAACCCTGCACTAGGAATCAAGAGATGTGGATTCTAGTCCCAGCTGTCACAAACCCTGTCACAAACTATTATGAGTGCAAATAGCTTCAGTTTCCCTGTGTGTTAAATTAACATACTGGACTAACCAATACCTAAATTGATTCTCTCTAGCCCTAACATTTTATAAAAAGAAGAGTAAATAGAGGAGAGGGCAAGAATTATCAAAGTGAGATGTACAAGATTCTTAGAGAATAAAGTAAGTCTTTTTCTACTTCTGTGATTACAAAGTAAGCAGGATATTATTACTCTAATAAAAATATTAACTGCAGCTTCCCCCCCAATATTTTCTACCCTAGATAGAGGGTTAGAAGTGGAGGACAAATTGATATCCCACATTTCTCATTATATTAGGTTTGTGTTGAAAGCAAACTAACACTTTTCCTTCCCCTCATTCCCCAATACTATTTGGTTTAGCATTCTAAAACAATGACTCAGAGGAACAATGAACAGATTTTCAAAAGTGGATAATATACCTATCTGCAATATTCATTCTAAGAATTATCAAGAAAAAATAAAAGAAATAGTCAGCATCTTGTTTTAACCCCTTGCTAAGTAGAGATTTTATTAGGGGTCTATTCCTTTTATTGCATTGACATGCTTTTCTTGAGATTTCTTTCCATGCAGATATTTGAAGACAGTTCTCATAATCTCACTAAGGCTTCTTTTATGTGACTTGAACATATACATTTCCTTAATTGAACCTTGCATGGTACAGTTTTCAGTCTTTTACCACCCCAGTCATAACAACAAGGCAGATACAATCAGAGCCAGGCACTAAATTCAGTGATCTCTTTCATTTCAGGATAGTCATATACCAGTTTCTGGAAAATTGAACAGAGAGCTATCCTTAGGAACATTTGAGTTCAAGTACCCTCCCCCAACTCCACATATTGTCTGTAGGATTCCCCTCTCCCATCCCAGAAGGTCATTTCACTTCTCAGTGAGTGCACCCAGCTATTCTCCAAGATAATGTAAGGGACAGAACAGATAGGTGATTATCTGCTTTGATAGAGGAATTTCCTTTCTGGAAAGTTTCCTGCAGAAATGAAATAATAGGTTGTGTCAAATTATATTGAAACAGCTTCCAGATCAGGAGGTTGCATCTGCTCAATGTCTTGTTTCAACTCATCAATCAATGGAAGGATTCTGGAAGCAGTAAAAATGAAGACTATTTGACTCTGGTGTAATTTGACTAGAATTTAGGCAAGACAAGATTTGAAATTAAATGATCAGCAGCAGTTTTTCCTAAAATTTGGGATGTAGACTGGTGTTTCTGAGACCATTTAGCAAGTAGATGGTCTCTAATTCCTTAAATAACTATTGCCTTACATGGCAATACATATTTTTACATATGTACAATACCATTATTGCAAGGCTAGGTAAAAATAAATAGGATGTGTTTAAAGTGGCCTGAAGTTGAAAGGGAACACAAGATAGCACAATATCTAACAATCCTATCATTACAACTATCCTCAATACTAATCTGAGAGAAGCAATCTATTTTTTTTCTGGCCTTTGGAAATCCTGTTTGGGTTTGAATCCTGGCCTTTCTTACTTGCTAGACAAGCCCAGTCAACCTACTTGAGCATAACCTGGTCTTAGAGTTCACATCTTTAAGGGTCCTATTAGCAGCACTTATCTCATATGGCATTTGTGAAGAATACTTTGTAAATCTGAACAGTTACGAGAAGTCTATTAATTAGTATCAATTAACTCTCTGCTCTGTCCTCTAGATGTATAGGAAAGAGCGATGCTTCATCTTGGGGGCTATTTTTTGTTTTTTAAAATCAGAAATGAATTTTTAAAAGAATGAGCTAAAATTTTCCTTTGGGAAACCCATTTTTTTGGGTATTATGGGAAGCGTAATTTCTACAGAAGGGTCTCTAAACTGAGCTTAAAGACTGGGAATTCTCTTTTGCGGTTGTAGCCTCAGTTGCAACTCAATGTATTTAAAAGACAAGGCTCGAATATCTCCGAGATGTGGGAAGCAGAGCCCAGAGCTGCAGTGTGTTCTCAGGTTTAGCGGGAATGGAGAGCGCTCACCTGCAGTTTAGCCTTTCACCGCGTGTCGGAGCTCCAAGTATACTATTCCTAGGATGGTGTTTGTTGCCGCTTTTCCCATTCGCTATTGCATTCTCCTCCCTCCTGTCTTCCGTACCCTCCACCCGACCCCCGCCACGCTCCGACCCCCCCCCCCCCAGTCTCCCGAATCCCCAGTCAGAGTTCCTTCAGTTTCGCTTTTTTCTCTTGTCATAAAATAAAGGCACATTTGCCTTTCCCCTTCAGGTCCAACTTCGCTAAGAGATGTTGCTGCCCCGCCAGGAAATAATTTAGCTACCGCTTTATTTAGAAACACGTACAAACACCTCTTCCACCAAACACCAAAATTGATGTCATTTACTATATGTCATTTTGTCTTTAAAGAGGGCCATCACGGCTGAGAAGCAGGTGTCTCTGGAGATCTGAGTAAGAATCAGTCAGTTTGGGGCTCCCTATTGGATCCTAAAGCAGAATGGACGTTCTGGCCCCTCAATACTCTCTCAATTCCCACAAGTTTTATAATAGGAGCCGGTCTTATTTCTCAGATTACAGAAGTCTGTGTCTCCAGAATCTGCCAGAAGGAGTGGCTGCCCAACAAATAGACGGTGAGAGGAATTTCTGGAGATGTCTTGACAACTCAACCCGGGCCAGACCTTTTAAGGTCCTGAATAATCCAGATTCGCTCTTTGCCGTCGTGAATGCCCAGTTTTAACCAAAAGAGACCGTGAAATTTTTTCCGTCCGTGTGAAAGCGATTTTCCTCTACTAAAGGAGAAATCATTGAGTTCTTATTTTCCTCTCAGAGTGCTTGCTCTTTCTGGGAAGAAAGGACAATAGACCGCAGCCCCCAGCTCAGCAGGGCAGCCCTTTCCATAGTTCCTTCCGGGAGCAGGGGCAGCCTTGGAGTCAGGAAGGAAAAGTGAAAGCCTCAAGGCTTACTTGAGTCTATAGATTTCACCTCACATCTTTCCATCCTCACTCTGGCCAGTTCCCGTTCTCCGGAAAGTTGTTGTTGTTGTTGTTGTTTTTTTTTTCTTCTCTAGAGACTAGACTCATCCCCTCTGCTCACAACCTAATCTCAACAAGAAAGGATTTGTCTAAGGTCTGAAATGATCCTGGCTCAAACAAAGTGAGCAAGAAGGCATAGAGCACCACAGTTTACCTCTTAGTTTAACTTAAGGTCTCATTCCGCGGCTTTTTTTTTTTTTTTTTTTTTTTTTTTTTGTTACTGCTGCTGCTGCTGTTGTTTTACCTTGGTGCAAGCCTGACTCCTCAGTACCTCTCTCGTTATCCCCTGCAGGGTCCTCAGAGCCACTTTACCAGTTTGGACCACTTTGCATCCTACACATAAAGCCTACTTTTACTGGTCCTCTCCAATCTGCTCTACACCTGTTCTCTCTCTGTTTATCTTTAGGGTTCTGTTTTTGTCTCTTTCACCTCCCTCCCTCCTCCGAGGAAATCATCTACTCCTCTTTACACAACGGACCCTCCGCCCTTGGCTTCCTTCTCTGGTCAGCTCTTCTCCTTCAGTAGCGTTGCTCCTCTGAGCTAGTGGGTAGTAGGTCATAGCGACCTCCGCTGTAGACGACGACTCCAGGTGGGCAGTAGAGGATGTCAGGCTCCACTGAGGCAGGCAGCGGGGCCAAGGTCTGCAGGGCCTGTTCCTCGGGCTCAGGTTTAGTAGTGGCGGTGAAGGGGCGCATGCTGGTGAGGGAAGGCGAGGCGATGCGCCAGAGCAAGTTTTTAAGAGCCTTGCGAAACTCCCGGCGCATGAGACAGTAGAGGATAGGGTTGAGGCAACTGTTAGAGTGGGCCAGGCACACGCTCACTGGGAACACATACACCTGGCTTAGGAAGTACTCGTGACTGAAAGGCAAGATATTCAACTTGATTAGGATCCCCCAAGTAGTCAGAGCCTGGTTGGGCAGCCAACACAAGAAGAACGACAGGACCACTATAGTGACTGACTTGGTCACCTTAGAACGCCTTCGGGCGCTGGCTCCAGCCGCGCTGCTGGATCCTTTTCCAGAGGTACTGGCAGTGCCAGGTGCAACGCCCGCGCCTCCACCTCCCGCGACGGGACGTTCGGAGATGTAGCGCACCAGCAGCAGGTAGCAGAGGCTGATCACTCCCAGCGGCAGCACGAAGCCCAGCAGCACCTTCTGTATGTGGTACAAACCCAGCCAGAACTGAGAGTCCCCGGCCCGCGGCTTGTCCGGGAAGCGAACTAAGCAGAGTTCCTCATCCATCACCGTGCTAGTGGTGGAGAAAATGGCATGGGGCAAAGAGGCCAGCACTGCTAAGACCCAGATCAACACGCAGAGCGCCTTGGCTGAAAAGCAACAGTCACCGTCGCTGCCCAATAGGAGGATTCTCCTCCAGCCACCGCCCCGACCCGGTCCTCGGGGCCGGTAGTTTTTGAGAGCGGAGGCCACCGAGTGGTAGCGCGCCACGCTCATGGCCGTGAGGAAGAAGACACTAGCGTACATGTTCATGGCTGTCACCGTGGAGATGATCTTGCACATGGCCTTGCCGAAGGGCCAGGTGAAGTCCAGTGCGTTCTCCACTGCCCAGAAGGGCAGGGTGAGCACGAACTGTAAGTCGGTCAAGGCCAAGCTGGTGACAAAGAGGTTTATGGAGGACTTACGCCAGCCCTGCTTGCTTTTCATCAGGTACAAGACCAGCAGGTTGCCCACGAGCCCCAAGGCACACACCACTGAGTATATCACACTGAGGAGGATCCGCACCGCCGCTCCTGCTGGCCGTCACTGCCAGTATTCCCACGGATGCCCGAGCTCGGGAACTGCCCTCTCATGCCGTCTGGTCTCTCCAACTCCAGGCCCTGAAGCTCGTCCCTCATCATTAGCGTAGCGTTGCCACTTGCGTTCCCCAGTTCCAGCAGGTCCGGGAAGAGACCCAGAAGAGCAGATTCCCAAGAGACAGCCTCCTTCATGTTGACAGTGGTGTCTATCCAGTTCGGGACATGACCTAAAGACGACGACTGGAGCAAGTCCGAGGTAATCCTTGAGCTGCCTTCGGGGCTACCCTCCCACAGGAACTTTCTCCGAGCAGCAGCCACTAAGTATCACAAAGTGATTGGTCTGGCGACAAGACACCCTGAGGGCTTCTCAATAGCGACTTGCCGGCCACTGCTGAGCTCTGAGTCCAGGCGCGGAAAAAATAAAGAACTCTGACGCTGGAGCTGGGAGGTAGCTGCGGAGAGGTGTGGGTCTGGATGGTTGCTTGGAGAGGAACTTTCAAAATGAGGGGTCCATCTGTCCTCTTCCCTTCCCGTTCGAAGGCCGGCGGTCGCGAAAGGGTTAAGAGATTTCAGATTGCCGCTCGGGTGCTCTTGTAATTTCCAGTTTGTTTACTCTCAAGACAAACGAAATAAAACATAAAACAAAGACCTCATACAAAGCTTTTTCCTGCTTATTTCTCTACTCGCACAAGTTTCCTCGTGGATTGTTCTCTAAGGAAGAGAATTAGGTGTGGAAAGATCATTTCTCTCAATCACTCTCTCTCTTCTCTGTACTTAATTGCCAGTAAGTTATAAGCAGCTCTCTCCGGAGTTATATTTGCACCCACTGCAGCCTCAGCTACTGGCTCAGAAGAGCATGCGCACTCACCGTGAGCACTGGAGGGGGAGCTTTCCGAGGTTCTGAATCAGAAGCTTCCACACCCAAAGTACTTGCGGGTAAATTGGGGGATAAAAGGTATTTACAATTCCGGCTCTTTAATCCTTAATTTTCTTTGTTAAAGGAATTAAATTTTGACTTTTGATCTTTTCGGCTTTCCAGTTGGTTTCATCAAAATGGTATTTTCCCTTCCTTTCAACCCAACTTCTCCATACTTCACCCTGGAAATCATTGGAAAGAAGGAATAAGAAAAAACTTGCAAATCTAATTTTTTTTTTTCTCCACTAAAGCAATAAGAATGCTATTTTCCAGCGTCCCAATCTAGTTTCAAACCCAAATCCTAATGGCTATGTTAAGCTCTTATCTGCAGTATAAAAATTGTCTGAGGTTTAGAAATTAACTTTATCTCTCTTTCATTACATGGTCATTTCACCTGACAAGATGTAAAGAAGAACTCTGAACACATCTCTTCATAGAGTTCAACATGAGATGCTTTTCAGAGGCACATTTCTACTACATCGTTCCTGGATTTTGAAAGATGAAACTTTGCAATTAGTTCAAAGGGAGTTTGTATACATGGAGCTTTCCAATTATTCCATTATTGCCTTTTCTCAGGTCCCTGTCATTGAAGGTTTCCAACCAGAACAAATTTTTATGGATATTCTAGTCCCTCTTCTCTCCTCCTTTTGTTTTGTTTTGTTTTGTTTTGCCATGACCTTGGAGGATAAAACTTTGGAATCAATGGGGAAAAATTCAAACTGCTTCATTAGCAAGAGCATCTCCAGGAGGGGAGACAGGTATTAAAGGAATTTTTACAAAATTCTTCCTTCCTTATACTTTCCTTCCTTCTTTCCTTTCTTTCTTCCCCTCCTTTGCAAAGTAAAATATCATCCTCATTTCTATTTAAAATTACTATTTAAATCACTATATTTCTCTTAAGCAGTAAGATGCTTTATTATTATTGAAAATTGTCTCAAACATGTATTGACCAATAACCCACATTTATATAATATTTATAATATACAAAACACTTTACATGCATTATTTTATCTGATTATCATAATAGCCCAAATGAAACAGATAGTGTAAATATAAATGGCCCTTGTTAGAGATGAGGGCACTGAAACTTAGTTAAGAGAAGCACACTTACAGTAGAAAGAGTTCTGACTTTGAAATCAGAACACTTTGGTACAAATCTAATTTCTCTTACTACTACTTGGTGTGATCTTAAGTAAGTCATATAACCTTATTGAATCCTAGTTTTCTTATTGGTAAAGTGACAAAGTTGGACAGGATGAACTCTCCTATCCCTTCTGCTTCTAGAGCTAAAATTCTATTATTCAAAGAGATAGTGGCTGACCCAAGCTCAGGTGCTCTGAGGGTTCACATTTCATGCTCTTTCATTAATGCCTTTATAATTCATAGTTTAGTGTAAATTGCACCTTTTTGTCAACATTACTCCCACTCTGTCTTTATCCCCAGATCTACTATATCCATCAGAAATAAGCAATCAGAAAAGTATTTTCATATATTACTTTCCCTCCCTCTCTGATGTTAATGTAGTGATTACACATTTCAGACTTCATTTAGCTTTGATGAAGTGAATAGGGATGAGATAGAAAGCATTATTTTTGAATAGAAAGAAATTGGATGAATACTAAAAACAATGAAATTTAATAGAAACCTTATACTTGGCACATGAAACACAAAGCAGGAAAAAATAGGATTGCAAAACAAACAAACAAAAAATTCTTGAAAAATTTTGTTGTAAACTGAGTGAATTTACCAGGTGGAGAGTATATTGACCACTAGAGGGCTCTAATGTTTCAGGGAAAAAAAGTCGTGATACTCTAAATTTGACAAGGGCGTGATTGAATTCCAACCAAAAGAATTGGTCCCAGGAAAATAAACATCATTTTTCACTTTAAAAATTAACTCTTACCTGATTTCTTGAGTCAGGGATTCTAAGGGATTCTCTGGTTAATGTTTCTTCATTTCCCTAGAAAATGGGACTTCCAAAGGTTTGGAAACTTGGGGTTTTCCTGGAAAAAATCCGTTATCCCCCCTCATTTTAAACTTAAGGTCTATTAAGTTTTCAGCTAAACTTTACCCCTCATTTCTTTTCTTCCTTTCAGTTTCATTTGTCCCTAAATCTTTGGTCCATAGTTGATTATTCTATTGTTTTGATGGAAAGAGGAAATCGCATTCTTTCCTTCTCTTTCTGTTTCATAAACACCCTAATCAGCTTAATAGGCATTCTATGACAAATATGCAATCGCTAACTGCTTTCTTTTATTTCTCCTCAAGAATGCTTTTGTTAATAAACTAAGCAGAAAGGGACTAGAAAGTGTGCACACAAATAGGGTCTATATTATCCATGTAAGTTGCCAACAATGGATTTTTAACTTCACATAATTCCATCATGGGAGCCCTCAAAAATCTAAGAAGACTTTTAAATTTATATTGTCTGGGGTGGGAGTGGGATTAAGGGAGAAAATAAATGCTGTGTACCTTAAGAATGGAAGAGAGATTAGAATATTCATAAGATTGTGTAATTAGAAGAAATCTTAGAGTTAATTTAATTCACTTTTTATATTTTACAGATGAAAAATATTAGTCTCATAGAAAGAGTGGAAGATTTGCCCAAAGTCTCATACCTATACAGTTTTTCACCCTGATATATGTTAGGGGAGATTTCTAGTGATGAAGGAGATAAAATTAGAGAGAGGCTCCCAAGGCTAAATGAGAAATAATTTCTACATAGCTGAATATACAACTGAATAATAGTTGAAGACAGAAGTCAGATTCTTTTTTTTATCAATTAAAAATATTTATTAAGCATTTATTGTGTTCCAGGCTCTTAATTAGATGTTCAAAGTACAAGGACAAAGAATAAGATAGTATCTACTTATAATGTACTTACATTTTAATGTTATTGCTTGCTTCCACTCTGATTAGCCAGTCTTCTTTTCTAGTCATATCACACAATACCATTCCTCTAGAGTATCTCTAACCCCCTCTTCTTTAAAAAATGCTATTTATTTATAACTAAATGGTTTTTAAGCCTTTCAAAAGTCCTTTTTTCAGTTGTAAACTCAAACTGACCAAAATGATGTTTCTTTTCATCATACATGGTACTCCATTTCCCCATTTCTTTACTTTCTTTAAATTTTTTTAATAATAGTTTTTCATTTTCAAAATATATGCAAAGCTAGTTTTCAACATTCACCTTTACAAAACCTTGCATTCCAAATTTTTCTCTCTCCCTTCCCACCCCCTCCCCCCGTTCCTCTCCCCCAGACAGCAAATAATCCAGGTTAAACATGTGAAATTCCAGAAGTCAGATTCTTAGGCTACTATCTATAAAACTGTGCACTTAAACCAAATTATAGCTAGTTATAGCACTGAATTAACAAAGTTGAGGTCAGAGTCTGATCCCTATATGGGTCAACTGTCTTTCCTCTATTCTATTAGCTACATACTATTGCCAAGTTGAGTCACCACCTTAGCAACTAAAAATTCCTTGCATCAAGAAGGCCAGGACAAGTAATTGTGCATTGACCCATGGAAAGCCCTTCACCAATGTTGAAAAACCCCCTTGGTTAGTAAGGTACTTGACGGTAGCACATCATTTCACTTACTTGCTCTAGACATTTGATGATCTGATTTAAGCACTTTGGGACATGAGTACAATTCAAGATTTTGACAAGAAAGAGTAAGCCTTCTATCATTCTGCAGAACAGCTAATAAAGTTAAGCAGCTGCTGCAAAATTTTTCTTTGGTGACTGAATGAATACATTTCTTCAAAGAATGGGAGAGAATTGGGATTATGCATTGTCTTGCTGGGATGACATTTGGGTCTGGCAGGAGAAAGTTATTTTTCTCCTTCCTATCCCTTTCCCTCTTTCAAAAGGCAAGCACTTTGATCTCAATTATATGTAAAAAGTCATACAACACATATCTCCATATTAGCCATATTGCAAAAGAGAACACTAACAAAAGAACAATAAAAAAGAAAGAAAAATTTCAAAAAGTATTTTCAATCTGTATTCAGAGTTCATCTATTCTCTTTCTGGATGTAGATACCTTTTTTAAAAATCATGAATTTTTTGGAATTGTCTTGATCAGAGTTTAAGAGTTTCACAGTTAATAATCCTAGTAATATTGCTGTTACTATTAATAAGGTTCCCCTGGTTAGACTCCCTTCACTTTAAATCAGTTCATATAAGTTTTTCCAGGGTTTTCTGAAATCATCCTGCTCATATTTCTTATAGCATCATAGTATTTAATCCCATTAATATACCACAACGTGTTCAGCTATTCTCCAGTTGATAGTCATACATTTCTTTGCCACGATAAAAAGAGTTGCCATAAACATTTTTGTACAAATGGATCTATCCTTCTCTCCTTTTAATCTCTTTGGAATTTGGATCTAATAGTGGTATTTCTGGGTAAAAAGGGTATAGTTCCAAATGGTTTTCCAGAATAGTTAGATTAGTTCACAGCTAAACCACTAGAATATCAGTTTCCCATTTTTCCCCATGACCTCTCCAACATTTGTAATTTTCCTTTTCTGTCATGTTAGACAGTTTGATAGATATGAGGTGGTATCTCAGAGTTGTTTTTATTTTCATTTTTCATTATTTTCATTTTCAGTGATTTAGAATATTTTTCATGTGACTAGTGATAGCTTTGATTTCTTTTTCTGAAAACTGCCTGTTCTTAAGTTTTGATTATCAGAGAATGGCTCTCTCTGTTTTTGACTCTGTGACTGTCGGTTTTTCTTTCTCATAAATTTGCCTCATTTCTACATATAAATGTGTGTCTTTGTCACAGAGAAGTGCTGTTAACAGTTTTTTCCCCAAGTTTCTTGTTTTTCTTCTAATTTTGGCTGCATTGTTTTTGATTGTGTAAAACCCTTTTAATTTCATGCAAGCAGAATTACTCTTTTTGCCATTTGTGAGAAAATAATATTTTCACTATTTATCTTATAGAATAATTGCAAAATGTATTTGTAAGTCTGAAAATAATATGGAAATGATTCATTGTTTCTTAAAGTTTTTCTTGCTTGTCCAATAGCTTAAACTCATGACCCAGGGTAAGCATATATCTTTTAGGTTTCCTTGGAATAAAAGGATAATCTTCCAAATGAACTATCAGTATGAATGAAGGATTTGCCTTTGGGTAGCAAGCCATTCAACCAACATAGAAATATGAGCTAATCTAAAAATACCAGATTCCATTTCTGAATACAATATCCCATTTGCTCCTAGAATTATTCTTAGCTTGTCTTTCATCCAGTAAGCAATTGAGTCCACATTACTGAGTTCTAGGAAAAGCATACTCCTAAGTGCCTCTCTGAAAAGATGCTGCTTTGGAAGATTTGTGATTTGACAATCTCTGCCTTTAATTTCTGAATCTGTTCTCTGAAATTGAACTTTAGACCATCCACTGGAATTATTGTTATTATTTATGTGCATAAAAGAGAATGGAGAGAGAAAAAATCTTTCAAAAATAATTTTTCATTGTGACAAGTGAATATCTTAGATAATTTACTCTGAAAGGTGATTAGTTTTTCCTTTAATCAAGGTGCAGGGAATTCTAAGGTAAAAAAATTCCAACTCCAAAAGGAGTTAATGCAAAGGATTTAACAAAATTGGTCAGTAATATATAATCGGATTTTAAGATCTAAACACCTCCTTCAATATCTGACCACTGTCTGACAAACAAGCTGAGGACACCCAAAAACAAATTAATCAGAAAATGCTAAAGAACTGAAAAAGAGCATGATGTTCTTTCTGGTCTCTCTCTCTTTTTTTTGCATTCCTTTAGAGACAGTTAGAATTGGTGCCAATGCCTAACTTATCACATTGGGTGTTAGACAAACTTTAGTTTGAGATAACTAGATAATCTTGTAGTATTTCACTTAACCATATGTATACCACTGATACCTTCTCCCATCCAATTTACATAAAACTAAAAGAAACAATTAAATAGGGACAATTATTAATGTTGCAAAGGAATTCCTCCAAACACTTTTAAAATAATGAAGAAGTCTGAATAGTACATGACTAATTGTAATTTCAGAGAACTGAAGATGAAGCAATTACTTTTTGGCAGAAAAGGTAAAAGATTAAAAGTGCAGAATGACATATGTAATTTCAGACATGGCCACTGCCTTGATTTGTATCTCTTAATGTATGTGCATTTATTATAAGAGAGGATTTCATTTGGGAAGAGATGAGTGAGTGAATATTGACAAAAGAAAAAAGAAAAAAAAAGCACTGAGTAAAGCATTTAAAATGCACAAGGAAAAAAGTACAGAAGAAAATACCTATCAATTTTCTTACTATGTTGTTAAGTTTAAAATATGTTTAATAAACTGTCCTTAACAAAACTTCAAAGTCTCTTATACAAATTTTCTTGTTCTATGTTTATAATAAATAAAACTCTATTGTTTCTTATACAATCTTTCTTGTCATTGTTTCTTATACAATCTTTCTTGTTCTATGACTGTACTTGTACAAGCTGTACTTAACAAAACTTCACAATTTTATACCATCTTTCTTGTTCTTTGTATAACCACAGTTCAATAGTTCCTCCCAAAGAGACTATGGAGACTTGCTATATGCAGTATTTTTAAGTAGAGATAAAATCTTAGGGAATTAAAATTTAGCTATTGTCTTTGAGAGCAATGAGAAGACTGAGAGTCTAATTGTTATTCTGAAGAAGTACCTGTCATTGTTAGAGAGTCTGAATGAAATACAAAGGACTAAGAGAACTTTAAGAGGTCAAATATAACACATCTTATAAGGAAGCATTATGAAGAGACTTTTCTCATAGATGACACATTTAAAATAATTACTCATATACTTGTTTGCTTTTTACACTACTGGTAAAGTAAATATCTAGTATTTAAGCCTAGGATAGTAAGAGAAGGAAGAGGAGGATTGGGAAGAGAGGAGGGAATAGATACATTCAGAGAGATAGACAAGAGAGGGAAACTAAGACAAAGCGACATATACAGAGACAGAGAGTAGGGGATAAAGACAGAAGAAGAGACAGAATCAGACAGAAGCAGAGATACATAGAGAGATAGAAAGGCAGAAATTATCAAAAGTTTATTGTCAAAAAAGTTAATAGATCATATTCCTGCCTCTTACTTTATCTCTGTTTGAGTATATTTCCAGGGTATGCCTTTATAAATAATTTATCATGAGTTTCTACTTTCTAATCCATTCTACTAACCTTTTCCATTTAATGAATGAGTTCATCATCCCATTCAAATTCATGCTTATGATTGTATGCTTCTCATCATCCTGTCCTTTCATAGGTTTTTTTCTCTTCCTTACTTGTCTTTAGCATAGAGATAGCAGTGCTGAGAAAACACAGTGCTAATAATCTACATTTGATGCAATCTTTTTTTTTCTTTTGCTTTTTTTCTCTCCCTCTCTAGCAGTTTCACCACACTTTCATCTTCATACAGCTCAGCCTACTACTTCTCAATTCTTATTCCCTTCTTCTTCTCTAACCTTCCTTTGTACTCTCTGGAACATTTGAACTATCATTGACACATTTTCTTTCCTCCTAGGATTTCCCTCTCTTCCCCCATCCCATCCCCAATCCCTGTCATATATATATATATATATATATATATATATATATATATATATATATATATATATATATATATATATATATTTGTTATTCTTAAATTCACAGAAACTTTATTCACTTTGGAGAATTCTTCGTCTCTGGCAAGGTTAATATCTAGGACAAGCTCCGCATTTTTTCCCCAAACATGGGACTAACCCAGTGGGGGAAATAATCATATTCTTAGTTTCTTGCTGCTACCCCTATCTCAGATGCTAGCATTATAGAATGTCCTTTCCTTTGGAGTTTGCTTTACTTGTCTATATTCTGCAGTTGATAGCTTGTTTCTATAATCTCCTGGATTCAAGTTAAGTTTCTCTCTTTCTCAAAATTTCAGGAACTAGTTTAGTCGTCTCTTCCAAATTAACACCTGGATATGATGTCAGTATGTAATGTGATATCTCCTCAAATTCTCTGGTCTCCAAACTACCTCAAGTTCCATGCTCTACATTTTCATTCCTCCTTAACTTTCCATGGTAAATTTAATGTCACCACCCAAATGGCTAAGGTGGAGTGAAGATGTAAGGGATGGGATTTAAGATCTCTCTCTCATTTATAAATGTCATTTTCATGATATGTAACTTTGAAATTTCTCTTTCTTATCATAATCTCTTATTCTTCAGTCTCTTTTCTGTCTCACTTTTCATAGCCTATTTTTCTTTTTCTTTTTCTTTTTCTTTTTTTTTTTTTTTTTTTTTTGAGGCTAGGGAACTTGCCCAGGGTCACACAGCTAGGAAGTGTTAAGTGTCTGAGACCAAATTTGAACTCGGGTCCTCCTGAATTCAAGGCTGGTGCTCTATCCACTGTGCCACCTAGCTGCCCCCCATAGCCTATTTTTCACTAGGCCTGCAACTTTCAGTCCTACCATCATTCCCTTTTCTCATAGTACATAAGTACTTCTCTGATGTAATTTTTTTTCTTCACAGTTTTAAACTTATGGTAAAGCAGTTTAGTTCTATACTTTTCTCTAACATATAATTTGTCCCTCATATAATTTATTTTTAAAAATTATTTTTTTCACACCAGCCCTAAGTCAGGAGGACCTGAGTTCATATCTGGCCTCAGACACATAACACTTCCTAGCTGTGTGACTCTGGGAAAGTCACTTAACCTCAATTACCTCAAAATTTTTTTCTTTCAATTAAGAAATGTTTACTTTTTCTTCCTTCTATCTCTCCCAGAACTGAAAAAAGAAAAAAAAAGAAAATTATTGGAACAACAATTATAGCTAACATTTTATAGTGCCTATTATGTGCTGGAGTTGGCCCAATGGAAAGTGTGTAAGGTCTGAAGTTAAGAAGTCTCATCTTCCTGAATTCAAATCTGGCCTCAGATAATTCCTAGCTGTGTCACTTTGGACAAGTCACTTAATCATGTTTGCCTTAGTTTCTCATCTATAAAATGAGCTAGAGAAGGAAACAGTAAACTACTTTATTTTTGCTAAGAAATACCCAGATAGGATTATGAAAATTCAGCTATGATGGAAATAATTGAATAGCAACAAATGTTTGGACATGGCCAAGATCATATAATAATAAGTATTTCATGAGGTTAGATTTGAACTCAGGTCTTCCTGACACTTTTCACTAAAAAACAAAATAAAACAAAGCAAAGAAATTCTCATGTACACTATTTCCATAAATGTATATCTTTTCTTCATCTTGAGTCCATAACTCCTGTGTTAGGAGATGGGTAGATTCTTAGAAAACAATAGACTTTAATAGGTTTCTATGGGAAATGAGTGTGGACCACAACATAGCATTTTCACTCATTCTGTTATTGTTTGCTTACATTTTTGTTTTCCTTCTCAGGTTTTTTTTTAACCTTCTTTCTAGAGCTGATCTTTCTTGAACAGCAAGATAACTGTATAAATATATATACATATATTGTATTTAACATATACTTTAACATCTTTAACATGTTAAATAACATGCCACCTAGGGGAGGGAGTGGGGGCAAGTTGGAATAGAATGTTTTGCAAGGATAAATGTTAAAAAATTACCCATGCATATATTTTGTAAATAAAAAGCTATAATAAAAAACCATAAGTTTTACTGCATTTTTCAGAATTCTTAAATCTTTCAAAGTTGTTTATTTTTTTAAAATCTTGTTATTATATAATTATTCTCCTAGTTCTGCTCATTTTACTCTATATTAGTTCATATAAATTTTTTCATGTTTCCCTGAAACTTTCCCTTTTATCATTTCTATTGCCTTCATATACTATACTTTGTTTAGTTATTTCCTAATTGTTCTTTGACATCACAAGAAAAATCACTGTAAATATTTTTGCATACATGTATATTTTGTATATACATCATTTACCTCTTTCTTTGATCTCTTTGGATTTTAGGTCTAATAGTGGTATGACTGAATAAAATTATATACTCTGTTAGATTAATTTTTGGATCCAGTTCCGAATTATTTTCTTTTTTTTTTTTTTTTTTAAATTTTTTATTTTATTTTATAATTATAACATTTTTGACAGTACATATGCATGGGTAATTTTTTACAACATTATCCCTTGCACTTACTTCTATTCAGATTTTTTCCCTTCCTCCCCCAACCCCCTCCCCCAGATGGCAAGCAGTCTTATATATGTTAAATATATTACAGTATAATTTAGAGACAATATATGTGTGTAGAACCGAATTTTTTGTTGCACAGGAAGAATTGGATTCAGAAGGTAAAAATAACAGTTTACATTCATTTCCCAGTGTTCCTTTTCTGGGTGTAGCTGGTTCTGTCCATCATTAATCAATTGGAATTGGATTAGCTCTTCTCTATGTTGAAGAAATCCACTTCCATCAGCATACATCCTTGTACAGTATCATTGTTGAAGTGTATAATGATCTTCTGGTTCCGAATTATTTTCTTAAATGGTTGGATCAATTCATAGCTCCAGCAACAGTGGAGCCCTTTCAACACTGGTCATTTTCTTTTAATATCTATTTTTCCTATCTTACAGGATTGAGGTAAAACTTCAGAATTGCTTCAATTTATTTTTCTCTAATCATTAATGATTTGGAGTATTTTTTTTTTCATATGGTTATTGACAGCCTGGAGTTTTTCTTTTGGAAAACGTCACTTCTTATCCTTTGTGTGTAACAGTTGGGAAATGACTTTAGTCATAAACATTTTGAATCAATTCCTTATGTATGTTGGAAATGAGACTCTCTTTAGAGAAATTAGTCACAAAGATTTCTTTTCCATTTGACTTTTCCCTTCTAATCTTAGGTGTAGTGCTTTAATTTTATTCAGAAGTGTGAACATAAATAAGCCTTATAAACTGAAAGAGCCCCAATACTTTAGTAAGTAAATTCTTGACTTACTTGCCAAAGAGAGAGAGATGGTGGTTAAAGGTAACACTGGTTTATCAATCAATTGATCAACAAGAATTTATTAAGTTCTTATTTTATGCTAGATATTGTGCCAGATGCTAAGGATAGAAATGCAGATGTGAAACAGTCCCTGCTTTCAATTTGGCAGAAACAACATATTCACTAATAAGTAAAATTGGTATTCTATACAAAATAAATACACAATTAAACGAATCTCCAATAAGTAGAAGAGCAAGGAAAGGGGTATTTGATCTGAGTCTGAAAAAGAAATGTGCCCCCAGTGTTCTGTGAGGCTTCCCTCCCACCCATTTTGGTTAAGATGTAAATGAATATGGACAAGAGTTACATATGATGGGCTGGCCCAGATGGATTGTGATCTACATTATTAAAGTTGATGTCTAAGTCAATAAATTCACAGGATCTTTTAAATATTTGAGTATCAGTGGCATATTTGATTATTACTACGGATTGGCAAGTGTGTCACAAGACAGAGTCCATGTTTTTTCAAGTGTGGACAAACCTAGTTATATTCAGATAACTCCATTATCTGGGGGTTGACTACCAGGTAATTACATTTTACTTCAGCATGGCAAATCATGAAAATTCTCTACTAAGGCATGGAGGATAGGGTGTGATCAGAGCCAGTGGAAGGAGTCATTACTCCAATGAAATTAAAAGCTATGTAATGACTGAACTCTGAATAATCATTGAATGAAACATATATGAGATACCTTCTAGCTTGTATATTCTTTGAATCTGTAACAAAGGTACCACGCAACTGACTTGAGATTGTTTTGTTGTAGGATCTGATTAATTGGTCACCATGGAATGAAAACACAACAATAGCATAAATAATCTATGGGGATAATTTGGGTTCCTGCATGCAATGCTATTGGACTTATTGAAGGAGATTTTAAAAAATGGCACAGTTTAAGTTCATGCTATTGTGGTCAAATTAAAAAATATGTGGAATCATGCCATTGATGACCTGGATTAAAAAAAAAACAGTAATATCAATTTTTAGAGGTGGAGTAAAGGTAATGGGAGCAAAAGAAATCAGAAATAATAAAATATTAGAATTAAATATAAGAACTTGTCTAAAAATAAATTATGCTATTGAATTAATTCAAATTATCCCAAACCATTTTCTGAGATGTTTGGGCTAGGAGTGTGATTTCCTTAGTATTGAGAATGTAAAATGAAGAAATTTCTTGTACTAACACTGATTAACAACTCCTTTTGTCATTTAGAGTTGCCTTGGCTACTGGAAGGTTCAGTGACTAATTATTAGAGTAACAACTCAAACACTCATTGTGTAGCTGTCAGTCCACTATATCATTCTGCCTTTGGGTGATGATGAGGAAGGAAACAAGCATCTATTAAGCATCTACAATATTCATGTTTATTTGTAAGCACCTACCTCCGTGTGTTGTAAAGATCAATGGAAATAATATGTGAAAAGTTCTTAGGGCAGTTCTTGGCATATTCCTTGTATGATATTGTCATTCAGTTGAGTGCAACTCTTTTTGATTGTATAAACTATAACACTTTAATGTCCTCGTGATCTTGGCAAAGATATTGGATTGGTGAGGCAGCTAGAGGAGGCAGTGGATAGAGTACTGGCCCTGGAGTCAGAAGATCTGAGTTCAAATCCTGTTTCAGATAGACACTTAACACCAGTTAAGTGACCTTGGGCTTAATCATAGTGGAATGATTCACCATTTCCTTCTCTAGTGCATTAAAATAAGCAGAGGATAATTGGATTTTCCAGTGTCACACAGCTAGTAAATAAATGTCTGGGTTGATTTTAAATTTAGGTCTTCCTGACTCCAGGTCCAGCATTCTATCTACTATACCACTTAGCTGACTTCTTTGTAAAGGTCAAGAAACAGGCAAGTAGAAAACCTATTTTAATTTATTTTTTATTATATACATGTAAAATTTCTTTTTGCTGAAGACTTGGGGTTAAGTGACTTGCCCAGGGTCACATAACTAGGAAGTGTTAAGTGTCTGAGGTCAGGTTTGAACTGAGGTCCTCCTGACTTCAGGGTTGATTCTCTATCTACTACACCACCTAGCTTTCTCCAAGCTTTGGATTTCTTAATGAAAGGTGAGTCTTTGGATCACAATAGAGTAAATCAATAGTTTAATGTCAGAACCTCTTGGTGTTTCCTCCAATTGCTCTGTTATTCTAGTACAATATTGCTCACTTCTGATTGGGAAGGCTGATTGATCTGTGGGGGAGGAAGCTGATGGTCATAGTCTTAATGAGAGCTGAGGATGCTAGTCAGCAGTATGTAAAAGTGGAAGGTCCCTTGTCCCTGGAAATTTGTTTGATGAAAGGATAGAGGGTAAAAAATTCAGAATTCATTCATTCACGAATTTATCTGTTCATTTACTTATTAATTTATATATAATTCTAATTTGTATTATGCCTTTGTTTATTCATCATATGTCTATATAACTATATATATTCATTCATTTATTTATTGTAACTGAACAACATGGCTCTGGAACATTTGCTTATTGATGTGCCATGAAGAGGCAATGTGTATAGTGGAAAGCCTGCTGGTTTTGGAGTCAGGGATTCTGGGTTGGAATATTTTGTTGTTATTCAGTCATTTTTAATCATGTTCAACTCTTTGTGACTTTGTTGGGACTTTCTTGGCAAGGATACTAGAACAGATTGCTATTTCCTTCTCCAGATAATTTTATATATAAAGAAACTGAGGCAAATAGGGGTAAGTGACTTGCCCAGGATCATTTAGCAAGTGTCTGAGCTTGTATTTGAATTAAGAAAGATGACTTTTCCTGAATCTAGGCTCAGCTATCCACTGCATCATCTGGCTGCCATCCTACCTCTGTCATTTAGGACCTGTGTGACCTTGACCTTTCTGGGTATTAGTTTTATCATCTCTAAAATGAGGGAGTTAGACTAAATGGCCTCTGAAGTCCCTTACAGCTGGAATAGTCCTGGCAATGAGAAATCAAGAGGCCAGTCTGTACAATGCCCTCATTTATAGTTGACAAAATGGCAGCCCATAAAAGTGAAGTGACTTGACTAAGATCATACAGAAGTAGCATCAGAGGCAGAATCTGAAGTCATGTTCACTGGGAATTTTTCTGTTCCTCTTTATTAATCCACGAGGAAAAAATCTTGCTCTTTGAAACATGAAGCAAACAAGCTGCTTGAGATCTTAGGCACAGAATACAACTAAGGACAAGGAAATAATGACTTCATGCCATGAGATCGGTGGCAGATACATCCTTGCCTTCCACATAGTTCTTGAGAAATATTTATTGATTGAATCATCAACAATTTCTGAATTTTTTTGTCCTTCTACTCTCTCTGATTGTGCCAGAGTTCATGGGACTTTGGAAGGCATTGGTTATTAGGATCCTGATGATAATGTTGCTTAGGTATCATTTGTACTGCCATTTGTACTCAAATTGTTTTAAATTTATTCCAGTGTGTGATTTCATCATAGAAAAGTTAAGCCTCCAAGGAAAATACATGTCATATTAATTCATTACCTCATTTAACAAACATTTCTTAAGCTTTATTATGAGTCAGGTATATTCTAGAATCTGTAGATACAAAATAAAAAGTGAAACAGTTCCTGTTGTCAACCTGGTAGTGGTAATGTAGTGGTGGGAGGATGAAGGGAAGAGGTGATGATGAAGGAGAAGTGTTGTGATTCCATCCTCTTGCAAGTCAGCCTAAGAGGATGCCAAGTCATTTTGTATCTGGACCAAGATCTTATTTTTACTTATAAATTAAGTGGAAGTGGAAAAAAGAAGAGTAAGGAAATATTTATATTTGGTGCTAAATTTAGATTTACTTCAAATTGTGGTAGGGGGAGGCTCAGATTGGGTGGAAGGGATATATGACGAGGCAGAAAGGAATTTACCTAATTAGGAAGTAGGTGAAAATCATGAAATTCAGATATCTTGAGTAGACATAAATAATTACCATTAGCTGAATGTCCTGGGCTCCCACCTAAGATTAGAAATGCTTCATGAAAGTTAGCACAGAAGACTTCTCACAGAGAGGTCAAGACCAAGGTACTTTCTGAAAGTTCTGAATTGCAGAAACCTGACCTGATAAGTTCTCCTACTAGAGAGTGTCAAAGAATTAGTTCAAAGAAGATTTGATAGGATTTCCTACTGAGTAGTAGGGAGTATGTTTATTTGCAGAAAAATATGCTTTCACACTTTGCTTAAGAACTTTCTGCACAGTTAGTCATATTCCTACTCGAGGTCGTGAATCAATTAAAGGACAGGAGGCTCAAATCTTTCGGAATTCTCTTTGAAGTCCCTTCTGAGAGGCAGAGCGGTTGGTTGCCCAATCATAAATAACAAAGTCAAGTTCTAGCAGTAAAAATGACCCCCCAAAAGTCACTGCATTTTTATGGAGCCAACTGATTCCATATTGGGGATATCACAAAATAAAACAAAACATTGCAGACATTAATGATTTTTGTTAGGCACTGGAGGAGATCTAAAGTTTACAAAAGAACTCTCAGGCACCAACCTACTAAGGAGATAATGCTAAGAAGCACTGGATTGGAAGCATGAGAACCTGGGTTCCAATCAAAGCTCTGTTATTTATTTGTTGTATGATTTGGATAAGTTGCTTTCTTTCTCTGCTCAGGTTCCTCATCTCTAAAATGAAGAAATTGGATTTTTGAGTTGCATTCTAGGTCTAATAGTGTGACCTTATGACATAAAGACACCAACAAAAATTGCATAGCTTTACATCATAAATAAGGCAGAAGTGTACAAATTAAAATTCAATATGAAATCTAGTGGAAACTTAAGAGTGGAAAGGAAAGAGTCAGGGAAGGGTTTCTGGAAGACTTGGCATTTGTGAAGAAAATTATAGGCTAGGAAGTAGTTCCACATATAAAAATAGGGAAGGGAGTATTTTTAAAAAAATCTTTAAAATAGGTATTATAGGTCTTCTTTTATTTCATCATAGTTGTCCTCAGTATCCCTTCCACTTTTTCTCCCAAAGAACAACCCCATATAAAAATAGTATTTTTTTAAAAACAAAAATGAAAAATAAAAGAAGAGAAAAAATAAAGTACAACTCTATCCCTCATGTATAAATTATACATAAATTATAATTATAAACATTTTTTAGGGTTTTTATTTGTAGCACAGGGATTTGTTATCTGTTAGTGATCTAACAGAAAATTATAGTTTTATTAATAACAACCTACAGTGGTTCTTATGTTCCTATCCCTCAAAAAGATCATATATGTATGTTCTTTAAATAATCAAATAAATTAAAACAAAGCAAAAATAGATATATATTGACGTTTTATAAATACATTTATAAAACTACATTTTAGAAACCTAACAAATTAAATTAAATTAAATAATTTTGATGTTTTAAATGTTTGGTTTCAAAGTACCTTCAGAACTGAAGAAGTCAAGATAAACTCATAGGATCACAGCCAAGAGAAACCATAAAGTTCAGGTTCAATTCCTTAATTTCCCAAAGGAGAAAGTTAAATCTAAAAGATAGGAAGGTATGTGACCCTTGGATAAGTTACTTAATTCTAATTGCCTTTCTTCTTCCCTCCCCCCCCCAAAAAAAAAAGAAAAGAAAAGATATGGAAATACCTGCTCAAGATTATGCAGATAGTAAATAACATAGTTGGGGTTAGAGCTCAGGTTCTCTTACTTGAAATCCAGGAGTCTTTCTGTTGCATGATACATGCATTGATTAAAAGTGCCAAACTGGCTAACCATGTGGCAAATCATGGAAATAGACTCGATTTTAAATATATGATTTCAGAACCCATTGTCACATCTTGGTCTTGAACTGAGGACTGATTTAGGCATTGGTGGTGTGAGGAGAAGGGCAGCTAGGTGGTCCTGTAGAAAGAGTGCTGGTCCTGGAGTCAAGAGGACCTGGGTTGGATTTTGACCTCAGATACTTGACACTTACTAGCTGTGTGACTCTGGACAAGTCACTTAACTCCATTACCTCAAAAAACAAAAAAGGAAGGAAGGAAGAAAGGAAGAGAGGAAGGAAGGAAGGAAGGAAGATAGAAAGGAAGAACAAGAAGGCATTGATGGGGCTGATATAGAAAGTCCATTTTATAACATATCTGAACTTGTCAAACTCTCCTTACTTTCCAAATCAATTTTAGTTTACCATCTATAATTCAGTTGTTGATGCCCAGCCTTTCACAACTTTTCTGGGCTGTTTTAAATGTTTTTCTGCACTTTTGTGTATAGGAATGTGTTTCCTATATTTTAACATATAAGAGCTAGTAAGGAACCTTCCCTACAAGTGCAGATTAGTAATATAAAATTTTAAACTCTTCCCTCAGGGCACTGAGGAATTAAACAGGTTAATAGTCCCAAGAAGGACCTTCCACAGGTCTTCCTGGTTCAGAGTTGAGCTCTCTACTAACTGTGTTGCACTGTCTCTCATAATTGGTATTACTCTCTTATTATTAAAACAATAATAATCATTGTGTTAATAATAGAGGAAACATTAAAAACCTTTAATAACTTCAGGTCACCTGGAAACTGATGCATTGAACATGTTCATTGGAGTTTGTTGGAAGTAAATGTAGAAAAACTACAGAAAAAATAGAATACTTTAACTCAATTCATCAAGTACTTAGTCAATATTTACTATATGCTTAGTCCTAATCGAGGGGCTATGAAATTTCCTTTCTGTATGCATATAGAGGAAATCACTTGACAATAAGCTCTTGATATTTCTACCAACAACCAGGAGAGGATATGGTATAAATTAGCGGGGTGAAATAGGCCAAATGTTAAAGAATTGTTGAGTCTGAGTTTTCTTAATTTATGAAATGACAGTGTGAGATTACTAGGAATACTTCTACTAATAATATTCTATGGTTCCATTGAAAAGGGGTAATTTCACCTTCATTAATTCAGTCTTTGGACTTGGTCAATTTAAAAAGAATTTCATTGAGATGAAAACAATTTTGCACCTCCAATGAATGTGGTCTCCTATTTTGCCAAGTCAATTTGGACAACTAGCTTTTCCTTGAACGTGAAATTGTATCTCCTGTTTCCATGCCTGTGCACACAATGTCTTCTCCTCACCTCTGTCTCTTTGGATCCTTAGCTTTCTTCAAAGTTCACTTTCCAATGAAGTCTTTTTTGTTTCCTTCCTAGTTCTCTTGTTCTCTTCTTTTAAAAATAACTTTGTATTATTTTGTATATACTTATGCACATTTTTTGTTCCCCCAGTAGACTGTAAGCTTTTTGAAGGCAGGGACTATTTCATTTTTGTCTTTTGATGCCCAAGACTAGTACCATCCTTTAGTAATGGGCACTTAATAAATTCTTATTTAGTTGAAATCTATTAAATTGAACCAGGGGTGAAAGTTGTAGAGAGTACATTTCAGCTCAGTGTTAGGGAAAACATTCTGGCAATAGGAGGTGTCCAGGAACTTCCTTGCAAAGTAGTGAGTTCCACCTCTATGCAAGGCTTTTCCAAAGGCTGGATGAACATATGTCAGGATGCTAGGAAGAGAATCCATGATTCAGTAGGATTGGAACCATATGGCTTCTGAGGTCCTTTCCAATCTGCATTGGATTGCATGATGTTATAAGACATTATTTAATGCCAAATTAATGGTCCAGATAATAAGTATTATGGAGTCAGAGAAAGAAAAGAGTTTACTTTGAGTGAGATTAGTGAAGAAAAACTTCACAGGCAAGTAGTACTTGAGGTGATTAGAAGAATTAAGGTAATTAGAAGAATGAAGAGGATTGGGGTAGGCAGAAAGGGGGTGAAGGAGAAGAGGCTACTTTTCTTTCTACTCGATTTACTCTCCTTTTCTTTCCAGGGTATTACTTAATCTTCAAGCAAACTTGAAATTATTCTGTTCATAACTATTCATTGATGTTGGTTATTTTAGACTATTTCACAAGCTACTGGCTTTAACTTTTAGAAGTCTCCAGAGTCTGGAGCTGCTGTGCAGAGTGATAGCAACCAAATACACTCTAGGAGGGCTGGATAATCCTTGTTACCTACAATTCTCTCCCTGGCAGAGTGAATCCTAAACACTGTCCTGTGCCTTCTGCTTTAGGGAGGATCACAATCTGGGCAAGTGAGGCAATACAAGATTTATTTTTTAACCAGGCCTTGTGTTCACACAAGATACATAATCAATTTATAATCTTCCTACTAAAAATAAATCCACTTGTAATGCCCCTTTTCTTTTCTGCCCACTCCTTCCCACCCTGCAACAATTTCCTCCATTTTAGTCTGCATGTTTTGTCACTGTTTTCTCATTACTATTTATTTTTAATCTGATTTTACATCTACAAGTGTCAGGGATGATACAGGAGTAGGCATCTATCATTGACTTGAACTTCATTTTTAATTCATCATCTCATTTCCATTTCTGCTTTCCCTTTTCTTTTTTTTTTGTCTCTCTTTACCTCTTTTATCTCTATCTTTGGCTATCTTTCTCTATGTTTCTGTTACGGTTTCTCTTTTTCTCTGAGATAAAATCTCTTTTTTTAATCTCATTTGGTAAAGTCTTCCATCTCTGGCTTTACTATTTTTTTGTAGTAGTGTCCAATTTCCTATTCCTGTAAAATCCATCTTTCTAAGAGGCTTGCAGCTGGCTTATTCCAACTCACCAGTAAAAGAAAAGAAAGTCTCTCTAAAGGGTACAAACCATGGCATGGCAGCCTATCTCCCTCTCCCTTTTCTCAGCATCACATATATCTGATTTGTTTCTTGATTTGGGGTTGGTTCTTGTTCTCTGTCTCATCTTGCCAACATCCCTGGCTCTTCTAGTTGTCCCTCTAACCTGTCTATCCATTCTATTTTCGACATGCCTTGTTAGCTATTCTTGATCATTCTATTCCATTCAATGCAGTAAACTTAAATTAAGTACTTCCTCTGACCAGATGGTCTTTCTGCTTTGGTCTACCCTTCAACTACTCAGAATTAGTTCTTAGTTCTTGGCATCTCAACTCTTTTTCTGGCATTGTGGTGATAAAATATCTGGTTACATATAAGTTCATTTTAATTGAAAACATTTATTATCTTGTATATGTAACATGTATATTTATAGATACATATATGTGTATATATATCTGTACCTACATGTCAAACAGTGGCTTTCATTAGTGCTGGATAGGGATAGTGATGCTTTGGAATTTAAAATATAATAGCAGGGGAATATATTTTTTAATATTTATAAATTTTTAACTAATAATCATTTATTTTTAAAAATAGTATTATTTTTATTTTTAACTAATAGTATCTGTGTATACTATAAACTAATTTTCAGTATTCACCTCTGCAAAACCTTGTGTTCCAAATTTTTCTCCCTTTCTCTCTTTAAGACACCAAGCAATCTGATATAGGTTAAACCTGTGCAATTCTTCTAAACATATTTCCATATTCATCATGCTGTGCAAGAAAATTCAGATCAAAAGGGAAAAATACAAGAAAGAAAAAACAGACAACAACAACAAAAAAGGTGAAAATATTGTGCTTTGATCCACATTTAGACTCCATAGTTCTCTTTCTGGATGCAGATGACATTTTCCATCACAAGTATTTTGGAATTACCTTGAATCATCTCATTGTTGAAAAAAAGCCAAGTCTATCAATTAACAATATTTTTTAAAAATTTGATAAATACAGAAAAGCAAAACCATGATACAAGTAATTTACTAACCACTATGCAATAAAATTCATTAAATAAAATACGATTGAGAAAAGCATTAAAATTATCTGATAATTAAATAACTTAAAAGATTTAGTAAATAAAAGGATGAAACATTTAATAATAGATAATTTCTTTCATTTTGTTTAAAATAATATCAACAATGAGATAAAATGCCAAATTTTAAGGATGCAACGAAAACAATCTTTACAGAAAAAAAATTATCTCTAAACACTTTTGTGAACAAAAAAAAGGAATACATCAGCACTTTTTCCAGTTATATGATACAGTGGATGGAGTGTTGGACTTTGGGTCAGGAAAATCTGAGTTCAAATGCTAATATGCCTACAGCTATATGATCTTACCTTCAGTTTTCTTAACTATAAAATGGGGATAATAGTACCTATAATTGTTATTAGGATCAAATGAGATAACACATATGAATAGTTTGCAAACTTTAAAATGTCTTATAAATGCTTGCTTCTAAATATATTTTTCTTTAAAATGATAAATTATGTGAATATATGTCCATATGTATACACATATAATTATATATACAAAGATCAATATATGTAACAGGCATAGAGTCTGTTCCAATAAAATTGAGGTGAAACAAGTATGGCCTTTGACACTACTTACATTTCACATAATATTAAAAGTGTTGGTTATAATGATGAGAAAAATATCACAGAAAAGAAAATGAGGAAATTAGAGATAAAATAATCATCTTTTTGCAGATAATTGTATGTAAACTTAAAGAACTAAAATTAATTAAATATTTTTAACCGGCAAAATTGCAGAATATAAAATAAATTTCACATAAATCATCAGCATTTCTAAATAATACCAATAAAATCCAGCAAAAAGAGATTGAAAGAGAAATTCCATTTAAAATAATTATAGAGAAAGAGCAATTATATCATTGGAAAAAGACAAATTGCTCATGGGTGAGATAAATAAATATAATAAAAATGATAATTCAACCTAAATTAATTTACTTATTCAATACTATATCAATTAAAGTTCTAAAAGATTACTTTATAGAACTAGACAAATAATGCAAGTCATATAGAGATGAAACAGGTCAAGAATCTCAGAGGAAATAATTTTTAAAAGTGTAAATGAAGGCAGAGCAGTATTGCAACTTAACCTGTACTACAAAACAATTATTCTGCCTCTGTGGCTTTAAAATAATCCTTTTTTATTTTCAAAATATATGCAAAGATGGTTTTCAACATTCACCATTGCAAAACCTTGTGTTCCAAATTTTTCTCCTTCCTTTCCCTTCCAGCCCCTCCCCTAGACAGCAAGTAATCCAATATATGTTAAATATGAACAAAACGATAATTCTCAAAACAATTTGTTCCTCATTTAAAAAGAGAGAGAGATCAATCATTGGAACAGATTGTGTGTAGTCTATGGAAGAAAATGAACCCCAATAGTTCAAACCCTCCACAGGAAATCCTTAGTTATTAGAGTCACATTTTAATGAGAACTTCTAGGAAAATTGGAAAGGAGTATGGGCAAAATTAGAATTAGAGCATATTTTAGTATAGGATTTGAGATGTTGATCTAACTGGGATATGTGACTTAAGATATAAAAACCCACGTCATAAACAAATTAGAGAAACATTTAAAAAAATCCTTTAGATTTTTGGCCAGAAGAAAGGTTCATGACCAAAGCAGGCATAGAGAGGAACACAAAAGAGATGGATAATCTTGATTACACAAAATTTAAAAGATTTTTCACGGGCATCCAAGCAAGCTAAAGATTAAAAGGGAAACAATTGGGGGGAAATGCCACATGCATCTCTGAGAAAGGTTTCATTTCCAAGAACTGATTCAAATTTATAAGAATAAGAGCCATTTTCCAACTGATAAGTGACCAAAGGGTATGAACAGTCAGTTCTCAAAAGAAGAAACTTAGGCTATTAGGAAACTGAATGAAGTGGTCTTTTCATTACTTTCTAACTTTAACAGTCTATATATTTGTGAAATTTAACCTCCATTGGATTGTGCCTCATCTCAGTCTCATTTTCACTGTATTGGAGGAACTTTCCTGTCTGACCAGGACAAGTTACTTCTACTTGGCGCCTCTATGTCTACTTTTATAAAACTGAAGAACTGGGGGTACTTGACCCTTAGTGTCAATTCTAATAACCTAAATACTTTCAGGATTGGGTTTTTTTTTTTTTTTTTTGGTTGGGGTGTGTGTGGGAGACAGGGTTAGCTTCAAGTTCTCTTTCATTCTCTCTCTTTCAAAATATTCATCCATTTATTTATTTATCCATCCATCTATTTATTTATCTATTCATTCACTCATTTATTTATTTTTACCATTTTAGCTCATTAGGCTTCCTAGATTCCAAAGATAAAGAAATAGCTAATTATTCTCACTAATTAGGTGTAAGGTATTTTAAATAGGAAACTATCTAATTCAATCTACATCCTCTGGCCTCATCAGTAATGAATTTATGTTATACTGAAGTGTCTGTCTCCTCAATAGGTTTAGGTCTTTTTCCTTATCCTCCAACAACTGAGAGGCTTTCCTGCTGCTTGTCCTGGCTGTATATAGGGACAAAAACCTGTGGTTAGAACTCTAGGTAGGAGAAAGCTTGCTGATTCAGACCTAACTTTTCCTCACTTCCAAGTTGTAAAAATTCATTATTCTTTGCATGCAACAGAGGCTAATATGTTAATTTGATGAGTCAACATACATGCTCATGCCTGAATTTTCATTAAAAAAAGGTCATCCATCTGTACTTAAAGAGCTCCCTGTGATTCCAAAAGGCTGGTTTGTCAAATCCTATTGAAGCGAAAATCACATAGATAATCATCCCAGGAGGCAGCTTATTTATTCCATCTCCTTTTACTGCAAGTGAAGGTTCTTAGAAAAAAATTAACAAAGATCTTCTGTTCTAAAGCTGATCTAAGACTAGTTATTTCTTTAGCCTTTTTAAAATGGTTCTTTTGAAGTTGCAAGTTTATGTGCTTTTTACTAATTGATTTTTTTTTAGAAGTTGATCTCTATTCTGGGGATTTTAGGATCAGGTATCTCAAAATCTGTGTAGTTAAAATTCAAAATCTCTTGGGGATCCATTGTTAATAAAGGGTAGAGAGTGATCAAAACACTTTACAGTGGAGCAGTTTTTTGTCATATTGACAAATTGTTAAATATCTGATTTGGCAAATAAACTGCTGAGCCCCATTTTAGGGGATGCACAATTTCCCAGCTCCAGCTCTTTGAGCCTTCACCTGATGACTATTTTCCTAGTTTGGACAGGTTTGAAGGAGTGCCCCAATCCTTTTCCTCAGTTCTCAGTCCCAAACTGTACATGACACTTTCAAGAACATTTCTAACTTCAGTCAGCTTTCTTTTTTGCATTACTTTATTTAACCATCAAATTTAATATTTTTGTTCCTCCCCCATTGCATATTAAAGCAATTTTGGACATTTCTTTTAAGTTTTGAGTTCCAAATTCTATTCCTCCCCCTCTCTTTCCTATAATAGCAAGCAATCATAAATCCATCATCCATATTTAATCATGTAAAATATTTCCATAATATTGTATAGGAAGATTTGGATAAAAGAAAAAGAATGTAAGAAAGACAGAAAATGAAAATAGCGTATTTCACTATATTTAGACAATATCAGTTCTTTCTCTGGAGGCAGATTGTATGCTTCATCATTAGTCCTTTGTGATTATCTTGGATCATTAGATTGCTAAGAAAAATTAAGTCATTTACAATTCTTCATCGTCAACATTGCTATTACTGGGTGCAATGTTCTGATTTTTTTTCACTTCATTTTGCATCAGTTCATGTGAAGTCTTTCTAGGCTTTTCTGAAATCACCCTGCTTGTTATTTTTTATAGCACAATGATATCCCATTACAATCATATACCACATTTTATTCAGTCTTTTCTTCAGCTGATGGGCTGCCCTTTGATTTCCAATTCTTAACCACCACAAAAAGAGCTGCTAAAATATTTTTGTACAAATATGTTCTTTTCCACTTTCTTTTTTGATGTCTTTGGGATATAAACCTAGAAATGGTATTGCTGGATCAAAAGGTATGCACAATTTTATAGTCTTCTGGGCACAGTTCCAAATTTCAGCTCTTCTTTTAAGAAATATTTGGCCCAAACAAATAAAAACCAAGGTTTTATTGTGACCCCCTCTTTGGGGTCATAACTAGAAAAGTTCTCATTTCCCTATTCTCTTTCTCTCACACACAGACATACACACGCACAGAGATACCCATACCCTAGACCTTCAATTTCCTTAATGTAAGCAACTCTCAGTATGGAAATTCTAAGTCACTTATGATCTTAGCAAATTGCCTTGGAATCAGGGCCATTATACATCTTACTCATTACCATAGAACTAGTATGTATGAAAGGAATGACTTGAACCTCGAGGTGTGCTAGAACCAGCTCACATTGGTTCTCCATAGGCTAAATTTCATATTTTGAGATAATGACTAATACTACAAATTAGAGCTTGATTTATTATTTTGTTGGTTGTTTAGAAATGAGAAAGTGATGGAGAACAATAATGCAGATTAAACTTTAAAAGTGTGTCATGAATATTTTTTTTTGAGAGTTGGTTGTCTAAGTAGTCTGCTAGAGTAAATAGAGGGCTAGATTTGGAGTTAGAAAAAATGAGTTCAAAACCATTTTTGATACTTCTAGATGTGTGATTCCAGGTAATTCTCAGCCTCAGTTTCCTTATCTGTAAAACTGGGATAATAATAGCTCATACATCAGAGTTTACTTTTGGTTAGGACCAAATAATGCATTCAAAGTGCTTTATAAACCTTAAAGTACTAAACAATGCTAGCTATTATTATTGTTGTTGCTGACATTAATAATAGTAGACCACACTCTCACTACTGAGGGGAAAAAGAGTATAAAGCATTTATCCTGCTGAAGGCATTGGCACAGGCAGCATTTCTGCACACAAAGTATAGCTCATTAATTTTTGGTGCCCATGTGAATAATGATCTCAGTAGTGTGAGAGCATATTTCCATACTCTCACTGCCAGACTCATCATCAATGATACACTATAAGTTCAGGCAGGGGTCATTTGGACGGGTTTGTTAGCATTTACTATTTTGGGGTTTCCAGGTGTTTAGACTGCATGTGTTTCCCAGGATTCAGACGCATAGTTCAGGAATGTTTAACCAAATAGCCTTCTTCTAATGGCATAAAGAACTGTGAAGGAACAGATGCCATCTCTCATAATGGTGTAGATGTTTAAGTACTCTGATAGCCTTCAAATGGAACAAACTACAGTTGGTCACTCTCCAGAACCACACATGGTACTGTCATTTTTTCCCCTAAAACTAATTATCCATCTCTTTCATGCCCTACCCCTTAGAGGTTCAAGCAATGGTGAAGCTATCGAATCCCAGTATTTGCTGGGCTTCTAAAAATTAATCTCAATCTCTGGCCTTTAGGCACAGTCCCATTCTACTCCTGCAGCCAGATGACTTGTGATTGTCTTTTCTAGGAAAAAATAGTATTTTATTTTTCCAAATAACTGAAAAGAAAGATAAATTTCAACATTCACTTTGGAAAAATTTTATTTCAAAATTTTCTCTCTCTTTTCTCCTCCCACATCCACAAGACTGCAAGCAATCTGAGATAGGTTAAATATGTGCAATTCAAGAAACATATTTCTTAGGTCAAACAGTTTTCCTGTGGCTGTAGTCCACATTCTCATCCCAGGATTCTGTTTCCAATGTTCCATTCTCATTGGAAATGGAGAACTATTGCTCGTCACTGTGATGAGAGCAGAGCTGATCACTCTTTTGACTCATCCTTGAACAATAGTGTGTTTGTCATCCTGAACAACAGCAACTGAATACAGGCAAACCCCACTGCTCTCTCATGACTCTCTACAAGCTTTGAGTGTGTCTAGTATGACAGCAAATTGAATGACTAACAACCATGAGTCACTGTGTTATTTGCATCCCTCAAGTAGGATTGTAAAGTAACAAAGACTGCTTTCTCCCTATCCAAAAGGGGATGATACTCCTAAAGACTTATAAAGGATGGTGATGGAGATGGATCCTGGAATACAAAGATGCTTTAGCTGTTCATGCTTGTGGAAAATCAAAGAAAAGAAGCCGTACAAGTTTTTGGTGGTGAAAATAATCCCTGCATCTCTTTCTCAAAGCTCAGGGCTGCTTGTAGAGCCAAACTCAATAATACCAATAAAAGAACCTTCAAGACTATACTTCAAAGCCTGGTTTTGATAATTTAAATGTATATCTTTTTAAGATATATGTAAGATATATATATATATATGCATATATATGTAAGTATATATTTAAGATAAATGTATATTTGCTTTATGCCAAGCAGAATCACAGCTTCATTTATAGAAATGTAGTTATTAAATGCTTAGAGGGTCTATACATACACTTTACCTATCCTAATGAAACTCATTAGTATCAGTCAGAAGTATGTATCTGTCTGTTTGTTTTAAGGAGTGAACAGGAGTCTTTTTTTCCTTCCTACCATTAAAGTTTATTCCAGGACTAAACACTCAAGAAATTGTAAGTATCTCAAAGTGATCATAAAAGAGGGAAAAGGACCCATGCATGCAAAAATAGTTGTAGTAGCTCTCTTTGTAATGGCAAGGAACTGGAAATTGAGTGAATGCCCATTGGTTGGGGAACAGCTGAATAAGTTATTGTATACAATGTTTTTGTTCAATAAGAAAAGATGAGCACGCTGATTTCAGAAAAGCCTGGGAAGGCCTAAGTGAACTATTGCCAAGTGAAGTGAGCAGAACCAAGAGAACATTGTACACAGCAACAACAAGATTATGTGTTGATCAACTGTGATGGACTTGGCTCTTTTCAACAATGAGGTGATTCAAGGCAATTTCAATAGAATTGGGATAGAAAGTGCTATCTGAATCCAGAGAGAGAACTATAGAGACTCAAAGCATAGTATTCTCACCTTTTTTCTTTGTGGTTGCTTGCTTTTTTTTTTTCCTCTCATGCTTTTATCCCCTTTGATCTAATTTTCTTTCACAGCATGATGAATATAGAAATATGCTTAGAAGAACTGAGCATATTTAACCTATATTGGATTGCTTGCTCTCTTGGAAAACAGGAGGGAGGAGAAAAAGGGAGTAAAATTTGGAACACAAGATTTTGAAAAGGTGAATGTTGAAAACTATCTTTGCACATATTTGGAAAAAATAAAATACTATTAAAAGTTAAAAAAGGAAAGAAATAATGAGTGTTGTCTTTACTTCTCATCCTGGAATGATCAGTCTGAAAACTGTATGAAACCTCAGGGGCTATCTGCTGCAGCCTCCTCAATATATAGATGAAGAGAATGAGACCCATTGTCAGAGGTAGGATTTGGATTCAAATTTCAGAGTTCAGAACCAGTGCTGAATACCAACTATGATTCAAGAAAAATTCTTTTTTTAAAAAAATTATTTACTTAATATTTTCCCCAGTTACATTTAAAATAATTTTGTATATTTGTTTTTTTTTAAACTTTTGAGTTCTAAATTCTCTCCCTCATACTGACCCCCAACCTCTATTAAGAAAGTACATGTGAAGTTTATGCAAATCAATTTCCAGAAGAACATTCTCCAGAGAGAGAAAGAGAATGTTTCAATCTGTATTCAGACAGAATTAGTTCCCTGGGTATGGATAGGATTTTTCATCATTAGTCCTTCAGACTAGTTGTAGATCATTGTACTAATGAGAATAGCAAACTCATTCATAGCTGATCAACCCAGAATATTGCTATTACATTATTATTGGCCACTTCCTCCCCCAATATTTCCTCTATCACCCTTACCCCCATCCCATATCCCATTCCCCTCCTATTTTCATGCAGGATAATATAGATTTCTATACCCCTATTAAGTATGTATGTTATTTCTTAGAGTCAGTATTTGAGTCTCCTATTTGAGAGTAAGGTTCACTCACTCACTCTCTCCTTTCCTTCTTCCCCTCCACTACAAAAGCTTTTTCTTGTCTTTTTTTATGGTAGATATTTTGCACCATTCCACTTCTCCCTTTCCCTTTCTCCCAGTACATTCCACTCTCATTCCTCAATTTGGTTATCTTAAAAATATGTATATTATCCCTTCATATTCAACTCACACCCATGCCCCTGTTAATATATTCTCCTTTTAACTGCCATAATGAGAATGTTCTAATGAGTTACAAGAATCATTCTTCCATATAACTCTGCAAACATAAATTTTATTAAATCCCTAATGATATCACTTCTCTGATTACCTCTTTATGCTTCTCCAGAGTCCTTTATTTAAAAATCAAATTTTCCATTCAGCTATGGTCTTTTCACCACGAATGCTTGAAAATCTTTTTTTACTTTGAAGGATTATACACATTTTTGATGGATAGTTGATTCTTGGTTGTAATCCTAGCTCCATTGCTCTCCAGAATATCATATTCCAAGCCTCTAGTCCTTTAATGTAGAAGCTGCTAAATCTTGTATTATCCTGACTATGGCTCCATCAGACTTGAATTGTTTTTTTTTCCCTTGGATGCTTGCAATATTTTCTCCTTGACCTGGGAATCCCAGAATTTGATTATAATAGAATCAATTCTTTTTAAGGATCAAATAATATGTGTAAAGTATATCGCAAACTTTAAAGCACCATACAAATAATTATTATTATTGTTGTGATTGAAAATAACAGCAATAGTTTCCCAGACTGAATAAATTTCTCTCTCTGCTAATGAAAAAAGGACTCGAAGCCTTTGTCCTCCTGAAGCATCAGTGTCAGAAGCTGTTCTGCACAGATTTCTACTATGTTTTGCTAGGAGCAAGAGAAGTCTGGCTGATCTTCAAGGCCTTATCAATCTTTTATGGTGTGGTGTGGTAGAAGAAATAAAGGTTTTGGAATCAGAAATTCTCATTCAGAATTCAGAAATTTGAGTTATGTCTGGCCCTGTTATTAGGTCTATGGCCACAGATAAATCACTTAAGCTCTCTGTGCTTCAGTTTTCCCATCTGTAAAATGGAGATAATACTTATACTACCTCCTTTACAGGATTGCTATGAGAACAATCTGTAAAGTGTTATATAAATGTGAATAGCAATTGTCTTCCACTATTCCCTTACATAAATTATTCTGTTTAAGCCAAAAAGATTTCAATTACTGGCTTACAAATACACATTATGTCTTCTTACTACCTTTGTGGTTTTCCTGTCCCCTACATGGAGTCTCTCCACTATCAGCCCCCACTTTCCTTTGTCTAACTGAATTCTCTTCTTTCCATCAAGGCCTAGCTCAATGGAGCAAGAATTCCCCCAACCTTAATTGCTATAGGTAAGAAAATTTCTTCCTTACCTAAACTCATCTATTATTTAAATCATATTTATGTTCTTCATGTTTCCTCTGAAGTGCTTAATATTAACAGTTATAATAGCTAACATTTATATATCACTTTTAAGTTTTCAAAGTGCTCTACAAATGTTTTGATTCTTTTTTTCCCCTGAGGCTGGGGTTAAGTGACTTGCCCAGGTTCACAAAATAGGAAGTGTTTAAGTGTCTGAGATCAAATTTGAACTCTGGTCCTCCTGACTTCAAGGCTGGTGCTCTATCCACTGAGCCACCTAGCTGCCCCCTTGATTCTTTTAACAATCTTGTGTGGTTATTACTTTTTACAGATGTGAAAACTGAGGCATAGGGAAGTTAAATGACTTGTCCAGAGTTCCATAGCTAGTGTCCAAAGCAGGGTCCAAATTCAGTTCTTCTCACTTCAAGTTTTATTTATAGCATCACCAAATTGGCCAACATATCAGAATTTATATCAGATTTCCTAAGGAGTGAGGAGTGACTACTACTTTTAAATTCTCTTAGGGGGGTAATACTGTAAGTGGCTATTCCTGTCATACCAACTCACAAGCCCCTATTAATGTGCTCCCTTTAACAATCAGCCAATAGAAATAATTAACCTTTAGCAAAGGTATTTGTTAAGGTGGAATAGTAAGAAAAACTGGTACAAAATAATTTTCCTCTAAATCTGAGGTGCTCTCTTCCACAAAAATATGTCCAGTAAAGAGTAGGATTAAGTGACAATGGTAGTGAGATACACATGTAAAATACAAATGAAATAATAAAAGGTAATTATATTCCTGGTACTAAAAAACCTAAACTGTTCTGTTCTGTAGAATCCTTATTTGTTTCCCTTTGACTATAGTTATGTTCTGGGAAAACTGTGCAGCTAAGTTCCCAGGGTTTACTCCTTTCTTCAGTTTACAGCACTTCTCTCTGCCACAATGACTTATACTCTCAGAAGTTGCCTCCTCCCACAACTGACTGTTTCTCCAGAATAGCTCTTGGCTGGATGGAATTATTTTTTTCTTACTGGTTTAATAACTCAGATACTTTGGCTCAAGGCCAGTAGAGAAGAGGGAGAAGGAAAAAAATCCCCTCTTCTTGCCATTGATGCTCTCTCTGGGATATAGGTGAAAGTTTTCCTGTGGAATCCCAAATCTTCAACTTTGAGACTTACTTGCATTTTTTTACTTATAGCCCCAAAGGAGTGAACCCATTTCGGCCAAACACCTAGTTTCCTTCTTTAACTAATTAGAAAGAAGTTCATTGCTAATAAAAGGATTAGATCTAGAGTATCATTAAGTAAAATGGGGGTAATAACAGCTCCTAACTTGTAAAGCTGTGAGGAATAAATGAGAATGTATCTAAGGTACTTTGCAAGCTTAAAACACTTCACAAATGTCAAGTATAATTATGAATGGAGGAGGAGTCATTATTAAACATTCTAGAATTAGAGGGGATATAGATAGGTCTGTTGTTGTTTAGTCATTTCAATTATTTCCAACTCTTTGTGATCCCATTTGGAGTTTTCTTGGCAAAGACATTAGAATGCTTTGCCATTTTCTTCTCCAGCTCATTTTACAGATGAGGAAATGGAGGCAAATAACATTGATTGACTTTCTCACGGTCTCACAGCTAGTAGGTGTCTGAAACTAGATTTGAGCTCAGTGCTTCCTAACTCCAGGTCAGTTGTTCTGTCCACTTTGACATCTGATTCCAGATGCAATGCCCTGTCCACCTTCCCACTATGAATGGGGAAAGGATAAATAATCATTTCATACTCTAGAACTGGAAGGGGTATAGAAAGGTTTATCTACCCCAAATACAGAGGTACATTGGCACTCATCTGCTTTGAAATGCCTCGAATTTGGGATTGGAAGCAGTAAGGAAATGAGGTTGCACAATGGTACTGCCCCATTGCTATTGCCCTTGGCCATGGGGACTTCTTCCCCAGAGAAGGCTTGGTGTGAAAGACTGTAGGTTGAAGTTCTTGGTGTTGAGGTATCAGGTCTGAGGTCTTCCTCAATCTTCCATGATAATGTGGCTATAGCATATAGTCTCCGGACTCTCAAAACAGTAGTACTGAAAGGGACATTGAGTGGCTAGCATATTCATCAGGAAGAGAAACAGGTGGTGGTCCAAGCAGCAGTGGCTGGAGAGGCAGAGGAGGACCCAGGACTCTTGGCAGCCCTAAGTTCCAAGGTGTCCAAGAGGGGCAACAGGCACTGGACCATAGCTTTCATCCCCACATCCAGGTATCCTTCCCTCTCTCCCCTGCCTTGCTTGGATGGTGTGGGGTAGAGTACTACCCATATAATGGTTCTTTTTAGAAAGTGAGTTGGGTCAAGAAGGGAAGATATTGGTGGAGAGTGATGGTTAGATTACAGACTGGAGATGTACCCCTTATGGGAAAATTTCATATGGTACTTATTTTCACCATTCATTGTGCCTTCTGGAACCAATTAAGGGTAAGTATGGAGGTACACCAGTTGGTTACAGTCTTCTTTCCCTCTACGTGTCCTGAAATTCTTAGCATTAGTCATTATTTGAGGCTTTATAAAAGCAGGGGGTTATCTCTTGAAGGTCACTGTTAAAGTACATGTATATTACCTAAGAGAGAAGTCAGATCAGGGCATTAGCTCCTTTTCACTAACAAGTTATCCTCTATAAACAACTGCCAAATTAAGAAGGCCTGATTTAATACATGTTTATTGTGGTAGTTAAGGTGTAAAATGAGTAGGTAAAGATGAGTAATTAGCTACTATTGTGGAAAGCAAAGATAATATTTAGAAAATAAGAGGGTATTGGAAAATTAAATTTTGATAAGGGCAAGCAGTAATAGATTGAGACACTGTAATTTTTTTTTGGTGGGGAAAAGAAAGCTTTTTTTTTTTTTAATTTAAGCACATGGATGGCATCATGCTAAATTTAGAAAATAGCTTTAATAAATAAAACAATTGTTCTGTCATTTTATTTACAAGTTTTCTTACGGATTTTAATTTATATTCTAATATCAGAATATAAAAGTAAGCCATGCCATTAAAGCTGTTTTTTTTTTTTTTTTTTTTTTTGTAGGACATAAGACTTGTGAAGTTGTTCATGAACAATTACATCATGTGCATAGATGTAAAGTGAAACTTTACAAAACTTGAGCAAAAAAATGAAATCAGAGAAAAAGAGGAAAGCTTACCATCATCAAATCAAACAAAATGTTGATAAAATAATCAACCAGAAGGCAAAACTGACAGGATTTGGTAACATATTGGTTATAGAGAAGCGAGATAAAGTGAAGAGTAGAAGATGCTGCCTCAGTTATGAACCTCTGGAACTGGGAGATAGTATTGTCCTCAACAGTGTTATTATTGTCTCTTTCTTGAGCTCTGAGAGTCTATTGGACTCTAGCAAGACAGATTATCAAATACTGAATGTAGTTATAAATTCTAGGCCTGTAAGTAAAGCCATCCTTATTTCCTCTGACTCTCTTGACCATACTCCTGCATGCTATTCTCAGCAATACCCTTAAGTCCAAGGTTGTGCTGCAGTCAGTTTAAACAAGCTCCCAATTATTACATTTTCAGAGTGATCATTTACCTCAGAAATGGGTACTATAAATCAGAGCTTTATTTATTGTTTGGTGATTGTCTAGATTTGTGAAAGTGATGGAGATTAAGCTTAAAAGTATGACATGCTATCATGCCATATCCTATTGCTGACAAAAAAGATGGTTGCTAAACATTTATCAGTTTACTTTTTGGTGGGATTTCATGGATTCTTAAGACTACGTGGACAATAATTGCTTTTCTTCCAGTCAATAATGAGCCAATGGTGAGACCATAGCCAAGGGATAGTGGAAACACTGATACCTCAAAGTTTTAGATCTTTGAAGTTAGGAAAGATGCAAAGTAAAAGAGGAATGAGGATTCTTAAATTGAAAATGATGATTCAGTTCACTAGGCATGGGACCAAAATCTTCTCTCCATTTGAAATAAAGAATACTCAGAAAGACCATACAAAGTCAATTTATTTATATGGTGTTTGGAACCAAGGAAAATGGGTTTGAATCCTGGCACTGAAATTTATTAACTATATGACTCTGAGTAAGATACTTAAATCCTCTCAGATCGACTTTCTTCATCTATAAGATAAAAAAAAAAGGATAGTTTGATCTTCACAGTGTGCATTTCAGGGAGTGGGGGGGGAGTGAAGAGTAAAGTTCTCTTTAAATCTAAAGACAATAATAGGAATTTCAGCTGATGCTATTTACCAAAGTTTTACACAACTCACATTTCCATAGTGTGTTAAAGTTTAGAAAATACTTTCATTATAACAACTTTGTGACATATGTTAAGTATTATTTTCCTCTTTTAGGAAACTAAGCCTCACTTTTAGGAAACTAAGGTCACATGGCTAATAAATTTCTCAGCTGCTTCTTCAATTTAGAACCTCCATTTTTCATATCTCTTTCCATCCTACCTCAGGACCGCAGATAAACCAATACAGTCAGACCTCTAAGGTCACTTCTAGCTTCTGTGTTCATATTATAGGATCTAGTCCAATTTGTATGATCTCCAGGGAAAAGTTGGCTAATTCAAAGTTAACCCAAACCCACTTGAGCCTTCCAGTTAATAATCTACAGCTGTGCTTGTTTTCCCAGGGTTTTGCCAGAGTGGATGTTTTGGGCCCCCTCTGATCTACAGACTAGCCACAGATATGTTGTCGTGACAACAAATGCTACAGCCCCATTTTTGGCCTCTTCTAGGCTTACTCTAGATGGTAATTTTCAATATCTAAAGATGTTGCATCCTTAGATCATAGTTCATACTGTAGTTGGTAAATTTAGAGCTGGATGGGACCTTAGAGGCCATGTGGTATAATTTTCTCATATTACAGGTGAGGAAACAAAAATCCAATGAAGTTATGTGATTTTCCCCCCATAATTACATAGGTAGTATTAAGAATTAATTTGTACCTGATTCCTCCAGCAGTCTTCCTACTGTTTATTTCTGTGGCCAAGTTCAATATTATACTAGAATAAAGCCTCTCTCCTTATAGATTTCTATGAGGAATCTAGTATACACACATATTTAGTCATTTAAAAGTTGTGCCTGACTCTCTGTGACCCCACTTGAGGTTTTCTTGGCAAAGATACTGGAATGTTTTGTCATTTCCTTCTCCAGATTATCTTACAGATGAGGAAACTGAGGCAAACAGGGTTAAGTGACTTACACAGGGTCACACAAATAGTATCTGAGTATACATCTGAACTCATGAATCAGGTTCTATATTCCATCTACTATGCTGTCTAACTGTGAAGGTGTGCACATACACACATACACAAAAGTATGAATGTATATGCATATACATGTACACATCTACATATATGCATGAATATACATAATATGGGCATAGACATACTATCCCCATTTTACAGGTTAGGAACCTGAAGCTAACAGTTCTGTGAAATATGACACACCTTCAGTATCACTAATGCTAAGTTCATTAGCAAAAAGCTCTGTGCTATCTTTTCTCTCTTGTCACAGGACTTATGACAACTAGTTGCACTTAGGACACATTCTAGGAGAAACAATGGAAAATACCGGGGATTTGGAGGTAAAGGATAGCTACCTGTGCAATCTTGGTATTCATTTGAACCTCCGTTTCTCCATCCATCTCTCTAATGTCTTCCAGCTCTACATTTAAGTACTTATAACGGGAGTTTATCATGTTATCCTCTTTGCCTTGGATGGGAAGTTACGGAGCACACGCTACTTTATATTAAAGTGAATTGTAGGTCTCTCTGTAGCTCAGGTCAGACTGGACTTTTCCAGAGTGCAGTGAGTCAGCTTTTCAGGGGCTGGGCAGCTCAAGATCGTAAAGATCTTTCTCTTTTGGAGTTGATCTACCTCGCTTTGGCGGGGGGCTAACTTCTCAGGCCCTTGGGCTGCCAGTTGGAACTACTAAGAGGCAGGACTCATCAGCAGGTGAGTCAAGTGTGCTCCACAGGTGGAGTCAATAAACAGCTAATGTTTTCTGGTGTATCTCAACCTAGTTCAAACCAGTCTCGTGGTCAGCTTTTAAAAAATTATTATTCACAGCTGTAGTCTTCTAGTTTAATGTCTATTGTGCTTGATCTCTAGGTCAAGAAAGAAAGCTGCCCAATCCTCTGTCATATAACGAATTCGAGCTCACCGGGATAGACAGAGACAGGAGAAATTAAATCGGTGAAGAGAAGGGTGAGAGTGTGAGTAACGCTTTCGGGACCTCTCAGAGAAAAGTCAAGAGAGGAGGCGGAAAAAGTGTCCCTTTCTATCCCTACCTGCGGGGTTACTCCGAGATCCTAGGTTTGAGGGCTTCCTCTTTTTCCTTTTCTGCCCAGCAGAACCCTAACCTCCCCCCAAACTGCCTCCTCCTCCAGCCCAGGGTAACGCTTCTAAGCCTCCCCTATTTGGTTTGGATCAGTAGGCTTCTGCAGAGCCTCTGGGCGGGACTGAAGGAGTTCAGGGGAGGGGAACCCCGGGGAGAAATGCCGAAGCAAAGCTTTGGGCCATGCAAATGGCTGCGCGGGTCGTGTGTGTGTGTGTGTGTGTGTGTGTGTGTGTGTGTGTGTGTGTGTGTGTGTGTGTGGAAAGGGGGGGCGGGGTGGCCCTAGGCGGCTCCCTCTTGCTTTGACCCAACCCACACTCCCAAGAAAGCAGACACTGTTGGCTTGATCACTCCCCTTTCAGGGAGGGAAAATGAGGAGGGGGGAGGAGAGAATGTGGGGGCTAGAAAGGTAACTGGCCCCAATCTGTGCAAAAAAGTCATTCTTTGCTGCTCGCACCAGCTTCTTGGTCACCCCAGGGCTATGTCCCTCAGTCTCATTCTGCCCAGCCACATGCACGGACTTTATTACTAAGTGCAAAACTTAGTACTGCCTTTTCTTCCTTTTTTCTTCTTTCTTTCCCTTTCACTCTTTCCAACAACTGAATCATGCCATGGGTCCCGAGGAACTGGGTCGGAAACATTTTCCTTGTAGTCCAGTTCCTTGACTTTCAGGCGCTGTGCAATGACAGACAGCCTCAGCCAGGCGCGTTTTCCTTTCCGGACAAGAGGCAAGGTTAGTGATTTTTCTCCTTCTTCTCTGCAGACAATGGTGCTTAGAGATACGAAAGCTGGGCAGCTTGTACTTTTTTCCTTCCAGGCGATTCCCTGCTCTCTCACCTCCCCAGCCCCAATCCAATCTAACTGCACACACACAGAGACACATAAAAAGCGAGGGAGGAGAAGGGGGGAACGCCGTCCCCAGAGGTGGAAGGCAGGCTGCACTGATTTCGGGGTAGGGGTGGAAGAGAGTTACAATCCAGGCTGTCTCGGAGTTGTCCCAGTGAGAGATCATTAAAGCCCCTCCAAGGCTGGAAGGGAAGCAGTTAACATCCCGACTCCACGCATACCCGTGATAATGCAATTCTTGAGAAATCGATGGTATGGGGACCCGGCCCTCTATTTTATTACCGCTCCTTTGAATGCAGCACTATTTCAAAATCCAAATTCTTCAGATCCCGAATATGTAAAATCATCAGATTTCTTGGAGAATCCTGCCAACGGGCAGCTCTCAGCTACTTTTTTTGTTGTTGCAAACTTCATATCAGCGTAGTCCAAATATAATCCCACCCCTGCTGAGCAAGCTTGGCTGTGTTTTGCTTTCCTGGAAAGAACTGGTCCCGTATGTGTGTGCGAGTGTGTTTAAAAGTACACACACACCCTGCCCCTCTCCCCTCCTTTTGGAGAAATTCCTTGTCCCGGCTCTCCCATTTTTGCCTTCCTCGCCATCACAGCTGGTCCCTTTCAGAAACTTTTTGCCCTAGGTGATACGCCCTGTCAGTCCGACGTATTAGGTGTAGACAAAATGTGTCAAGGGTCATGGATCAGTTGATGTGGAGCTCTTCCTTCTGCATTTCTCTGGGCTGGTAACTTGTCTCAGAAGTCCAGAGGGTGTTGTTGCCTTGCTTAGTGATAAGTAACATCATACAGAAGGAACTTCATCCCTGCTGAAGTATTCTCTCCAACTTCCAGATGTCCTCCGATTCTGGAGGCACCCAGGGTAGGGCACTTTGATGAAGTGCTGGCTCGTCTGTCTTCATTTAGAATTTCCGGAAAGATTGCCCTGGCCTACCTCGGAAAGTTCAAACACAGCTGGAGGACTCATCTGCTTTGGTTTTAAGAGGGATTAGCCGAAAAACTCCATAATTCACTAGGAATCGGCATGCCGTGTTGCAGGAACAGAGATGTGGGTCAAGGAGTCACTAGCCTTAAAAATGGTCCAGATATCCATCTCCTACTCTAGGTTTAAAATAGCAACTGTTCTTTGAACAATTTTTGTACTGCAGCAACATAAAGAAATTCAGAAAATGTTTCCCATGACATTTGCATATGATTTGGTTCAAAGGATACATCCCTCTGCTGTTAGATTCTAGCTCTGTCTCACATCCATTTTCCAAATCCTAACAGGTATAGTTGCTGCCAATAATAATATTACTTTTATGTAAACTGGGTATGATACCTCTTCTTCTCCCTCTGTAAAGAGGGACTAAACATTCCTTGAAGCAAGGCAGAGAATTCAATTTTGAAAAATATTTGTGAATGTTTTGATCCTGTTGGAGAAAGAAAAGATGACTACTTTGTACTTGTTTGTGCCATTAATTTCACACACACAGGTTTTAAAAAATTGATTTAATGAATTAAATGCATTTTATTTTTAATGAAAAAGAGTAGAGTTTCCAAGCCTCAGGCATATGTAGATGAATTAAATCTAACACCATTCGCACAATTCTATCATTCTCTTTTTAATTGTACAGTAGTTGTGTAGGGATGACCTCAGTTAAAACCATGAAGTAGAAGTTTGTTTTTCCTTTTAACATCCAACTCCTTTTTGACTCTCCCCTCCCTCCTGGAGATATTGATATAGTCAACTTTATTTAGGCTAGTCATGCAGAATTGGCTCTTGAGTTTGGTCTCTTTTAGGTAAGGTCTGGATATATGCTGATATTACATCTTCCATGCATTCTCAGAGCACTGCTCTCAGCTTTATATTATGAAAACTAGCAAATCTGATGTATTAATCTAAGATATTACTAGGAGATTAGACACATAGCATTTCCCCTTCCCCCATAATTAATATATATTCATTTGAAGAGTGGCCTTTTGCAGATAAAATAGTCTCTATTTCTGTAACTTGATTTTGGGATTTTGGGGGGGGGCAGGAAGAAGAGTGGAATTTTTATACCTCACCACAGAAAATACAAAAATTACATAAAGAATTCATAATAATCCATTAATAACCAATTACAATTTTCTTCCTTCAGCAAATACTCCTGTCTTTTAGGGCCCTATGTATCAGATTTATAGTCTCATGCTGTGGTTTGTATTTCCATCATAAAGAAAACAAACTTGGAGTTAATAGGAGTGATTGTAATCTTACTTTTGATCTGGTGGGTCCCACTTTTAACCCAGAGACCTAAGTCTCTATCTAGACCTATCCTTTTAGCACTTATTGCTCTGAGGGGTTGTACTCCTCTTGGAAGGGAAACAAATGGGGCAGGGCAGGGGGGAGTAAACTAGAATATCAATTTCCTTTCTGTTAGGATTACTAAGTGAGAACTGAGGTTGTCTGGATAGTTACAAGGTGAGAACTCAGGTTGACTTGGTAGAAGGAGCAAGCCCATTGGCTGAAGTGGTTCTTCCCAGAAGCCCTTGCATTATCCCACGCCCATTCTCTGGGAGGATAAAGAGGACAGCAATCCAGGAAGAGGAGAAGACTCTGAATTGCATCAGGCCTGACGGGGCTCTCTGCAGGAAGGGAAGTCACTTCTTTGGACAAGAGTTAACAGCAACTGCCTGGAGACAACGGTTCGTTACAGGAAGAAGAATCTGTCGGAGAGATTTGAGTAGAAGACACAGCAGATCTCTTCCCAGAGAGAGATCCAGCAACTTCTGGAGACGATAGCTCGCAACATTTGGCGTCCACACGTGGGGCAAGGACATTTGCTTATCCTGACAAGAAGAGGTAGACCAGACCTTCGCAATTTGGCGCCCGAACAGGGACAGACACAGTCCTGATTCCAGTGGAAAAGCTTCTGATCTAGATCTCAGTCTCTCTGACCCAGAACCGTGAGTAACGAGGAAACTTTGTTAAAGATTAAGTGAGCGTGCTAATAGATAAATAAGGAATTTAACTTGTTAAGGGCTAAACCAGGAATCTCTTAATAGCTGAAATGGGGCAGATGTTAGCTATATTCAATTCCTGGACCTCAGCCGACTCATCCCCAGCCCCAGAAGCAACCTCAGCTCCACCCCCATTCAGGAGTGGTACTATAGAGAGTATAATCAACATAATTGAGGAGCAGAGTTTACTTGTAACCTGGGTACAGATTGCTAAACTCTTGGCTGCATTAAGACGCACATCTCCTTGGTTCTTAGAGGAAGAAAAGATAGATGTAGATAAATGGAAGCTAGTGGGATATGAAATGAAAGATTTTCAAGCAAAAAATGGGCCTCGTTCAATTTCTGCAGAAGTATTTTATATCTACAACATAGTTCAATTAGCCTTAAACTATCAAGCAAGTTGTAGGAGAAGGAAAAGTTCTAAAAATGAACAGAGGAGGAAGTGTGAGGAAAAAAGGAAAGATCAAGATCTTTCCCTAGAGCAAGAGGATTTAAATGAGGAATTATGGTATGATTCTCTTGAAGAAGCTTCAACCCTGCCTAGAGAACAGATTATTGACAGGCCCACATCAACCCCACCTTCAGAGATGGAGGAAGAAAGAGGGGAAGAGGCAGAAACACAAACAGAATTGCCTGTGAAGCAGCCTAAGCCTATGACAAGATTAGAAAAAGCATTGGTTAAAGCTAAGAGAGAAGGACAGGATATAAGTGATTTTATACATGCATATCCTGTGATTGAAAATACTGACTCTGTAGGTAAAAAAAGGAGAAGATATGCACCTTTAGATTTGAATACAATTAAGGATTTGAAAAAAGGTTGTACCCTTTATGGGGCTACATCAGCTTATGTCAAAATGTTACTAGATGGTTTGTCTTATGAAGTCCTAACCCCGAATGATTGGAAATCCATAGCAAGGACATGTCTGGAGCCTGGAGAAAATTTATTATGGCTTGCGGAATTTCATGAATTATGTAAAATTCAAGTCAGATGCAATTTGGAAATAGGAGTTAACACACAATTCACTTTTGAGCACTTAGCTGGTGAAGGTCAATATGGAGAGAATTCGGAACAGATTAATTATACCATGACAATATATGAACAAATTGCTAAGGCTGCAATAAAAGCTTGGGGTGTCCTTCCTGGACAGAAAGATCGTGGAGAGGCTTTCACTAAAATACAGCAAGGTCCCAATGAACCTTTTGCAGATTTTGTGGGACGTTTGCAAACTGCTGTTAAAAGAACTATTGGAGAAAATTCAGCTACAGAAATAATGACCAGACATCTGGCTAAGGAAAATGCCAATGAGATTTGCAAAAGAATTATATGGGGATTAGACAAAGATGCTCCTTTAGAGGAGATCATAAGACGCTGTGCTACAGTGGGAACAAATGCTTTTTACACCCGGACAATGATGAATGTGGAAAGACAGGGTCCCTCATGGCAAGGGCCTTCTAGAGAAACTCGGCAATGTTTTCAATGTGGAAAAATTGGGCATCTAAGAGCTCAGTGTAGATATGGAGATACAGTGAGAAGACAGGGTGAGAGAAGACCTAAAACTCCATGTCCAAAATGTCACAAGGGCCTCCACTGGGCCTCCGAATGTAGATTGACACAGGGAAATGACAGGTGGGGCCCAGCTTCAGCCCCCCAAGTGGGGCATGATGGCAGCCGAGGTTACATCCAGAGAATATTAAGACACGATCAATCAGCCAAAAGGCAATCAGATGGAAGAAAGGGATTGAAATTAGGAAAAATAGAGTTGTGTGCAGTAGAGACTACCGAGATACTCCCTGGAGAAGTGAAATCTGTTCCTGTTGAGCCTATGGATCCTTTGCCTCCAGGCACAGTAGGCTTGACCATTTCACCTTCTGAGAGTGCCTACAAAACAGTGTCCATCCATACACTAATGTGGGAGACTGGAGAACGTGTATCTAATATCCCAGTCACTAACACAGGCAGACAACGTGTGATTTATCAACCAGGAGAAGTAGTAGCATCAGGCTTATTGTTACGGACCCCTAATAAGCAACCTAGTGATAGTCGCCTAGATTTTGACTCCAATGAACAAAATCCAGGAATATATTGGACAGCAGCTGTGACAGCTGACCGACCTATGCTTACTATTTATATAAACGGAATACCATTTGAAGGATTGGTAGACACGGGGGCAGATCGTACAGTTATTAGAGGTGCCAATTGGCCCGGTCACTGGCCAAAGATTAAAGCAGACACCTATATGTCTGGGGTGGGAGGATCAATAGCAGCAGAAGTTAGTGCTAGGCCTTTGAGATGGGTATTTGAAGGAGAAACAGGAGCTTTTACTCCTTTTGTGGTTGAAAAAATCCCCATCAATCTGTGGGGAAGAGACATTTTACAACAGATAGGATTACAAATAAGCACTTCGGCTTTTTAGGCAGGGCTGCTGTTGAAGGCCTACCTGCACTTTCACCAGTTCCTATTCAGTGGAAGACTGATTCACCAGTGTGGGTAGAACAGTGGCCCTTAAGAAGTGATAAAATTCAGGCCTTATTAGACATAGTGCAAGAACAACTTGACCAAGGACACTTGCGGCCTTCTCTAAGTCCTTGGAATTCCCCAGTATTTGTGGTGAAAAAGAAATCTGGAAAATGGAGGATGTTAACTGATCTAAGAAGAGTAAATGAACAGATGGAAACTATGGGAACTCTTCAGCCTGGACTTCCATCTCCTACTCAGTTGCCAAGAGAATGGCCTCTATGGGTTATAGACATTAAGGATTGTTTCTATTCTATTCCTCTAGATAAGGAGGATATGAAAAGATTTGCTTTTTCAGTGCCTAGTGTTAATTTGGCTGAGCCTTATAAAAGATATGAATGGACAGTTTTGCCACAGGGAATGAAAAACAGCCCTACTATGTGCCAAATGTATGTTGCAGCTGCTCTTGCTCCAGTAAGAAAAGCCTTTCCAAAAGTAATATTGTTACATTATATGGATGATATTTTGGGATGTGCACCTGAGGAACAAATGTTAGAGGCATGTCTACAAAGGACCATGGAAACATTAAAGTACTACAAACTGCATATAGCTACAGAAAAAATTCAAAGACATGCTCCTTTTCAATATTTAGGATATGAAGTATATCCTAAGGTGCTTACAGTACAAAAACTCTCCTTAAGAACAGAGAAGCTAAACACCTTAAATGACTTCCAGAAATTGATAGGAGATATCCAATGGATGCGTCCCGTGCTAGGCTTGACTACCTGTCAATTGCAACCACTATATGATATTTTAAGGGGAGACAGTGCTTTAAATTCACCACGCCAGCTTACAAAAGAAGCACAAAAGGCTTTGAGAGAAGTTGAACTGGCTTTATCCAATGTGGTTGAAAGAGTCACTCAAAAACCCTTGGAAATATCAGTTTTTGCTACAAAAGAGGCACCCACAGCAGTCCTTCATCAAGGAGACAGAGTGATTGAGTGGGTGAACCTCCCAGCACAACCAGAACAAAGCCTTACACCTTACCCAGTGCTTGTGGCTAGGATTTTATTAAAGGCTATTAAGAGAGTAACACAATTATCTGGGATAAGTCCTGAAAAAATATACACATTCTATACTAACGCACAGATTAATGTATGCTGTGAGAACATCCCAGAATGGCAAATTTTATTGGCCACCGCTCTAAATTTTGCACATGGATCTCCATTAAAGATTACCCGGCTACTACATAATTGGCGATGGATTTTTGAAGAAAAGGTTTCTAAGGTTCCTCTTAAAGGACCAACAATCTTTACAGATGCTTCCAAAGAAAATATTTGTGCCATATACTCTCATGATTTAACCATAAAGAGAGTAATCAGGACTCCTTTTCAATCCACTCAACAGAATGAATTATTTGCTATCATGCTAGCTCTCACTTATTACCCAGGAGACGTAAATATAATTACTGATTCAGCCTATTCAGTAGGTGTAGTAAAAAGAATTGCCACAGCCCAAATAAAATTTGCAGCCTCCAATATTTATCAGCTCTTTAAGGAACTTCAAGAGCAAGTGAGAAAACATCCAGGCAAGATTTATATCTTGCATGTCCACTCACATAGTGGACTCCCAGGTCCTATTTTTGATGGAAATTCAATGGCAGATAGCCTTCTAACCATGTTAGCCAGTAGTCTTTTATTTCAGGAAGCGCAAGAATCTCATTCTAAATATCATCAGGCTGCTCGAGCTTTACGTTTACAATTTGGAATCACGAGAGAGGAAGCTAGGAGCATAGTAAAAAGCTGTACAGCTTGTCTTCCTTTCCATGCTCCCTCACTCCCTCCAGGGAAGAATCCTCGTGGTTTGAGACCCAATGAAATCTGGCAAATGGATGTGACCCATTATAAATCTTTTGGTCGTCTATCTTTTATTCATGTCGTGGTAGACACCTTTTCAGGATTCACATTTGCAATGCCAGCAGCAAAAGAGACAGCCCGAGTGGTCACTGAATTCCTTATACAAGCTTTTGCAATTATGGGTGTGCCACAAGCAATAAAAACAGACAATGGACCTGCATATACGTCCAAACATTTTACACACTTTTGTGCACAGTATAAGATTTTACATACCACGGGCATACCCTTTAATCCTCAAGGGCAGGCAATAGTAGAGAGAAGAAACAGAGATATTAAGACACTCCTCCAAAAACAAAAGAAAGGGGGAGCCACAGGTAGCCCTAGGGAACTTCTAAATTTAGTTCTCTATACCATTAATTTTCTAATTTTTGACAAAGATGCACTGGCTCCAGCAGACAGGTTTTATAACCCACCAGAAGGGCAGTGTCCAGTGAGAGCATCTCCACTGTCCTTAGATAATCGCCAGGTGATGTGGAGAGATCCAGAAAGTGGTGAATGGAAGGGACCAGATAGGTTAACTGCCTGGGGGAGAGGGTTTGCTTGTATTTCTTCAGCAGGAGAAGGAATCAGATGGGTGCCAACGAGTCATATTCGCCTTGTCCACCAGAGAGAGACAGAAAAAGAGAAAGACCTCAAAATAAAGGAGAAGATCTAAGAAACATCTTACACCGAAAGAGCATGGATAATAAAAAGACTGTTAAAGAACTTTAAAATCAGCAGGAATCATTGGACTTCCTCACACAAGATGAGACTAATGGACAATGGACTTATGGACATTTATAAATTTTCAATTTATGATTATTTGATTATGATTATGTTATATACTTCTAGCATGTGTTATGTTACTATGTTACTATGTGCTTATGTAATTTATGTAATTATCTGTAATACTTCCCATATTGATGGATTTATGTTTCAAGGTCATGACTGTCCTATGTTCTAAATCAAAAGAAAGGGGGAGATGTTAGGATTACTAAGTGAGAACTGAGGTTGTCTGGATAGTTACAAGGTGAGAACTCAGGTTGACTTGGTAGAAGGAGCAAGCCCATTGGCTGAAGTGGTTCTTCCCAGAAGCCCTTGCATTATCCCACGCCCATTCTCTGGGAGGATAAAGAGGACAGCAATCCAGGAAGAGGAGAAGACTCTGAATTGCATCAGGCCTGACGGGGCTCTCTGCAGGAAGGGAAGTCACTTCTTTGGACAAGAGTTAACAGCAACTGCCTGGAGACAACGGTTCGTTACAGGAAGAAGAATCTGTCGGAGAGATTTGAGTAGAAGACACAGCAGATCTCTTCCCAGAGAGAGATCCAGCAACTTCTGGAGACGATAGCTCGCAACACTTTCTATTATTCCTGCTCTGGCCAAATAAGATGCAGTAATGGAGGGCACAGTGAATGATTTTCTGATATTCAGAAAATCCTCATTCTGTCTCTAGAAATATGGATTTCAGATTTTCTTCTGTCTCTATTAGTTAAGTCCTACCCAAGTACTTCTTCCTTTCTTTTGAAGTCTAGATACTTGTAGTTGAGGTTGCTAGAGAAGAGGAACTCTTCCATTTCTCAATTGAAGAATGAGCTTCAGAACTCTTAGGTTTGGAGTTGTTAGATAATTAAGATTCTGGTGCTGCTCAAAAACTCTTCTCTAGAACAGGGATTGGGTACTGCTACTGCTTGGCCACATGGTCCCCTTTTTATAAGATTGTGTAGTTGAGAACATAAGCAAAGACAATATAGCTCTTTAAGGCTAGGTCCTGGCACTTAAGAATCCATGAATTATATACATGCCTACCACTTTGGATGCTCCCATCTCTTGAGTTTAAGTATTGCTAGGTATGGGGCTGAAGTAGAAGGTACAGTGGTTGCTCAGCTCTTGATAGACTTTCCAATATGCAGCTGACTCCCCACCCCTGGAGACCAGAATTTAGTCCCATGTTTCTGGTCTCTGATCATTGCTGAAACAAGAAAAAATAAGGACAAAATGTATTTTTGCCCTTTTTTTGCCTCAAGGAAATGACTTCAGTGGTGGGTTTTTCAGGCCACATGGTAGAGGAGGGAGATGCTCTGGAAGACCATGTAGGAAAAATGTTTTTGATGCCTCTTGAAGGCACAGACTAGTTATTACCTAGTGTATCTACTTATAGCATCAACTCTGGTGAGGTTGCTTGTTAGTATGAACTAAAGATATGATAAGCTAACGTGTTGTGGGAAAATTGTTGGATGAAAAGTAAGAAGATGTAGGTTCTAGCCCAGGTTCTGCCAATAAATTGTTGAGCAATTTTGACAAGTCACAGAGTCATAGGAGTTTTGCTTTAGAAGGGACCTCTATTACAAAATATATTATGAGTGGTAATTCATCCTTTGCTTGAAGACTTTTAATTCACTATTTCCTGAGGTACGCCATTCCAATTTCAGATAGGAAGATATTTTTCTTCCCTAATGATGACAATAAATTTGTTTCCTTGCAACTTCCATCTGTTACTCCCAGTTCTGTTGCCTGGGGACCAATAGAACAAATCCCATTGCATTTCCATATGACAGTCCTTGAAATAGTTCAACATAGTTAAGAAAGACTCTTCTATTCTTCTAATGAGTTTTTTATTCACTACTTTTTCTAGCTCATTCTCAAGTAGTACAGACAAGCTCCTTCACCATTCTGATTTCCCTTCTCTGAATATTCTCCAGCTTATAAATGTAATCACAAGGATCATCAGGAACATAGATTTACAGATGTAAGAGACCTTAGAATTTATCTACTTGGCCCCTCTCTTTTTATAAACTGAAATCTAGAGTAGTGTGACACTGAGCAATATAGAAGCATAGCAGGAAAAGCTGGAATTTGAATCCAGAGTCTCTGACTCCACATACAGGAATCTTGCCATATTTCCTCTTAAACTGATCATTTAGACTTTGAGTCTAAATTTAGACTTCCTTGTGTGTAAATAAAGTATAGGATTTGGAGTAGGGCATTTATGCTTCCCTACCAGTTCTAGATTTTTATCATATGAAATGGGTCAAAATTTAATGTAGATCAACAAACATTCACTAGATACTGATGCCTGCAGTTCTGAGGCAAATGGGCATGTTGGAGAGAAAACTGGCTTCAAGGAAGGAAGAAATACCTGGGTTCAAATCCTGCCTCTGAGACATATAGACTGTGTGACCCAAAGCAAGTTATTTGTTTTCTCAGTGCTCCCAAGTAACTCTTTATGACTCTTAAGCTGTACAGCTGTTTCTAAATTGCATTGGTGGATGGTGTTTCTTCCTTGGGAGCTCAGCATAAAATAAAAAAATGTGAGTTATTTCCCCCCAAATTCAATGCTTCCTACCTTAAATGCCTCCAACACATAAGACATAAAAAAATTTAATAATATATAGTTCTTGCATTCACAGAGCTTACAGTCTGGTAAAAGAATATAACTTATAAACAGGTAACTATTATATGTAATAATTTTAATTTCATTCATTATTATGAACGGGATAGCTATAATATACAGTAACTGTCTTCCATTCATTAATCTCTTATGTTCTTCCTTTTATGCAAAGCAGAAGAAAATAATCTCATTTCATACTATTCAGATACCTCATTATCACCTCCCTTTTTATAAGTGAAAATAGCTAAATTTCTCTCTCTCTCTCTCTCTCTCTCTCTCTCTCTCTCTCTCTCTCTCTCTCTCTCTCTCTCTCTCTCTCTCTCTGTATCTCTGTCTCTCTGTATCTCTGTCTCTCTGTCTCTCTTGCTGAGGCAATTGGGGTTAAATGATTTGCTCAGGGTCATACAGCTAGGAAGTATTAAGTGTTTGAGGCCATATTTGAGGTTCTCATGACTTCAGGGCTGGTGCTATAACCACTGCCACCTAGCTGCCCCCGGAAATAGCTAAATTCTAATGAAGTTAATTTAAGCAATATGCATAAAGTCAGTCTAGTCCAGGCTGTGGACAGACAAGGCTTTTTCCTAGGTGTGTTTTCTTCTACATTCTCCTTCTTGGTGACCTCAAAGCTCCCCTGGGTCATAATTGTTGTGCAAATGATTCCTAGTTCTAGTATTCCAGTTTTGGTCTCTCTTTTAAACTATGATTCATCATTTCCAATTGCCCATTAGACTTTTCAATCTGGTTGACACAGGAATCTTACACTAACCACATCCAAATCAGAATATTTATTGAGGACATCACATACATATATAATATATAAAATATTATATTGTACATATAATATTGTATGTGTATGTTTATAATGCATAATGCATATGCATACATATACAATATATAGTATATGCATATGTGATATGTATATATGTAATATATAATATATAAAATATAATTATAGCATACTAGTATATATACATAGAATATATATGGCATACTATACATACAGAAGTATGATGCTATGATTATATAGCATATAAATGCTATATGTAATATTATTATAGTATATATACATAGTATATAATACTATACATAGTATATAATAGTATGAATAGCATATAATATTTTATGTATACTAATATTGTACTATTGCTATACTGTACTATATCATATATATATACCAGTATATAGTATATATATTGTATTTACATACGTAGTGTGTATATACGATTGTAACATGTGCCAATATATAGTATATAACATATAGTTATGCATATTAGCAATATATTACTTTCCATATTATGTATGTACTTACATATATATATATATTATGTATATGTAGTAAATTCAAACATTTTTGTGTACATGTTGTTTAGCCTGATAGAATGTAATCTTCTTGAAGACAGGGACTATATCTTTTTGTATTTGCATCTCCAATACCTAGTATAGTGCTTAATACCTAAAATACTTATTGGTTGATTTGTTTGATTAAACCGAATATCTTATTCAAATTGTTACAGTCAAAATTAGCTTCTGGATAATACCTGAAAATAATTTGTTTTCTGGTTTACTTTTTTAGTAACAGGTGAGATCAGAGAGTTAGACAGCGAATAACTTCATAGACAAAAATCAGTTTTCATTCTATCTTAGGTCTCTTTTAAGGGAGTCCTAAGCTAAATATATTTTGATTTAGCAAAGATATTGAGTATTATCCTCTGAGATACTGGTTAATGTAATAGTTTCCTAATCTGTCTCTCACCTCCTATCTCTCTCCTCTGATTCATTCTATATGTACCAGCCAGATGAAAATTCCATAAATGTTAAGACATCCTCCTCTCTTCCTCATGGCAAATATCAAAGAATTTGATTTTGAGAAATAATTAAGAACTACTTTGATAGCTTTGCCATCAATTATGGGGAGATAGAGGGAATTTTCATCATGCCATTCTCTTGGTTTAATGCCTTCAAGGGCTCCCTGTTAACTGTGGGATCAAGTACAGGTTATTTATTCTGGCATTCTGCGACCCCAACCTAAATTTTAGGTCACTTTTACAAACAATTACTTAATGCCTATCTTTATATTTTAGCACTGGATGCCAGATAGGAAGAGTTTAGGGCAATGATACAAGTTACAAATGCAGGATTTAGTAATGGAAGGAACTTGAAAACCACCTACTCCATCCTTTTGCTCTTTTATGAGAGAAAAGAGAGAAAATGCTATTTTATCAGATTCTTCTGCTTTGAGCTAAACTGGCATATGCCATGGTGGGCAGAGTATTACATTTGGAACCATTTGAGTTCAAATTCTGCCTTTTAGACTTACTTACTGTATGACCATGGGTAAATTCACTTAGTTTTTACAGGCTTCCTTTTCCTCCTTTCTGAAATGGTAATAATAATATCTTTACTTACTACAGGTTTGTAAGCTTCCAAAGGGATAGAATATGTAAAAGCTTTGCAAATCTCAAATTGCCATATAAATGGAAGTTATTATAGATAAGACAACTGAATTTTTAAGTGATATGACTAACTTGGATAGGAAATAGATAGCAAAGTCAAGATTTGGACACTGGTTTTGTGATTCCAAATTCTCTAGTATGTCCCCTGCTACCTTTGAAGCAGGATCCCTTGGCTAGAGTTGGTTCTCTCTCAGATTCCAGGCTTCTGACTCAAAACCAGAATTTTTTTTATCTTCTCTCTTACTCTGTTTTATTCAGTATATTATTGCTGGGACAAACTCAGATAGGAATAGGGCCAATAATGCATACATAATAATAATAATGATAGCTGGCTTGTATATATATATATATATATATATATATGTATATATATACACACACACACACACACACATTATATATATATATATAAATGTATGTATGGCATATATATATATATAATATAAATATATGCTGTACATACATATATACCTTTATATATATATATATATAGTGCTTATTATGTGCTAGACACTGTGCTAGGTGCTTTTATAATGATTATATCACTTGATCTCTACAATAATCCTGGGAGGTAGATGCCATTATTATCCCCATTTTGCAGATGAGGAAACTGAAGGATTTCCTTCATTAAGTGCCTTGTCAGGATCACACTCTGAAATCAGATTTAGTTGCATGAAGTCTTCTTGAAGGAAGTTAAGTGTCACAGATGATGGAGTACCAGGCCTGGATTCAGGAAGATCTGAGTTCAAAGGGCCTCAAACACTAGCTGTGTGACTCAGGACAGGTAACCGTTTATCTCAGTTTCCTTATTTGTAAAATAAGCTGCAGATAGAAATGACAAAACACTCCAGGATCTTTCCAAGAAAATCCCAAATGGGGTAATGAAGAGTTGGGCATGACTGAAAAACATCTGAATAACAACAGCTTCCTGACTCCAGACTCTTTGCTCTATCCACAGTGGTCACACCTGAAGATCCCTGTCGGCTTCATCATATTGACTTAGTTTTAAAATGTAATGTCATCTATGTTTTATTATATTTTTATTTTTATATTTATTTATTTATTTTCCTGAGGCTGGGGTTAAGTGACTTGCCCAGGGTCACACAGCTAGGAAGTGTTAAGTGTCTGAGACCACATTTGAACTCCGTTTCTCCTGAATTCAAGGCTGGTGCTCTATCCACTGCACCACCTAGCTGCCCCTATTTTTACTTATTTTGAAACATGTTTCCCAATTATATTTGAATTTGGTTCAGTTAGCATTTGAGAGTGTTGTAACCTCAGGTGGCTGTGTTTGACACCCCTGGTCTAGGGTAATGTATTTGTGATAGAACCTGGAGAGAGTTCAGATGCAGGAGTGTAACCTCATCTAAGAAAAGACTGCTTGTAATGAACTGAACCAGCTACACCCAGTGAAAGAACTCTGGGAGATGACTATGAACCACTACATAGAATTCCCAATCCCTCTATTTTTGTCCACCTGCATTTTGGATTTCCTTCACAGACTATTTCAAAGTCTGATCCTTTTTGTACAGCAAAACAACTGTTTGGTCATGTATACATATATTGTATTTAATTTATACTCTAACATATTTAACATGTATTGGTCAACCTGCCATCTGGGCGAGGGGAGGAAGGAGGGAAAAACTGGAACAAAAGGTTTGGCAATGGTCAATATTGTAAAATTACCCATGCATATATCTGGTAAATAAAAACTATAATTAATTAAAAAAAAAAGAAAGGCTGCTTGGTCTCTGTAGTTTTATGCAAATGACAGGCAAACTTTTAGCAAAGCACCACATTCCTGTCTACTCTTTTATGCTTCCCTCAGTTGAATTATGTTTTTGCTATAGTTCAATGGAAAATAAACCTCTATCATGTTATTTAAGAGCCTCTCAAATCTCATCTATATTGAAAACTGCCCCAGTCTTCTTTCTCTGAAGTCCTGTAGCATTGATTCTTGGTTTCTCCAGGAAGCCTCTTTAGCTTCCCCTAGTCTGTAATGATTGCCACTTTTGATCTCACTGAACACTTTGCTTTAAAATACTCTAATACATAGTAATACCATATAAAATTATGTGCGAATGCTGTGCTGTAGGTAGTTTGTGCTTGTCAATTTTCCTTCCCTACTATACTGTGAATTCTAAAGACTAGACATCATATCTTTAACTTTTCATCTTCCCTGCTGCCTAACTTATGGGATGTTTTGCATCCTGTATGCTATACCTAATATTTGTTAAGTGAATCACTCATTTTAACTTAACTCTATATTATCTTTTAAAAATATTCTTATCACCTTAACAATTACTTCTAGGTATATATTCTGTTGCCCCAGTTAGACGGAGTAATTCCTTCAAAGGAGTGTACAAATCTCATAATCTTTTTTTCTGCCCTAAAGCATAGCCAATTTAGGAAGGATACTTAAAGGAATTCAAAAATATGAATACTAATAATACTTTATGTTTTAATGTGTTCTAAAGCATTTTACTTGCATTGTTTCATTTGAACTACTATATCAATAGGCAATCACAATTTCATGAAACTTATGTGAAAATTAGGCTTGTTATTATGAGAACATACATGTAGAACCTAAAGAGTTAATAATTCATATAAAAGTTTGCATTTTTATAGCAGTAAGACAAAGGAAGGAGGAAATACCAGAAATCTCCACCTAAAGATCTATGGCATGGGAAGGTGAAAGGTACAGTAAAGATGGGAAAAGGACAAAAACCCTTTCTAAAGGGGAAGAGCAAAGCTAATGCTAAAGTATTTTTTTCCTTGGGAACTGCTACACTGTTAAGATTAGATGGTCTGCTTATCCATAAGGGCCTCAGCTGAGCAAGCAGTTTCTCAGTCTAGACAGACTAACTGGTGACTGTCTTGACTCTCAAATACAGAGAGGGAATCCAGCTTGGGATGCAAATAACAAACTATGTCAGCTCAGTTGAAGGCTTCGTCCTCGACACATTCAGGACCTCCAGCATACTCTAGGTCCAGTGTTCCTGGAAAATATTGTAACTCAAACAAATTCAGGGAACTCCTTCATAGTCCTTAACGATAATAAATGAGATTCAGGGGGATGAAGTGACTTGTCCAAGATCAAAAAGATAATGAATGTGCAAATCTGTTTTCTTTACTTTAGTTCCAATGTTCCAACTGCCCTTACCTCCTGATAAAAAGCAAAGGAGAATAAGTTCTAGCTTTGAGGAAATTTAAAGTTTAGGGGAATGTGTTTCACACAGAAATAATGACAACATGGAATGAAAAGAGCATTTGAAAGATTCAAAAGGAAATGCTGCATGAGGGTTGGGTGCCGAGAGAAAGTCATTATTGATTGGGGGAAACAAAGGGAAGGTTATGTGTTAAATGTAATAGGTACATATGGGGGGGAGGACATTCTAGTCATAGAGGTTATTGTATGCAAAAGCATTGAGGCTAGAGAGCCCAGAAAGTGTTGGGGAACAGAAAGTGGTCATGTTTGGATGGAGTTGTTGTCTGGGGAATGCCAGGCAAGTGAGTTAGAACTTCACATAGCAGCAAAAATACTTACACTAAAGTGTGACATGATCACATCTGGGCTAGGATATCTACCTGGCAGATGGAGTAAGGGAAGGAGACTGGAAATACTGCCAAAAGGCTTTTGAAATAGGCTAATACAGGGATAGAGAAGGTCTCTTGGGTGTAGCAGGGAAAGAGAGAAGGGCATGATTTAGAAAACCTTGGCTCTCCGTTATTGCTTCATACCTTACAGGGAGTGAGGCACAACACTCTTGTACTCTGGCCAAGTCTGTCTTAAGGGGAGGCTCTCAAATGGCCTTTTAATGAAGCCCTCGAGATGAGAACTGTTCTGTTCAATGATGTTTGCCCGAGGAATGGCAGATCCCAATCTCTTTACTCTGGCACTGCTTATTAATTTTCCCTTTTAAATCCTGTTAACTCTGCTCCCTGGTTACTGGTGTCAGGACCCTGCATTCTAACCAGGGACTGAAAGCCAGTTTTGCTTGACTTAGGAAGATGATAAAATTTGGTAGTCCTTATGTGGTAAAGATAACCAATAGATTGGAAAAGACCTTAATATTCTAAAGTAGGAGAATTTGTGATTCAAACCCTTCAATGGAAGTAGCCACAGCTATTCAAGATTTAGCAAAATGTTGTCATTGTCAAGTGGTCTGGTATCAGGAATGGTTGTGGATCATCCAGAAAATGACATAAAGAAGAGCCAATACCACCTGTACCCTGAATTTCAAGGCAACCTTTCCATCTGACTTGTAGATGAAACCTCTGAAATGCTTATCTTCCCCATTAGAATGTGAGCTACTAGAGAAGGACTGCCTTGCTTTTCTTTTTGCATCTCTTGTGTTTAGCACAGGGCTTTTGCACCTGATAAATACTTTTGGTTAATTCACTCACGAAAATGACACTGGATAGCAAAGTACCCTTAAAACCAGGAAAATCTGGTTCCAATTTCTCCTTTGACACATGTAGTCTGTGTTACTCTGACAAATTAATTGACCATTCAATGCCTCCAAGAAACTCTGAGCTTGGGGAGTTGCAATTGATTGAGGAGTCCACATAGGAATTGCCTATACCAATGAAATCCCAGGGCCAGTTCTTATCCCATCTACAAAATCGGTATTAATTTGTATCTCTACCAATTTCAACTAATTTTTTTTCTTCTTTTTTTTCTTCCAGAACACTTTATCAAGGCTTTGCCAGAGTATCATGTGGTGGGCCCTGTAAAAGTAAATGCAACTGGACATTTTGTATCCCATGCTTTGTATCATCATGCCCCCAGTGGAGGGAATGCTAGGAGAAGAAGAGATCTGGAGCTCCAAGATGACCGAGTATATTATAAAATTGCTCATGAGGACAAGAACCTGTTTTTTAATCTGACAGTTAATCGAGGATTTCTTTTTAATAACTACATCTTGGAGAGACGATATGGAAACCTCACAGGTGCCAAAATGGAAGCCCATTCAGGCTCTTCCTGCCACTTCCACGGCACAGTACTACAATCGGGAGTTGGAGATGGCACTGCAGCTCTTAGTGCCTGCGAGGGACTGGTAAGGGGGCAGTTAATTCCATCTCCACTTTTCTCTTGTGCCCTCGACCTTTATCTTACATGGTTTGTTCTATGTTATTTGTTTCTATGATCATTCACTCAACAACGTTCACTCAGACATTTTTATGGCTGCCAGGATGAGATGGCCACCAGTTCAGGATCCTCTGGGTTGAAGAGATGATGGCTTTGTGAAAGTTTCCTACAGAGACAGATGTGAGACAGAGAGGAGAATATTTTAGCATGTGGAAAAAACAAATAAGATGGAAGCTAGAACCAGGATTCACAAGAGGGATGCTAAAAACTGGACTGAGGTCCAAGATAAATTCAGTCACTGGGAAGGAGATCAGAGTGGGTGGAGCTGAGAGCTAGGATCCAATAATTCTGATTAGCGCAGCCATCTAGTGTGACTGCCCATCTTTTAGTTATGAGCTCTCTGTTATGGATCAGTAGGTTTCACTTCTTTTGAGTGTGTGTGTGTGTGTGTGTGTGTGTGTGTGTGTGTGTGTGTGTGTAGATATGAACACTGCTAGACCATTGCCTGTGCTGTACAGTGCAAATATGAGGGGATTCTGAAAAAGTAGATATGAGGGTAATTGTCCTCAAGGATCTCACAGTGCATGTGTGAAAAATTAATATGGCATCCCATATTTTCAGACATTGAAATGTGTATATATATACATCTATATCTATATATACATGTATACATATAGCTGTTTTCTTTTCTTTTTTTTCCTTTTAAAAATATTCCTTGTTCTATGGGGTGGTGCTTTAGGGAGGCAATAAGAGAGGGAAAATTTTGGTGATTTTTAGGACAAGATATCAATAATTTTTTAAAAAGAAAAGTTAGAAAATACAAGAAATTAACAAAGCAGTGTGGAATAGAATATAGGATTGAGAGTTAAAAGGCATGGGTTCTCATTTCAGCTCTGTCACTGACTGCCAGTGTGAGACTGGGCAAATAATGAAACTTCTCTGTTTGTCTATCTCTAAAATGAGTATAAAAATGTTAAGTTAATGATGGATTCGAATCAGATCTTGGTTCCTGATGACTAATGTGTGAGTGCATGATGTTGAACAAGTCACTTCTTTGTGCCTCAGTTTCTTCATCCATAAAATGAAGGGATTGGACATTCTATATCTCTGATCCCATGAACTTCTTTTTCCTTAGACATTCACAGTCCTCATGACTCACAACGTCAATGAAAATCAGCGATTAGGTTTGTTATTATATTTTCTTATTCTGAAAAATCTGAATTTTCACATTCAGAGTTGACTTGAGTTTTTGTATATTCTTGTATATATTTATTTTATCTCTGGTCCTGGTCTTTGGCTATCCCTACTCAAAGATGGCTTTTTCCTTGCTTCCTCTATAATTCTTCAAGAGTTCTAATGAAATTCCTTATTTTGTTGCTTGATAGGTTACCTCTTTGGATTATATAATTTTTGTCCTTTAGGCTGAATTTGCTTTTTATCTTTCACCTCTCCTCTGGCCTCCCTCTTGTATCCCAGTTCCTATCATGGAAAATCAGTCAATAAACATTTATTAAACAAATATTATGGACCAGGCACACACAAAGGCAGCTAGGTGTTACAGAGTGACGGCCCTGGAGTTTGGAACTGAGTTCAAATCCAGCCTGGGACATTTATTACCTGCGTCACCTGTTAGCCTCAGTCTCCTCATTTGTAAAATAAAATGGAGAAGAAAATAGAAAACTATTCCAATATCTTTTTTTTTTGGAAGCAATAGGGTGAAATGACTTGCCCAGTCATACGAATGTTAAGTGTCTTGCATCTTCTGAGGTCAGATTTCAAGTCCTCAGACACTAAGTATGAGATTGCTGTTGAAGTCGAGTCCTCCCGAGTCCAGGACCAGTGTTCTATCCGCTGCTCCACTGAGCTGCCTCATTCTAGTATTTTTGCCAAAAAAACCTCAAATGGAGTCACAAAGAGTTGGATATAGGGGACGCCACTGAACAAAAACACATGCCAGGTACATAGAGATGTGCTAAGCCATAGGTATTCAAAAAACAAAACAAAACAATCTCTTCTCTCAAGGAGCTTACAAACTAATAGGGATAGCTGAAAAGCTGGGGGAGAAATAAAGGGGAAGAACAAGGAAATCTTTTATAGAGACATGATAAAATCAAGTGCAAAATGGGTATCACCAGGTGGGGAATAAAGAGATGACCTTTCTTATAATATTTTCATATTTGTTGTTTGCTTGTTTTTTTTCTTTCTCGTATTTTTTCCTTTGATCAGATTTTTCTTAAGTAGTGTGATGAATATGGAAATATATTTAGAAGAATTGCACACGTTTAACCTATATCAGATTACTTGCTGTCTTGGGGAGGGGGGAGGAGGAAAGAGAGAGGGAGAATTTGGAACAAAACGTTTTGCAAAGTTAAATGTTGAAAGCTATCTTTGCATGTATTTAGAAAAGTAAATTACTATTTTTTTTTTAAAAGGAGATAGCTTTTCTGAACTTCTTAAACTTTAAATAAAGATTTTAGAGTTCTTGGATTTGCCCTCTAAATCAGAAGTCAAAATAATAACAATAAATAATAATAAATATTAATTTAATTAAATAAAATATTAATTAAAATAATAATAAAGTCAAAGTCAAAGTAATAACAAGGTTCTCAAGGCTGATTGGATCTTGTTGGATGATGAGATTTCCCAGTGATGAAGTTCTTGAGAGCATGATAAAGTCTAGTAAGTCCACAGAAATGTATATAGTTGGGAAATGAGGTTGTTTCACACAATGGTACAAATCTAATTATTTATGTGATAATTGTCAGTCATTATCACCATTCTCTGACAGTAGTAGCAGGGGCAGCAAATACTGTCTTTAATAGTAGCTGATGTTGCTCTTCTTCTAAGTAGAAAAAAGAAATAGTCACTACCAGTAAGGTAAATGAAATGTTAAGATAATGCTAAATGTTGACTTAAGCACTTGACAAAAGAATATGGTTCCAAACCACGAAAACACACACAAATGTGAGTATACTTTAGAGCTACACATTATTAGGCAAAGGTAGACCTTCCTGCAGACATCAGAATGTATCAAGAATAGAACAATGTGAGAATATTTATTAGCAGGATCAACCACCATTGTTGTACAATAGACATCTCTCTGACAAAAGTTTTGCCCCTGTGCCTGTTTGATGGAAATGGAAGGAAAATGACAGTGAGAGAGGGACCTGGACAGGGAGAAAAAGAGACTCGGTGTTAGTGACAAGACTGCCTGGAATTGGGAAGACTTGGCTCTTTGTGACCCTTACAGGCTCTCTGGACACTGATTTTTTTTTTTTTTACTTAATCTCTCTAGGACTCAATTGGCTCTTTAGCATGCAGGGACATCCCATACCTCATATTTGGAATTAGAGTCTTGAATTCTCTCCTCTCTCAAACTTTGGTTTATTAGAAAAATTAAATATTTAGAAATATGTCAGACCTAAAAGGGTGGCTAGATAATGCAATGAATAGAGTGCTAGCCCTGGAGTCAAGAGGACTTGAGTTCAAATGCAATCTCAGACATTTAGTAGCTATGTGATCCTGTTCAAATCAGTTAACACTCTTTGCTTTAGTTTCCTCATTTCTCAAATGAGCTGGAGAAGGAAAGGTCTGAAGTACTGCAGTATCTTTGCCTACAAAACCCCAAATAGGGTTACAGAGTTGGACATAAATAATTTACTTAACAACAACAGAATTAAAAATTGAACCTAAAAGATGGGATTTCTAGAAAATATGCTTTGTATATTTCCTGATAATGAACTATGGTGTGATAATAGAGCAAATATCAATAAATATGCAAACTCATGGTTTAGATGGGAGAGATTTTGAAAATCAGAATACTGCCTAATTTTACCATTAGGAACAATTTATTGGAATCTCTTTTGGAGTTTTCAAGTGGCCAATTAATTAAGGGTTATAAAGAGAGAATATAATTAGAATATAATTATTTTCTTTTGAGGTTTGATATCAGCAGCACAGCCCTTTAACACTCATTTTGTATAAACCCTCTAAATTGCAAATGACATTTATAGAGATAATATGTATAAAGCACTTTGCAAACCTGAAAGTGATATATAAATATCTATTTTAATATAGATATTTAACATATATAACAATGCCTAATAGTGGTATTGTTAGATCAAAAGATATACATGACTTTATAACCCTTTGGGCATAGATCATATCTTTTGATTATTTATCAATTGGGGAATGGCCTTTTTTTTTTTTTTTTAAATAAATTTGACTCAGTTCCCTAAACATTTGAGAAATGGTCTTCATCAGAGAAAATTGCTTCAAGATTCCTTTCATAATTACTATTGTTAACTGTATTTCCCCCATTTGTTCTATTATCTCTTTCCTTTTATCCTGTCACTCCTCAAAAGTGTCTTTCTTCTGACTAGTCCCTCCCTCTTCTATCATCCTCCCCCTCCTCTTATCTCCTTTCCCTCCTACTTTTCTGCAGGGTAAGATAGATTGAGTGTGTATGTTATTTCCTCTCTGAGCCAATTTTGATGAGAATAAGATTTATGATATATAAATATTATTAATATTATTTGTAGGGATTGGGTTCCTTAATCTGTATCACCTACCTTACCTCTCCAAGTAGAATGTAAATTCTTGGAAGACAGGCGTTGATTTGGCGTTTTATCTTAACTAACATAACACTTTACATATAGTAAGTGCTTAAGGAATGTTTGTTAAATTGCTATGAACTCTGATCGAGGCATAATGAAAAGAGTTCTGGCTTCAGAACGAGTCTTAGTTCTGTCACTAACCCAGTCCAAGTCTTTGAACTTCACCACCCTCATCTGTAAGAAGAAAAAAAGTGACTAATACTTCATTCAAACAGACAGTAATACTCTAATGAATATATAAATGTAACTTATGGATAATATGAATAATACTTGTACAAATTTATTTGATGCTCTTGTTTTGAAATCTTAGGAAATAATGTATGTGAGGTCTTGCCATTGGAGCATTTCTCAGATACATTCTCTCTTCAAACAATTGACATTTGCTTATTATTAATTATTGCTTACTACATAGGTACTAGTGATATAGAGACAAAAGAACTTACATTCTAGATTCTCCCATTTCTCTGCTTAAGGAATCCTAGAATTCTGGGATTAGACCTCAGAAATTATTTAATCCAACTCATATAAAGAATACTGCTACAACATGTCTGATGTATAGTTAACCAGGTATAATTTGAAGTCCATCACTAGGTAGAATTTGGGAAGGGGAGAAAGAACCAATTTTTTGAGGCATCTAAGTATGTTTCTTAATAACTTTAATAACTTAAATTGTTAGGACATTTTATCTTGAATCAAATGAAATTCTGCCTCTTCTCAAGGTTTCTTGATTTTGCTCACTGAGGCCAGGCTCAACAAGTCTCTGTGTTTCCATCCTACATATAGGATGGAAGATAGTGGTTCTATTCCTTCCACCCAAGTCTTGTTCTCTATAGGTAAACATCCTAACAACTTCAATTGATTCTGATATGTAACTTTTTGAGATTATTCACCATTATGATTGCCTTCCTCAGAATGCTTTCCAAATTTTCAAGGTTTTCCCTAGATATATGACCTAGAACTGAGCATAATACTCTGACTGTGGTCTGACCAGCAAAGACGACAGCAGAATTTTTACTTCCCTGTTTCCTTGACATTTTGCCTCTCAGTGAAGTGTAAGATCACATTAGTGTGTTTTTTTCATAACACTGTTGACTTGTATTAAATTTGTACTCTAAAAAACACTAAATCTTTCTTAAATGTCTAGCTATTTCTCCCTCATCTTGTGAAGCTGATTTTTTTGAATCTGATTAAATTTACATTTAAGTCAATTCAATTAAATTTTATTACATTTGGCCCAAGATTTTAGCCTACTGAGATCTTTTTTGATCCTGCTTCTGTCATCTAGCATGTTAACTAGTATCATCTGCAAAATTGGTAAGCATGCTATATTTTGAATGACTAGAAATTGAAAAAATTCTAAATCTCCAAAAACTAATCACAGATTCCCTGAGGTACCTTTGCAAGTTGGCATCAAACCATGAAGGACTAATCTTTGGGTTCATACAAATCAATTCTGAATCCACTTAACTGTTGATATGAAGTCTCCATTACTCTATCTTTTCCATAAGAACAGCATGAACAACTTTGTCTGATATTTTGCTGAAATATAGGTAATCTCTATCTGTACCAGACTAGTAGCTCTCTCAAAAAAAGAAAATGGAATGAGTCTAACATTACTTGTTTTTGACAGTTTCACTTTCTAGATGTTCATAGACATCCCAGTATACTTAGAATTTTTCTAGGAATTGAAGCTCATTGCCTCTAGTTTGCCATGTTAACTCTGCTTTTTTTTTTTTTTTAAATGGGACAGTACCTGCTTTTTTTGTAGTCCTTTAGCATCTTTCTTGGATCCCACACTCTTTCAGAGACATAAGGTCCAGTTTCTCCAATATTCTAGGATATAATTCCTTGACTCTGGTGGCTGGAATTTATTAATAGCATTTGGTAGCCCTATGCTCCACCTGAGGGAATGGAAATTTGAGGGTATCTGGGTCTGATACCTTTTCTCTATGAAAAGGAATAAGATTTTAGGGAGTCTTAAACTCTGGATATCAGAATAAGGACTCTGATAGTTCTGTTGAGTTGAGGAAATTCTGCTTCATATATACACATCCCAGGTTCAAAAAATCTCCCTTGCTTTCAAAGGACTTTGAGAAATGGAGAGGGTTTTAGAAGGCAAGGCTTAGGTTAAAATCAATTTTTCAAGGCCTTGTCAATTTCAGGACCATATCAGGACTCTGAGCCTATTTTCCTCTCAAACCCAATATTTTTCAAAGTATTCTATTTCTGTCGAGGGTACCACTATATTAATCTTCTAATGAATAGGGTTCATAAACTTGAAGTCATCCACAACTCTTCACTCTTTCTCACTTCAAATATCTAATCAGTTGTAGTGACTAATTAAAAAAAATCCTTTTACATCATCTCTCACATCTTTTCCCTTCTTTTCATTCATATATGCCAAACACCTTAGATCATAACTTCATTACTTGGGCTATTTCAGTAGCCTAATTGGTATCATTGCTTTAATTCTTTTCCCTTTCAAATTTATCTTCCACAAATCACCAGAAATCTGCTGAAACAATATTCTAAAATATAGCCTCAATATTATCTTTTGGATCAAAGACAAACTCTTAAGTTTGTATTTAAAGTTTTTTTCTGGCCCACTGACAGACTCCCTTTTCTGACATATGCTTTCTTACTCATCTTGTACTTTTTTGGTCCAATCAGAATAGCCTCTTTATTGTTATTCACATATAATATTCCCTTCACATTTCTGTGAATTTTTGTCTCTTCTGTCTCTTAGACTCCTTAGTTGCCTTTAAAATCTACCTTAAATGCTACCTGTTTTAATAGACCTTTGTTCATGTCCCTCCCTAACATCAGGAAAACCTGTCAAGTTACTTGGCACATATAAAATCTTTCCCTTGGTGGAAGATAAATTCTTTGAGGATAGGGAGTACTTCGTGATGGTGGATCAGGAATTTACAGCTGGAAGGCTATCCAGTCTAACCCTCTCCTTTTATATGTATGGAAACTTGGATCTTTTGAGGTGAAATGACTTGTCCACGCCACACAGCTAGTAAATGTCAGAATCAAGATTTGAACTGGTGCAGCTTGGCATATTGAAGTAGAATGATGGACTTGGTGTCCGGAAAATCTGAATTAAAATCCTACTCTCGACAACTACAAACTAACAAACTCTTCTAGCCTCTATTTTTTCATCTATAAAAATGGGGATAATTTTAGCATCTACCTCATGTGAAGAGCAAAGATTCTCTATCTGTGTTTCTATCTATGTGTATATGTGGAACCTAACATTTCTTCCACTCTGGATTGATGCTAGTTCTTTCACCCCATTTTCATCCACACTGGCAGATTGAAATAGATCCCCAAAGGGGAAGATATTCTATTATTCATGTTTGGGGACCTATGGGTAACTATAGTGTAGGGGTGAACATATATCTCTTACAGCTATAGTACCTAAGAAAGTGTATTTTTGATTTAAAAATTAGCCAAGATGACTAATTCTTAATTATGGAACATTTCTTATCAGGAGACAAAAGTGGTAATAGTCACAACATAATGCAACAGTATACACACTCTCCTATATAATATCTGCAGAAGAAAGTGAGAACTACTTGTAGTAACTTAACAGTGAGTCATTCAAGTATGGAAACTCATATGCTGGTCCACAAGACTGACTTGCAGTCTTTCAGTGAAAAGCAGTTCCCTTCAGCCCAGAATTTCCAAAGCTCTTGAGAGCGTTCTCTCTTTGAATCATGGAGGACATTTAGGACAATGTAGACAATTTCTGAGGTGTTTCTATTTTCTCAAGCTGAATATAGAAAGCTATATAGCAAAGATGGCTCTTCAAACCACAGAGTTGTTGGCTTTCTCTAACCAATTCCCAACATCAGAGCTTTCTTTCAATCAGATCAATTCCCTGCATCAACTGTCTTTAATCATTCTATCTTAGCTCAAAGTAGTGTCTTTATCTTCTCTCTTCTCTCTTCTGCCTTTCTGCTCCTGTCAGCTTCTCAGCTCTGTCAATTTTGTCTTCTAGTGCTCTGCTTTTGTTAGCTTTAGCCTAATTTGACATTAACTCTCTTGTCTTAAATCAAGATCTCATATGGAGTTACCCACTTCTATCTTAGGTTGAGAAACCTATATTCCTGTCAAATATGACATAGTTAACACAATTGTCCTAAGCAGGTTTTTTTTTTAATTTAGATTTTCTCAACAATGAACTTCAAAACCCTAAAAATAAATGTACACAAATTAGGTTCCAGAAATAATGCATAGTAGTACTCTTTCCCATCAATACTTTTTGCCACTGAGGGCTTTCATTCAGATTGTCTCAGAATTGTCAGTGTTTCTCTTCAAACTACTTTTCTCTGCATTTCTCACACCAATGACCTTGTTCTGCCCCCTTTCAGTAAACAAAAGATCTACATGAGAAATGGACACTTATGTGAAGTACTTGGTAAACCTTCAAGTGTTATATAACAAATTCTATATATTATTATTGTTAGCCACAGTGATGTACTCCTTCTCATTTTTGTTTTTAACATCCCTAGCATCTAATACAGAATTAAGTACATTGGTATTTGATAAATTATTTTTGATGGATTGACGAATTAATCTGATCTGCTCTGAAGAAGGAATGAGTGGTCCCAAATGAAGTTGTAGCTACTAGAGACAATAGAATACCGGGGGTGAATCTTTAATCACAGATTAGCTTTTGGTGGTTTTTCACTAATTAATTCATTGTTCTACTTCAAATCATAACTCAAGTCTTGCCTTTTCTATGAAATTTCTTATATTAATCGCTGTTCTGTAACATACCATCTCCACTTGTGCCTTACCCTTTTCCCTTGATGCATGTATAATTTTTTAATGCATTTCTCTCAATTATGTATTTTTCACAATAATTGCAATGATGTGCAGATAGGTAGCATAGTGAATGGAGTGCTGGATCTGGAGGCAGGAAGACTCATTTTCCTGAGTTCAATTCTGGTCTTAGATACTTAGTAGGTGAGTGACCCAGGGAAGATAATTTAACCCTCTTTGCCTCAATTTCCTCATCTGTGAAATGAGCTGGAGAAGGAAATAGCAAACCACAGCAATATCTTTGCCAAGAAAACCCCAAGTCTGAATAGTCAGACATGACTGAGATGACTAAACAACAAAATACATATGGTAATATAACGATAGGTTGAAGAATTTACATTTTACTCTGAAAGGCCTTACTTAAGATACTGGCCTCAGTCCCAGTTGGAAAATCCTGGTGGTCCCTTTTCCATAATATCAAAGACTTTTGCCCTTTTGCTCATGAACTCTGGCTGAAGAATGGGGTGATGTAGCTGAGGAATGAAGTTCCTTGGCAGAGCTTTGTGGGAAAACTTTCCCTGGGCTACATTTCGCTCTATTTTCCAATCTGGAACTTCACTTCTCATTTGTAGAAAGCATTCATTTTAATTTGATGATGGGCGTGTTTGAGAAATTACTCTTCCTCATTGGAGGTCTGGCTACACTGGTGTTGGGAATGAGGATAAATGAGTAAGGGAGAGAAATAGGGAAGGGAATAAAGGGGCTGTTTATTCCCTGATGTCTCCAGGCTAAGCAACGTGACTTGTGGAATTTTTGGGGTTTCCTGATTAAATACTTCCTTGTTGAGGATCTATTCTTCTTCCTACGTCCTAGCCAAGTGGTTCTACTTGTTGTTTCCCAAAATTTTCAATTCATTTCCTATCTCTACATATTTGCACAGACTGTCCTATATACATAGAAATCACCTCTATCTCAAAGGATCCTTTTCTTTTTTTCAAGGCTCAGCTTGGGTGCTACTTCCTATTCCTTTTCTGATATCTTTAGTTGTTAAGGCTCCCCCCCCACTTCCCCCGCAAATTATGGTGTGCTTACTTTATTATCTGTGTAACCTTCTAGAATATCTTGCACATTATTGTTGTTTAATCATTTCAGTCATGGCCCTATTTGAGATTTTCTTGGCAAAGATGGAGTGATTTGTCATCTCCAGTTCATTTTACAGATAAAGAAACTGAGGAAAACAGAGCAAAGTGACTTGCTTAGTCACACAGCTAGGAAGTATCTGAGGCCAGATTTGAACTCAGGAAGATGAATCTTCTTAATGCCAGACTTGGCACTCCCTCTACTGTACTACCTAGCTGCCACCTTGTATACAGAAGGTACTTAATAGATGCTTGGAGACTTGAATTATTTACTTTTTTAGTTTCTTTTTAGTCTTTTTGTGCTTCATTAACACTCCCTTTCTGGGAACTGAAGAGTTTATCTTATTAATGGATAGCATAATTTTTCTCCCTTAATTGAGAGATCATCTCCAAGATTTGATTGTTAGAGATTCCTTTGTTGTAGAAAATATAAAGAATAACCCTTTGACTATAAGTGTTACTGAGTTAATGACAAATGCAAAATAGACCCTATGAAAGTCTGTTTAAGTATTCTCTCTAGGTTTTACTAGGGAATATATTACTATTTGCATTGCAGATGCTACATTTAGAGTATTTGAGTCTTTCTTTTGAACTTCTTTGGCAGGCAAATTCTGAGACAAGGAGCCTTTTTTGTGTACCTAACAAGGAATTTTCTTTCTAAGAGGCACTGTGGCAAAGTGCACACTCAGCCTTGGAAGAGGGAGGAGCAAGATTCAGATACTGCCTTTGACACCAACTGAGCAAATCACTTAACCGACTGGTGCCCAGATAGCTCTGTAAAACTATAATTTGCAGAGTAGAAGCTCTTCTTATGCCTTTGTAGAGGGTATTTTCTTACTGGGAGTTCCATATATCAATGAAACCAAAATGACCAAAACCAGAACAAATCTACTAATTGTGTAACCTTCATCAAGCTACTACTTCTCCAAGCCTTAGTTTTCTCATTAGTAAAATGAGGGGCTTGAATTATATGACCTTTGAAATCCCTTTCCAATCTATAATCAGTCTTTGTCAGGAAGTGGACAGCATGTTTTATCATTAGTGTTCTGCAACCATGGTTTGTCGTGGCAACGATCTGAGTTCCGAAAAATGTTGTTATTTACAAAATTGTTATATATAAATTATTCTCCTGGTTCTGTTCACTTTATTCTGTATCAGTTTATATAATTTCCCTCAATTTTTTTCTGAAACAGTTTATTTTATCATTTTTATGGCACAGTAATATTTCATTATAACCTTGCATGTTGATTTGCTTAGTTATCCCCCAATTAATGGGGAACCTCCTGAGATTTCAGTTCTTTTCTACCGTAAGACAAAGCTATGATGTCTTTGTAATTACAGATTTTTCTTTGGTCTTTTTTTTTGGGATTTTGGGATTATCACAGATTTTTCACTAGCTTTTTTCCATGCCCAGGATATTTTTCTATCCTTTATTTTCTGACTTCTTGTGTTCTTTCAAGATTCAATTGAAATCCTTCCTTCAGAAGGTTTTCTCCCAATTCCTTTCACAATTAGTGCCTCTCTCTGACATTAATTTTCATTTATATTGGTTATATTTTGTTGTGAACATAGTTATTTAGGTCTCTCCCTTTAGAATTCTCCTTGAGGGCAGGGTCCTCAGCACTTAATGCAGTGCCTGGAACATAACAAGCAAATGTTTGTTGATGGGGTGACTTCATAAGATCCTTTCTGAGATCTAACCCATAGCAGGGCAGTTGGCACATATGTGCATAGTAAATATTACTGGCTGACTAATTGACAGGATCCATTCCAGCTCTTGATCTATGGTTCTGTGATTTAATTAGTTACTGAGTTATTTACCAACCATCTTTACCACATATCCTCTACAACTTTCTGTCAGAATGTCTTCTCTTACTTAAATGTAAGTCCTACATGAGAGTGCCTCATAACAAACCAAAAAATAGAAATTCTGTAGTATGTGTAATCCTTTCCGGAAATGCTTACCCATAGTCCCACGGCGGGACTGGATGGGAATTCAGTGAAATATCAACACTTAAGAGACATAGTTCTCCCAGTCTCATAAAACTTCATAGGCAAGGGAGTCATCAAATGTCTGATTATTTCTCTCCGCTCCCCACCTATCCCCCTGGCATTTATAGATGGACAATTTTGCCATCTGGGAATTCTTGCTTCCTTATTCATTTTCTATTTTAGCCTTCAGTAATGATTTAAACAATTTTCCTACTTGTTCACAGTTTCTAGAAACATGGTAGGTCTCTTTACAAATCAACTACTCTTACCCTTATCATTATTGATTAGTCATTTTCAATCATATCTGACTCTTCAAAACCTCATTTTGAATTTTGGGACAACCACTGGAGGGGTTTACCATTTTCCCCCCTCCAGCTCATTTTACAGATGAGGAAATTGAGGCAAGTAAGGTCAAGTGACAGTTCCTAAGTGTCTGAGACCAGTTTTGAACTCAGGAAGATGAGTCTTCTTGACTTCAGACTTGGTATTCTATCCACTGTGTCACCAAGCTGCCCCAACCTAATCAATGTCCCAGTACATCTCTACCATCAGGTTAAAGATAATTTGTGATTCTTGATGAGCTCATTTTCAGGCTTGTAAATAGTAGCTTTTTTTTTTTTTTTTTTTTTTTTTGCTTTTATTATTCTCTTTACTTGTTCTTTTAGGACACTAATCATGAATATTTTTGTTTGGAGTTAGATAAAGATTGAGGCAGTAGGGCTAATATTAATGTTGTATTCATTTGGCTACTGGGAGTGACTGGAAAAAAGATTAATTGGGGAGGGAGTTGAGCTACAGGCCAAAATGGGTTTTGTTAAGTGCATAGATAATGCTTTCTCTCCAGGGTAAAAATGGTTTGTACTTCCTAGACTTCTGAAATTGGTAGATTTTGCTTATTTCCAGAGGTAAGGGAATATCACATGGTTTGGGATTGAGACAGTACTCCAAGGAAAGTTCATGAAAAAGGAAGAGAGAGGACAGCTCTTCTCCCCAGCAGCCCAGGATCCCTGAAGAAGAGTAGGCTTGAGAGTGATGGTTTATATGGATCCATAATCAGTGCTGATAGTTTGAACAGCAGCTGATATACTAATGGCTTCTCCTAAGTCATAGGGAAAGGAAGGCAAGAAGAAAAGGAATGTACTAAGAGAAGGGCAATGACCCCAGGCATGAGGAATGGCATTGTGGATGTGGCAATGATGATGGTGACATTGGAAATTTCTCCCTCAAAAACTCTATTCCTCTGAGAAGACTGGTGAGGAGAAGGTTAAAGAGACAAGCACCAGAGATTTTTTTTTTTAAAATAATGGCTACTCATTCAGGAGGGCTTGAGGACTAAAAAAAAAGCCTCATGTTGTGAGGAATGTGGGAGAATTGGTGGTCTTTCCCCCCCTTCCCTGCTTCAGTAGAGTATGACTGGAACTCAATGATCACAGCATAGTTGGACAAGGCAGCAAGCAGTGCAGTGCGAGGACTGATTTTTGCCTTTGTCTCTCCTGCACTTTGCATTTTACTATGTGCCTTTAAAACTTGTTATCTGAAAAGGCACCAGCTTAGGAGGAAAGAAGATCTAGTTTAATCTAACTCTGCTACAACCTAGTTATGTGACTTTGGACATTACTTTACTTGCCTAGGTCTTTCTGATAAAAAGAGACAGTTGGACTACAGCCTTCTAAGATTGTTTCCAGTTCTAACAATTTTCTTGTCATCTCTCAGTTTGTTTTTAGTGAATCATCAGCTTTGTAGCTTATCTGTTAGGTCACTATGGTGCAGTGATATATAATAGATAATATTTTTTGAATGTAAAAAAGAGAAAAAATTAGTTCAACTGATCAACACTTTGGAAAATGTCTGAAAACATGTATGATGTACAACACCGGTGGTCCTGCCATCTCCATGAAAGGGTGGCTAGGGAATATTCTCTCCTAGCTCATTACATAGTCTCTAGAACAAAATAAGTGCTTAATAAATATTGATCTCTTTCTTAATTTGAGTCATTATTTTTTTGCTATATTTATTCACTTTTGTGGTTCTTTTGATTTACATTTATGTAACAATTATATATACTACTGTTGTTTTGGCTCTATTTACAATTTTTTGTATATACAATATACAATTCACATAGATCTTTCCACGATTCTCTATTCATCACATGCTTTACAACGCAAGTAACATTCCATTACATCCAAGTGCACAATTGATGAACATCTACTTTGTTCTTAATTCTTTGTAACCCCCAAAAGTGCTGCTATAATTATTTTGGTGCATATTGTAATTTTCTTCTTATCAGTAAATACCATTTATTTTCATGCAATTTGGAAATGACAATATTCATCTTTTTAGTCCTCAAGTTGGTCAATTTTAAAGTCTTAACTCCCTCTAATTCTTTGAATCCTGTTAAAAATACTTCTACCAAGTAATTAGGGCTAGTATTTCTTTCTTTCTTTCTTTTTTAACAAGGAAGTTTTTCTTATTATAGCTTTTTATTTACAAAACATATGCATGGGTAATTTTTCAACATTGACTCTTGCAAAATCTTCTATTCCAACTTTTTCCCTCCTTCCCCCCACCCCCTCCCTTAGATGGCAGGTAATCCAATACATGTTAAATATGTTATAGTATATGTTAAATCTAATATATATATACATATTTATACAGTTATCTTGCTGTACAAGAAAAATCAGATCTAGAAAGAAAGTTAAAAAAACCTGAGAGGGAAAACAAAAATGCAAGCAAATAATAACAGGAAGAGTGAAAATTCTATATTGTGCTCCACACTCATTTCCCATAGTTCTCTCTCTGGTTGTAGATTCTCTTCATTCTCTTCATCACTGAACAATTGGAACTGATTTGAATTATCTCATTGTTGAAGAGAACCACGTCCATCAGAATTGATCATCATATAGTATTGTTGTTGAGGTGTATAATGATCTCCTGGTTCTGCTCATTTCATTCAGCATCAGTTCATCTAAGTCTCTCCAGGCCTCTCGGAAATCATCCTGCTGGTCATTTCTGCACATGTGGGTCCTTTTCCTTCTTTAAAATCTCTTTGGGATATAAGCTCAGTAGTAACACTGCTGGGTCAAAGGGTATGCATAGTTAGATAACTTTTTGATCATAGTTCCAAATTGCTCTCCAGAATGGTTGGATCCATCCACAGTTCCACCAACAATGCATCAGTGTCCCAGTTTTCCCGCATCCCCTCCAACATTCTGCATTATCTTTCCCTGTCATTCTAGCCAATCTGAAATGTGTGTAGTGGTATCTCAGAGTTGTCTTAATTTGCATTTCTCTGATCAATAATGCTTTGGAAGGGCTAGTATTTCTAATTTAAACACTTGTGATCACATTGAGCCTTATAGAAGAAAAGCACTTGTTATTTCTGCTCAGGGTATGTACATGATCCTGAAGAGTGTATGTGGTCAGTCTGAGGTTAGATTGAGTTAACTTTTTAGGGTTTGGTGTTTGTTGGTGAAAGAAAAAGTCAATTAATAACAGAAACAACAAATATTAAGTGTCAACTATGTGCTAGGCAAATGAGATTGTTTCTGTTTTCAAGGAGCTTACATAATACTATTAATGATTAGCATTTATATAGTGCTTTAAGTTTTACAAAACACTTATGTTATCCCATTTGCTCCTCACAACATACATGTAAGGAAGGTACTATTATTACCCTCATTTTACAGAAGAGGAAAATGAGGTTAAAAAAGTTTAAGTACTGAGGTTTATGCTTGATTGCAAGTCCAGCTCTTTATCCACTCTATGCATTTTATTTGCCTGAACCACAAATCAAAGATGATTACGATGGGGATGAAATAGCTCCAAGCTCTTGAAAATTATATTATTCCAAGGTAGTAAAAAAGGAGCAGAACTTAATGGCTGTATTAGACATTCCAAGGCATCTTTTTAAAATGGGAATTACAATGGGGACATTAAATGTACTGGATATGTTATCAAAACTTTGCTCCCCTGACCCCATCTCTTCCCCACCCTCCAAGGCGGAGGTCAGAGTTTTGGAGTTCGTTTTGGTCACAGAGAGCTGTGGGAAGTGACTTCCAATTTATTAAGATAATTTTTGGGCAGATAATGGTGCAGTGGATGGAGCACTGATCTTAGGGTCAGGAGGACCTGACTTCAAATCTGACCTCAGACAGGATAGATTTACTAGATAGATCCTGGGCAAGTCACTCCAGTGGCCTCACAAAAATGAGAAAAGAAAAAAAATAAAGACAATTTGAAAGCTTTTATATCTTTGATGGGGCCCCTAGAGGGCATTTTCCCTCTAGTTTTTATGGAAATTGACTTTTGCAACTTTCAACTTGAGAACTACATTAGATGAGAGTGATGGGATATAAAGAATTTCTGTAGAAGACAGGGTGTAGCAGATAAAATTCATATCTTGAAATCAAGAAGTCATGAATTTGAATGCTAATTTGCCTTTGTCTCATTCTTACTGTGTGTCTTTGGGCAGATTATTCCAACTTGCTCGGCCCTAATTTCCTCATCTGTAAACTGGGGAAAGTCTTGCTTGGTACATATACTTTATGTGCTTATTGTAAAGCTCAAAAGAGATAATGGATGAAAAAAATTGCTAAAAGAATACTTTCCCTACTTTCAGTAAAGGGTGGTGGTGGTAGTGGATTTGCTAAGCAAAATATCTATACAAATGGCCTTCAGTTAATTTTATTTATATACTTTAAAATATTTTTCTGTTGCATTTGACATTACTGAGTATCCTCACTTAATATTCTCTTCTTCTTTTTTTAAAACGATTCCCTCCCCCAAGGCTGAGGTTAAGTGACTTGCCCAGGGTCACACAGCTAGGAAGTGTTAAGTATCTGAGACCAAATTTGAACTTGGGTCCTCCTGAATTCAAGGCTGGTGCTCTATCCACTGCACCACCTAGCTGCCCCTAATATTCTCTTCTTCTGAATTTTCCCAGAATGATTCTTTTTTTCTTGACTCTCTTATATGTTTGACTGTTTTACTTCATTTGCCTTTGCAGAATCATCTTTCTTATTAAGCACTCTGATGATGAGTGTTCCCTCACTTCTCATTTTCCTTTTCCTGGAGTCCTTGAAATTTATTTTTAATATTTTTGATTACCAAAAAAATTCTGAAATAGTTATCTTATATATGTTATTTTATGTGGGAAAACATTATTCTAAGTAGTGGTTTGTTAATGTCACCAAACTGCCAAAGGGACACACAAAGAGGTATTTCTCTATAACCTCATCGATTTCAATGAGTTTAATTATCATTTCTATATAGATGGTTCATATATGTGTTTATTAGAGTGTACACACACATACACAGTCCAGTTCTAGTCTCTCCCTGACCTTCAGTCCTGCATCATTATTCTCCTGTTAGACCTACATTTCATTTTTAAAAAATTAATGCCTAAATACATAATACAATTTTATTTTTTTTTATTATAGCTTTTTATTTACAAGACATGTGCATGGGCAATTTTACAGCATTGATAATTGCCAAGCCATTTGTTCCAATTTTTCTCCTCCTTCCCCCCAGATGGCAGGTTGACCAATACATGTTACATATGTTAAACAAGTTAAATACAATCCATGTATACATAGACATACATTTCAAACAGGATGTCCCAGAAATATTTCAAACTCGATCGAACTTGCTATGTTTCCCTCAAAACCTCCTATCTTCAAATATTTTTCCATTTTTGTCAAAGATCAATATCCTTCTAGTCTCCCAGGTTTATAATTTTGGCATATCCTTAATTCCTCATTCTCTCTCATTGCTAGTTGGCAAATCTTGCCATTTCCACTGCCACATCATCACTCACATTTAATTCTTTGTCTCTACCTCACACAATTACCATCTGAACTTAGTAAGAAGTTTGTAAGAAACAAAGAATATAAGAAACACAGGGAGGAAAGTACATGAAATAATTCAAAGTGAATTCCCTCTCACTGAAATTATTGCAAGAATCTCCTAATTAGTCTCTTTTCCTCACCATTTACATAAATTCTACATACTCCTGCCAAAGTAGTTTTCTTTTCACACAGATCAGACTGTGCTATTTTCCTACTTAACCAACTCTATTGGTTTCTTGTTTCCTATAAAACAATATATAAGCTCCTCTGTTTAACTGTAAAAATTCCTTACAACCTTCCTCTAAGCTATTTTTCCAACCCTGGTGGATATTACTTCTCTTATACTCTTGTGTTCTGACCAAAATGACTTTCTCTTTATTCTTCCTATGGAACACTATCTTCTTTTTCTGTGCTTGACTTTGGACTCATTGTTTTTCAAGTCTGGATTGCCTTTTCTTACCTTTGCCTCAGAAAGCCCCTCTCTTTCTTTAAGATCCGGTTGAAATATTACTTTCTACTTGAAGTCTTTTCTGATTCTCTAATATCAAGTGCCCTCTTGCCCTAACTTGTATTTATTTTGTGTTTACTCTGTATATTTTTGTTCTATGTACATTAGTATATATTTTTTGCATTGATCAAATGTAAGCTACTTGTGAGTATATTTTTTGTTCTTTGATTTTGTATACCTAATATCTGGCACTATGTATAACTAGCACATAATCAACACTAAATAAATCTTTGAGAAGAAGAAAAGTCAGTGAAGGAGAGAGAGAAGAGCCAGAGATGGAGGAAAAAAAAACCAAGATGATTTGGTGTCATGGAAATCAAAGGAGGAATGAATTCAAGGATGAATTACCATGGATAATTAAATCAAGTCCAATTCAACAAGTATTTTTTGAGTGCCAATAATGTACAAAGTACTGGGGATACAAAAAAGAAAAAAAACAATCCTCCACCTCAATTAATTTATGTTCTGTAAGGGGATATGAAATTCTTGATGTTCAGGGTAATTCAAAAAACATTTTTTGTACATTATCTTCATTTCTCAACAAATCCTTCCCCCTCCCCCAACTAGAGAGCCATACCTTATAACAACAAATAAAGCAAAAAAGAAAGAGAAAGAAAATGTTTAGCTAAAATTTGTGATCATCACATCAGTGGAGTCTGATAGTATATGTAATACTTGACCTCTGTGATCTCCTACCTGAGTAAAACAAGGAGGTAAGTGCAGTCTCCTGTCACTTCTTCCTGATCAAGTTTGATCATTATAATTTCAGTGTTTACTTTTAATTTGTTTTTTTCATTTACATTATTTTCATCATTATGTACATTGTTTTCTTGCCTTTTCTTCACTTTGAATCAGCTTGCATATTTTCCTATTCCTCCCTGTATTCCTAATGTCCATTGTTTCTTATAGAACAGTAATATTTCCTTACATTTATATATCATTATTTGTTATATGTTCTTTAATAACCAGTAGGTTAGGGTACCACATTCAAAAAGATAAATCAATTACAACATCTGAAGAAGGACACACCATAAACAACTAAGATATCAGACAAGACTTTTTATAGGGAGTGGTACAGGAATGGATCCTTGAATGAAGAGGTGGAGGTGAGAAAAGAGTGCATTCTTGTGGGGGGAAAACACATAGCTTGTACAAAACTATGGGAGGCAGAAGATGGAATTCAAAGCCTAATTGGGACAGAGAATGTGAAGGTGAGTGAAGTGGAATTAGTCTGGAAAAGTAGAATGGAGTCAGATTGTGAAGAGCTGCAAAGGATCAAACTGAAAATATAGTATTTGGTACTTAGGATGTCATTCATCATCTGTTGGGAAGTTGTTCAAAGCAAGGGGAAAGTGGATATCAATGGGTTAAGAGGTAAGTGGATTGTTAGTGGAAGAAGTACATAATAGACTATTCTTTTAAGTTCAGAGATGTTGAATAGGGATGACAGCAAAGGCCCACCAGAGGCAAACTAGTGCTGATGGCTGTGGCTATCACCTTCGAAATTCTCTGTCCCTTTCATCCTAGTGGGGGTGATATATCCCCACTGAAGCTCCTGACTTGTCCAAAAGTGACATTATTCAGCTCTTACCAAAGGAGAAGTGAACAAAAGGTAGACAATAAGAAGGAAGTAACATTTAAAACAATTGATGGTTGTGGGGATTGGTTGATTGGTTGTTGCCTTTCATTCTCAAAGAAGGCCAAAATGGTGAGCTCAGGGTTCTGTTGATCAGACTGATCCTAGCTATCAATTTTTGAAGGTCCAAGGCAAAATTTCTCCAAGTAATTGAAGCTCCCAGGCCTGGAGTTGTTCAAGTTTGGAATTAGCTTAACATTTGAAAAGCTCTTTCCTCTTGAAAGTTTGTTGCTATGGCATAAAGGAATTAATACTGGGATTGCCCAGCAATAATTCATTCTGTCAAAAATAAAAGGGGAGAAGTACATTGAATGCATTAAGTCCTGAAGCTATGTGCCTCTAAAATAATCATTTTTCTCAACTGGTAATTTGATTGTTTTATTCCTCCATATGATGGTCCAGGAAAGCTTTCTTTTGTCCATTTCAGGACATGGGGGAATGGAATGCTAAAGAAGGCATTTATAGTGAGTGCAAAGGGGAGTAGCACTCTGTAATTTTCTTTGCATTGTGATTCCCAGTGGGCTATATTGTGGTTATCTGCTTCTTAAATGCTTTTGGATGAGGGTAATGATAGGGGGAATAAAATTTTTTTCTAGAGATCATTTCTGAAGTAGACAGAAAAATATAAGAAATAAATTTATGTATTTATGCAGTATATTGGGAGAGGAAGCATGTGGAAGTGGGATGGGGGGGTGTCCCAAAAGTCTTAATAGTTTAAAACTGCACTAAGACTATGGATTCTGTATGTGCCTATATGTGCTCAAGTTATTTCTCTCTCCTTTGAGGGAAGGGACTCTTTCCTTTATGCCTCTGTGTCTCTAGTGCCTGGTACAGTGCATGGTAGTTGTTTAATAGATGTTCATCCATTGATTTATAGATGAGTGGTGACTCCCAGATTTTTCTACCTCTAAGGACAGATTTCTGGCCATGTTAACTATTAGAGGATGTGGGGATGTTGCTGGAATAACCTCAGAAGAACAGTAGAATATATTTTAAAAATAGGTAATGTCATATTTTATGTAATTATGGTATGTTTTAATTGGAAAGGATTTAGAGATGACCTGGCCTAGCTCTATGATTTTTACAGATGAAGGAACTATGACACAGCTACTTCTAGAACCCAAGTCTCCTGGTTTCCAGCCTAATGTTTTTTCATTTAGCAAATAGCAGCTAGGTGACACACCACATGGGGAATGCTGGACATGAAGTCAGAAAAACCTAAATTCAAATCCAATCTCAGAGATTTACAAACTGGGTGAGTCACTTAAGCTCTGTCAGCTTCATATTCTTCATCTGTAAAATGGAGATCAAGATAGTAACTACCTCCCAGGGTTGTAAGAGGGAAAAAATGAGATAATACTTATAAATCTATGTAAATAATATTTGCAAATATTAAATAACATTTAGTTTACCAATTTTTAAGCATTATATAAAAATGATAGTTATTATTATTGTTATTTTTGTTACATTGAGATAGTTCTCAAATTATAAAAATTTATTTGCATATTTGTTTGAAAGTCAGAACATATTTGTGTCATAAGAAAATAAATTATGGTGATCAAGTTTTTATGCTAATCCATAGAAGCCCCATTAGTCTACAATATGACCAAAATTGTTTGTAATGAAAAATATAGTCAGAAACAACATTGTTGAAATACTAGGGTTTTTTTTCCCCCTGAGGCAATTGGGGTTAAGTGACTTGCCCAGGGTCACACAGCCAGGAAGTGTTAAGTGTCTGAGACCAGATGAGAATTCAGATCCTCCTGACTTCAGGGTTGTGCCAGCCTAGCTGCTCTATGAAATACTAGTTATTAAATAACATTCATAAATAATACCATTGAATAAAAATTATTTTTTATTTATCTGGAATTTTGGTAATAAGGGAAAACAGATTTAATTAGAGAATGTCTATTTCTGAAAGTTACTTCTGGAAACTTTCAAGGACTTTGGAGATTGATGATCCTTTATTATGTTTGATTTTTCTTTCAAACTTAAAAATTTTCCTATTTTCTGTTGCAGGTGTAACACTGGTAATATACAAACTTTTAGACATGATTAAGATTCTTGTTTAGTTCATGAATAGAAGTAAGATGAAGAAAGACAATTTCCTGAGACAAAATTTATAAGCAAGAAAGAAGAAGGTTAAAGAAGATATATGTACTTCTGAAAAAGATAGACTGAAGTGAAATTAATTGGGCTGTGTGTTGGGAGAGACAGAATAAACGGGAGATACAGTTTGCCTGTGATCTCTCTCTATGGGGAAGACAGGTAGTGGCTCTCACATTTGCCCAATAGCTATATTGTTAACCCAGAATGGCTAAGTCACTGACTAGTCTGTGGGGTGGGGGAGTAAAGAGAAGGGGAAGTAGAAGGAAAGGAGGCAGTGTGAAAAATCAGTCATTGGAATGTACAGGATATGCTCAGGATATCTTTCAGATTGTCTTTATTGATTGAGTTTTTAGAATGTAGCACAAGCCTTTAGAGATAGACTAGTTGATAGTCAATAAGGTGAGTGTGTGCTAAACACTGTGCAAGGTGCTATAAATTCAAAGAAAGGCAAAAATGTGTTCCCTGACTTTAAGGAATCCATATGCTAATGGAGACTAACCTCCCCTCCTGCAAAGTACATTCAAGATGTGTGGATAGTAATATATTTATACCTATACACAGTATGTACATAAATAAATGTATATGTGTAGGTGTAAATAGGAAAATATTTGACTGTTATTCATGTGTATATAAATAACCATTTATACATGCATAGCTGTCTATCTATATCTATCCATCCATCCATCATCTATTTATCTCTCCATCTAATCTCCCTTTTACTTCTTAGCTTAATTTTCACCTTCTACATGGAATTTTTCTTGATCCTCTTTATTGCTAATGAAATTCCACTAAGACCAACTATATTAACTATATACACACAGTATACTTTGCTAGGATTACCTAAATAATTATGTATAGTCTATTAGATGTGTACACAATGCATAAACAGAGTTCGTGTAGAAGGGATCTTGCATATAGCAGGATATATGTTATATAACACACGTGTGTGTATATATATGTATATATATACAAATATACACACAATATATACATATGTGTATATATGCATACATATATACATCTATATATCTAGTAGAGAGAGCGTATATAAATGGAGGTAGTCTTACAGGTAATCTTCATGGAAAGGCATTAACAATGAAAGGGAGCAGGGAGGATCTTCTGTAAAAGGTGAGATTTAAAGTCAGAGGTGGGAGAAGGGAGGACATTCAGTGAGAAGGTACAGAATTGGAGATGGAGTTTGCAAGGAAGAGCAAGCAGGCTGGTATCTTTGGAACTGTATAGTTCAGAGAAAGGAATAAAATGTAAGAAAACTGGAAAGGTAAGAAGTAAACAGATTTTGATGGCCTTTAAATGTCAAACAGGATTTATATTTGATTTGGAGTCATTGGAATTTATTGCTTTTTGGGAGGGATGACATAATCTGTGTGTGCTTTAGGAAGATTGCTTTGGCAGCTGAGTCAAGAATGGACTGCAACTGGGAGAGACTTAGGACAGCAACGAGCTTTTGCAATCGTCTAGGCTGTGAAAGTTGGACTATAAGGAAAGCTGAGCCCTGCAGAATAGCTCTGCTTTTAAATTATGGTGCTGGAAAAGACTTCTGAAAGTTCCCTGGACAGCAAGGAGATCTAATCAATCAATACTTATATTGAAACTGAAGTTTAAATACTTGGGCCACATAATGAGGAGATAGGATTCATTGAAGTATGGGAAAAATTAAAGGTAAAAGGAGAAGGGGATGGTAGAGGATGAAAGGGATATATAATGTCATAGAAGTAATGAACATGAGCATGGACAGACTTTGGAAGATAGTGGAGGACAGAAAAATCTGACCTGCTGTGGTCCATACAATCATAAAGAATGACTGAATGACTGGAAAACAACAGCAATTAGGCATATATCAGGGATGACTGTGAGAGGGGATAAAGGATGTATAAAATACATGAGGAGAATATAGAAATGATAGGACTTAGCACCATATTATACATGTGGGATGAACAGGAGTGAAGAATAAAGCCTGACACTGACTTTGTGAGTCTGAGCAACTGGGAGCATGGTAGTACCCTTGATAGCAAAGTTATGAAGAGGAGAAGATGGGGGGGGAAGATAATAAGTTATGTTTCTATTAATTATATCAAAATTTATGAGATTGCAAGTGAACCCAATTACTTTGAAATACAATTATCAAAATATTAACCCCCCTCCACACAAGTTTATAATCCCTTGGTAAAGAATCCTTGGATTTAGTATAATATAACAGAGAGAAAGTCTCTCTTAATCCTTGAGGGGAATGGTTGGGGAAGGAATTAAGTAGTTTTATATAATGTAATAATTGTTCTATTAGAGAGAGTAGAATGTTAACCTTAAATTGTATTTTAACATATTGTGATCTTTTTTTCTAGTTCAAAATCCCTGTAAATGTTATTCCTATTATCTTATGGGAAAGAGATGTGTTAGGATATGGGGGAGGGACTATTTCTCTAATTGGACATTTCTGTCTCTAAGCTAGAGATGTTTGAGTTAAATAATATTACATTATGAAAAATTGTTTCTTGCAGATTTGTGGCTAAAATGTTGAGTGCGGTATCAGTATGTTTTTCATCAGTAGTTTTATACTTGTACTTGAAATGTCTATGGAAAATCCATTTTGGGGTGTACAAAAGGCAGTTGGTAATGAGAAACTGGAGCTCCATAAAGAGGTTAAGTGTGGATGTATCTGTCTTGGAATCATTTGCACAGAGAAGATGATACCAATAAGAGCTGATGAAAATACCAAGTGAGATAATGTAGAAGTAGTAGATAAGAGAGTTTAGAGTAGAGCCTTGGGGTTATCATCATCATCTCTAGAATTTATATGGTGTTTTAAAGTTTGCAAAGTTAAATTATATTTGAGTCTCACAATAACCTTATGAGATGTTTGATATTATTATCTCCATTTTACAGAGAGAGAGAGAACAGATTGAGAAGGGTTAAATTATTTGCTCAGGGTCATAAAACTAGTAAATATTTGAGGCAGGATTCACATTCAGTTCTTTCTGATTTCAAAACCAATATTCTATTCTTTTTACCATCTAACTACCTCTTACTAGACATATTCTTGTTCTAAAATGACTCAGAATCCACTTCTGATGAATCTAACATTTAGCTAGGTCATTCATTCACTTAACAATTATTTACTGAGCTCCTTGAAAGGCACTGTGCTAGGCCTGTGAAGAATACAAACATATATTCCATAAAAATATATAAAATTCAAATTTTATTCTATAAGATTTGAATTTGAATCTAAAGGAGTTGACTATAGAGGGAAAAAATAAGGTAATAAAACTATGTTAAAAATAAAGATTGATATAGTAGGCTTGGAGTCGGATTTTCTTCTGATTTTTCTAGGATCATTTGTATACTTAGATATCAAAAATTTAACTTATTTATGTATTACATGAATTCTGTTGTCCTGTTAGGATAGAGAATACTGTATTTCCTACATGGGAAAATTACTTCATAAATGGTAAAATGAATGTTGATGGAGAGACTTTAATTCTTATATTTCCCAATATTAATGCAGTATTAACAGAGTGGTAAATCAATATTTTGTCTGCTTCTTTAAAATGGAGAAGAGACAGAGTAAAAGGTCAATAAATACTGTGCTTGAGAACATGTAGTACTTTATTCTATCAGTCTCCTTTTTCTCTTTCTCTTGTTTCTGTTTTCCTTCCTTCCTTTCATTTCTCTTTCAACTATTCCCTAGTTCTTGCTATTCCCCCCTCTAAATCTCTGCTTCTCAGACTTCTCTCTCTGGATGTCTCTTTCTTTTACCTTTCCTTTCTTTCTTTCCCTAAAGTGGGCAGTGAGATCTATTTGTACATTGTACAGTGAAATTGAATCATATGGGAGTTCATCTTTGTGATAGAGCTTAATCACAGTGGGTAAATTTTGTCACTGGAAAATGTCAATAGTCAGGTTCAGCTTAGGGAGAAAGATAATATTTCTCTATGCAATGCATTGTTCTTGTAGTTGGAATTCTTTAGTGTGAATATATGAAAGAGGACTACTTCATATTTTTTCCAGACTTTTTCAGTCATGATTCATGATAGAAAACTAGTTATTCATGTATGCTTTTTTTTGGGGGGAGGGATTATTTGAGGTTTAAGGATATGTTTTTGGAAATAATGACTTTATCCTTGGAGCTTAACTTTGTTTCTCTTATTTGTTCCTTGTTCAGCTTTGTAAGAGAAACGAAAAGACTTGTGGTTGGAAAACTGGAAACTATTGATCCTCAAAGGTGGTTGGTAGTTCTTAAACAAATAACCATTTTATGATTTATATCCTAGTCCTCAGTGATTAAAATTACCATTACCTAAAGTGGGGTTAACTATGAATATCTTAAGCCCAACTACCAGAAAGTTGAATCCAAATAAAAATTAAGAGATATTGGTTATATGTTGAGATCCTACCTGTTGTACTAAAAAGCTTGATGTCTTAGGCTGAGAATTTACTGCTTGAGAAATAAGAAGCTTTGTAGTCTAGTCAACCCAAAGGATAAGTAGCATTTTGCTGGCCCCAGGCAATGTTTTCTGCTTTCTCCAAAAGAGATATGATGGGCAAAAAAACAATCTATGGATTCTAAGGAAAAGAAAACATGACAGTACCCGTGCTTCCCTCAAGGATCAAAGAGCCGAGAAGTATTTCAGACAAGTCTGTAGAGTAGGGTTTGGCAGCAGCATTTAGTAGAGCATGATGCAGGGGAGAATACAACTGTCATTTTATTAAATGCCTTTGTTTGGAACTAATTGCACCCTCTGACTGCAATTTGTGAAACACATTGATAAAGCTCATGAGTTATGGCCTTTTTAGGATGTGAACTAACAGTGTGCTTTGAACCTCAGATAACTTTTTTAAGACCCACTCTTTAAAATGGATGTTTAGAGACATTTGTATTCAAGCATTTTTGGGAGATTTGTGGAAAAAAATTTGGAAAATGATTTCTTAGTCACAAATCTCAAGATGGTTACTTTTTTAGAGTTTGAGAGATGTTGAATTCTACTATAATTTAATTTAAATGTGACACATTTTCAGATTAAATAATAGTGGCTCTATTGTATTCTCCATTGTCCAGAAGTTTTAATTTAATTTCCAGAAAATCAGTTTTAGTGATGGGGAAAGGGTACATAAAGTTATAAAGAAGGTCAATGTATTTAGAAAGGGACATAGAGTTAAACATTCTTTTAGATAATGAATTCTGGGCATTGCACTTGCAGGAATAGTTTACCCAATGTCTAAGTTATTGAACCCTAGAAAATTCACATGCCTTGGCCTGCCTTTCTGGTCATGTCATTTGGTATTTGTCTATTTGGTTCATTCTTTAAAATGCCCCCAACAGTTTTAACTATATCTTCTGGGAAGGCTTTGCAGTTCAAGGGAAAATTAATGGAATGTGGACTTACCTCTGCCTTGGAATCTCACCCAGCTGAGCTCAAAGGCATTCCCTGCAGGGCCTGGGGTAGATTCCTTAAAAGGAATGGATGAGTTTCAAGAATTTTCTGGTTTCATAAAATCTTAGCACTAGTTAGAGCCAAATGATTAATCATCAAAAAAGAGGGTTAGTGTGGAGTTTGTTATGGGCATTAAAATCAATACTCTTCTCTGGGTCTGACATTAAACAAAATATCAAAATCTTCAAAAATTATATTTAAGTGTTCCTAACTTCTGCTTGATCTAACTTCATGCCCCTCTTTCAATACCTCTCTAATTCTCAGAGTCCATTGCATTATGATGTCAAATCTTCAGGGTTTCCTGAAGATGAGAGATCTGATAAATGAATTAATACTAAGGTGAGATTTAATAAGTTTTCTGTCTGACAAATATTTGCATTTTCTCAATGATTGACTTGAAAGAGTAAAGGGGAAGGAATATAAATTACTTCTAGGGACCTGGTGTTACTCCTTTCTAAATTCAAAAGTAATGTTTTGTTGTTTTTCTACTTCATGCCAATATAGATTGGCAATCTTTCTGTAGCCTGTAGCTTTGGAGAATTGCTTGGAACACTCCAGAGTTCACTGACTTGACTAGGGCTTCACTGTTCCAGAGTTGGACTCTGAACCCACGTCAGTCATCTGCAATTCTAGACTGCCAATCTCTAACTTGCAAATTGTAGGTTATAAAGATTTTATTCAATGAGTGAATGTTGACTGAATGATTAGAATAATAATAAATCGCTAATGGTAAGTTTTAGGGATATATGGGGATTTTTTCCTCAAATCTTCAAATTACATTATGTGGGTAACTCCCTAGTTTACCTGGTTCCCCATTTGACTTTTAATGTAATTAATCAGTCCATCCCACTTATTTGCCTCAAGCAGCAAAATACTCCCAGGTGCTAGTCATACTTTTTATAAATGGCCTCAGGTCTTGGCTTCCTTGTCAACTTTTTGACTTAGAAAAGATAGCTATGTGTCAAGAGAGTAAAAGGACAAATGGAGTTTTATTAATTATTTTGTTTTCTTGCTTCATAACACAAGGTAAACTTCTCCTAGAGGAATTGTTTGTCAGCACAGGGATTTTGTAAATCCTTTCTCTAAATCTTTCAAAGACCAGCACTGAGGAAAACTGTGATTTGGCTTATTTAGTCTGAATATTAATTACTTGGTTTTCATGGTGTTATGGAATAGTGGAAAGCTTTTGTAATTGTGGTACCTAGGTTTGAATCTGGCCTGTAATAATTCTTTACGTGTGATCATGTTTCACACTTCCTCTCTCTGAAACTGTTTCCTCATTTGTCAAATGAGGAAAATAATGCTTGTACTGCTTACCTCACAGGATTGTTGGGAGGATCAAAAGTTAGACATTTTGTGGAAGCCTATGACACTATATTCATACAAAATATGATTATTATTAATAAATAGAACCATAAATTTAGTATGGGAAGGAAGGGTTAGCATCTAGTCCAATTCCAATGTTTCCCAGTTAAGCCCACATGACTCAATTTACTTGATTATACAATTTGTTATGTGGTAATTCTAGAATTTGGACGCAGAGCCTCTGATACCAAATTTGGAGTTTTCTCTTTCTTTGAAAACATGACTGCTTTACTGATGATTCAAATAAAGGCTATTTTTTTACTCTGACATTCAAGGCTTTTGGAATCTGGCCCCTATTCACCTTTCTAGTCTTATCTCTCATTACTCATCTACATAAATTTCTGTCCACCCCAATGTACTGCTACCTACTCCAGTGTTCAGATTTCAATGGCTCTATGGTCTCACCTGTGTGGGGACTGCATTCAGTGGTGTCAATCATATAAAACCTTCTCATCCTATGTAGTTCTTGTTTCTCCAATACTTTAAATCCTTCCCAGACAGTCTATTTACAGTTCTGGCGGCCTTTTAAGTGTCAGAGGAGCAGCAATTAGACTTTTTTTTTCCCCATCAGTCATCCCTTGATCTCACTATGTGATGAGCTTGCCTCCTTCTCTGATCACATGCTTTTTGGAGAACATGTCTTTTCACTATGCCTCATGAGCAAATTATCATTAGTAACATACTGCAGCCTACTTACACCCATCATGGAGCTCCCCATTCTCTTTGAGTCACCTGCAATTTCAGTTCTTTGGAGATTTTAGGAATTCATGATTGACAGTCCCTCAGCATCACTGGGAAAAGTACTGTTAGAAAAAAAAGTTTTTTATGTTAGAGTGAATATCTTGAAATCACTATAAGCCCTACATTTTTCAAATACATTTCAGGATAAGTATCACACATTCTACATTCCAATTAAATTTGACCTCTTTCTCTGATCTGACTGCACTTTATCTTCTTCAATGTTACTTCCTTTGCTTATGCTACCTAACCTTCCATCTATTCAAATCCTGTCCAATCTTCAACACAGCTTCTGTTCCACCTCCTGCAAGAGGCCCTTTGTGATCTTACCAGATAAAAGTTAATTAGCTTAGTACTATTTCAGAGTAGAATCAGCTATCTTGGGAGAAAATAGATTTCTTCCACTTCTCTGAGGTCTTCGAGAAATAAATACATCACTATTTATTGTGCATTAGAATTTTTGTGGCTATTTGTACTAGATAGCCACTGATATTCCTTTCAACTCTGAATTTCTGTGATTCTCTGGTTAGAAAAGATCATTTGATTGCTATGGGGCTTATTTCCTCATCTGTAAAATGAGTGCATTGCAATGGACCTTTATATTCCTTTTAACTTCTCAAAATCTATAATTCTATGATCTTTCTTTCTTCTCAACTTCTGCAGCATTTTGGTTATCTTTCTCTTTATATTTAGCATATACTATAATTAATTGTATATATCTTTCCATGTTCAATTCTAAGTCTGAGATTATACTTTCACAGGTTCTATTATGATTGAGTCTCTCTCATAGATAGGGCTACCTTCCCAATGGATAGGGTCATTACTCTTGAATTGCCTGGTCTGAGGATTCATGAAAAGAGACACACAACTGAAATCTGTGCTAAGTTTTAATTAATGCTTTGTCATTCATTCTTCAGTGTGAGGTCAGTAAGGACCATCAGTGGAAAAAGGTAGAGAAAGAGCTGCTATACCTACTCTATTACACAGTAAATTCTTTGAGGGTGGGGACTTATCTTAACCCTTTCTCTCGGTATTCATTGTAGTCTTTATCTTCTCTACTGATAGCCTGTACAGAGAAAACAATGAATACATTTTAGTGGCTGATTATAACATGGTTTTTATAGAATTTGACTATAAGGAAATCTGTCCTGAAGAATCGACTCTCAAATTGTGGCATTGGAGAAGACCTTTCAGAATTTCTTGGACAGCAAGGAGATCAAGCTAGCCAATATTTAAAAAAATTAATTTAGACTATTCATTGTAATTTCAAAGACTGAAGCTGAAGCTTAAATACCTTTGCCATGCAATGAAAAAAACCAAAACTCATTGGAAAAGACCCTGATGTAATGAAAGATTTAAGGCAAAAAGAAAAGGGGGCAGGAGAGGATGAGGTGAGTTTGTAGTGTTATGGAAACAATGAACATCAACTTGGACAGACTTTGAAAGATAATGGAGGACAGAAGGGACTAGTGTATTATATATATATAGCTTATGGGGTCATGCAGAGTTGAACAAGGCTGAACAACTGAAGAGCAACAATGAATTATGTATTTCCTGTCAAAGAAATAATTATTATTTCTAACTCTTTCCCCCTGCTGTGGTCAAGTGAAGGGGCTCCATCTCTGAGTCAGGATTCAGAGGCTCTGGTTCCAGCACTTTTTGTCTTAGAAATTTGGAATTGATTTACCTTTTCTCTACTTTTTCCCCTCATGCTTTTTGGCTAGTAACTTTTAAATCTCTTATTCTTCTAATTCTAGTGATTCAGAATCACCTCTTTTCTTGATGAAAACCCCTTAGCCTTGATAATCAGCCAACTCTCCCTCACTCTTTCAAGCCTATTGAGCTTGGTTAGGCCCAGCTCTCCCTTCCTGTTGTTAACAGAATCCTTTTCATCTCAAATCTCCTCCTCTCACATTCCTTCCCTCTTCTGGTACTCTCTGATGCCTAGTTTCTTCTGAAGATATTCTTTCTCTTGGAACCTCTCAGGCAGGAATACTTCTTTCTTACTCTGTAACATTGAGAGCCAGAAGGAGAGATAAGCTTATTCATGTTTCCCATGATCACTTAAAATTTCTTTTCATGTCCTTATCCTTTATTTATTTATTTTTATTTATAAAACATATTCATGAGTAATTTTTCAACATTGATCCTTGCAAAATTTTCTGTTCCAACTTTTCCCCTCCTTCTGCCCATCTCCTCCCCTAGATGGCAGGCAGTCCAACACATGTTAAATATGTTAAATCTAATATATTTATACATATTTATACAGTTATCTTGCTATACAAGAAAAATTGGATATAGAAAGAAAGGAAAAAAAAACCTGAGAAGGAAAACAAAAATGCAAGCAAACTATAACAGAGTGGAAATGCTATGTTGTGCTCCACACTCACTTCCCATAGTTCTCTCTCTGGGTGTAGCCGATTCTTTTCATTACTGAACAATTGGAACTGGTTTGAATCATTTCATTGTTGAAGAGAGCCACAGCCATCAGAGTTGATCATCATATAATCTTGTTGTTGCCATGTATAATGATCTCCTGGTTCTGCTCATTTCACTTAGTATCAGTTCATGTAAGCCATTCCAGGCCTTTTTTTCTGTATTCATCCTGTTGGTCATTTATTATAGAACAATAATATTCCATAACATTCATATATCACAATTTATTTAACCATTCTCCAATTGATGAACATCCATTCAATTTCCAGTTTCTAGCCACTACAAAAAGGGCTGCCATAAACATTTTTGCACATGTCGGTCCCTTTCCCTTCTTTAAGATCTCTTTGGGACATAAACCCAGTAGTAACACTGATGGATCAAAGGGTATGCACAGTTTGATAGCTTTTTGAGCACAGTTCCAAACTGTTCTCCAGAATGGTTGGATTTGTTCACAGTTCCACCAACAATGTATCAGTATTCCAGTTTTCCCACATCCCCTCCAAAATTCACCATTATCTTTTTCTGTCATCTTAGCCAATCTGACATGTGTGGAGTGATATCTCAGTGTTGTCTTAATTAATTTCCATTTCTCTGATCAATAATGATATGGAACACCTTTTCATGACTAGAAATAGTTTGTTTTTTCATTTGAAAATTGTCTGTTCATATCCTTTTGTCCATTTATCAATTGGAGAATTGCTTGATTTCTTATAAATTTGAGTCAATTCTCTATATATTTTAGAAATGTAAAAATATTTTCCCAGTTTATTGTTTCCCTTCTAATCTTGTCTGCATTAGTTTTATTTGTACAAAAACTTTTAAACTTAATATAATAAAAAATTTCTATTTTATGATCAATAATGGTATCTAGTTCTTCTTTGGTCAAAAATTCCTTTCTCCTTCACAGGTCTAAGACGTAAACTATTCTGTGTTCTTCTAATTTATTTATAATCTCATTTTTTATGTCTAAATCATTTTGACCTTATCTTGAGTATGGGTCAATGCCTAGTTACTGCCATACTAGTTTCCAATTTTCCAAGTAGTTTTTGTCAAATAGTGAATTTTTATCCCAAAAGTTGGGGTCTTTGGGTTTGTCAAACACTAGATTGCTATAATTATTGACTATTTTGTCTTGTAAACCCAATCTATTCCACTGATCAACTAGTCTATTTCTTAGCCAGTACCAAATGGCTTTCTGTTGCTTTATAATATAGTTTTAGATCAGGTATAGCTAGGCCACATTCATTTGATTTTCTTTTTCATTAATTCCCTTGAAATTCTTGACCTTTTATTCTTCCAGATGAATTTTGTTGTTATTTTTTCTAGGTCAGTAAAATAGTTTCTTGGGAGTTTGGTATAGCACTAAATAAATAGATTAGTTTAGTAGTATTTTTAGTTTAGGTAGTATTGTCATTTTTATTTTATTCACTTGACATATTCAAGAGCATTTGATATTTTCCCAATTGCCTAGATATGACTTTATTTGTGTGGAAAGCGTTTTGTAGTTTTGCTTATATAGTTTCTGACTTTCCCTTGGCAGATAGATTCCCAAACATTTTATACTATTGACAGTTATTCTAAATGGAATTTCTCTTTGTATTTCTTGCTGTTGGATTTTATCAGTGATGTATAAAAATGCTTGATGACTTATGTGGATTTATTTTGTATCCTGCAACTTTGCTAAAGTTGTGGATTATTTGTAATACCTTTTAGTAGATTCTCTAGGATTTCTAAGTATAGCATCATATCATCTGCAAAGAGTAATAATTTGATTTCCTTATTACCCACTCTAATTCCTTAAATATCTTTTTCATCTCTTATTGCCAAAGCTAGCATTTCTAATACAATATTGAATAGTGATGGTGATAGTGGGCAACCTTGTTTCACTCCTGATCTTGTTGGGAATTGTTGCAGTTTATCCCCATTACATATGATGCTTAATGATGGTTTTAAATAGATGCTACTGACTCTTTTAAGGAAAAGTCCATTTATTGCTATATTTTCTAGCGTTTTTAATAGAAATGGATGTTGGATTTTATCAAATGTTTTTTATGTATCTATTGAGGTGATCGTATGGTTTTTGTTAATTTGGTTAATTATATAGTCAATTATGCTAAAAGTTTTCCTAATATTGAATTTCCTAATATTGAATACCTGCATTCCTGGTATAAATCCTTAGTCATGGTGTATTATCCTGGGGATGATTTCCTGTAATCTCTTTGCTAATATTTTATTTATGATTTTTTCATCAATATTCATTAGGGAGATTGGTTTATAATTTTCTTTCTCTGTTTTCCTCCTACCTGGTTTAGGTATCACTACTATGTATCATAAAAAGAATTTGGTAGGACTCTTCATTCTTTATTTTTTCAAATAGTTTATATAGTATTGGGGTTAATTGTTCTTTAAATGTTTGGTAGAATTCACATGTAAATCCATCTGGTCCTGGGGATTTTTTCTTAGGGTGTTGATTAATAGCTTGCTCTATTTCTTTTTCTAAAATGGGACTATTTAAGCAATTTACTTCCTCCTCTGTTAATCTGGCCAATTTATATTTTTGTAGGTATTCATCCATTTCACTTGGGTTATCAAATTTATTGTCATGAAGTTGGACAAAGTAACTCCTAATTATTGCTCTAATTTCCTCTTCATTGGTGGAAAGTTCTTTCTTTTCATTTTTAAGACTAACAATTTGATTTTCCTCTTTCCTTTTTCTAATCATATTTACCAAAGAATTATCTATTTTGTTGGTTTTTTCATAAAACCAACACTGAGTTTTATTAATTCAATAATTGTTTACTTTCAATTTTATTAATCTCTCCTTTTATTTTTAGAATTTCAAGTTTAGGATTTGATTGGGGATTCTTAATTTGCTCTTTTTCTAGCTTTTTTTAGTTGCAAGCCCAATGC